>NC_059337.1:84432045-85046590 GCF_018350155.1 Leopardus geoffroyi
TTTTCTGGAAATCATCTAGAGGAATTTTGTCTCTTTGTGTTTTTAAGATCTTTCTAATATAAACAAGACAATACATATTCATATTCATTGCATCATGTATTTCACTGGAAAGCAGAGATAACTACAACTGACATAAAACACACAATTTCTACCACTCAGAAGATAATTCAAAACTACCTCTGACTCAGAAGCATATATAAGAATTTTAAAATCCTGGATTTGGAGTAATTTAAAGTTAGCACAAAAAATCCCACATAAATCAACTGTATTACAGTTCCATAGTAACAGTGTTTATTATAGTGCCTCTAAATTATTAAGAAAAGATAAAATTATGTTCAATATACTATTCAGGAATTTGGAATGTGTATACTGTATATATGTGTACACACAAACATTTTAAACCTTTCCATTGTGAAATACACTGAACAGTACACAAAATAAATATATAGCCTAAAAATTTACAAAAAACACCACCTAGGTAAAGAAAGAGAACACAGTCTATACCCTCATGTTTATTAGATTCATCTATGTTGCTACACATAGCTGTAGTTTGTTCATATTTGTTACAATGTGGTATTTTATCCTATGCATTAATAATTTATCCACTTTTTCTCTTGATTAGCAATGGATTATTTGCAGTTTTGCCTATGAATACTCTTGTACATGCCTCTTGGGACATGTGAATGTATAGATAGTAATAGAATTGTTGGGTCATAGGATATACACATTTTTAGCTTTAATAGATAGTTAAATGGTCTTCCAAATTGGCACTCCAATCCACAACATTAGGTAAGTTCCAGTAACTGTCCATCCTCACTAATACTTGGTATTGCCTTTCTTTTTAGCCATTCTGGTGGCTATGTAGTAATTCCTCACTGTAGTTTAAATTTGCATTTTCCTGATTGCTTAATGAGGTTAGTTATCTTTTTATATGCTTATTGGCCATTTTGATTTTTTCTTAGAGGATCTGTCCTCTTTACATTTTAAAGGATTTTGATATTAAGTGGTTAAAATAAACAGAATGATCTTTGTTAGGTGGAAGGGGGACAAAGAACAGCTATTAAAGCTCTTTAATTTTGCTCCTGGGCTCTCTGAGCAAGACAAAAAAAGACCAAAAGCTGCTGTACAGCCACAGAGAGTCATTGTTTCTATGGAGTGAGCTTGATGCCAGCAGATAGAGGGAGAATATTATTTTCTCAGTAGGCTTTGGAGAAATTTATGTTTCAAAATATAATGGAAAAGTTTTGTGGCATCTAACAGGACAGAGAGGGTAGAACCAGAGGGACCCTGCTCTATCTCATTTCTTCCTAGGCCTCAGGATCAAGAAGGATTGAGCTCAAAGAATGGACTTCAATCAGTTTCTAGTGGTTTTTGGTAGCAGCAGAGAGTCTCATAACCAGAAAAAATATTTTTGAGAGACATTGTAAGACTCCCCGTAGTCTAAAAGTGAAGCTGCAGTGGGGGCTGAAACGGGAGGGGCAGCTAACCACTGGGTGATCATATATGGGAAATTCACAAATATAGAAGAGTTTCATTTCCCCTCCATGTCAGATTATTGAAGCTTTTTGTAAATTCTGCTCTGTCACATGAGAAGAACTGCAAGACATCTCTACAATAGTTAGGGATAATTAATCACGCTAGAGGAACAACAGGCTGTTGCAGAAAGCAAATGCCTTTGAAGCCCGGGCTTTTAAATTTCCATTTGGCCCATAAAGCCTTGAGAAACAAAGTTTCCTCATCTATAAAGAGTGGAGATAGATTCCAGTCTCATAACTTTAAGGCATACATAATCCATAATATCCAACCCATTCTAGAAAATAGAATGCTATGGAGAGCCTTATTACTCATTTTACAAAGTTAGCATAACCCTGAGAACAAAATCTGAGATAACTTGTATACAAAAAAAGAAAAATATAGACCAGTATCATTTATGAAAACTGATGCAAAAAAATCCTAAATGAAATATCAGCAATCAAATCCAGTAGTATATTAACAGAATAACACACCCTAACCAAGATGGGCTTATTCTAAGAATGTATAGATGGTTAAACATGAAGAGATCAATAAAGAAGTTTCACCACAAAAATGCATCAGAAGAGTAAAAATCCAAGATCACTATGAGAGAGAACAAAAGAGAACTTGATAAAATTCGATGTCTGTTCCTGGTTTGTAAAAAACAAAAGTATAAACAAAGCCACAATAAAACATAAGCAGCAAATTTCAAACTTAATGTTAAAACTTCAGTTACATTTTCAACAAAATCAGGAACAATAAAAAATCCCCACTATTGTTGCTATTATTTATATCTGCTCAGGAAGATAGCTAAGAAATGAGACAAGACGAACAAGATATAGATATTTTTAAATAAGAGAAACTTATTATGTGAGGATGATCTAATTGTCTGGAAAACCAAGAGTCAACTAAAAAAACAAGCAAACAATTACCACTAATAAGAGAGCTTCAGAAAGATGTTTGTTTACAAGGTAACTTTTTCCATACAGTAGCAGTAACCGTTTGGAAAATGTAAGAAAGATCCCATTCAAAAAGAGTCCAGACTGAGGCCTTTGACTTGATACTTCTTCTGCTTGAAATATTTCCCCTGATCCTTGTGTGTCTGTCACTCTCTCATCATTCCTGTTTCATCTCAATGTCCTGTCCTTTATAAAGACTTCTCCTCATTCTAGGCCCTAACACTCTTAATCATTTCCAGAGGCAGAGACTGCTGCTCTGTGTGTTCACATGTGTTTATTTTTTCTCCTGGGTACACAAAATACATTTTCCAGCCTTCCTTGCAGCTAGTTGGGTCCATGTGACTGAATTCTGACCAGTGTAATATGGGAGAAAGCTCCACTTCTGGAACACAGGGGAAAAAACCTTGCAACCACTTCTCTGCTCCCTGTTCTCTTTTCCCACCAACAAAATGAAAATACTCCAAAGACCTAGAGATGGTGGAGCTACAAGAAAGGAAGTAAGAATTAAGGAGTTTCCGTCCTTGAGTCACAGTTCAGAAGAGAATTGCTCAAGGAAGTCACCTTATCAGGAACACCCACATTGGCCTATTACACGAGCAGGAAGTAAGTTTATTTCTTTCAAGTAAGAAGTTTTTGGGTTTTTTATTACAACATTAGACAACCAGACTCATACATTTACTATGTGTCAAATATTATGGCACTTTACAGGCATTAAGTAAGTTAGCTCTCACAAGTCTATTTCCATTTCAGTTTGCTTGCCTAAGGTCACATAGCAACTTGAGTGGTGAAGTCCCTGTTTGTTTTTGGAGCCTTAGCTCTTTACCACTAGGCTATACTGATTCACCAGAGCAAGAACTTTCCTGAAAAAGAAGAGGGATGAAGACAACCTTCCTTACCTTACCAGAAGGAAAACATATTATAAATATCTAAAAATAAAAAAGAATAAACAGGACAGGTGGACACACAGATCAATACAACAGAACTACAGATAATCCCAACAACATACCCAAATGATTTTTGACAAAGGTGCAAAAGCAAGTCAATGAAGGAAGGAGAGCTTTTTCAATAGATGGTGCTGGAATAATTGGACAGCTACAGGCAAAATAGAAAACCTCAACCTAAAACACATTATCTTATATAAAAATTAACTCAAAATGGATCATGTTTAAATTTAAAACATAAAAAATATAAAACTTTTAGAAAAAGATAAGGGGCACCTAGGTGGCTCAGTCGGTTAAGTGTCTGATTCTTGATTTTGGCTCAGCTCATGATCTCACAGAGCCTGCTTGGGATTCTCTCTCTCCCTCTTTCTCTGCCCCTCCACCCCCTTTCACAAAAGAAAGAAAAAGAAAAAAATTTTCAGATCCTCTGCCCATTGTTTAATCGGATTTTTTTTTTGTTAGTTATATGAGTTCTTTAAATATTTTGCTTAAAAAAAATTTTTTTTTACTCTTTTTAAGGTAGGCTCCAGGCCTAGTGTAGAGCCCAATGTGAGGCTTGAACTCATGATCCTGAGATGAAGACCTAAGCTGACATCAAGAGTAGGATACTTGGGGCATGTGGGTGGCTCAGTCGGTTAAGGGTTCAACTCTTGATTTTGATCATGATCTTAAGCCCTGCATCGGGCCCTGTGTTGACTGCAGAGCCTGCTTGAGATTCTCTCTTCCTGTCTTTCTGCCCCTCCCTGCTCTCACTCTCTCTCAAAATAAATAAATAAACTTTTTAAAAAAATTTTAAAAAAGAGTTGGACATTGAACTGACTGAGCCACCCAGGTGCACCTAAATATTTTGGATTTTTACCTATCAGATGTATGATTGGCAAATATTTTCTCTCATTCAGTAGGTTGCCTTTTCATTTTGCTGATGATTTTCTTTACTTTGCAGAGCTTTTTAATTATATATATAGTGTGTGTATATATAACTGTGTGTGCACGCGCGTGTGTGTGTGTATTATAAGAAGAACTCTCAAAATTCAACAGTTAAGAAAACCCAGTTAGGGAAATGGGCAAACGACATGAACAGACATCTCACTGAAGAGGATAGATAGATGACAGATAAAACACATGAAGAGACGTTCAATATCGTTAGCCATCAGGGAAATGCAAATTAAAACCACAATGAGATATTGCACACACGTATCAGAATGGCTAAAATAATGAAAGATGGCAAAAACAAATTCTGGCAAAGAGAAATTGAGATCACTCATACATTTCTGGTGGGAACGTAGAATGGTGCAGTCAGTCACTCTGGAAAATAGTTCGGCAGTTTCTTATAAAACTAAAAATGCATTTAGCAATTGCACTCCTGGGCATTTATCCTAGAGAAATGAAAACTTAAGTTTACACAAAAACCTATAACAGCTTTATTTGTAATAGGCCCAAACTGGAAACAGCCCAGATAGCCTTCAACGGGTGAATGGCTAAACAAACTGTGGCACATTCACACCACTAAATATTACTCAATAATAAAAAGGAACAAACCACTGGTCTAATAACTTGGATGGATCTCAAGGGAATTATGTGGAGCAAAAAAAATCTCAAAGGGTTACATACTGTGTGATTCCATTTATATAACAATCTTGAAATAACAAAATTACAGAGATGGAGATTAGTTTAGTGTTGCCAGGAGTTACAAATGGGGGTGACAGGGGTTAGTGTGAACTTTGTGGTGATGGGACAGTTCTATATTTTGATTGTGGTTATGATTACATTAATTACATATGACAAAATTTCATAGAACTTTATACACACGCACACACACACACATGCACACACAAGTGCATATAAAATCTGAATAAGCTCTACGGATTGTACTGATGTCATTTTCCTGGTTTTGACACTGTACCCAGGTTATGAAGATGTTGCCATTGGAGGAGACTGGGTGAAGGGTACATGGGACGTCTCTGCACATTTTTTAAACAACTTCCTGTGAGCCTATTATTATTTCAAAACAAAAAGTTTGAAATGTTGCACAACCCACAGGTGGAAGCTTACAAAATGAAATTTTAGAGTCCATGGTATGCCAGGCCTTTACTTGGACCTCCTTGGAAGCTTTTTACAGGGAAAAACACTTTTTTTTTTTTTTTTTTTTTAGTTTTGAAGGAGAGACAGACAGAGCATGAGTGGGGGGAGGGGAAGAGAGACAGGCAGACACAGAATCTGAAGCAGGCTCCAGCCTCTGAGCTGTCAACACAGAGCCCAGGTGGGGCTCGAACTCGCCAGCCATGAGATCATGACCTGAGCCGAAGTCAGACACTTAACCAACTGAGTCACCCAGGTGCCCTACAACAGTACTTTTAACATGCACACGCGCACGCGTATACACACACACACACACACACACACACACACACATGGATTCATTGTCCAATCCGGAATGCAAGTTTTCAATTCTAAATTGGCATACTATCATGAACTCCCTTTCTATCACAGACAGACCACTCCCACCATTTTCCCCTTTAGTGAATCAGTGAACCATTTTTTAATTTCTTGTTTGTGTTGTCTTGCCCTGGAGGTAAATAAACTCAGTTCCCCTTTAAGAAAAGGGAAGGGGCAACAGACAGACAAATCAATGGAGCAAAAGAAAAAGTCCAGAAATAGCCCCAGTATAGGTAAGAATTCAGAATACAAAAAGGTAGGATTTTGAAGCACTGGGGGAAGATGGATTAGTCAAAATGGTATTGAGTCAACTGGTAAAATATTTAGGAAAAAATTATGTCTATCCTAGGATATGAAATAAATATTATATGAAAAAGAAAACACAAAAATACAAAGCCATATTATTCTGACTTGAACGTCTACTACTAAGAGAAAAAATTTGTAAGTATTATATAACCTTGGTGTGAAAAAAGACTGCCTAAGCATGATACAATAGGTAGAAATAAAATGGAAGAGACTGATACACTTAACTATATAAAAATAAATTTTTTTACCAAAAAATAAAAATAAAGAGCAAATGGAAAACTTACAGAAATATTTATGATAATTATGACAGGTAAAGGTTTAATATCTTTTATAGGTAAAGAGCCCTTAGAAAGAAAAGGAAAAAACCCAATAGAAAAATGGGCAAAGGACATAAAACCCCTTATAAAAGAAAAAATACAAATGACCAGGCATTAGGAGAAAGATGTTGTCTCATTAGACATTAGAGATATGGACACCAATTTTCATTTTTTAATCCTCAAGGAATAAATTTTACCCACTTTTTTTTTTACTAAAATTATATTCCCCAGAAATTTTGAGTACTGTTGGCAAAGATTTATATATAAGTGTCCATCAAAGTTCTATTTATATTAGTAAAAAGAAAACAGTTCAAATATTTAGCAAAAAGGGATTAAATAAATTATGGTAAATCCAAACAGACTACTGTACTGACATTAGACATGACGTTATAGAAGTGTGTTTTATTTCCACGGAAAGATATTTTTAATATTTGATTCAAACGCAAAAAGAAGTTACAAAACAGTATGCATGATACGTCTTAAAGGTATATCAAAATTTTAACTGGCCAGCGTTTATTTCTGGATTGATGGGTTAATTGGTTCTTTTAATTTTTATTTTAAACATTTTCTTTGTTGTTTTGACTTTTCTGTAATAGGCATATATTGTTTCTATTATAAAAATAAAAAGTAAGGTTGGCTGGGTTCTGTTTGTCATTAACTACTGCAACTCAGTAATTTTTATGACAACCAGAAGACAATACATCAGTAAAACTTAAAAAAATTTTTTTTAAATGTTTATTTATTTTTGAAAGAGACAGAGAGTCACAGAGTGAGGGGAGTAGAGGGGCAGAAAGAGAGAGGGAGACACAGAATCTGAAGCAGGCTCCAGGCTCTGAGCTGTCAGCACAGAGCCTGACATGGGGCTTGTACCCACAAACCAGGAGATCATGACCTGAGGTGAAGTCAGATGCTTAACTGACTGTGGGTCACCCAGGCACCCCATCACTAAAACTTTATGTTAGGTCTGTGAAAAAGTGTTGTTTACAATACGCACAATGAAATAGTTTGTTTTTGGCAATATTGTAACATATGAAGAATACAAAATGCAAGTATGGATCCCCCTCAAACACCACCATCCCAGTCCCTAAAGTTTGGTTGATTGCACCTGTCTCCACACTGCTCTTGTAGGTACTGCAAACACAATTGAACATCACATTCTTCCTGCTTTCCCAATTCTCTCTGTTGAAGATATTGGCAATTTCATACACAAAAACACAAGGGGAAATGGATTCAGAAAAATCATTGCTCTAGTAAATCAACTTGATCATTATTATATCTATTGTCTAGCAAAGGTCAGATGACCCTAGGTATTGATAATTTCTCAGTCTTCTAATTGCTTATTTTAAATGAGATAAGTTGTTACCTTTCACAGAAAGTAGTAAGCACAGTGTCTGCCGGCAACAGGCATTTGGTATTGTTTTCTCTTCCCTTTCAGCAGTATTCCTACTTATAACAAGAGTCTTTATACACAGCAGCAAAATCAAAATTAAAGTGGTCAATGTTGTCATTCACTCTCCCACTGAGAGTCGGACTGATCATGCCTTATCCATATAACCTGAAAGACCACTTTTCTACTTCTAGGATTTGATGTTCATTTAACTTGATTTTACCTTTTTTTAAATGCTGGGTGCACATTCAGTGTAATGTGATATGGGCCCAACTGTCTCTAGAAAAATGTCCCAGCAGCCTCCCCTGAAAGTTACAGCCCCACTCACATATTTCACCTCTATTCCTATGTTGTTTCTGTTCTTCCCCAGAGCTCATGTAGGCCTTCTGACCAAATTCACTAAAGAAAACTCCCTCTGAGGCCTGTATGCTACAGCAACAGCAACACTGGAGCAACACGCAGCTTTTCTAGGAAGGTCCTGCATCATATGGTGGCTCAATCCCACTCACTTTGAAAGTAAAGCTGTCTGGGACTTGCTATCTATGGAGTGTTTAGTCTCTGTCCTTTCTATGATTCAGCTTCCCAGTAAAAAGCATATTCTCTCTGTTGTAACAAAGTAGTAAGTTTTGTTTTAGCCTGAATATTGCTGCTCTGGGTTTTGAATGGCTTTGGGCTGAATATTGCTGCTCTGGATTTTGAATGGCTCTGGGCTTACAAATTATCTGTTCGAAGCATATAACTTTCTATGCATGTTCTCAAAGATAGCCTAAAATTTAATTATGCTGTAACTCTGTTCTTCATAATGGGTTACACAACTGGGTACACCCCTGTACCTTCTGGAGCTCACCCCATTGCATGATTGGACCTTGGGAAATATATTCAAACGTTGAGATTCCTGAGGGGCAATCAACACAGAAGGCTTTCTGCAACTTGCACTTATCTGTTTCTTATATTACCTGTGTACAGTTTTAAAGTTTGAAGCAAAGTAGCAGATCTAATAAAAAGCAAATTCTGAGCTGTAGCATTTTATGTTTCTGTTTGTCTTTTCATGTTACAAACACATTCCAAGGCTGTTGCAACTAGTCCCTTCAAGAACAAAAGCTCGTTACTGTGTCTCAATAGTCTGAGAAAACAAATTGCAACAAGTAGTGCTAACGTGTCCAAAATAAGCAGGACCTGGGAGAATGTGAGGGGTCCAAAAGTTCTTACATAACTGTAATTGGCCAGAATAAAAACTATTGCCCTAAAATTATATTTTGCACAAGTCAGATGTAAATACGTAGGCCAAGCCATTGTTTTGCAAGATTAAGACTATTCATCTTAAAACATACTAGACTAAGCACATATCTTCTCAAGGAAGCATTTCCTGTACCCTGCACCCAAACACCCATAACACTGAACACTTCTTTCTTGGTTCCCTTATTCCCCTACATAGCTCTTATAATATATTGTACCCATTTGTTTATATGTTAATAATCCTGGGATGGAGGTGGGCAGGGACCTTACCTTCCTCCCCTAAAACAATACATGGCACACTGCAGTCTCTTATTTAATATATCCTAAATGAATGAGTAAATGAATATGAATGAATGTGAGGAAGAATCTGGGTTATATTTTTTCCAACTCCATTGTATAAACCTAAAGGATCTAAAATAGAGTTCTGCTGTTTTGAATCTTGAACAAGGTTGAAATAAAATCTTGTTAAAAGTGGGATGGAAAAAAAAATGGGATGGAAAGAACATAGCAGCCCCAGGAGGTTTAGTTCCTACCATTATTCACTAAACTTCTGGTGGGGGGTGAGGGGGATCCAGTTTTCTTAGTGGTGGGGTTAACATATCTATAAAATAAGAAGTTTCAACTAGATGCCTGCCACAGAGTAGCTTATTTATAGATTTTGCGAGGCCCTTCCTTATTCTATAGCACAGAAGTGTATCTTTGTCTTTAGAAAAATTGGTATTAGTAACACAGTGTTTAGAGTGATTGTTATTAATGTAAGATCTTTTGCTTTTCACATGCCATTGTCCTTATGCATCAGCAGGACAGTACTTTTGTAAACACTTCTGTTCTAACACCTGTCACTTTGTATCATGATTATTTGCATCCTTGATGGCTTCTCATTAGATAGCTAGCCCTTCAAGGACAGATGCCAGCATTGACACATCTTATGTATCATTGCATAACCACCTCTAACACATGTCTGGTGCCCGGTGGGCCTCCAAAAATTTTTTTTTGAAAAATGAATTAATTGTTAATATTTTTAAATTTAGGAGTTTTCATGGCTATTTTAAATTCATTTGTATTTCTCTGTGGCTTATGTCATTATTATTCAAATTTTAAATTTCATTTTAAATATGTAAGAAAGCCATATTAACTAGGAACTGATTCATATGTCAAGTGGGCAGATCACAGAATTTAATAACCTATAAACTGTTTGTCAGAGGTGTTGTGAATTTTAATGTCTTTAAAATCTTTTACGATGCTGGGATGAAAGACATTCAAGAATAATGCATCATCATCAATAGTGCAACCACAATCTAGACACACAAATTTAAAGGTACATCTAAAATGCCATTTCAAATTTTCTAAGAAGACATGCAAATGTGCCATATCATGCTACAAACAATATTAGAAATAGTTTAATTTTTATTAGTGTTTATTTTTAGTCCATTATTTCTAGCTAAAATGTTTCATCTTTGTTAATAGAACTTAGTCTTCAACTACATTTTAGGAGGATCTTTGTTTTGTTTTATTGTTGTGGTGGTTGTTCATATAATTAACTTTCAAATTACTTTACCTCAAAAACATGACTAGGGGTGCCTGGGTGGCTCAGTTGGTTAAGCATCTGACTTTGGCTCAGGTCATGATCTCACAGTTTGTGAGTTTGAGCCCCATGTCAGGCTCTGTGTTGACAGCTCAGAGCCTGGAGCCTGCTTTCCAGTCTGTCTCCCCCTCTCTCTGCCCCTCCCCTACTCATGCTCTGTCTCTCAAAAATAAATAAACATTACAATTTTTTTTAAATAAAAATAAAACATGACTATACTTCATGGTAAAATCACTTAATTTTTCTTAATTCCCATTACCTAATTCATAAAAATCCCTTTAAAAAATTTTTTTAACGTTTATTTATTTTTGAGACAGAGAGAGACAGAGCATGAACGGAGGAGGGTCAGAGAGAGGGAGACACAGAATCTGAAACAGGCTCCAGGCTGTCAGCACAGAGCCCGACGCGGGGCTCGAACTCACGGACCGCGAGATCACAACCTGAGCCAAAGTTGGACGCTTAACCGACTGAGCCACGCAGGTGCCCCAAAAATCCCTTTTTTTAAACAATCACTCAAATCAGTTTAATTTTCCGACTATCACCACAATTACCATACACATCCATGGTTTGTTGTTGTTGTTGTTGTTTAGTAAGATCTACTCATGTCACTTTCAACTTTAAAACATTTCAATGTCTTCCCACTGTTCTTAAAGTCCAAACTCCTTAGCACAGCCTTCAAAACCCTGGACATTCTGATTCCCCACCTATTCTTCAGGTTCCTGTCACAATACCTTCTTCTGGCCTTCTCCACCCACACTGCCCTTCTTTCAATCCCTGGTACTCTTGGATGTCTCCTGGTGCTGTTTTCTCTGCCAGAAATATTCTTTCCACTGTGTTTGGCTGGTTACTGGTACTCATACTTCAGAGATCATCTGTGTAGCCCTCTTGGAAGCCTAGTGTGACTTCTTTGAGTAAGTTGAATCTTGCTATAATCTCTCACAGCACTATGTGCCTCTCTCTCATAGCCCTTACCACAAGTACAGCTTTACATTTATTTGTGTAATTATTTCATCATTTTGCTTCTTCCATGAGAGCACAGACTATTTTTGCTCACCATCAGATCACCATCTCCTAGAACAGTGCCTGGCATGTAGATGCTCAATAAATATTTGTTCATTCTGTTTTATTAATGCTTTGTCTAGATTCACCATAGAAATGAAAATAATAAAGATTTAAAAGAGAATTTAGAAAGTAGGATCATATATAATGAAATCACTACTCAGAAGTTATTTTTATTAGTTATTAAATCTGATAATGGAGAATTACATGAGATCAGAAGATGTATGTTATAACAATGTTCACCAACAATAACTTTTTACTAGTGTATATCAATGTCACTCTGTCTTTTGAGCTGTCACTATGAAATAATAATAAAAATAACAAAATTGAAAATAAAACAAATAAAACAAATAAACAAAATTGAAAATAAAACAAAATAAAAAAAATAGCAAAATTGAACATTTCCCATTTGTAGGCACTGTGTTAAGTACTATACATGCATTATCTCATTCAATCCTCACAAAGAATTAACAAAATTCAGAAGTTAAGGTGACTTGCTTAAAGTCACACAACTACTAAGTGATAGAGATAATGCAGCCAACCCAGATCCGTCTGACTCCTGATTCCCCTCCTCATCCTTTTCTTAACCACAAATATCTGTATGCTAAGAGATACTAGATCATCATAGACTTTGATGTTAGACCAGCTCTGAGTTTGAGACCCAGCTGTCGCACACACTAGCCATTTGATCTTAGACAAGTTATATAACCACCTCACTTCCACCCTAAACCTCAGCAGAATTCTGTAATACAAAATGGAAATAATAGCACCATCTTGTATGGTTGCTGTAAAAATTAGGTATACTATAAAGTGCCTGACACATAGTACATATTCAATAAATCAGTTTTTATTGTTTTATAGATGTCTATTTTTTTCAAGTAACTTGTATTTGGCAACATTATGTCTTAGATTGTTCAGGATAATCCTCTTTATAATTCAAAAACAGTGTTACAAAGATATATTTGTCAGAGCATGTGTCCTATTTTTTTGGTTTAGAAAATAGGATCATTATACTCAAGTATTATTTAGCTGAGTACTAAGCCTATTAAAGATACCTAACATATCAATGTTAAATAACTGAATGATTATTGTATAGCAAATACATGAAGAATTCACAGGTAAACAGAAAAAAATCTACTTAAAATAGATCAGAAAGAATAAGCAGCTTTCACAAATGATCTCTGATTAAGTTCTGAAAATATAGTTCCAATTAATTTTTACAATTTGATGCGATAATGAAAAAGTAACATCACTGTGTTTACATTTAAGTCTATAGTTACTGATTAGTTAAAAAGTTATGATTTGCCATTCATACAAGCAAAATAAATAAACGAGCAAATATAATGTTTGTAAAATGATAAATAATATTTAATCACGCTCATGTGAAAATAAAAAGAACTATTTAATTGAAAGAAATACATATGATTCAAATTGACCACAAAAGTATTGAACATTAATTAAGCTATTTGGATAATGGTAAACATGCACAAGTGCCTTTCAACATGATTACTGAAAACAGTTCTGCTTTTAAAGCTATGCCAGTTCTTTTCCCCAATTCTAAAACCTTAGGGAGTAATGCAAACTAGTATAGATTGAAAATAGAATCCATGAGATCTGCAACTGAAATAGTATGTGGTTTATACACTGTGTATACATTAAAAATTGTAACTCTTTATATTCAGCAGTGTTATTGACTCAGAACCTATAATTGGCACTAATGTAAGGTGTCAATAGTTTTCTTTCTTGTTTTATTCTGATTTGCTCATTAGGGACAAATTTCACACACAAAAATTAAATTCTATAGGAAATCCATTTTGAATGTTCAACACTTTCAAAATCTTGATTTAATCTTGATTTAATGTTTATACAAATTGTTTCACTCACTTTTAAATTTATAATGCTATATTTGTACCTGTATAATTTTATAAATGGTAATACTGTAGAAAACCACAATATTGTGACTCTAAATATCATAATTATTGTTTACTGTTTTCATAGTTATAATGTAATGAATGATCATTTAGTTCTGTGACATTCCTATAAAATATGAAATTTTGTTCCTATTTTATAAATGATTAATATAGGAATGCATATAGGATATGCAGTAGCAACAAAGCTTGGAAAAAGCTGAGTTTCTGATATATGATTTTAGAATTAATCTCCTAATTCTTACCTTAACTCTGGATGTCAAAAAAAAAAAAATTCCCACATGGGAGACACAATTAAGTAATAGTCCCCTAAATAAAGAACTATTTTATATTTAAATGATATATTGCTTCCAAATGTACAGTACTTGTCAATTAATTTGTTTAGGAGAAAGACCACACTTGTAGATAAGCTAATTAATCTGTTGCCCAGGTGGGATTTGAAAGCCACGGGGAAAGGCCTTTCTCAAACCTCTTCCCCAAATTCCCAAGATAGCTGTCAGCCATTAACATGTTAGTTTAAATTAGTTTATCGGTTACCAACCTGTGTAAGACTTGTAGGAAATAGGAACTCAGCACAGAAAGGGAAAGAAAGGACAATTGCCAGGCTAGTAAATCTGCAGTGGAGACTGTAGGCAGTTTGGGGGAGCAGCAGCAGGACACGAGTCCCTGGAAGAATGCAGAATGCAGAAAGATGCCACAGCAAAGGAGATAAAGGATTTATGGAAAGAAATTTCACATATTTCACAATTTTTCAAGTAATCAAAGGTATTTAATTTCTACAGCCATATTCAAACCATATTCAAACAAATATTCAAACAAGCCATATTCAAACAAAACAGTCAGATCTTAAATACTAAATAAAGAGAACAAAAGTTCTAAAAGGCTAAGAAATACTTAAAAAATTACCTTTTTTTGGTGTTGAAAAGTTACAGGCTGAATTTCATATTGCTGTGAATGTATTCTATTTATTCTACTGGTTTTCTCCTCCTAGCAGTTAAAAACCAGTAACCTACAGGAAAACAGTAGTATAATCCCAACATTCTATTAAAGTTGACCATAATCAGTAGCTGAGCCAATACTGAAATGGTAAGGTCATTTATTGTAATCTATAGTGAAGTAAAGATATATGTGTGTGTTTACTTTCTTTTTATTGGAAATATGCGATTACAGAACATTTAAATTATTGGATAAAAACATTAAAAAATATTTTTAATGTTTATTTATTTTTTAAAGAGAGTGAGTCAGAGCATGAGAGGAAGAAAGGCAGAGAAAGAGGGAGACCCAGAATCCAAAGTAGGCTCCAGGCTCTGAAATGTCAGCTCGAACTCATGAGCCCTGAAATCATGACCTGAGCAGAAGTCAAACGCTTAACTGACTGAGCCACCCAGGTGCCCCAGGAAAAACATATTTTTATTCTCCTTTCTCAGTTATTCTCTGTGCACAATTCTAATAGATGGATTATGATCAGGTGTTGAGTTAAATATCTGAAAATATAATAAAAGGTAAAGCATTTAGAGAAGGGTGTATGTCCATGTTTCTGCCTATTTCAGATAAGTGCAGGGATGCCAAGGACAGAAAAGAAAGCAAACATTCAAGTGGGCCCTATGGGTACCACTGAATCCACGGACTTCTCAAAGGGTAGGGCAGAGGAGCTAGAAAAGGACCATTCCCATTTTTGTTTTTGTTTAGTTTTGTTTTCATTTTCATATGTCACTGAAGGAAAGCAGAGTGTTTTATTAAACAACAAAAGCAAAAGCAAACAAAACACAACCCATCACCACAGACACATAATAGGGATGGAATTAAGAAGAGATGAAATTGCTTAGTCAGTGGCTTCCAAGAATCATCTCAAGTCTGAGTCTTCAATACCCCACTGACAACTTGAAGGAAGGCAGGAAGACAAGCTTTAACCACTAGTGTAGAGAGAGCAGCAGCAGAAAAGAGAGAAGTTTGTTATGGTGGTTCCTCACTTATGCCTTGATGTCAGGCAGGCTTGGGTTTGAATCCTACCAATGGCTCTTGACAGCTGCAACTAAACAAGGTGTGTCTATTTCCTGGAGTTAATAATAGTGCCTAACTCAGAGAGTTGTTGTGAAGATCAAATAAAATGGGTGCCTGGCATAAATTAGGTAAACAGTCATCATTATTAACTCTTCTCTACTACTGTTCTGAACTTGGAAAGGACAGATTTTGAGGCACATCATAAAATATGTTATAAGTGACTTGTTGCTAAATACTTGTTGAGCCAAATCTGCTGTAGCACTCTGACTGTATGCCCAAAAGAAAAATAACAAACATTTAAAATCTATATCTTGGAAAAAAATAAATCTCTATCTTGATATAATTTTAAAAATCTTTCAGCCATAGGCCATAGATTTTCTTTAGAAGTTAGTGGGAGGAAATACTTCAAAAAAGAAATAGGCCCACTGCTTGAGAGAAATAGTATGATTGTCACAGCAGAAAAAAGAGAGAGATGGGCTACTTGATTATTGCATAGGTCTCATCTTCTAAGCAAAAAGAAATATTTTTGAAGTGGAAAAAATCAAAATACTACTTGGAAACTGGTCTCCAGTCCCTCTAACATAAAACTGAATCTTATCCATACCCAGTGACAAGCTTTAGAATCTGAAAATCTATAACATCAGTATTCAAATTTCAGAACTTTAAGACCAGCTAATTTTACATACAGAATTTCATCTACCCCATCCCATCTAGTTCATTCACACAAGAGTGTGTATTGACTAGGGACAAACATTTTACCATCTCCAGATGGAGAGTAAACTCCTTGATTATTCAACTTTGTCCAAGTTCAGCACATCATGATCCTCATTCATGTATGCTAGATGAATAAAACTAAAAAGCAGATGAGAAGAAGCCTACAGTACGTGAAGAAATAATAAACACTATTCTTATATTCTTACTTCTACAGAGTTCAAGACTCCGGGACTCCTGAGAATTATTCCCTTAGATGCTGAAAGAATTTGCCCATTGATTTCAGAGTCACTGTTAGTAATCTCTGAGAAATAATATAAAAAGAGGGGTAGTGGGGGAGCAGGTTTCTAGAAACTGTAGCCTGAGAACTTTACAAATTTTCAATAGTACATAGTCTAATAATTACACAGTGGAAGACTTGATTCTGGTAACCTGCAACATTCTGTAGCCGTTTATTAAACATTGGTTTATGGGCATTAATGGAAGTACATAGCGATCATTACAAGCCACCATGCGTTCTCTCAGAATATCATTCAAAATGAATTCCCCTTTCCTTTTTTGCTAAAGTTACTGGGATGGTATATCAGGGGAATTCTACACCTTATTTTTACTAATCACCACGGCTACACCGTAAGATTAGCTGGCCACTGTGATAGCTATTTATGAGTACAGAATTTTAACTGTACAAAAAACTAAAATCTCTCAGGTGAAAGCTGGAATTAGCAGGCAGGGATGAATTAAATCAGGGTTCTGAACTGGAATATTTAAGGTAGGACAGAAACACAGGCTGGAACCAATTTATGGTTTCAGAGTGAGCAGACAAGTCAGAAACTTTCACTGTTCATCCCAACAGAAAGACAAAGAAGAAGTGGTTATCAGCAAGCAAGAGACATTTATCAAGGAGACCAAAGAAATGGTGGGAGAAAAAGCCTAACCAGGCCGGTGCAACAGCCAAAAAATTCTGGGGATGCAAGTTGCATGGATAATGCTTTTGGTCATGGTTGTTTTCTAATGCCGATACCCCATCAGATCCTTCTTGGTTTTTGAGTAACCAGGACCCTAACAATCTCAAGTGGTAATTCTAGAGCACTGTTTCTCAACCATGGCTGCAATTAAGGATTTTTAAAAATACAGTGCTAAGGGTCCCAACCCCAGACCAATTAAATCAATCTCCAGGGGTGCATCCCAGTCCTCAGTGTTTTTGAAAAGCTCCCCAGATAAATTTAATGTGCAGTGAAGGTTGTGGATTACTATCCTAGAGGGAAATCTATGGTATACTGCTCTCAAACTTCTAACATGCATACAAATCACTTGGGGGCGGATCTTATTAAAATGCAGATTTTGAATTAGTAAGTCTGGATTCGGTCCTCAGATTCCAAATTTACAACAAGCTCCCAAGTAGTATTGGTGGGGTTGGTTCATAGACCATACTTAGAGTAATAAGACTCTTGAACAATGCTACAGGTCTCTAGTTCCAGCCCTTTTCTGTTGAAAATTTTATATTGGATTAAGATCTACAGGCATGGTTATTAAATATGATAATTAAAGAGAGAGCAGTTTACCTCAGAATTAAGATTTAAAAATATTTTCACAGGCTGATGGGGCACCTGGGTGCTCAGTCGGTTAAGCATCCAGCTCTTGGTTTCCACTCAAGCCATGATTTCACGGTTTGTGAGTTTGAGCCCTCAGTGGTGCTCTGTGCTGAGAGTGCATAACCTGCTTGGAATTCTCTCTCTCTCTCCCTCTCTCTCTGCTCCTCCTCTGCTCTCCCTCTCTCTCTCTCCCTTAGAATAAATAAAGAACTTAATAAAGAACTTAAATAAAGAACTTCTTTAAAAATATATTTTCATGAGCTGAAATAAACAAGGTGAAATCATTCCTTAACAGGGACCATTTAAAGTTTGTCATCTAGGGGCGCCGGGGTGGCTCAGTCGGTTAAGCGTCCGACTTCGGCTCCGGTCATGATCTCGCGGTCCGTGAGTTCGAGCCCCGCATCAGGCTCTGTGCTGACAGCTCAGAGCCTGGAGCCTGTTTCAGATTCTGTGTCTCCCTCGCTCACTGACCCTTCTCCGTTCATGATTTGTCTTTCTCTGTCTCAAAAATAAATAAACATTAAATTAAAAAAAAAAAATAAAGTTTGTCATCTAAAAAATACAAACAGGGTGCCTGGGTGGCTCAGTCAGTTAAGCATCCAACTTCGGCTGAGGTCACAATCTCACAGCTTGTGAGTTCGAGCCCCGCATCAGGCTCTGTGCTGACAGCTCAGAGCCTGGAGCCTCTTCAGATTCTGTGTCTTTCTCTCTCTCTCTCCCCTCCCCTGCTCACAATCTGTCTCTGTCTCTTAAAGATAAACATTAAAAAAATTTTTTTTAATACATAAATAATAAAAATTAAAATTAAAAAAAGTCTGTCACCTAAGCTAATTCTGAAAAAAAGGAGGAGATATTAAAATATATTAGCAATAATAATTTCTCAGTGTGGAAATAGCTTCAGGCTAATTAAATTAAATAGGAAGCAGAGAAATGCATCTTAAAACATGAGAATTTGGATATGACAAAAGTGGTTATTTAAATTAAGATTATTCAATTACATGTAATCAAAATGAAACAAAAAAACCAGCCATCCAGAAAAAAAAATTAAGATCCATATTTCACACCTACCCTGAAGACAAGTCTCATATGGATCAAGGATTTAAATGTAAAACAACAAACCTTTGAAACTATGAGACAAAAACCATGGGACTGGTTTTTTTGTTTGTTTGGTTGGTTTTTTGTTTTTTGTTTTTTTGGTTTTTTTTGCTGCTAATGTCTGGATGGGAAAACCTTTCTTAACATGACACAAGCCAAAAAGGCATAAAAAAAACTAACACATTAACCAGAAAAAAAAACCTGCATGGTAAAAATGTTCAGATGGAAAGTCAAAAGACTAAGGATAAGCTGAGGAAAAATATTTGTCACTCACAGCATAGACAAATAATTAATTTTTCTAATACTAAAGAGTTCCTACAAGAGAATAATAAAATCCACAACTCCCAAGACAGATGAACAAAGTGTATACCAAACAATTCACAGAAAATGACACATATGTGTCTCATGATTACTCTAGCAATGTGCTTATTCAACTAACACATACTGCCACCAAGTTACTTATCTTTGGATATGCTTTGTATTATCTCTAAAGCAGGCAAATTCCCAAGATGCCTGGTAATTGAATAGTCACAGAAAAAGGGCATTTTCAAAAGGAGGGAGTGGGGCGCCTGGGTGGCTCAGTTGGTTAAGTGTCCGACTTCAGCTCAGGTCATGATCTCACAGTCTGTGGGTTCGAGCCCCGCATCAGGCTCTGTGTTGACAGCTCAGAGCCTGGAGCCTGCTTCCGATTCTGTGTCTCCCTCTCTCTCTGCCCCTCACCTGCTCATGCTCTGTCTCTCTCTGTCGCAAAAATAAATAAAAAAAACATTAAAAAAAAAAAAAGGAGGGAGCGATCAATCAGTAAGAGTCAAATGCTGCTGAGAGGTCAACTATGAAAAGTGCCCACTGGACCCATACATCTGTGGTCAATTGATTTCAACAAGGATGACAGGAAAATTCAATGGTGAAACAACAGTCTTTTTCAACAAATGATGTTGCAACAGCTCAATATCCACATGCAAAATAATGAATTTGGACCCCTACATCATGCTATACATAAAAATTTACCCCAAATGGATTAAAGACCTCAATGTTGGACTTATAACTATAAAAGTCTTAATTTTTTAAAAGTTTATCTATTTTGAGAGAGAGAGAGAGAGAGAGTAAGTAGGGGAGAGGTAGAGAGAGAGGGAAAGAAAAAGAATCCTAAGCAGGCTCTACACTGTCAGTGCAGAGCCCAATGCTGGTCTTGAACTCACAAATCATGAGATCATGACCTGAGCTGAAATTGGACACTTAACCTACTGAGCCATCCAGGCACCCCAACTATAAAAGTCTTATAACAAAGAATAGGTATAAATCTTCATGACCTTGGCTTAGGCAATGGTTTCTAAAATATGGCGCCTAAATCATAAGCAACCAAAGGAAAAATAAATAAATTGGACTTCATCAAAATTAAAAGCTTTTGTATGTCAAAGGACACTATCAAAATAGTGAAAAAACAGCCCACAGAATGAGAGAAAATATTTGCAAATCATGCATCTGATAGTGGTCTATTATTATCTAGAATATATTAAGAACTCTCACAACTCAGTAATAAAAAGATAATCCAATTTGAAAATGAGCAAAGGATTTGAATAGACATTTCTCCAAAGATACACACATGGCCAAATAAGCATATAAAAAGATGCTCAACACTTTTAGTCATAAGGGAAATGCGAGTCAAAACTCCAATGAGATGCCACTTCATACCCATTAGGAAAGCTAGAATTAAAAAAATTAGATAATAATAAGAGTTGGTAAAATTGAAGCCCTCCTATATCGCTGATGGGAATGTAAAATGGTGCACTTGCTTTAGAAAAGTTTGGCAGTTCCTCAAAAGGCTAAATAGTTATCATATGACCCAGCAATTCCACTTGTGTATTTACTCAAGAAAATTGAATTGACTCAAGAGAATTACACAAAAACTTGTACACAAATATTCACAGAACCATTATTCATAATAGCCAAAAGTAGGGGCTCCTGGGTGGCTCAGTCAGTTAAGCGTCCGACTTCGGCTCAGGTCATGATCTCATGGTTTATGAGTTCGAGGCCCGTGTTGGGCTCTGTGCTGTCAGTTCAGAGCCTGGAGCCTGCTTTGGATTCTGTGTCCCCCTCTCTCTCTGCCCCTCCCCCACTCATGCTCTGTCTCTCAAAACACAAATAAATGTTAAAAAAATTAAAAATAATAATAATAGCCCAAAGTGGAAACAACACAAATGTCCCTTAACTGATGAATCTATAAACAAAATGATACATCTATTCTGTGGTATATTACAGAATATTACTCACCAATAAAAAGGAATGAAGTACTGATATATGCTCCAACATGGATGAACTTTGAAAACATTAGGCTAAATGAAAGAAGCCAGTCATAAAAGTCACATGTTGTATGATTCTAGTCATAGTAAATGTCCAGAATGGGCAAATCTATAGAGGCAGAAGGTAGATGAGTGGTTGTCAGAGGCAGCAGGAAAGAGGAAATAGAAAGTGATTATTAATGGCTATGGGGTTTTTCTTTTAGAATAATAAAAATATTCTGGAATTAGAAAGGGGTAATGGTCAACACAGCCTTGTGAATATACTAAGAAATCACTGAATTATATGCTTTAAAATTGTGTTTTTTCTGGTATATTTCTTTTAAAAAGCATTTATTGGTTTTTTAAGAGTAGGATATTATTGATGTCCTTTGTAAGAGCAGTTTTAGAAAGGTTGGCAATCAAAGACACAGTGCAGTGGATCAAAGAATGAGTAGGAAGGAAAGAAGTGTAGTGAGTATATGCAACTTCTTTCAAGGTTAGGTGAGAAGAGGGTAAGAAGGGCAATCGTTGAGAGAGATGAAAAGTCAGAGACTGTTTTGGGGTTTGGTTTTGGTATTTATTAAAAAAAATTTTTTTTTCAAAGTTTATTTATTTTTGGGACAGAGAGAGACAGAGCATGAACGGGGGAGGGGCAGAGAGAGAGGGAGACACAGAATCGGAAACAGGCTCCAGGCTCTGAGCCATCAGCCCAGAGCCCGACGCGGGGCTCGAACTCACGGACCGCGAGATCGTGACCTGGCTGAAGTCGGACGCTTAACCGACTGCGCCACCCAGGCGCCCCTGGTTTTGGTATTTATGATAGGAGAAGCTTAATTAGGTTAAAATGATTATGGAAAGATCTAGCTGAGGAGAAGTAGCTGCATATTTGGTAAGGAGGATGATAAATAGAATAATTACGGGAGCAAAAAAGGGTAGGATGAGTTCTAGAACATAGAGAGCCACTAAATAGGAGGAAAAACACTGGGTGGAGGAAGTGAAATTATGTGTATTGAAGCAGTTGACTTTGAGGAAGTTAGGTCTATTGTCAACAGAGAGGCTGGAGTTGTGTGGACCATGAAGAAGGAAGGAAAATAACACCCGCTGAAGATGAGGAAGGGAGAGAAAGGTGAAAAGACTGGAGACTATGGTCATAGATTGGAGTATCCAAACCTTTTATTTTAGAAAAGAAGCATTTCCAAATGACCACAGGATATGGACATAATAGTCACTGACATGAGCTCAGGGGAACTGAGAGGCCAGAGTGTGTACAAATGATCTCTATGGCTAAGAATTACTGAAGTTATTCCTGAAAACACAGGTCTATAAACATTATTTATCCGTTTCTCACGATGCCCAGAAATGGCCACACCACCTCTACTTTTTACTTTTTAATCTATCTGAGCCACACGTCTGTACTCTCAGTCTTCTTTTGTGTTTTATATATATATATAAAAACCCAATATTTTTGCAATATTTTTGCAGCTGTCATATACATTTTTCTGAAAACATACAAAATTATCTGTATGTGGATGTGCATGAATGTAGGCCCTGAATCTAACAAACTTATTTAGGAAAAGCACATAATTTTTTTCCTGATCTTAGAACCATGTAAGATTTAAGTAAAACATCCCATACTTGATAAAATGATTATAGTAGCATGAACAGCAGAGTATGGTGATTAAGAGTAGTGACACTGGAGTCACTCAGGTCTGTGAAGCTTCATATAAATTATGTAACCTATTTGAGCCTTAATTTCCTCAAGCGTAAATATTTACCATTAATTAAGCATAATACATTTAAGATAGAAAAAAAGTCTATATTTGAAGCTGGAACTAGCACCAAAAATCTTAAGTCATAAGCACAAACTAATTCTGTTGGCAAAATCAGTAATTCAGTCTCTAGTTCCTGATGATTTAGGAGGTTTAGGGCATTTGATCTGGTGAATTGCCTCTCTAATGTATCATTGGGGTTGTTCCTAAATTCCAGAAAAATCCCTAGCACAGAATCATTCTAGTGACCCCAAACAACCCAGTTTGGTCCTATTACTGATTATGCTTATGCTAATTGGACTCCCTGGGTAGCAAACATTTCCTAAAACTGATCAGAATTCCTTGGAGAATCTATAGTGCTTCTGACCTTTTGAGCATAAGGTACCTCCATTTCCACTCCTTTGAGTTAGGTCCCTCATACCTATTCTAATATCTATTCTAATCTTACTCTAAACTCCTGGAGCAACCCAGGATCCCCAAAAGATAGCTGGTAGTTTCTCATTAGTTTAGTGAAACTGTGGATTGAGCTACAGGCGTCAGCTACTTTCCACTAAAGTCTCAGTAGGCTAAGGCCCAGGAAACTATTCTTGTAATTAAGATTCCTTGGTTATTTTACCTGCATATTTATGTGTGTGTATACACCTCTTTCTTCACCTCTCCACTGTGGTTTATTTTGGTTTAAAGTAATCTTTATAGTAAGAATTACCATGACTGGGGCACCTGGGTGGCTCAGATGGTTGAGCATCTGATTCTTGATTTCAGCTTAGGTCATGATCTCACAGTTTGTGAGTTTGAGCCCCACATTCTGGCTCTGCACTGATAGCCTGGAGAGTGCCTGGGATTCGCTCTCTCTCCCTCTTGCCTTGCCCCTTCCTCTTTCTCTCTCTAAATAAAAATTTAAAATATTTTTAAAAATTCCAGAAACAATGACAGTAATGATATATTTTAATCACATAAAAGGCACTAGAGTTTTTTAAATTTTTTTTTAATGTTTATTTATTATTGAGAGACAGAGAGACACAGAGTGTGTACAGGGGAGGGGGCAGAGAGAGGGGGAGACACAGAATCCTAAGCAGGCTCGAGGCTGTGAGCTGTCAGCACAGAGCCCGACGCAGGGCTCGAACTCACAAACTGCGAGATCATGACCTGAGCCGAAGTCGGTCACCTAACCAACTGAGCCACCCAGGCGACCCAAAAGGCACTAGTTTTAATATAAGTCTGTACCACTTTGTTTAGTGCTTACTAACCAAATTTCCTTTCTCTAAGCATGATGAGCATGATGAAAGTTTTGTGTGGAATTATTGTTCAGGGTCAACATTCTACAGTAAACCTCAGCATATGCCATTACGCACCAGGAACAAATAATCCAGTTTGCTGAGTCTGCAAACATTGAAAGCTAAACCTCAAGGGGGAAGTGATAGTTAGAGAATCCATAAACAAGGTGGCCCTAGGTGCCTCTGACCCTGGGAGGAATTAAGTGGCTGAGAAGCATGGCCACCAAAGCCTCTGTCACTCACATTTCTTCTTGCTTCAACCAATCTCCAGGTTGGAAGGTGAACTAAGTTATCTGCAGCATCACTAGCAATTTCTGTTCCATCTCTCCCTGTAATAACTGAGGCACAATATATTGAAGAAAGGAAGCAAAGAGGCTGTGACACTTCTGACAAGTCAGAAGAAGAATCATATTTAATGTAGACAAAACACTTATTGTCTGCACATACACATACACATACATACACACAATTTTTTAACTAAATTCACATTTGGATCTGATGTTCCCATGGTGTGTGTGGTGGCTTATGGGTTCACTCTGTAGCAAAAACATGGAGATCACAAAGGCTTTCAAAATAAAGTTAAGGACTCATGTTTCCTATGCTTAAAAATATTTTGCGGGGCACCTGGGTGGCTCAGTTGGTTAAGTGTCGACTTTGGCTCAGGTCATGATCTCATGGTTTGTGAGATTGAGCCCTGCATTGGGCTCTATACAAGTAGTACGGAGCCTGCCTAGGATTCTCTCACTTCCCCTCACTGCCCCTCCCCTACTTGCTCTCATTCTCTCTCTCTCTCTCAAAATAAATAAACTTAAATTTTTTTTTTTTTACTGTGATAAAATATACGTAATACAAAAATTACCATTTTAACCATTTTTAAGTACGCAGTTCAGTGGTATTAAGTAATGTTGTGCAATTATCACCACTATCCATTTCCAGAAATTCTTCATCATCCCAAACAAAAACTCTGTACCCATTAAACGTAACTCCTCATTCCTTCCTCCCCCCAGCTCCTGGTAAACTATCTACGTTCTGTCTCTATGTATTTGCTTATTCTAGGTACCTCACGTAAGTGGGATCATATAATATTTGTCCTTTTGTGTCTGGCTTATTGTACTTAGCAGGGTGCTTTCAAGGTTCATTCATGTTGTACCTCGTATCAGAATTTCATTTCTTTTTTGAGACTAAGTAATACTACATGGCATGGATGTACAACATTTAGTTTATTCATCTGTTGATGGACATTTGGGTTGTTTCCATCTTTTGGCTGTTGTGACTAACTCTGCTATGAAAATTGGTGTACAAGTATCTGTTTGAGTTCCTGCTTTCAATTTTTTTAGGTATATATCCAGAGGGGGATTTGCTGTATCATATGACAATTCCCTTTTTCTTTTTCTTTCTCTCTTTCTTTCTTTTCTTCCTTCCTTTCTTCTTTCTTCCTTTCTTCTTTCTTTCTTTCTTTCTCTTTCTTTCTTTCTTTCTTTCTTTCTTTCTTTCTTTCTTTCTTTCTTTCTTTCTTTCTTTCTTTCTTTCTTTCTTTCTTTCTTTCTTTCTCTTTCTTTCCCACCATATTGTTTTCTAGTACACACCATTTTATATTAGCATCATCCATGCAGGAGGATTCCAATTCTCCATATCATTACCAACACTTATTATTACCTGTTTTATTTTTTAATCATAGCCATCCTAATGAGTGTGATGTATCTCTCTCTCTGTTTTAAGTTTATTTATTTATTTTGAGAGAGGAGAGAGAGCATGAGCAGGGGAGGGGCAGTGAGAGAGGAGAGAGAGAATGCCAAGCAAGGCTCAATCCCACAAACCATGAGATCATGACCTGAGCTGAAATCAAGAGTCAGACACCCAACCGACTGAGCCATCCAGGTGCACCATGAAGTAGGATCTCATAGTGGTTTGGGTTTGCATTTGTCTAATGACTAGCGATGTTGAACATTTTTTCATGTGCTATTGGACATTGCATATCTGCTTTGGAGAAATGTCTATTCAAATCCTTTGCCCACTTTTTTAATTGGGTTGGGTTTTTTCATTACTGAGTTGTAGGAGTTCTCTATATATTTTGGATATTAATCCCTTATCACATACATGATTTGCAAATATTTTCTGTCTTTTCACTCTCTTGATAGTGTCCTTTGATGTGCGTAAGGTTTTAGTTTTTATAAAGTACAATGTATCTTTTTCCTTTGTTGTTTTGTGCTTTGGGTGTCATACCGGAGACAACATCTCCAAATCCAAAGTCATAAAGGATTCTCTGTATGTCTTCTTCTAAGAGTTTTATACTTTTGCTCTTATATTTAGGGCTTTGATCCATTTTGAGTTCATTTTTTTATATGCTGTAAGTTAAAACCCAACTTCATTTTTTTGCATGTATCGGATATTCCTATGCCTTTTGGGTATGTTTATTTTTCTCATTTATAAACTTAAGATTGTAATAGTCACATCCTATATTTGTCTTAAAAAATTATTATATAGGGGTGCCTGGGTGGCTCAGCAAGTTAAGTGTCTGACTTCGGCTCAGGTCATGATTTCCCTGTCTGTGAGTTCGAGCCCCATGTCGGGCTCTGTGCTGACAGCCTGGAGCCCGGAGCCTGCTTCAGATTCTGTGTCTCCCTCTCTCTCTCCTCTTCCCTGCTCTCTCTCTCTCTCTCTCAAAAATAAATAAACATTAAATTTTTAAAAATTATTATATATTATTTTATTGTTAAAAGGCTAACTACACTGTGGACAACTTAAAAAGTAGATTTAATTCAATAAGACACTTTTAACGTTGATTATATTTCATAGGCTGAGTATACTCTACACCACAGCGTTTTAGGGGTGTATAAAAAAAGACCTCAGTGTGGGAAAGAGAACTGGACTGGGGGCTGAATTTAAAAAACAAAAAAGAGGATGTTACCAAAAGGAACCAGCTCTAAAGATGAGCGCTGTGCTTCAGCAATGGGTTTGGGGACAACTGGTATCAAGACCCCTGCCCTGGGTTATACCATGAAGGACTTTTATAATGAGAAACTGAGTCTAGAGAGTCTTCTGAAGCTCTTGTGGAATAAAGGAATTTCTTGGTAGCTCAGAGCAGGTCATTTTTGTTTTCTGCCCAGTGTTAACCCCAGGACCCTGACTACAAACCCAGGGTAGGCGTCCACCCTCCCACTGAGCCCTGCTCACCCCTGTGGCCTGGATCCACATATTCGCAACCTCACATTCTTCCCTGGTGACCGCCTGCTCCTCCTGAGCCGAGCCAGCTGAGCCGGGATCCTCCGCGCAGGCACAATCCACGCAACTCTGAGGCCAGCGCTCCGCCCAGAGCAACCCAGGTCCTGCAGGGCGCGCCCTACCGGTTGTGCCCCTGAGCTGAGGGATGGCCGCCAGCCTGAAGAGACCTTCAGATCATCCTGTGTATTCCAGGACCCGATTTCTGAGGAAAGCATTTTGAAGGGCTCTCACCAAAAGCAAAACAAAACACTTTTGTTAAGACAGAGGTCTAAGCGGGCCTTTCCCCGCCGGCAGAGCTTCCGAAGGGAGCAAGTTGCCGGTCGAGCACAGAGAGTGGGTCCCCGCAGGGGTGGCGGTGAGGGAGAAGCAGAAGGGACCGGAAACATTTACAGACCCAGCCTCTAGCGAGGTTATGAATGGAGCCCAGGTCAGAAGGTTGTGACGTAATGAGACAATTACCTACCTGGTCACCTACACCATACTGCTTATGATTAAATGGTAACTTTCCAAAGCAGATGCTCAGGCTACCTCGGTAAACACGTTACATGTGGGATAGATATAAGAAGTCATAAACTTAAGCGAGAAGGGGCTGATAGTAACTGGAAATTAAAAAGTGGAAAATAACCCCAAGATGATTATGCCTAAAAGCTTGCTTAGAGACTAGCTAAAATTGTTTAAAACGTATTCTCTTGTTGAAGATTTCCTAAGGATGGAGATTCTAAGAGCCTATTTAAAATAAGTTCTTATATACATTTAAATGGAATCCGTATTAGTGAGGTAGTGGATATAATGGGGAAAGTCCAGGACTTGGAACTGGGGCAAGTGAAATTGAATCCCTGGTTCTGCCTCTTTTTGAATGTGTGAACCTAACCTGGGGCAAGTTACCTAAATTTTCCCACCCTTAATTTCTTCATCTTTAAAATAGGAATAATAATAGCATTGATGTTATAATACTGTTACAAGAAATGAATGAGGTAGACTGTATGAAACGTATATTGTCTAGTGCTATACAAATGTTAATCCTTCAACAAACTTGTGTTTTGCAAACTACTTGTACAAAAGGTCATCCCTTCTATGGCCATTTATTTCTATTTAAAAAAAATTTTTTTAATGTTCTTTAAATTTTATTTTTGAGAGAGAGACAGAGTGTGAGCAGGGGAGGGGCAGAGAGGGAGACAGGATCCAAAGCAGGCTCCAGGCTCTAAGCTGTGAGTGCAGAGCCTGACGTGGGGCTCGAACTCATGGACTGCAAGATCATGAAGTGAGCTGAAGTCCTATGCCCAACTGACTGAGCCACCCAGGCGCCCCAATTTATTTCTATTTTTTAACTTTATAGTCAACACTGACATCTTTCCTTTTCTCTACATCATTATATTGGTCACTGGACACCACTTTAAAATGGCTATTTGTGGTCATGTTATGGATGTAATTTTGGTAAGGCCAACCTTATGAAAATGTATGATTTTCTGTGAGCCTAAATTATATTTATAATTCAGATGCCACCAAGAGGATGGTGGTCCCTGGTTTATGGTTGCATGGACTTATTGTTTAGTCTATTCTTTGATTTGGATAAGAGAATATAGTCTGTAAGTTTTTCTACCATATCTATTTATTAAGAATAATAGTCTTGCCATTTGCAACTACGTGGATGGAACTGGAGGGTATTATGCTAAGTGAAATTAGTCAGAGGAAGACAAAAATCATATGACTTCACTCATATGAGGACTTTAAGAGACAAAACAGATGAACATAAGGGAAGGGAAACAAAAATAATATAAAAACAGGGAGGGGGACAAAACAGAAGAGACTCGTAAATATGGAGAACAAACTGAGGGTTACTGGAGGGGTTGTGGGAGGGTGGATGGGCTAAATGGGTAAGGGGCACTAAGGAATCTACTCCTGAAATCATTGTTGCACTATATGCTAACTAATTTGAATGTAAATTAAAAAAAATGAATGAAATCTTGCCATTTGCAACACAACAACAAAAGAATAACAGTCTTAACATGAAAAGATATTTTTCCAAAGAAGACATACAGATGGCCAAAAGACAAATGAAAAGATGCTCAGCATCACTCATCATCAAGGAAATGCAAATCAAAACCATAATGAGATATCACCTTACACCTGTCAGAATGGCTAAAATAAAAAATATAAGAAACAACAAGTGTTGGCAAGGATGTGGCAAAAAAGAAATCCTCTTGCAATGTTGGTGGGAATGCAAACTGGTGCAGCCAGTATGGAGGTTCCTCAAAAACGTAAAAATAGAACTACCCTATGATCCAGTAACTGCACTACTGGGTATTCACTCCCAAAATACAAAAACACTAATCCAAAGGGATATATGCACCCCTATGTTTATTGCAGCATTATTCACAATAGCCAAATTATGGAAGCAGTCCAAGTGTCCATCAACAGATGAATGGATAGAGATGTGGTACATATATACAATGGAATATTATTCAGCCATAGAAAAGAATGAAATCTTGCCATTTGCAACAACATGCATGGAACTAGAGAATATAATGCTAAGCAAAATAAGTGAGAGAGAGATGCCATATGATTTCACTCATATGTGGAATTTAAGAAACAAACAAACGAGCAAAGGAAAGAAAAAAGAGGGAGAGAGACAAACCAAGAAGCAGAGTCTTAACTATAAAGAACAAACTGATGATTACCAGAGGGGCGGTGGTGGGGGTTGGGGGAAATAAAGCGGCCAAGAGTACATTTATCATGATGAGCACTGAGTAATGTACAGAATTGTTGAATCACTGTATTGTACACCTGAAATTAATATAACACTGTATGTTAGCTGCACTGTAATTAAAATTAAAAATTTAATGTAAAGGGGGTGTCTGGGTGGCTCAGTCGGTTAAGCATCTGACTTTGGCTCAGGTCATAATTTAGCGGTTCATGAGTTTGAGCCCCGCGTCAGGCTCTGTGCTGACAGCTCAGAGCCTGGAGCCTGTTTCAGATTCTGTGTCTCCCTGTCTGACCCTCCCCCGTTCATGCTCTGTCTCTCTCTGTCTCAAAAATAAATAAACTTTAAAAAAATTAAAAAAATAATAATAAAAAAATAAAAACTTAATAAAAAAAAGAATGGGGCATTCACTTTCAAATGCCTCCTCTCTGTAAAGAGAGCTTTCATACTATTCTTACTTTCTGATCTTATACTCCAATAATCTTTTGCCTGCTGCTCATTTAAAAAAAAAGAATAATAGTCTTCAAGTATGACCTCTTCAATTACTAATGAGATATTCTGGACATCATATTCAATAAGATTTAAAGAAGCATAAGCACTCATACACAAAACCCCTCCCTCAGTCAATTTCAACTCTTTTTTAATAATACCTTGCCCAAACCTCCAAAGGTTCTTTTGGAACTGAAGTCAGAGCTGGAATGTTGCACTTATTAGGAAGGGTGAAAGGTGAAGGCAGTAGAGGGCTGCCGGAATGGCGCATTCCTGAAAGCCCTGAAGAACAGGTGGGTCTAGTTGCCCATGTGGAGCAGGTAGGGTAGGAACTAGAAAGGAGTTGTGGTGTGTTTCAAATTAGTCATTGGGATGTCAGGGAGAATGTTGACATCAAGTCAGGACCAAAATGATCGAGGAATTAGGAAACCAAAAAAGATGTCTTACCAGGGCATAAATTAGGGACTAGACAGAGTCAGGCTGCAATGGGAAAAGTCAGTGTATCCTTGGATTAAATCTTGTATGCAAAAAAATCCCACTTGGAAACTAGAATCTCCCTTTGGGTTGATGGTCAAGAGTGTCCCTTTGGGTTATCTTCTTTAAAAAAAAAAAGATATTTATTGACCATTTGCTATGTTCCAAGTATTCTGAGCGCTTTGCTTGTATTTTTTAATTTGTATAACACCTCTATGGAGTAGGCAACCTATCTGCATTTTATAGAAGAAGAAACCAAGGTGAAGTTAACTAGCTTGTCCAAAGTTACTTGTCCAATATTGAGTATAGCTCAACTATTACAGCTGTGACCCAATCCATACAGTCTGACTCCAGAGCCTGCACTCTAAACCATTAGTCTATGGCTCTTTGCCATTTGAACTCATGTTTATCATTTTGCCATTTTACTGGGCTCAGCCTAGTCTTGAGAGAGATGGTTGACGACATGCAGATCAGGTCCAGATATTATTTAGTCTAATTTTTCTTGTTAAGAGCATAACATTTAAGAAAAAACTTAAAGAAGTACAACTTAAGGCAAAACATCTTTATCTCCTTTAGGTTAAAAAACCTCTAGTTTGCTGCACAAAAGCTCTTGACATTTTGTCATCAGAATTCTTCATGGCTGATTTTTCTCAATTTTGGATTTGTTCACTTATAGAAGAGAAGTTGGTCTTATTTTCCCTCCTTCGAGGAAAGACCATATTTACCTCTCTGTATTCTAAACTCTCAATCCCAGCATTGTTCCTCCCTGGAGGCATATTCGATGTAAAGGGATTCCAGGATGTCCAAATGAATATGTCAACTAATGAGATATGTGTAATTAGAACTCAAGAGAAATTAGGGCTATGAATTTGTCTATTGTTAATAAAGAGGTTATAGCTGAAGTTATGAGGTTAAGACCTCCAAGGAAAAATAATCAAAAAATGAAAAAAGAGGGCTCAGTCCAGGTGGAAAAGACTATGTAGATCATTCTAGTCCAATCCTTTATAAAAATCTCAACTCCCCAGAATAAAATCATCCTACTTTACTACTATACTTGTGATAATGGAAATTTATTAACCCCCTACATACTTTCCCGTTATCACTGAAACAAATTACTACAAATTTAGTGGTTTAATAACACACAAATATAATCTTACAATCCTGGAGATCAAATGTCCAAAATGAGTTTCACTAGGCCCAAATCAAGGCGTTGACAGGACTGAATTCCTTCCAGAGACTAGTAGCATGTGTTTCCTTGTCTTTCTGGGTTCTGGAAGTTCCCTGCATTCCTTGGCTTATGGCCCCTTCCTTCATCTTCAATGCCAGCAACATAACATTTTCATATCTCCTTTTCACCCTGGCCTTCTGCTTCCATCATCACTACTCCTTCTCTGATTCTCTTCCCTCTTCCATTTTATATTTTTTATTTTTATAGAATTTCTCTTTTTTTAATGTTTATTTATTTTGAGAGAGAGTGCATGCATGAGAGAGAGAGCAAACGGGGGAGGGGCAATGAGAGAGAGGGAGAGAGAATCCCAAGCAGGCTCTGCACTGTCCGCGCAGAGCCCAACCCAGGGCTTGATCCTGTGAACCATGAGATCATGACCTGAGCCGAATTCAAGAGTTGGACGCTTAACCAACTGAGCCACCCAGGCACCCCTCTCTCTTCTATCTTTTCTTTCTTTCTTTCTTTCTTTCTTTCTTTCTTTCTTTCTTTCTTTCTTCCTCTCTCTCTCTCTCTCTCTCTCTCTCTCTCTTTTTCTCTTCTGTCTTTTAAAAACCACTGTTATTACAATAGGCTTATCAGGTAATCTCCTTAAATTAAGATTCTTAAATTAATCACATCTACAAAGTAGATGGCCTTTTGGCATGTACAGCAACATATTCAGGGGTTTCAGGGTTGAAGATGTGGATACCATTAGTCTCTCTACCACACCCTCCCAAAGTAGCCTACAACTCTAATGGCTAGAAAGTTCTCATTGAGCTAAGCTTTGTTTACATGTAGTTTCTATATATTGATCCTGGCTTTGTTCTCTAAAGTCACAAATACCAAGTTTAATATCTGCCACATAACTCTCCTTCAGATATCTGAAAACATATTGATCCCTCTCCCCTTGACAAAACCATATCTTCAGCGGTTTCATAAGACATAGGTTCAAATTCCTATTACCCTGGTTGGCCTCCTTTGATACTTTTGGCTTAGCAATGCTTTTTTACAATTTTTATTTATTTATTTTGAGAAAGACAGAGTGTAAGTGGGGGTGGGACAGAGAGAGAGGGAGAGAGAGAATCCCAAACTCCACACTGTCAGCACAGAGCCCAACACGAAGCTTGACTGCACAAACTGCGAGATCATGACCTGAGCTCAAATCAAGAGTCAGATGCGTAACCGACTGAGCCACCCAGGCACACCCCTCAATGCTGTTTTGAAAATATGATGTTGTCTGACCAAACAAGAATAGACGGGGCCAATGTCTCTCTGGTTCTACACACTGAATTTTAATTAATAAAGCCCAAGGTTGTAGTTTACTAAAATTCTTGTCCTTCTAGATACTGCTTCAGATACTGTTGAAGGACCTGTTTACCTGAACTACACTTGTAGAGTCAATTTTTAACTAAAATGCTGGCATTTACAATGGTTTATCAAATAACTTTTTAGTGTCAATGAACAAATTAGTAACTCTTAACTACATATGATCTATTCAAACCAAATACATGTGGGTTTCTATCAAACCATTAATTAAATGTGAAGTGCAATAGAGACCATGACCAATCCCTACAGCATAAATGAAGGACTTATCCAAGAAAACATTTATCTGCTTTTTGGAGCCAAAGTCTTCAGGCAAGATCTAACTGCATTATAATCTGATCCATAGTTTTTCATCATGTCCACAAAGAGTTCAATGTTCTATACTCTTCATATAGCATTCTCCTTTACTACTAATCTACCAATATTATCTGAAAAAGAAATAAAGTTAGTGTGGTTTACCCTGCTTTCAGTAAACACATGCTGGCTCCAAATGATCCCTGTCCTATCCTGTAAGTGCACTCAAATCATTTATGGAAACCCATTCTCAACTTTTTCCTGGTACTAATGTTAAATTTGTCAGAATACAGTATGCAGAATCTACCTTTCTTCCCTTGCTGAAAATCATGTTGCTCTGTCTTTATGGTCTTTTGACCCCTCTCTTCTTCCTTACAATTCTTCAACTATCAATCACTTCAATGAGGTACAGCAGGGGACAGCTTCATCTGGAGATGGTCTTGGTCTGGGCTGGTTTGTGTGGCAGGTTCAACTCCTCAGATACTGATAGTAAGGGACACAAAGAGTGGGTTCAGCACATGAGAGGAATGGAGCAGGTGGGATATGTGGAAGTTGTATCAGGTAATACAAAATACAATTTCATTGCTTTCAATTTAAATGCTTATTTACTTAAGAGCTTTCTGATGAGTCTACAAAGTTGAAAGTGACTAGAGGAGCAATAGGAAGCTTTTTGTTCTGAAGCACAGACTTTGATTGAATACATATTGGCAACAGACATCAATATACAAGGTAAAATATGTCCAACCAACACAACCAACAGTGAATAGGTTTTTATCACAGTTTATCACTTTGCCAAACTAAAACGATTTATTTTTATATGTGAATAGATTTTACTTATGCTATTAAGAAGATATGTCAACAGAAGCAAAATCTACAAATTTGATGATCTTTAATAAATAACACAGTAAAAGACTTTTAGCGTGATAATTACAATTAGGTACACACCTGGTTTTATATTGGTGCCCTCCAGCCTTTGTGGAGGGTATAGTCTGTTTCCATAATATAGGAAAATATAAATATTGAACACAGATTAATTTAAAAGTGCCTTTTAATGTCAATAATGAGAATGATTTTTGGAAATGGTTCTCCTCTTTGGAAAACTTGCCCACGGTAGACTTCCAGTTGATATAAAATGATTAAAACTTGATAGGATAATAATTGTAATAATCCCTTCCAAATTATTGGTTTCATTTTAATTTGTCTATATTAGCAAACTTTCTCTCTAGCACCTTCAATCCTAATAACAAGTGTTAATGACAAGCATACAGAGGAAGACACTCTATGTGTTGAGATGCCATAGACATTTCTAATAATTATCCTTTATGAAAAATATAAAAATATATAAAAAATCCTTTCTTTAGGCATCTGGATGTCTCTGCATTTGGTCAGATTTTTCAAGTTTTTTTTTTCTTAGTTTATAACATCTCATATTTCAATAAGAAAAAATTTAAATAACTCTAGCACTTACAGCATTATGTTTTAAATTAAAATACAGGGGGAAAAAAAGAAAAAGAAAAAAAAAATATAGGGGCTCCTGGGTGGCTCGGTTGAGCGTTTGACTTTTGATTTTGGCTCAGGTCATGATCCCAGGGTTGTGGGACTGAGGCCCATGTCAGGATCTGTGCTGAGCTTGGAGTCTGCTTGAGATTCTCTCTCCCTCTGCCCCTCTCTCCTGCTCATGCTCTTGCGCTCTCTCTTTCAAAAATAAAAAACAAAAACAAATTAAAAATAAATTAAAATGCAAAGCTATCATGTTCAAAACAGTATGGTACTGGCACAAAAATAGAAATATAGATCAATGGAACAGAATAGAGCAAGAAATCCATGCTTATACAATCAATTAATCTATGACAAAGGAGGCAAGAATATAAAATGGGGGAAAAGATTGTCTCTTCAATAAATGGTGCTGGGGAAATTGAACAACTACATGCAAAAGAATAAAACTAGACCACTTTCTTATGCCATACACAAAAAGAAACTCAAAATGGATTAAATACCTAAATGTAAGACCTGAAACCATAAAACCCCTAAAAGAAAACATAGGTGGTAATCTCTTGGACATCAGCCCTAGCAATATTTTTCTGGATGTTTCCTCAAGCAAAGGAAACAAAAACAAAAAAGTAAAAATAAACAGGTGGGACCACATCAAGGTAAGAGATTTTTGCAGAATGAAGGAGACCATCAACAAAATGATACAATCTACGGAAAGGGAGAAGATATTTGCAAAGTATATATCATCTAAGGGGTTAATATCCAAAATATATAAAGAACTCATATAACCCAACACCAAAAAACCCCCAAATAATCTGATTAAAAATGGGCAGAGGACCTGAATGAACATTTCTCTGAAGAAATGGCAATACAGATGGCAAACAGACACATGAAAATTTGCTCAATATCACTCATTACAGGGAAATCCAAATCAAAACCACAATGAGATATCACCTCACACCAGTCAGAATGGCTAGTATCAAAAAGACAAGAAATAACAAGTGTTGGTGAAGATGTAGAGAAAAGGGAGCTCTCATGCACTACTGGTGGGTATGTTAATTGGTGCAGTCACTATGGAAAATAGTATGGAGTTTCCTCACAAAATGTAAAATAGAAATACCATAAAACCTAGTAATTCCACTTCTAGGTATTTACCTAAAGAAAATAGTACCATTATTTAGAAAAGATATATGCACTCCTATGTTTATTGCATAAATTATGTTATTTATTTATTTATTTATTTATTTATTTATTTATTTTTTAATCTTTTTTTTTTTTTTCAACGTTTATTTATTTTTGGGACAGAGAGAGACAGAGCATGAACAGGGGAGGGCAGAGAGAGAGGGAGACACAGAATCGGAAACAGGCTCCAGGCTCTGAGCCATCAGCCCAGAGCCCGACGCGGGGCTCGAACTCACGGACCGCGAGATCATGACCTGGCTGAAGTCGGACGCTTAACCGACTGCGCCACCCAGGAGCCCCCCTATTTTTGTTTTTTTAAAAAATGTTTTATTTATTCTTGACAGAGAGAGAGAGCATAAGCGAGGGAGGGGCAGAGAGAGAGGGAGACACAGATTCTGAAGCAGGCTCCAGGCTCTGAGCTGTCAGCACAGAGCCGCACGCGGGGCTCAAACTCACGGACCGCGAGATCATGACCTGAGCCGAAGTTGGACGCTCAACCGACTGAGCCACCCAGGCGCCCCAAATTGTTATTTATAATAGCCTCAATATGGAAGTAACCTAAGTATCCATCATAGATGAATGGATAAAGAAGATGTGATAAATATATACAATGGAATATTGCTCATTCATAGAAAACAATGATATCTTGCCATTCACAACAACATGGATAGATCTTGGAGGTGAAATAAGTCAGACAGAAAAAGACAAATATCATATGATTTCACTTGTATGTGGAATCTAAAAAACAAAAACAGCAACAAACTCATAAGTACAGAGAACAAACTGGTGGTTACCAGAGCGGAGGGGTAATGAGGGGATGGAGAAATAGGTGAAGGGGATCAGAGGTACAAAATTCCAGTTATAAAATAAATAAGTCATGGGGATGAAAAGTACGGCATAGGGAATATAGTCAACTATATTGTTGTAACACTGTATGGTGACAGGGATGGTGAATAATTGTGGTGAGCACTGAGTAATGTATAGACTTGTTGAATCATTATGTTGTACACCTGAAACTAATATAATATTGCATGTCAACTATATTTCAATTAAAAAATGCAAAGACTATTTATTCCCTTATAAGGGTAGGTAGATGTGTTCATTAGAACATAAACTCCCTAACTCTGGAAAATAGTATGGAGGTTCTTCCAAAAGTTAAAAATAGAACTACCCTAGGGCCCAGCAATTGCACTACTAGGTATTTACCTAAAGGATACAAAGATACTGATTCAAAGTAATACATGCACCCAGATGTGTATAGCAGCACTATCAACAATAGCTAAATTATAGAAAGAGCCATCGACTGATGAGTGGACAAAGAAGATGTGGTACATATATGCAATGGCATATTATGAAGCCATCAAAAAGAATGAAATCTTGCCATTTGCAATGATGTGGATGGAGCCAGAGACTATTATGCTAAGCAAAATAAGTCAGAGAAAGACAAATACCATATGATTTCACTCATATGTGGAATTTAAAAGCAAAACAGATGAACATGGGGGGAAAAAAGAGAGGGACAGACCATAAAACAGACTCTTAACTATAGAGAACAACTAAGGGTTGTTGGAGGGGATGTGGGTGGGGGGAAGGGCTAAATGAGTGATGGGGATTAAGGAGGGCACATGTTATGATGAGCACTGGGTATTATAGGTAAGCGATGAATCACTAAATTCTACTCCTGAAACTAATGTTACACTGTATGTTAACTAACTGGAATTTAAATAAAAACTTGAAACAAACAAAAAACCCCACACGAACTCCCTAAGCACAGAAAACTTGTGCTATTTGTCTTTGTATCCCTCCCCCTGCACCCTGCTCCCTGTACTTGGGACAGGGGGAGTTCTGTAAATGTTTACATATGAAAATATTTCCTTTTAGATCACCTATAGGAAAGGAACAGAGCAAAATAATATATATATAAAGATTTTTACTCACTTTATTTAGTACATCCACTTTTCTACAGATGTGTGGTGTTTATTGTCTCTGGAGAGCAACAGTAGTTTGAAGCTCAAGGGACAGTTTCCCATGACCTAAGCAATGGAATGAAGAGAATAACTAAATTCCAGTTTCATGCATTTGAACTGCTCTTAAACTTTAGTCAGAGTTCTTTATAACCTTTCACAAAATGGGCCAAGTCAGTTAAGGAAAGTTACTGAGAAGCTTTGAGGATATGTGAATCAATGAACGCGAAGAACTGTTCATTTTAACAACCATGTTTGTACACATTAAGAATAGTGCTATATAAGTTTTATATGTATATAAAATGAGTAAATGTCCTTTGGCCTACAGCCCTCTAAACACTATTATTCTACTTACAGTTTGGGGTTTGGACCTTAGTGCATCCAGGATTTTGGTCCAGTTAGTCCTTTTGCATGAATGCATGTATGTGTACACGTTTGTGTGTGTGTGGATTGTGTTTGCTTTTATATCAGGATTTCCTATTTGTCTCTAGCAGTCACAAGTAACATTGCTTCATAAAACCACTTCAGGTGGCAGTTTAGAATAATTATTTAGATTTATGATCTTGTAAAGCAGGATATTTTTTTGATAGAACATATGTAAGAACTTTTCTCATTGAAGTCCTAACAATAGAGAAAAGTAATTATCCCAACCTTCCACAAAAGATTTGAAAGTCAATGTAGCCCTAAGAAGTTCATTTTTTTCCAACCATTCTTAGTTTAAAAAATTCATGGAATAGGGGTGCCTGGTGGACGTTCAGTTGGTTAAGCGTCCGACTTCGGCTCAGGTCATGATCTCATGGTTGGTGGGTTTGAGCTCCGCTTTGGGCTCTGTGCTGATAGCTCAAAGCCTGGAGCCTGCTTCAGATTCTGTGTCTTTCTCTCTGCCCCTCCCCTGCTCACTCGCTGTCTCTCTCTGTCTCTCAAAAATGAATAAATATTAAAAAAAATGGAAAAATTCATGGAATATTTTGAGGAAGTAGATATGTTCATTATCTTGATTGTGGTATTGCTACAGATATAGGTACATATATCAAAGCTCATCAAATTGTACACTTTGAAAATGTACAGATTATTGTATGTCATATAACCTCAAAAAATGTTAAAATTAAGCTCCTTAAAGAATGAGTGAGCCATAATTATATAAAGCAATTATAGATGAATGCCACAAACATAATATTGAGCAAAAGAAGTCAGATACAAAAGAGTACATAATATGTGATTCACTCTTAAGGGAGAGTAATGACTGAAAAGGGGTATAAGGAGGTCTTCTGAAATGGTGGTGATTTTGTTTCTTGCACTGAATTGCATGGGTGAATTTACTTCATGAAAATTAAATGAACTGTGCATTTGTGCACGGGGTCTTTGTACTGACCAAATTGTTCTGTATCTTGATGATGGTGGTGGTTACACAAATCTATAAAGATGTGATAAATCTGCATAGATTTTTATACACGCGTACAAATGAGTGCCTGTAAAGGTGGTGAAATCTGAATAAATTCTATGGATTATACCAATGTCAATTTCCTGCTTTTGATATTATACTACATTTATGTAAAATGCTACTACTGAGGGAAACTAGGTGGAACTTCTCTGTTCTAATTTTTCAACTTCCTGTGAACCTATAATTATTTCAAAATGAAAAAATACTATTGTGTTAAGTGGAATTTTAGTGCAAGAATGTCTGTTGGATTTTCTGTTTATTTCCCATCTCTAAAAGTTTCTCTACTTTCCCTCAGGATTCTGGTGAAAGCTGTTATGTTCCATCTAACTGGCCTCAAACCTACATGGCAGTCAATTAGTCCAGGGGTGGGCATCTGTCCTAATACAGACAAATCAGAGCCTTTTCTGGATATGGAATTTGGACTAAATTATGGTATTTGGACTAAATGAGCCATTTCTCTTTTTATGCCTGGACTATAACTTTTAAACTCAAGAGCTTCCAGGCTGTCCTCTTTTTCATGATGTGGTCAAGGGAAGCAGAAGAACCTAGTCTACAGAGAGGAGGTGGAATGAAGCACATGTACAAAGAGAGGGGGAGACTGGAGAAGGAGAGTGCTTTGGACATTTGTCTTCCTGGTTCCTTATGTGCGGTTGACTATCTGTCCTTGAGTTCTGTGAGATGCTTCTATACCTTTAAAGTAGATTTGCCTTCTTATCTAAATAAGGTCCATTTGGATTTCCGTTACTTTCAACCCTAAAGAATCCTAACCAATACACTTAGGAAGATGCAAACTGAGGCTTACACTTAGAGTACTTTTTTTTTTTTTTAATTTAAGAAGTATGACTTTACAGTATCTGAGATAAAGATTTCCACTTCTCCATCGTACAATTGCACAGGATGTACTGACAATCATTTAATCACACACCTCATTTTCAGGTGAGAAAGCTGAAGCCAGAGAGGTTATGAGACTCAGCCAAATCATACAGCTGGTTTCTAGAGGATCCAGAGCCACCAGCACCTCACCTCCCTCACTTCAGTATTACATAGTATGTCCTGGAGGGAAGCACCAGAATGTTCTACTCAGGGTTTCATCTGCTTGTTTTTAGTGTATTGGCGGCATAACTAAGGAATCAGAATATAATTAACAAGGACCTACATGAAAGATCAAATGAATAAGGGGTAGGGAATACTGATATAAATAAGAGTTATAATTACAGGTACTTACTACTAAAAAAAAACCTTTAACTTTTATCATTATTAGTCATAGAGATATTCCATTTGTCACTTAGACATAGTCTTCTGAGAGTCAAAGGAAACATAATTTCAGGACAGATTACTCAAACATTTTAATTCAAATGGTGAGCGTCTGGAAGTGAGGAAAAAATTTAAGACTCTATTAAACAGGATGTCAATACTCATTTTGACGTAAACTTCCTGAGAGGTGGAGGTTTGCTCTGAAACTTCCTGCTTGGTCATAAAGAGGAACGAGGCAATTGGAACACATTAGTCTTTCTCTCCCAATCTGGTCCAATGTGGTTGATTAAAAATGCTGATTTTGGTTTATTCTTAAAAAACACAAGTAGCCAAAGCACAGCATTGTGTTGACTGTATTTCGGGAGGCACCTGCAAGGTGAGAGAGAAGTATTACCCAGTTTTAAATAAAGAGAAGTCTGATAAACACGTGACTTGCTGGAAAGCAAAGCACAGAATAGAAAAAGTGTCATTTGCAGCTTTCAGTTTTATGTTCCCTTAATGGAAGTAGCGGCTCTTACCCTGGCTAGCACATTGGAGACTTAAAGTTACAGCTGTCTACTTTTTGATGAAAGTTGTCTGCCACTGGTGGCTATACCCCAACTCTCTGTGGTGGGGTTGTGGATGATAACACAGTCCTGTGTTATGTACACATGTAACTCCCCCTACTCTTGTCCTCCCCTAAACCCGTATTGTGTCTTTTTTTTTTTTTTTTTTTTGGTAATTTCTTCTGCAGAGGGGCATTTTATTTTATTTTGAAGATTTTATTTTTAAGGAATCACTACACCCAATGTGGGGCTCGAACTCATAACCCTGAGATCAAGAGTCACATGTTCCACTGACTGAGCCAGCCAGGTGCCCAGTAAAGGGGCATTTTATTTATTTATTTTTATTATTTTTAAAAAATGTTTATTTTTGAGACAGAGAGAGAGAGCGCGAGCATGAGTGGGGAGAGGAGCAGAGAGAGAGGGAGATACAGAATCCACAGCAGGATCCAGGGTCTGAGCTGTTAGCACAAAGCCCAATGAGGGCTGGAACCCATGAACCACAAGATCATGACCTGAGCTGAAGTCAGATGCTTAACCGAGTGAGCCACCCAGGCGCCCCATAAAGGGCCATTTTAATAACTAATTTCCCGAGAATAGAGATCCCAGCTCTGTCACCACCTCAGGTGCGTATGCTGTTGTCCCCAATGTGTTCTGTTTTGTTTTTGCTGCTAATCCCTAAGTCCAATAATTGGCCAGTCAATGATGCTGCATGCTGATTCTCTGTGATCTCACTCCTAGCACCACAGGTGACCAAGGACCATTCTTAGTCTTTGGGTCTCTTTTGGACCCACACACTGGTTTGGCTTCCGGTCTCTCTCAATAGGCACAGAGTCTCTAACTTTCTAGGACCTCCCCCAAGAATGATAGCTAGAGATCCTTGGTCTTCATTCCCTGGCGCTGCACTCTCCCTGAGAGAAGGCACTGGCTCATTCACATGTTTGATACTTAAACTTTGAGCTAGGGAGAAAGAAGAAACTTTTCTCACTATAGAGGTGCCCAAAAGGAAATAAGTAACTAAAAATAATAACTGCTTAAAAAAAAAAAAAAAAAGGAAGGAAGAAGCAAAAAAAGAAAGAGTTCCCAGACCCTTAAGATTTTTTCTGGGGGAGGGGCCCCAACACTTTTCTGTTTAGTTGGCTTCCCAATGTTCCCACTCCTTTCTGGAACATTTTCTATTTCACCTTGGCATACAGCATTGCATTTTTGTAATATTGCTTTGCAAAGAAATTATTAAGTGTTTGGCATTAATATTTGGCATAATATTAATTTATCCCTCCTACTCCTGAAGCCCCCCTTACACACAGTTCTACCTTGCAGCTCTGTCACAGAGGCTAGGCTAACAGAAAGATAAATGTATTTAGTTTAATTTAGCAAATACTTGTTAAATGGAGAGGTACCTTGAGAAAAATTTGAAGCTCGTAATCCTATAACGGTGAATCTCTGATAAATATCAGACATTGACAATTGATACTACCAAGATATAGACAATATATAGACATTCAGAAAGTGAGGATGGGAAGAGTGATGCCAAATGAGAATAATGGAACTTCAGAAAAGTAGTTAAAAATTGCTGTAATTTTCTTTGACAACAAAAGGAATACCAGCTTTTCATTCTTTTTTTTTTTTTAATTTTTTTTTTCAACGTTTATTTATTTTTGGGACAGAGAGAGACAGAGCATGAACGGGGGAGGGGCAGAGAGAGAGGGAGACACAGAATCAGAAACAGGCTCCAGGCTCTGAGCCATCAGCCCAGAGCCTGATGCGGGGCTCGAACTCACGGACCGCGAGATCGTGACCTGGCTGAAGTCGGACGCTTAACCGACTGCGCCCCCCAGGCGCCCCCCAGCTTTTCATTCTTTACACACATTTTTTTTATTACGTTTCTTTATTTTTGAGAGGCTGAGAGAGACAGAGCATGAGTGGGGGAGGGGCAGAGAGAGAGGGAGACACAGAATCCTAAGTAGGCTCCGGGCTCTGAGCTGTCAGCCCAGAGCCCAACATGGGGCTCAAACCCATGGACTGTGAGATCATCACCTGAGCCCAAGTCAGACACTCAACCTACTGAACCACCCAGGCGCCCCTACCAGCTTTTCATTCTTAAAAGTTTGAAATATGCAGGGGCACCTAGTGGCTCAGTCGGTTAGGCATCTGACTTTGGCTCAGGTCATGATCTTGTGGTCCGTGGGTTCAAGTCCTGCATCCAGCTCTGTGCTGACAGCTCAGAGCCTGGAGCCTGTTTCAGATTCTGTGTCTCTCTCTCTCTCTGCCCCTCGCCTGGTCACGCTTTGTCTCTCTCTCTCTCTCAAAAATAAAATAAACATTAAAAAAAAAAAGTTTGAAATACACAGAAAAGCAGAAAGAAAGAAAGAAAGAAAAAAGCCACCTTTGAGATAATCACTGTTTACATCTGGGCATATAACTTTAAACATTTTAATTATATGTACATTTATACACATATACACAAACACATGTGTAATTGGGATCATATTCTATATAATACTCTGTGACCTCTTTTTTTTTAAATTTCAAATCCACTGTATAATCCTTGTTCAAAATATAGATTATAAGCATTCAAGAAGCATTCTTGTTCTAATATAATGACCTAGGAGTAAGGATTTCAATAATTTTCAGGCCTGAGGTAATTATTAAGAAATGTTGATGTACAATTGTATGCCTTTTTAGGAAAGAGTTAGCTAGCTATCTTCTACTGATATCTGTGAAGGTTTCTTCATTTCGACCACATCAACTAATATTCTCTACTTCTATCTATTACTATTATAAAGATGCATCAGTATTTTAATAGATTGGCACCACTTTTTCTTTAAAGACCAATTGGTATAACATTTTATTTATAAAATTCAAAATATTCCTTAGTCATACAAAATGCAGGAGAATGAAGCCCTAAACACCAATTTCAAGATAATGATACCAATGTTACAAGTCAACCGTGAACAGCATCTCCATTTAGGTTTTACTCATATATTGTATATTATGCTGTCATTAATCTTCCACGGAAAATTAGATATGCATGAATCCCACCTAATGAAGAAAGGCATTTCATATTGTTCAAGCAGAAACAAGCAACCACGTGATTTCACATATCCACAAGGAATAAACGAATTTCGTGATTTAAGAGCAGAAATACATTAATATTTGCTAGTCACAAATCTCAAATAGGGTCAATGTAAAAAAGGCACATATTGAAATTACTGATAACTGTCCAAAAATGTATCCCCTGAATCTTCTGAAGCATAATAGCATACACATTATCTAAGAGCTTAACTTTGGATTGTTCCTTACATAAGTATTCTGATTTAGAGTGATGTCTGAAACGAGTGACTGGCTTACTGCTGTCTACTGTGAAATCTGTGACATTTACTGACATTTGATTTTCAATTAAACACTTTTCTATATATTGTAACCTCATTTTTTAACCTAACAATACATTGTGAATACTTATTCACATTCTGACATATTCTTCTACTTCTGATTATCATTTCAGAATATGGTTGCTCTGTCCTTAATCTCTATTAGACATTTAGTTTGTTTCAAATGTTTAACCATTATAAACAATACTGTGATGAACTATCATATGTAAGTAATTCTATAAATGTCCGGTTATTTTCTTAAGTTCCCAGAGATGGAAGTGCTTAGTCAAGGTCTTTAAACATTTTAAGGCTTTTATGACACTACTATCAGCAACATATGAGGATCTCATATTCTGATGGGTAGAACTTTTCTAGGGGTGACAATATTTCCTGTTTGAAGCTTGATTTGTTTTGAAGATACAGAAAATTACATAATAGAGATTTTTCTCCCTGGTATGCCATAGCAGAAAAGAGATATAGTGCTCCATCTATTCTACCCTGTCAATTTGGTGTCTGAGGGGGGGAAGGTAAGATTGTGTTTAAGATGGTGTCACACCCTTGGCACATGAAGCACAATATGTAGATCAAAGAGGAGAAAGCCCTGGGCACTTCTTATCTCCAGGGTGCTCTTGCTAAATGCCTTCCTTGCAGTATTAAGCAGACTGTAGGTGGACAGAATAGGTCTTTTCTTACCTGAATTTTCTCCCCTTCAAAGATGATAACTAATTTTGTTATTTTCATTAAATATTCATGACCTGAGGGGCACCTGGGCGGCTCAGTAGGTTAAGCATCCGGCTTCAGCTCAGGTCATGATCTCACGGTTCATGAGTTTGAGTCCTGCGTCGGGTTCTGTGCAGACAGCTCAGAGCCTGGAGCCTGCTTCGGATTCTGTGTCTCCCTCTCTCTGCCCTCCCCTGCTTGCACTGTCTCTGTCTCTCAAAAAATGAATAAATATTAAAATTAAAAAAAAATATTCATGACTTGAAAGATCAGGTCTACTCAAAGATATTTAATGGCAAACTATATAATTTTTATTAAAAGAAAGAAAAAGAAAACCAAGTGGCATTAACTTTGATTTGAGTATATACATGATGAGAGTTAATCCCTCCCTGTTTTAATGAGTATGGCATTAAGTGCCTATATCTTGATTTTTCGTGCAGTGCAACCTATCATTGAGAGATTTCAAAGCTGTTATTTAAGATGTTGATTATATAATGTATAGATGTCATAAGTGTGTGGTTTAATCTGTTAAGACACACTTAGAGAAGGGAGCATGAGTGTATTATTGTCACTTTTACAAATCTGTATCAGTATATACATATATACATATATATATGTATTCATGACCTACATATATATGTGTGTGTGTATATATATATATATATATATATATATACACACACACACACACACATATTTATGTGTATATATATATATATACACACACATATATATATAGTAATATACAGGTATACTGTATAGTAAATACTGTATAGTAAATTTACTATACTACTGTATAGTAAATATACAGGTATACTGTATACTAAATAGTAATATACAGGTATACTGTATAGTAAATAGTATACCTATATAGTATATACTATACTATACTATGCTATATAGTGTGTATATATATAGTGGTGGTGGCTCAGTCAGTTAAGTGTCAGACTCTTGATTTCAGCTCAGGTCATCATCCCAGGGTTGAGGAATCGAACCCCTCATTGGGCTCTGTACTAAGTGTGGAGCCTGCTTAAGATTCTCTCTCTCTCCCTCTGCCCCTCTCCTCCACTTGTATGCTCTTTTTCTCTCTAAAATAAAAATAAATAAATGACAGTAAGTAAAATATTAAAAAAAGAAAAATATTATGTAGTACAAAACTTCAGTTGGTAATTTATTTTACTTGCCTAGCACCCTCCACCTCCACTCCTCTCCCAGTTAAGATATACACCCCACGGGGCACCTGTGTGGCTCAGTCGGTTGAGCGTCCGACTTCAGCTCAGGTCATGATCTCACGGTTCTTGGGTTTGAGCCTGCAAAGGCTTGTTGCTTTCAGCACAGAGCCTGATTTGGATCCTCTGTCCCCTCCCCCCCACCTTTCCTCTGCTCACGCTCCCTCTCTCAAAAATAAATAAACTTAAAAAAAAAGATATACACCCCAAAAAGACTGTGACCTTGCTTATCTTGTTCACTGCTGCATACCTATCTTAAATAGTTCCAGATATGTAGTAAAAGGTCTACAAATATTTTCTGAATGAATGAAAACTAAAGCCGTAATTCAAAAAGAGTAAAAAAAATAAAAACCAAAACAGCATTGCATTTATAAAATACTATAAACAAAAGTCCCAAAGGCATCCAGTTGTAAAACAATCCAGATGTGCCAACAGAGTTGCAAATTTAATCTAATTCCAAACTTTAAAGTGGTAGCATGCATTACTGCTTCAATGAATGATGATATTAATAGTAATACTCAGAATGAGTAATAAATGCATAGTGGGGTTCATAATATCAGTGTCAGAAGTAGCCCTTCTGACTGAATTCTGAGATTCAGACTGATCTGATCTGAATTCTGAGATTCAGGTATTCTGACTGAATATTTGAGAAAAGGAAGAGATCAATCCATGTAGACAAATGTTTAAACCTGTGGCAGATGAAAAAAGGAGGTAACTGCAGAAGCAATTTACCTTTTTTCTTATTGTGTGGCTTCTCTTTATTTTTTGCTTTTTCACCTTTATCTTTTAAAACAAAAGGACTAAAAAGCACCTGGGTGGCTCATTCTGTTGAGTATCTGACTCTTGATTTCCACTCAGGTCACGATCCCAGGGTTGTAGGATTCAAACCCCGCACTGGGCACCATGCTGGGCAAGGAGCCTGCTTAAGATTCTCTCTCTCTCCCTGCCCCTCCCCCACCCCCGTCAAAAATAAACAAAACGAAACAAAAGGATTAATTTTGGAGGACCTGAGTGGTTGGATCTTTGGTAAACAGGTAACTTAAAAAATTTTAGGAGAACTAAAGTATGATAAACTTAATAGAAGCTTAGAAGGCACATCTTTTTTCAGATGACTACCATATGCACCCTTTACAGCTTGACTTTTAAATAAAGTCTTAAATATCAGAAGAAGGCAGAAGGCTTGTTTGATTTTTTTAACTTGGTTTTTATTATAAAATGTATCATATACACCAAAGAGCATATAAAATCTAGAAGTAGATTTTAAAGAACTATAGAAACATCAATATATCCACTAGTTTGAGAATAACTCTTTTAAAAGTTTATTTACTTATTTTGAGAGAGAGAGAGCATCTGTGTGCAGGGGGGTAGGGGCAGACTGAGAGAGGGAGAGAGAGAAACCCAAGCAGGCTCCTTGTTGTCAGCAAGGAGTCCACTTGGGGCTTAGTCTCACAAACTGTGAGATCATGACCTGAGCTGAAATCAAGAGCTGGATGCTTAACTGACCGAGCCATCCAGGTGCCCCGAGAATAATTTCTTAAATGAACTATTTATGAGAATTGTCAGATCATTTGTTCTCCTTTTGAATTTTCACAAAATGGTGGCTGTTTATTTAAATAGCTAGGTCTATTCAAATCCACAGTTCTGATAATTTCCACTACAGAATACTTATTTCCGGAATCAACCATAGTTACTACAGAACTAGGAGTATATTATTTTTCAGAATAGTGGAAAATTGTACTGATGGCTCACAAAAATAGAACCTCATAGTTTCTTAATGGAAAAATATGACTGGAAACTACAATTCTTTCAGATTGATTTCTAAACTCAGAAGTGAGATCATGATACGATCACTTGGCATGTATCTAAGCTTTTTCTGGACAATAACTACCTTGACTGGGTAAAGAATAAATCTTCTCAGATGCATATTCACTTCTTCTTAAGTGAAATTTGAGTTAGGGATAAGTTACTATTTATCATATGGAATCTGTATTAGTTTTCTATTGCTGTACAAGTTACCACTTCATGAATAAAAGCAATAGACATTTACTCTCTTATAGCGTCTATGGGTAAGGAAGGTAGACATGGCTTAGTTGGGTCTTCTGACTCTGGGTCTCTCACAAGGCTGCAGTCAAGGTGTTAGCTGTGGCTGCAGTGTTTTTAGTGTTCTTAGTGCTTGACTAGAGGTGGATCCACTTCTATCTTACTCGGAGGACATTGGTAGGATTTAGTTCCTCTCAGTATGTTGCACTAAGGGCCTCAGTTCCTCTCTGACTGTTGACTGGAAGCTGCCCTCTGTTCTTTGCCACCTAGACCTAACCACTGAGCGGTTCACAACATGGCAGTCTCCTCCATCACAATGAGCAAGTGAGAGAGCAAGAGAGAGAGAGAGGAAGATGGAAGTCATAGTCTTTTGTAAACTAATCTCAGACACACCTTTCCACCACTTTTGCCATATTCTATTCATGAGAAGCAAGTCACTGGGTCCAGCCAACACACAATGGGAGGGAATAACAGAAAGATGTGAAAGTCAGCAGGTGGGGATCATTGGGACCCTCAAAAAGGAGAAGATGCTGTATTTTTAGGTGATTAGTGAAGGATAATTACCACCTCTCTTGCCTAATGGCACTCTTACATAGTAACATTTCTACTATGCCTTCCTTTTTTTTTTTATCAGAAGTATCTTTCTGGGCTCATTCATCCATTCGCCAGGAATGCTGACAATACAGCTTTTAGGCGATTAAGCCTGGTGGCCACCTTGCTGTATTACAAGCCCTTTTCAGTTGTACCACCCTTTATGTGTGTTTGAAACTTTCCATGCCTTTGGTCAGCCCGATTATTTCTTTGTTTGGAAAAAGTGAGATAACTCATCTGAGGTGATTTTCCCCCTCACAGGGGAAAATATATTTATTATTTCACTTTGAAAGCTTTCTTTTATTTTTTTAAATGTTTATTTTTGAGACAGAGAGAGAGAGTGTGTGTGAGAACAGGGCAGGGGCAGAAAAAGAGGGAGACACAGAATCTGAAGCAGGCTCCAGGCTCCAAGCTGTCAGCATAGATCCTGATGCAGGGCTCAAACTCACAAACCATGAGATCATGACCTGAGTCAAAGTCAGACACTCAACCAACTGAGCCACCCAGGAACCCCTGAAATTTTTCTTTTCTTTTTTATTTATTACAAATTCTTTAATGTTTATTTATTTTTGAGAGAGAGAGAAAGCCCGCGCACATGAGCGGGGGAGGGGCAGAGAAAGAGAGGGAGACACAGAATCTGAAACCGGCTCCAGTTTCCAAGTTGTCATCATCACACAGCCTGATGCTAGGCTCGAATTCACGAACCACGAGATCATGACCAGAGCCAAAGTTGGACCCTTAACTGACTGAGCCACCCAGACACCCCTGAAAAATTTCTTTTTAAAGTAATTTCTTCTGACTATCATTCTATAACTTGTGCTGGAAAAACGACCATACTCATCTTTGGCTTCATTAGAGTAAAATCTGGTCACTTGAAAATTAAGTTTTATGCTCAATATCTTTCATAATTTAAAGAAAAATTTTCCAATTTTACTTACAGGTAAAATTGCAGTGAAGGGTGGGTTTTCAAAAAGCTGCCAGTGCTAGAGTCTGTTTAATACTTGAAGCTGTAAAGTTGAGATATGGTAATGATTAAAAGGGTTTTTGACATGTTTTCTAAAAGGCTTTGGGTATTTAGTTATTAGCTAGTACTACATTTTGTCAAAGTATCGTGATTGTTTCTTGCGTTTCTTAATTGTTCATTTCAGGCTTTTTTTTGCCTTTCCCACTTTATTAGCTTCCTCCATCTTGAGAAATGATTCAAAAAACTTAAATTAGGAAATAAAAAAAATATATGGTATGATATCTGCTATCACCAGAGACCAGAATTAGTCTCTCACCTAAAATAATTTAGAAACTGGACAAAATGTATGAAGTCATAGTTTTCAGGGATCAAAGAGCAGGCAGTGCAGGACAGAGATTTTTCAGAGAAGGAAATAAACAAGGTGATTCTTATAATTGCTCTGGCTGCAGGAGATCTTTTCAGGCTGCAGCATAGGGAGGAGGAACCCAAGCAAAGCTCGGTCACCTCTCTGAGCAGAGGAAACAGAGTTGGAAGATCTGGGAGGTGAAAGCATCAGAATTTCAGGTTGAAAACCAGAGGAGAGAGCTGCACAAAAGAAGAGCTTGGGAGAGTACCTCTTGAGTCTTCAGCTGAGTACTGATCGGTACAGGCATGTGAGAAAACTACCAGGGCCAGAGGAAAAAAATCACTGGAAAAGAAGAAGCACAACAAAACTTGGGAGTCACACAGGGTCAGGAATAATTTGTGTTCCAACCAGATAGAGTGGAAAGACCTCATATGTAGGGCATCGAGTAGAGTCTTCAGAAGGTTATCACCTTAGCAGTTGGGCCAATAAGCCGTAAATGAAGGGCTCTTCTGGACCTGCCCAACAAAGCTTAAACGTGAGACTTGAAAGGCTCAAACTGTTTCCAAGTAACATAAATGTATCCCAGAACAAAGCCCAAAAAATGTTTATACAAAAAATCCACAGCACAATGGCATGCAATAAAAAATTAGAAGGCATTCCAGCAAGCAGGCAAATACAACCTATAATGAAAAAAAAATTAATAGAAACAGCCCCAGAAATGACACAGATGACAGAATTAGTTAAATTAATTAGGAACATTAAAACAGCTATTATAATACAACTCCATATCTTCAAAAAGTTAGAGGAAAGTGTGAGCATGATAAGAGGTATGTAAGATCTTAAAAGGACCCAAATCAAACTTCTGGAGATGAAAAAAGAAGCAATGCTTCAAATGAACGATACTCTGAATGAGATTAACCGCAGATTGGACACTACTGAATAAAATGTCAGTAAGTTTAGGGTGCTCAGGTGGCTCAGTCAGTACAGTATGCCACTCTTGATCTCAGGGTCGTGAGTTTGAGCCCCACGTTGGGTGTTAGAGATTACTTAAAAAAAAAAAAGATTAGTAAACTTGGAGACACAACTATAGAAATTATTCAAAATGAAACAGAGACAGATAGAAGACTGGGGTAAAAAAGAACAAAGCATCACTGAACTGCAGGACACCATGCAGCCTAACGTATGTGTCCTTAGAGTCTCGAAGGGGAGGAGGAAGACTGATGAATGGAATGCATATATGAAGAAATCATAACCCCAAATTTTCTATATATGATGAGAAGTATAAACTCACAGATCCAAGAAACTAAAAAAATCCCAAGCAAGAGAAAAATGAAATAAAACACAGCAATTCAAATCAAAATGCAATTGTTGAGGACCAGTAACAAAAAGGAAATAATACAAGCAGGGGCACCTGGGTGGCTCAGTCAGTTGAGTGTCCAACTTCGGCTCAGGTCATGATCTCATGGTTGGTCAGTTCGAGCCCAGCATGGGATTGTTGCTTTTAGCCAGAGAATCCCTCTGCTCTAAAGCAGAGCCTGCTTTAGATCCTCTGTCCCCCTCTCTCTCTGTCCCTTACCTACTCATACTCTCTCCCTCAAAAATAAGTAAAAGCATTAAAAAAAGGAAAATATTAAAAGGAGCCAGAGAAACAAGATACAAATACAGAGAAACAAAAGTAAGGATGACAGGAGCGGTGCCAGAGTGCACACAGAATACCCTTAAACTACTGAAAGATAAAACCATTAACGTAGAATCCTAGACCCAGCAAAAATCTTTTAAAAATGAAGTCAAAATAAAGACATTTTTAGACATAGAAAAGCTGAGAGAATTCATCACCAGTACACCAGCTGAAAAACGGAAAAAGGAAGCTCTTCAGGCAGAAGGTAAATGATAACCGACTGTAAATATGGATCTATACAAAGAAATGAGGAGCACTAGAAATGGCAAATGTGGGGATAAATATAAAAGACTTTTCCCTTACTTTAAAGTTATCTTTAAAATAATGATCCATTTAAAGCAAAAAATAATAGCCATGTATTGTGGGGTCTATAATACACGTGGAAGTAAATACATATGACAACAATAGCATAAGGACTGGGTAGGGACAAAAGGAAGTATATGGTGGTAAGGTGTTTATACTATATGTGAATTAGTATAATATTACGTAAGGTAGACTGTGATGAGTTAAAGATGTATACTATGAACTCTAATGCAGCCATTTTTTTTTTTTAAGTTTATTTATTTTGAGAGAGAGAGAGAACGTGAGTTGGGTAGGGGCAGAAAGAGAGAGGTGAGAGAGAGAGAATCCCAAGCAGACTTCGCACTGTCAGTGCAGAGCCCAATGTGGGGCTTGAACTCACCAACTGCAAGATCATAGTAGAAATCGTGAGTGGGACACTTAACCAAATGAGCCACCCAGGCACCCCTCTAATGCAGTCATTTAAAAAAACAACATGTATTGCTAATAAGCAGATAAAGAAGACAAAATAAAATCATCAAAAGTGTTCTGATTAATACAAAAGAAGATAGGACCAGAATAAAAAGCAAACAACAGATGAGACAAATAGAAAACAAAAAAATGATAAATTTTAACTCAATTATATCAATAATTACAGTAAATGTAAATGGTCTAAACACACAATGTAAAGGCAGAAATTGTCAGAGGCAAGCATTAGCCTAACACCCAAACCAAAGACATTTCAAGGTAACAACAAGAACAACAACAACTATTGTCTATATATCAATATTCCTTACGAACATGGATTTAAAATTCTAGCAAATCAAACCCAATAATTTATAAAAACAATATTTCATAACCAAGGAGGGTTATGAGATAAACCCTCCTTGGTTTATCTCAGGGCTGCAAAGTTGGTTTACCATTTGAAAAGTCAAACAATGTAGTTCACAACTTTTGCAGACTTAAAAAGAGAAACATTTGATCATCTCAATAAAAATAATTTGACAAAATTAATATCCACTTATGCTAACACTCTCAGCAAACCAGGAATAGAAGGAAAATTCATTTAATTAATAAAGGGCATGTACTGAAAACCTATAGCTAATATCATACTTAAAAATGAAAGACTAAGTGCTTTTTCTCTATTAGATTGGAAACAAGACAAAGTTGTCCTTACCACTTCAGTTGAACATTTTACTGGAAGTCAGAGCTACTGCAATAAGGCAAGTAAAGAAACAAAAGCTTATAAATTGGAAGAGAAAAAGTAAAACTTTTTCTGAAGGAATCACTAAGAAATCTACCAGTACTAATAAGTGAATTTGGCAAGATTGCAGAATACAGGTCAATACATATATATCAATTGTACTTCTATATACTAGCAACAATCAGAAATTGAAAAAAAGTTTAAATACCATTCATTAAAAACATTAAAATATGAAGTGCTTACCCACAATGATACGGTCAGCTAATCCTTGACAAAGCAGGAAAGAATATCCAATGGAAAAAAGACAGTCTCTTCAACAAATGGTGTTGACAAAACTGGACAGTGACATGCAGAAGAAGGAAACTGAACCACTTTGTTACACTGTACTCAAAAATAAATCCAAAATGGATGAAAGACCTAAATGTGAGACAGGAAACCACCAAAATCCTAGAGGAGAACATAGGCAGCAACCTCTTTGACCTCGGCCATAGCAACTTCTTACTAGACAGGTCTCTGGAGGCAAGGGAAACAAAAGCAAAAATGAACTACTGGGACTTCATCAAGATAAAAAGCTTCTGCACAGTGAAGGAAACAATCAACAAGACTAAAAGGCAGCTTAAGGAATGGAAGATATTTGTAAATGACATATTTGATAAACAGTATCCAAAATCTATAAAAAACTTCTCAGACTCACCATCCAAAAAGCAAATAATCTGGAGCAACTGGGTGGCTCAGTTGGTTGAGCGTCTGACTCTTGATTTCAGCTCAGGTCATGATTCCCCTTCAGACTGTTGGGCTCTGTGTTGAGCATGGAGCCAGTTTGGGATTCTCTCCCCCTCTCTCCCTCTGTCCTTCCCTTGTTTATGCTTGAATGCTCTGTTTCTCTCTCTCTCAAAAAAAAGTAGAACTACCTTAGCATCCAACAATTGTACTATTAGGTATTTACCCAAAAGATACAAAAATACAGATTCAAAGGGGGCACATGCTTCTCGATGTTTATAGCAGCATTATATCAACAATAGCCAAACTATGGAAAGAGCCCAAATGTCCACTGACTGATGAATGGATAAAGAAGAGATGGTACATATATACAATGGAATATTACTCAGCCATCAAAAAGAATTAAATCTTGCCATTTGCAATGACATGGATGGAGCTAGAGTGTATTATGCTAAGTGAAAAAAGAGAAACAAATACCATATAATTTCACTCATATGTAGAATTGAAGGAACAAAACAGATGAACATGTGGGTTAAAAAAGAGAGGGAAGCAAACCATAAGAGACTCTTAACTATAGATAACAAACTGAAGTTTGATGTAGGGAGGCGGATAGGGGATGGGCTAAATGGGTGATGGGTATTAAGGAGGGTACTTATTACGATGAGCACTGGGTATCATACGTAAGTGATGAATCACTGAATTCTACTCCTGAAACCAATATTACAGTACATGTTAACTAACTGGAACTTAAATGAAAGTCTGAAGGGGCACCTGGGTGGCTCAGTCAGTTGAGTGTTGGACTTCGGCTCAGGTCATGACCTTGAGGTTCGAGAGTTCAAGACTCACATTGGGCTCGCTGCTCTCAGCCTGTCAGCGCAGAGCCTGCTTGGGAACCTCTGTCCCTCTCTCTCTTCCCCTCCCCTGCTTGTGTTCTCCCCTAAATAAATAAATAAATAAATAAATAAATAAATAAATAAATAAATGTTGAAACAAAAAACACAATGAAATGCTTAGGAATAAACTTAACAAAAGAAGCATAAGACCTGTACACTAAAAGCTGTAAAACATTGCTGAGAAAAATTAAAGACCTAAGTAAATGGAAAGACATGCCTTATTCTTGGGTCAGAAAACTCAGCATTGTTTTTTAAAAAGATTTAAAAGTAATCTCTACACTCATTGTGGGATTCCAACCTACAATCCCGAGATCTAGAATCAGATGTTCCACTGACTGAGCCAGCCGGTCGCCCCAGAAAACTCATATTGTTAAGATGTCATTCCTCTCCAAATTGATCTATGGATTCAATGTAATCTCAATGAAAAAAATCCAGCAGGATTATCTGTAGAAATTTACAAGTAGATTCTGAAATTTGTATGGAAATACAAAGGGCCTAGAATAGCCACAAAATTTTTGAAAGAGAAACAAAGTTGGAAGATCTACAGTGGTAGTAGTATTTAAATGGTAGTAAATCCACACTATTGAACACTATTCATCAGTAAAAAGGAATAAATTAATGATATGTGCAAAATGGATAGACATTAAAATCCTTATGCTGAATGAGAGAAGTTTGACAAAATGTATACAGTATGGTTCCATTTATGTAAAGCAAACTAATCTATCACAACACAAATCAGATCAGTGATTGCCTGGGACAGGGGTCAAGGGAGGGATAGATGACAAAGAAATAAGAGAAAACCTTAGTGGGGATGGAAATGTTTGTCCTCTTGATTATGGTAATGGATTCCGAGGTGTATACTTATGTCATGGTACACTTACTGTACTTCTTGCAGATTATTTTATATTGATTACACTTCAATAAAACTGTACGGTTTGACACCAGTATTAATATTAGATGTAGTACTTACAAGAGCTAGTTAGAATTCTAAATGTGTATATTAATAGAGCCTGCAAATTGGTTTCTTCAGTGTTTTACCTGTAAAAATTGTAGTCCTTTTGCAGTGATCAAAGATATATTTTACCAGTGCTACTCCTTTCCTACCCAAGAGCCTTCTGACAGTTTTGGGTATGTATGCATCTATGTGTTCTGGTACCTATGTTCAGTTACTGTTACTAAATACAGAAAAAAAAAAGGACAGTGTATTCAATTGTTTTTAGGCCTGCTGCCTCCTTGGTTTTTGGGCAGCTTGCCTTCTTTTAGACCTTTGTCAGTGAGACATGTTCCAGATCTTGTTTCATGACTATAGTCATAAATGGAAAAGTTATTTTCAGTGCTAAAAAACGTATGAAGGCTCTGAAAATGCTAGACATTCATCCAGGATCTCCAGTGGATTTGCATGGGTGGAAGAATAGAAGACCACTGGTTTACACTGTTTTCAGATAACTTTATGATCACATATATATAAAATAGTAAGTGAGAGTACTAAAATTATCTCATTTCTTCTAATGAACCTGAGATTAGCATAATTTTTAATGTAATTATTTGCTTTCTGAGAATCAAGCATGTACTTGTTAAGCTAAGTATAGGTAGTCTTCTTACTTCATGATTTAATAATATAAACACTGCTGTGCTAAATAATTACCCAACTCTTATAAGGAGAAAGCCACAGGTATCGCTTACAACTAAAGTAATTTTGGTATCTCATTTTTTTTACTTTAACAATTTTATTTAGATGTAATTCATATACAATTTCAACCATTTAAAGTGTACCGTTCAATGGTTTTTCCTCTATTCACAGTTAGGTATGCAGCTATCACATGATCTAATTTTACTATTTTTATCACCCCAAAAAGAAACCCCATACCTATTAATAGACACTTTCTATCCCCTCTCTTCCCCCTCCCAGCTCTAAGCAACCACTGATGTACTTTCTGTACATTTGCCTATTCTGGACATTTCTTTTATTTATTTATTTATTTATTTATTTATTTATTTATTTAAATTTTTTCTTCAACGTTTATTTATTTTTGGGACAGAGAGAGACAGAGCATGAACGGGGGAGGGGCAGAGAGAGAGGGAGACACAGAATCGGAAACAGGCTTCAGGCTCCGAGCCATCAGCCCAGAGCCCGACGCCGGGCTCGAACTCACGGACCGCGAGATCGTGACCTGGCTGAAGTCGGACGCTTAACCGACTGCGCCACCCAGGCGCCCCGGGACATTTCCTTTAAATAGAAACATACAACATGCGATCTTTCGTGACTCGTTTTGTGACTTGATCTTTTGTGACTCGTTTCTTTCACTTAGCATGAAAGTATTCAAGATTCACCCATGTGCTAGCATGTATCAATCCTTGGTTTCTTTTTATTCTGAATAAAATTCCATGGTATGGAATTATTTATACATTATTTATTTATCCATTTACTAGTTGATGGGTATTTGTTTCCCCACCCTGTTTTTTGGCTATTTTAAATAATGTACAATGAACATTTGTGTACAAGTTTTGAGGTTGGATGTGAGTTTTCCTTTTTCTTGGGTATATATCTAGGAGTGGAATTGGTAGGTCATATGGCAACTCTATGGCTAACATTTTGAGGAACTACCAAACTGTTTTCCACGGCGCCTACCAACTTATATTCCTACCAGCAATGTAGGAAGGATCCAATTTCTCAACACCAACGTAAAGTACTTTGCAAGCTTCATTTTACCCCATAAATTGTGGGTCCCATGTTACCACCAAAATGCAGATCTATTTTAAGGAAGTTGCTTTTTCCCACTTGGCAAAGAAGTTCCAGATATAATTTTCTTTCTCTAAGAAAATGGATTTGAACTGGTTTATCCTAAGGTAACTTCTAACTAAAAATCTGTGCTTCTCCAAATTCTTCATCTTCCAACAGAAAGAATGGCTCTTCTTATTTGCACCTTGCAGTCTGACCTAAATAATAATGTTTGTTTGGCAAGGAAAAAATAAAGCTGGAATCCAAAACCTGAGTCATTGTTTTAGGTAAATTATCTATAGTCTGAACTCTTTACCCTTTCTGCCTGTGAACCAAAATCTTGGCATGTTTTGTCTTCAGTTGCTTTTGAAAAGTTCAGGTATTATTTTACAATGTATGAATAATTTAGTAAGTGGACAAAAAGGAAGAAATTGAACCTACTTTTTATATAGGTAACTTTCAATGTAAAAACATTAATAATTTTATATTAATAAAAATATAAAATTATAATATTATATAATTATATTAATAAAATATAAAATATAAAAATATTAATAATAAAACATTGATAATTTCCATCTAGGATGTTATAATCATAGTATTAATCAGTATCAATTATAATATTAAAGCCCTGTTGTACCTCTCTTTCATACAAAAGCCAAATGTGATCTGACCTAGTTGTCACTTTTCCTCTTGGTTTAAGCATCCATCAGATTTATAAATCACACCTGTAGCGGGGTGGGGGGAGGGGAAAATGGGTGATGGGGATTATGGAGAGCACTTGTAGTGATGAGTGCTGGCTGTCATATGAAGTGTGGAATCACTATATTATACATATCTGCAACTACTGTTATACTGTATATGAACTAGCTGCAATTTAAATAAACTTAAAAAAAATCACAGTTGCAACCCACACATTTGATAATTTACTAAAGCAATTCTCACATTGATGAGGAATCCAAAGGCAAAATAAGGAAGTTTCTTCTCTCCATAACAATCTGTTAATTTAGTGGTTAATATTAGACTATGAAATTTAAGAGAGAGGCAGCGTAACAAAAGAGCATAGGCTTTGGAGTTTAGATAGAAAATAGAATTAAATCCTGGCTGTGCCATTTACCAGCTGTACAACTTTTGTAAAGTTTCTTACCTTCACTAAAACTCAGTTTACTCATCTGTTAAATAGGATGAATAGCTCCCACTTCATTGGGTTGTTGTCAGGCTCAGTAATGCATCAAGTACAAAATCTGTATCGATGAATTTAGGGTGTTTTTTTTGTTTTTTTTTTTTACCTGAAAATCTTTCTTGATGGCTCAGCATTTAAATATATATTACTTCCTGATCTAGAAGTGTGTCTTTTAAAGATTTAATGCTTCTTTGTTTTTGAGAGAAGAGAGAGAGGGAGAGAGAAACATGAGCAGGGGAGAGGCAGAGAGAGCTGGAGACACAGTATCTGAAGCAGGCTCCAGGTTGAACGTCAGCACAGAGCCAGATTCAGGGCTTGAACTCGCTAACCGGGAGATCATGACCTAAGCTGAAGTCGGATGCTTAACGGACTGAGCCACCTAGGCCCCCTTAGAAGTCTGTCTTTGATTTAGGTCAGTATGGATGTGCTTTAATAGAGCCTGTTTAAGAACTGATTTCATAGCCTGTGACCTTTTTCTGCCATTAGATTCAGATTTTTCATACATTTTTTTTCTTCTTAGCCTACAGGATTATATTTTCATTAATCCATATTCAATTTATTCCTAGGTTATCTTGGGCACATTTTTCTTTTCCTTATCTTCCTCAAAGAAAGTAGAAATTTAAGAAAACAAGAAGATTTGGAGAATGTAACAACCAATGATCATTATTGCTGGCAAAAAGAACTTGAATTTGAAAGCTCTTGGAAACAAGGATCCTTGATACAATTATGATTATTATATCTATCAATTTTCTTGGGGCACGTCTTTAGAGAGACTAAAATCAATTTCAATTTGTATTCTATTTATGTGCTCTTCCATGTGTGTATCTCAAGGTAGTTATGATTCAGATAATGTACATAATACTCCTGTGAAACTCATGGTCCAAAAACATTAATTAACTTACAAGTAGGTAAACTACAGCCTAAAGTGGTTGGGTTGCTTTAGGCATCTAGACAAGTCTAGGGAATTTACAGCTGCCAAACAAGGCTGGTTTAGTTAATATTGTTTCTCAGAAACGAGTTCTGAAAAGGAGAAATCTTTTACTATGCTAGCATGTCCCCAGTGAAACCTTTAGGTTTTTTTCCCCCTCAGCTAGATTCTTCATTTATTTACATGAAAAATGTTTGGAACTTTATGCCAAATCCTTCTCTTTAATGCTAATTAATATCCTTGTTTTGTGTGGTGTGTGTGTGTGTGTGTGTGTGTGTGTGTGTGTGTGTGTGTGTGTGTGTGTGTGTGTGTTGGCAGGTTCCTTTTTAAGCTATTGCCATAATTTTTGCCTCCTAGCATTCTTTTTTGCCAAAATACTTAGTATTTAACTATTTTTATGCTGATAGTATGAGGTTGCATTCAGTAGATTTCTTGCTATTATCTTTTGACCTAATAAACTTGCTGTAATGCCACATTGATTTTCTTATGTATCTTCATAAATGTAATTTTTAAACCCTCTTCAATTCTGGATTTATGTACTCCCTAACAAAGAGCTGAGACCTCCTAAATACCTCTTGACTCTTTTCTGTATATCCTTGGAGACAATGTCTTAGCTCATTCCTACTCAGTTCACTGGACCACCATATTGGCTTCTATAATTTTATTCTGACCATATCAATATGCTGCTTAAAATCTTTTTTTTTTTTTTTTCTGCTTAAAATCTTTTAATGGCTCACCCTGACTCAGAATAAAATGTGATCTCCTTTGCTTGGTATACCATGCCCTTCCTGGTCTGGCATCCATCTATTTCATGGCCCTCATGTAATCCTTCCTACCCTGGGGTCTAGTCATACTGAAATACTCTCCATCCTTTATGCCTCTGCACATGCTGTTCCCTTTACTAGGAACATCTGTCCTTACGTTATATCTAAACTTTTTAGAAAAAAGTTCTAAAAACAATTTTGTTTTCTATCAGTTTAACTCTTTCATCAAATTGGTCACATATTTTAGGAGGTAAAGAGTTAAATAATTCAGACATTTTCTGTAATCTTAATGTTTTTAGTATTCTGATCACTAGTAATATGAAAAAATGTTTTGTGATTTTTTTCATTTGGCTGCTGAAATACAGAAATATCTTAGCTCCACCCTTTTTCCCCTGAACCTTGTGAGACACACAAGGAGTAACAAACTGGAGCGTAAAATTCCATAGATGAAAAATTTTCCCCAAGTGAGAAACTAGCCTTTTTAATGACAGTATATGTCTAGAGACATCTAGACAAACATACAGACATTTCAAAGCCTATACATAAAAATCTATATTAAAGTCTATATTAAAGAATTTTACACACAGAATTTTAATACTGGTGTAAGAATGTCTCCTCAATATCCTATAGTTCTAATATTTGCCTGATTTACTAAAAACTGTATTAATGGCATAAATATTACATAGAATAATTTCCAGTATTTTGTATTTTATACATTTTTATACCTTCTTTTCCATTCCATCAACTAAAGATCCATAGTTTAACACAACTAAAATAGTTTATATATAGTTTAACATAACTAAAATCATTGCAGTGACAACAGTATTTAAACAATGGTTGGGACATCTGGCTGGTTCAATCAGTAGGGCAACTCTTGATCTTGGGGTCATGAGTTCAAGCCCCACATTGGGTGCAGAGATTACTAAAAAAAATAAACTTAAAAAAATAATTGTCAATTTTTTCTGTAACTTTATGCATGTATCTATGGAAACCACTGATATTCTATGCTCTTGAATATATTCTACTAATGATAGCTGAATATTTATTTTTATTTTAGAGCTTAGGGGCTGAATGATTTACAAATAGACTTGTCCCTTCATGTGTTGCTAATGTTATCTCTCTTGTCCTGCCCAGTGCATTCTAGAATGGGAGTTCTGGCATATACCCAGGGCCAGAGCAAGCAAATTTTGCTTTAGAAGTTCAACAAGCACTAGGACAATTGGGAATCAGAGTTTAGAAAATACAGTTTCTTCCTCTTTCCTTCCTTATTCTTTACTCTTTTTCTTTCTTTCTTTCTTTCTTTCTTAGAGAGTGATTGAGTGTGTGAGTAGGGGAGGGGCAGAGAGGGAAATCCAAGCAGGCTCCAGCACAGAGCCTGACGTGGGGCTCAATCCCAGAATCGTAAGACTGTAACCTGAGCTGAGATCAAGAGTCAGATGCTTAACTGACTGAGCCACCCAGGTGCCCCAGAAATATAGTTTCTTAAGAAAAGGTGCCCAACTGGTATGCTTGGGTGGCTCAGTTGGTTAAGTGTCTGACTTTAGCTCAGGTCATGATCTTGTGGTTCGTGGGTTTGAGCCCTGTGTTGGGCTCTGTGCTGACAGCGCAGAGCCTGGAGCCTGCTTGAGATTCTGTGTCTCTCTCTCTGCCCCTCTCCTGCTCATACTCTGTCTCTCTCTCTAAAATAAATAAATATTAAAAAAAAAAAACCCTATTAAAAAGAATAGGTACACAATCAAATGAAATTCAATAATCGTTCTGTAATTATGCACTGTTACTAATAAACTTATTTTTTCATGTGTGATTACTATTTGTATCTTATGTATTTGCTACATTAGTATTGTTTGTTGTGTTTGAAACTTAAGTGCCTAAATATATGCTATTACAGTAAACTGATACATTTAATTATGTATAAAATAGTCATACAAATAACAGCTATAAGTATCTTAATTATTTTTTATTTTAGTCCTTGTGCTAGCCTTTTCACATAAAGCTGTATACAAGGAATCTTACAGAATAGAGATCTAATAAATGGGATCTAATGTAACCTACCTTCTTCCCCTCTACCCTTCTTTTGTGATAAAAACACCTTCTGATCTTTTTTGTCCTATCTGGATTGATATGCAGAGTTAGTGACTAAAGAAAGACGTATTTATGTGGTTTGTTTGTTTATTTATTTGAGAGAGAGAGAGAAAGTGGGGGAGAGGGGCAAAGGGAGGGAGGGAGGGAGGGAGAGAGAGAGAGAGAGAGAGAGAGAGAGAGAGAGAGAATGAATCCCAAGCAGGCTCCACCCTCAGCGTGGAGCCCAACATTGGGCTCCATCTCACGACCCTCAGATCATGACCTGAGCTGATATCAAGAGTCGGACATTCAAGCAACTGAGCAACCCAGATGCCCCTATATTTATGTTTTAAACAAGATAAAAGAAATGGGAAAACCAAAAATATTCCGATATTTAATTAAACTATCACAGAAATCAAAGTTGTATAGAGACACAACTATGTGTCTATACACAACTATGTATATTTATATATACCCATACAACTATTTACAAATATGTAAACATATATACAAAGACTAGAAAGGAAAATACAGAAACATATGTTAGGGTATTGGGGGGATTTTTAAAAAATTAATTTGTAATATACACCACAAAACATTACACTGAGATAGGACTATTTTAATGTCACAGAATCTTATACAAATGAATTTGTTCAAGAGCTTCTCTGTCAATATGCTTTTCTGGGTATACATCGTAGTTCAATGGTACCTCTTCAACCCAGGGAGATAACTGTATATTAATCTGGAAGAGAAAGATTATAAAAACACATGTAAACTGCAGAATGATCCTGTTCTCTGGAACTCAAGAAAGCATGATGAACTAAGTAATTGAATACAAGAGATTTTTTTTTACAATGAGCAGGACTAAGTTTACATAGTGTTATATGAACAATATTTTTAAAGTTTATTTATTTATTTTGAGAGAGACACAGAGAGCGCAAGTGGGGGAGGGGCACAGAGGGAGAGAGAGAGAATCCCAAGCAGGCTCTGTGCTGCCAGCGCAGAGACTGACGCAGGGCTCGAACTCATGAAACCATGAGATCATGACCTGATCCAAAACCAAGAGTCAGACACTCAACTGACTGAGCCACCCAGGTGCCCCTCATATGAACAATTCTTTGCTGTACTACATGGCAGGTCTGCGGATTCAGGATTTAATTTACTATGATTTTGGAACTTGAAAGAAAAAAGAAAATGCAGAATAGAGTAATTGTTTTAATGTAACTAGTTTAATAATTATTATTAGGTTTAAACAATAAAAGACTAGAACAATGAGAATACACAGAGAACAGAAAAAACTATTCATACATACACAGTGATGGTGCTAAGGGACTGCATGAGAGGGGCTAATCTACTCCCCCCCATAACTTTTATCTGCTCCCCCCACCTTCCTCTGCATTGTAAACTTGAGTCTCCATGGCACAGAAATTCTAGAGACACCAATGAATATATCTGGTTAAAGAAGATTCATTAAACAAGAAAGCAATAAAGTTATTAAAAAATTTATGTATAAATTTATGTATGAATACTTATGTATTAAGTAATAATTTCCAGTGGTTATCTAGACAGATTTACATATTTAGCGTGAAAATTGCTATTTTGTTAAGTGAAAATTCACCAAGTTACTTCAAATCTATATAGAAATAATAAATTGGAGACCATATATTTAAAAGACACATTTTTATAAGTATGGAAAAGTATGGCAGGATTATACCACTCATGAGATGGGTCTCTCCGGAAAAGAATTAAATGGAGGGAATGGGGAGATTAACATCTTTTTTTTTAATATATCTCAGGATTATTTCCCTTTTTATGGCAAACATGAATTACTTTTGTAATTTAGATGATTAACAAAAAGTTCTTACAGTATTATTGATGATTGTTTAGTCTTTTTTTAAGGAAGAAATAGATACTTAAATTTGGCAATGCTTATAGGTAAGGAAAGCGCTACTAAAAAAAACTATAGCACTCCGTTATTGAGAAATACAACAGTATCTTTCATCTGGGGGTCTCTAAGAACTTTATAAATACTAATGAATCTTTATATAAAGGTCAATTTATTGGGTTGAAACTTAGTAAGTATGGGCCTTATTTATTTTATTTTTAAAAATCTGTCCTTTTCAAAAAAATGTTTATTTTTTTTTTTTTTAAATTTTTTTTTTCAACGTTTATTTATTTTTGGGACAGAGAGAGACAGAGCATGAACGGGGGAGGGGCAGAGAGAGAGGGAGACACAGAATCGGAAATAGGCTCCAGGCTCTGAGCCATCAGCCCAGAGCCCGGCGCGGGGCTCGAACTCACGGACCGCGAGATCGTGACCTGGCTGAAGTCGGACGCTTAACCGACTGCGCCACCCAGGCGCCCCCCCCTTTTTTTTTTTTTTTTTAAATGTTTATTTTTGAGAAAGAGAGAGAAAGCCTGTTGGAGAGGGGCAGAGAGATAGACAGAGAATCCAGAGCAGCCTCCACCCTGTCAACACAAAGCCAGACATGGGACTCAAATCCATGATGAGATCACAACTTTAGCCAAAGTCGTATGTTCAACCTACTGAGCCACTCAGGTGCTCTGGGTTTATTTTATACGGAGAATCTGAGGAACAAAGAAGTGGACTGCATAAGATTCCAAACTACACAGAGTACACGGACCTCCAATCTACATATCTTATTCTAGAAGCCTTGAACAACTCTGTTCCTTTTGTTCTAAGGGAAATGTTATGATGTGGGTGTTCTAAGCTTCTTACAAACATTTAAGAGCATTTGTTAACCTAAAACTGTAACCCCCCAGTTGGAAAAACCAGGTGGAGAAGCAAAGGAATCAATACCAAGATAAGAATTATAATTTCTGAGCTCTTGAGGTCAATGAAAAAACTACAAACCAGTTCTTAAGCCATAGGCTTTTGCATTCTTTCAATCATATGTCACTATATCCAGAAAAAGCATTTCCAGAATATTGTAATAGCTACCAGAAAAAAGTAGAAGAGGGGCAACTGGGTGGCTCAGTTGGTTAAGCGGACAACTTCGGCTCAGGTCACGAGTTCATGGGTCTGAGCCCTGAGTTAGGCTCTGTGCTGACAGCTCAGAGTCTGGAGCCTGCTTCGGATTCTGTGTCTCCCTCTCTTTTTGCCCCTCCCCTGCTCATGCTCTGTCTCTCTAAAATAAATAAAAATGTTTAAAAAAAAAAAAAAGAAAAAAGTAGAAGAAAAGTTTTGACAATAAAAATGCTGGGAAAGAGGCTTACATACCTGAAGACTTGAGAGAGAATCTTCAAGGCTTGGTACTGTTACTAATAAGGATCCTTGTTTCCTTACATTATGGCTGATATATTCCCAGGCTCTGCAACATATTAAAAACTTATATTTTAGGTTTTACCAGATACTGAACACATAAAAAAAAAAAAGGAAATGACAAGAGAAAATGCAGCATAAGCAATACCTAGAAATCCAGGTGGGCAAAAGTGTTTGCCTGCAGGAAACAGGATTATAGCAGCAAATTAGAAATTGGGAAATTTTTCAGTTCAGTATTGAAGAGATTTAGCAAGATAGGGATTTGTGTTACTACCAGGTACTGTAAGGCAAAAACTCAGTTCTTAGGACCAATACACAAGGTAAAGGTGGATCAGCAGTTAACGCCCCTTAAACTCTTGATGAAGTGTGTCAAAACTGGATCTGCGGATGGAAAAGGGCTGGGGAGAGGCAGAGAGGGGAGAAGGGACGTGGAGAAAGGCCACAGAAGCCAGAAACCAAGAAAAAGCTAACAATAAAGCAGAATATGTAGATTACATTTTTAAAAATAACATCAAGAGTGAAATCATACTTTATTTGTTTGTCAAAAATATTTAATGGAAAGACTTCTGGACAATATGGTTTAGTGGGGCCAGCCTGGTTGAAAGCATGACGAAATACCAGGTACATATGTATGTGCCAGAGGGCAACACCTGAGCAGTTGTGACTCACTTTAATGCAGACATGAACTGGATTCTCACGTACACGAGTCTTGACAGTGCACCCTGCTACTGGGGAGCGATGGTCAGCAAAGCAGGGATGGGCATCCCTTGCAACAGGCACGTGGGCAGCAGTGTCATTTGTATTTATTTTAGTTACAACAATTTATTAGGTTTAGTATTCTGGAGTTTATTAGGCAAAATGATACAAATGTTCTTTTTTCTTAGGCTAGATCTAAAATCATGTAGCAGTGCTTGATAACAGTCCCTGTGCTTGGGTTAGAGCTATTGTTTTGATGTGGTGCCTTAAAAATGATGTATTTTACAAGTTTATTTAATAAGAATGAAGAAGTTGAGTACATTGGCACGGTTGGTCATGGCTCTCAAAATACTGGTAAGCTGTCACTGTAGGAGTTGTATCTGTTTTACCTAATAAAAAAATGCATTGAGGCACCTTTGAAACTAACAATTACTCTACAAATCTGGGGTGTTACCCTGCAATGAGATCTAAATTATTCTGAAGCCTCAGACTTTCCTGAGTACACATTTTCTTATAAAATTTTTTTTTTCAACGTTTATTTATTTATTTTTTTGGGACAGAGAGAGACAGAGCATGAACAGGGGAGGGGCAGAGAGAGAGGGAGACACAGAATCAGAAACAGGCTCCAGGCTCTGAGCCATCAGCCCAGAGCCTGACGCGGGGCTCGAACTCACGGACAGCGAGATCGTGACCTGGCTGAAGTCGGACGCTTAACCGACTGCGCCACCCAGGCGCCCCCACATTTTCTATTATTATGATATATTTCTGTTTTCTCTTATATACTAACTCCTATAGCAATATCATCCCACTTGTCCCAGGTTCTAATTAAGACTACAAGTCTTTGGAGGCTATATGTAATGCCATCTGTTCCTTTGCACTTAGTACAATACAAAATTAATACAGCTAAATGATCAGTTTCTTCAGAATGATTCCAATGTCAGAATACTTTACTATGTGTTCTAAACATTCTCTTATATACTGTCATTCATTACTATAACCTGCATATATTTAGATTTCATTGCACTAGACTAATTTAGGAGAAATGACTGAACCAACATATGTGGCCAAAACCTATTCACTGAACAATAAGAGTTTGTGACTGAATGTACCAAGAAAGCTTTTAAAACAGCCCAAACATTCAGCAGTATTTCCAATATCAAGTTCACCAGTAGCTTTCACCAGTCTTCAGTAGTCTAAATCTTTCTACAATGAATCTCCAAAGATTTTAAGGTGTTTTTCTCTTTTAACTTCTTGTACAACATAAACCTGGTTAATATTTCATTCTCCAACAATCATGTAATGTTTTGGCTACTGGTCATTAACTTAAAAAGGTAAAGAGCTAATCATACTTTGTCCACTGGAAATTAAGTTTAAAGAAAGCACCATTATTAAAACAACTTTGCTCATGTTGTGTTTCTGGTCTTTAGCCTGTGACCAAAAATTGTCACTCATTGTGGCTGAGCTTTGACTATATGATTAGCTTTCTGTTGAACTAGTTTCTTTCTTTTTTTAATGTTTACTTATTTATTTTGAAAGAGAAGAATGTGAGCAGGGGAGGGACAGATAGAGAGGGAGAGAGAGAATCCCAAGCAGGCTCCACAACTGGCACGGAGCCTGACGATCCCATGAACCATGAGATCATAAGCTGAGCTGAAATCAAGAGTAGGATGCTTAATCATTGAGCCACCCAGGCGCCCCTGAACTAGTTTCTTTTTAAAATATTTAAATTGTTAATTTCATAGTGACCTTAACCTACTAGTAATGGGTATGGATATATGTATATATTTTTTAATATGAAATTTATTGTCAAATTGGTTTCTATACAACACCCAGTGCTCCCAGTGCTCATCCCAACAGGTGCCCTCCTCAATGCCCGTCACCCATTTTCCCCTCCCTCCCACCCCCATCAGCCCTCTGGATATATGTATTTGTGTGTGTGTGTGTGTGTGTGTGTGTGTGTGTGTGTGTGTGAGAGAGAGAGAGAGAGAGAGAGAGGGAGAAACTTGGGGGCAGGGTGAAGGTAAAAGGTAAAAGGGTGGCAGGATGAAGAGGTTTAGCCATTTGAGAGTCCACTTAGTCATAACTATTTATGGTCTGTAACTATATGCCTTTTTATTTCTCTGAAGTAGAAACCTTATTGATACACCAATCCAAACATTTGTGTAATTCCCTTTCATACATATGGAAAGGAGCTTTCCTGCATCTAGAGTACACATATGCCATTATGATAAATAAAAAGCCAGCAATCCTAACTAGCCAGAAAAATCAGTGTCTCAGACTATGGACCACAGGCATTTTCCAATTAGAGGAACCTACTGGTCCTGATGGATCAAAAAACATCAAACTGTGACAGAGAAGTCAAAAAAGTGGTAACAGATTTGCTGATTTTTCCATTACCTGAAGAGCGGAATAACTCTAGGAACCAACTATTACCACCTTAAAAATATTTTTAGTTTGATAATTAAGCAGTATTTTGGTGAATATTCTTATATCTTGCTTTATACTCACAAAAATTAATTCCCATAATTTTGTGATAGAATAGCACATGAGATGTTTTTTCAAAGAAAATAAAACAGAAAAGAGTAAGTATAAACGCCCACTGGGAATAGACATTTTATTGCATCTGTGATTGCTAAGCAGGTGCTTGAGTCATGATATAATTTTATATATACCCTCCCCCCTGAAAATTAGATGTGATATTCTACAAAGTTAGACAATCAAAGTTTATTTTTATTTTATACATAATGCATTTCCTTGTTAATATAATCTTGTTGAGGTTGTTTTAAAAAATAGTTTAATATGAAAGTATTTCTACTTTATCAATCCTTTATTTTTTTAAAAAAATATGCATTTATTTAAGTAATCTCTACACCCAATGTAGGGCTTGAACTCATAACCCCAACATTAAGAGTTGCCTGGTTGACTGAGCCAGCCAAGTGCCCCACTAACCCCTTTTCATACTTTGCTGAATATAGTTTAACAGATTCTTGCTTGAATAAATAACATACCTGGCCTGTTCTGCCTCATCAAGAAAATATTCGAAGACGTTATTCATTATAACAACATCAGCATTTTGCAGAAGTGAACCTTGGGTACAGACGTCTGCATGAAGCACCTAAAGAAGAATGAGTTCATTTAAGAAAACAAAGATACCGTATTATATAACCAAAGAAGAAATATTTATTGGCTCAATGATGTTGTTGAGGCAATATGAGAAGTTAACCTACTTAAAATGGGAGAAAGAACAGTATATTTAATAGTACTGTCTAGGGGAGATACTTGATATCTAATGAAAACCATAAACTTGTGAAAATTTGTTTTAGATGGATTTATTTATACATATATACATATATAAAATTTATTCATATAATTATAGTCTTTTAATCTCCAGTTCAGAGCTTTTTCTCACTATGATTATATCATTAATTGTTAAGAGTCAAAGGCCCTAGGGTCAAATTCTGGCTCCATCATCAATGGAGTTTGTATACTTAGGCAGTCAGTATCCTCATAAATAAACTGGAATATATCTATTATGATTCACAGAATCAAATGGGATCATATAAAAACAATAAAAGTAATTGATACACTGTAAAATGTTAATAAGCTTATTGGCTTTGTCTAACTTTTCATCTAAAATTTACTTGATATATTATTTATCTAAAAAAGCTAACAAGATAATTTATTTAAAAACTATACGCCTAGGGGCACCTGGGTGGCTCAGTCAGTTGGGTGTCCGACTTTGGCTCAGGTTCTGTGCTGACAGCTCAAAGCCTGAAGCCTGCTTCAGATTCTGTGTCTCCCCCTTCTCTGCTCCTCCCCTGCTTGCACTCTGTTTCTCTCTCACAAAAATAAATCAACACTAAAAAAAAAATTAAAAAAAATTTTTTTAACTATATGCCTCATACCCCAAACAATAGAATACCTAGGAATAAATTTATTCAAGGAGGTTAAAGACCTGTACTTTGAAAACAAACACTGATGAAAGAAATTCAAGATGACACAAAGAAATGGAAAGACATTTCATGTTCATGGGCTGGAAGAACAAATATTGTTAAAATATCTATACTACTCAAAACAAGACTTAATGGAATCCCTATCAAAACGCCAACAGCTGGGGCGCCTGGGTGGCGCAGTCGGTTGGGTGTCCGACTTCAGCCAGGTCACGATCTCGCGGTCCGTGAGTTCGAGCCCCGCGTCGGGCTCTGGGCTGATGGCTCGGAGCCTGGAGCCTGTTTCTGATTCTGTGTCTCCCTCTCTCTCTGCCCCTCCCCTGTTCATGCTCTGTCTCTCTCTGTCCCAAAAATAAATAAACGTTGAAAAAAAAAAAATTAAAAAAAAAAAAAAAAAAAAAACGCCAACAGCAATTTTCACAGAACTAGAACAAACAATCCTAAATTTTGTATCGAATTACAAAGGATCCTAAATGGCCAAAGCAAACTTGAAAAAGAAAAACAAAACTGGAGATAACACAATTCTAGACTTCAAGTTGTATTACAAAGTTGGAGTGATCAAAACAGTATGGTTCTGGCACAAATATAGACACCTAAATCAATGAACAGAATAGAAAACCCAGAAATAAATCCACAACTATGTGGTCAATTAATCTTTGACAAAAGAGGCAAGAATATGCAACAAGAAAAAGACAGTGTCTTTAACAAATGGTGTTGGGAAAACTGTACAGCTACATGCAAAAGTATGAAACTGAACTCCTTTCTTACACCATATACAGAAATAAACTCAAAATGGAGTAAAGACCTAAAGGTGAGACCTGAAACCATAAAAATCCTAGAAGAGAGTACAGGTAATAATTTCTCTGACACTGGCTATAGCAACATCTTTCTAGATAGATCTCCCAAGGCAAGGGAAACAAAAGGAAAAATAAACTATTGGGACTATATCAAAATGAAAAGCTTCTGTACAGCAAAGGAAACAATCAACAAAACTAAATGACAAACTCCTGAATGGTAAACGATATTTGCAAATGACATATCTGATAAAGGGTTAGCATCCAAAATCTATAAAGAACATATAAGACTCAACACCAAAAAACCAAATAATCCAACTAAATGGGCAGAAGACCTGAAGAGACATTTCTCCAAAGAAGACGTATAGATGGCCAACAGACACATGAAAAGATGCTCAACATTACTCATCATCAGGGAAATGTAAATCAGAACTACAATGAGATATCACTTCACATCTGTCAGAGTGACTAAAATAAAAAACACAAGAAACAACAAATGTTGGCAAGGATATAGAGAAAAGGAAACCTTCATGCACTACTGGTGGGAATGCAAACTGAGGCAGCCACTGTGGAAGACAGTATGGAGGTTCCTCAAATAGGTAAAAATAGGACTACTGTATGATCCATTACTCGCAGTACTGGGTAGTTACTGAAAACATATAAAAGCACTAATTCAAAGGGACACATGCACCCCTATGTTTACTGCAGCATTCTTTACAATACCCAAATTATGGCAGCAGTCCCAGTGTCCACCAACAGATGAATGGATAAAGAAGGGGTGGTATATGTATGTATGTGTACATATATATATACACACACACAATGGAATATTAGTCAGTCATAAATAAGAATGAAACTTGCCATTTGCAGTAACATGAACGGAGCTAGAGAGTATAATGCTAAGTGAAATAAGTCAGAGAAGGACAAATACCATATGATTTCACTCAAGTGTGGAATTTATGAAAACAAAGGGAAAAAAGAGAGAGACAAAGTAAAAAACGGAATCTTAACCTTAGAGAACAAACTGATGGTCAGCAGAGGGGAGGTGGGTGGGAGGATGGGTGAAATAGGTGATGGGGATTAAAGAGTACACTTATCATGATGAGCACAGAGTAATGTATAGAATTGTTGTATTATATTGTACACCTGAAACTAATATAACACTGTATGTTAACTATACTGGAATTAGAACAAAAAACTTAATAATAAAAAATAAAAACTATATACCTCAAAAAATTAACCTAGACCAGAATCAACAAATCTTACAGAGCACAGGCAAGATAACAAGAGAAAACATCTATTTTCTGAAGAGCAAAACAAACCTCTTTTCTTTAAAAAAATTTTTTTAATGTTTATTTATTTTGGAGAGAGAGAGAGAGACAGAGTGTGATCAGTGAAGGGGCAGATAGAGAGGGAGACACAGAACTGGAAGTGGGCTCCAGGCTCCAGGCTGTCAGCACAGAGCCTGTCTCAGGGCTTGAACTCACGAACTGTGAGATCATGACCCAAGTTGAAGTCGGAGGCTTAACCAACTGAGCCACCCAGATGCCCCAGAACAAACCTCTTTTCATTTTAAAAAGAAGAGAAAAAGTTAAACTATTTTGTATCATATGATTTCTTTGGTCTTACAAATAAATAGTGTTCAGAATGTTGTAGAGTCTGATTTTTAACATATTAAAAAAAATTTATTTTTAAGTTTTATTTATTTATTTATTTATTTATTTATTTATTTATTTGGAGCGAGCATGAGCAGGGGAGGGGCAAAGAGAGGGAGAGAGAATCCCAAGCAGGCTCCGTGTTGTTAGTACAGAGCCTGACACAAGGCTCAAACTCATTAACCGAGAGATCATGACCTGAGCCGAAGTCAGATGACCAACTGAACTGTGAAATCCCGACCTGAGCCAAAATCAATTCAGATGCTTAATCATCTGAGTCACCCAGGCACCCTTGATTCTTAACATATTTTATTCTTTAAGTAGTAAAAATACTAAAATAGTTTAAATTAAGTGGGTCTGGGGCGCCTGGGTGGTGCAGTCGGTTAAGCGTCCGACTTCAGCCAGGTCACGATCTCCCGGTCCGTGAGTTTGAGCCCCGCGTCAGGCTCTGGGCTGATGGCTCAGAGCCTGGAGCCTGTTTCCGATTCTGTGTCTCCCTCTCTCTCTGCCCCTCCCCCGTTCATGCTCTGTCTCTCTCTGTCCCAAAAATAAATAAACGTTGAAAAAAAAAAAAAATTAAGTGGGTCTGTAGTCTCTGAACCACACCTTTTGACATGTTGTTCCTGAACACACTTAGAAAACACTCACTTTAAAATTTCTTTAAAAAAAAAATTTTTTTTAACGTTTATTTCTGAGAGACAGAACATGAGTGGGGGAAGGGCAAGAGAGAGGGAGGTACAGAATTTGAAACAGGCTCTAGGCTCTGAGCTGTCAGCACAGAGCCCGATGTGGGGCTCGAACCCATGAACTGTGAGATCATGACCAGAGCCAAAGTCTGACACCCAACTGACCGAGCCACCCAAGCTCCCCTCACTTTAAACTTCCTAAACATGTTGCTGAGATATGAAATAGGTATGCAAATTAACCTATGGATATAGTATAGCTCTCATATAGTTTCCTCTTCTTCTTTCCTATCTCTGTTCACTCTCTCACACCTCATCCCACAGATAGGGTAAAAAAATATGGTGGATCAATTAATTATGGCAACCAATAGAGGTCCCAGGGCAACCCCTCAAAATGGCTCTGGACAAACTGGAATGCTAACAAGGCAAAGGCCACAAGGCAACCAAAATCAATTTAACCAATTTTTTTTTTTTTTTTTCAACGTTTATTTATTTTTGGGACAGAGAGAGACAGAGCATGAATGGGGGAGGGGCAGAGAGAGAGGGAGACACAGAATCGGAAACAGGCTCCAGGCTCTGAGCCATCAGCCCAGAGCCCAACGCGGGGCTCGAACTCACGGACCGCGAGATCGTGACCTGGCTGAAGTCGGACGCTTAACCGACTGCGCCACCCAGGCGCCCCTAATTTAACCAATTTTTAATGGACACCTCCTATATATAAGATACTTTGCAAGGAGATATAACATGATGAATGAGATACACTATCTATACTCAAATACTTTATAATCTAGTAATGGGATGAAACAGCTATGCTGGTAACTCTAAATCCCATCAAAGGAATAAGCAAGATATGAATAAAGGAAAATTCACCTTTAGCCTAAAAGAAAGGGAAGAATTTAAATCAATGGGTCTTTTCATAAAGTGCATAAGACACATGGCATGTACTCTAGTACTTTCCTGAAACCCCATTATAATAAAAATATAGGGTTTTTAGAAAAGAAGATGTATACCTACAAAGATGAAGAGAATAGGAAAGCAAACAACAGACATAAAATTTACATGTTAAGGGGGTGCTTTGGCCGGCTCAGTTGGTAGAGCATGAGACTCTTGATCTCAGGGTTGTAAGTTCGAGCCCCACGTTGGGTGTAGAGATTACTTAAAATAAAATCTAAAAAAAATTAGTATGTTAGGAAAAAAAGAGGAACTAATAAGGAATTTAGGACCAGAAAAATCTGATTTCTAAGTAGATTATGTATAATTCTAAATATTCTATACATATCTATAATTCTACATATTTAGTTATATACATAATTCTATACATATATATATTTTATATAGAATAAAAATATGTATCTATATATAAGCACATATATATCTATAATATACATATATTCTATATATTTCTAGACCTATAGAAAGCAAAGATCCAGCCTTGATTTATACTACAGAATCTTAAAAAGGCTTATATTTGGTGGTACTGGGCATTTCTGGGTGAAGGAGTACAGACAAATGCTAAAAATAAGGTAATTTGGTTGAAAGTCAGTTTTAGAAGCACCCAGACCCCTATACACCTCTGCCCTGCCCCAGCAACAGAGGTTTATTCTCTGCAAAGGATAAAATGCAAAGGTGTCTGGGTCAGGGGATATCAGGACTAGCTGAAAGACAGGCTAATGTACTGAAAACAAGGGAAGTAAGGAAATAACGCAGACAGGATGCTGTGAATCCCTCACGTCTCAATTCTTTTCCTCTATCCCTCAGTCCCCAGGATGTTGTTTGCCATTTAGTAAGGAGACTGGAAAGGTTTTCTCCGGGCAATCAGACCAGCCCAAGAGGAAAGATCTTAAGCTACTTTATCAGATATTCTCCAACTAATTAACTACCCAAACAAGATCACTCAACAGTGAAGCCCACAGTGCTCAGAATCCCCACCTAAGTGCTGAGAAATTCAACCAGCCTTTTTGTTTCTCACTTTCAAGTATGAACAGACAACCAAGGATTCTTAGACTTCTGAGGAAAGTCCTGTCAAAAAAGACCAAACACAAACTACAACAAAACAAAACACAGAGACTGAGCCTTAAAGGGTGGATGGGTTTCAACAGATACTATAAAAAATAGTCCTACAATTCCTTTCTGTTGATCTTAGGGCCTCTCAAACACAACAATTATCTTTAGCATCAAGGAAGGAAACTGTGAAGGTTGCCAATAAAATGGTATAAAAACAGCTTTCTGCCATTGGGTTACTAATAGCCACCGAAGCCATAAGCTGGGAAAGTATGTGGGATGGGCATGCATCCACATATACTCCTTTGAAAAGTAAGGGGTAAAAATCTTTTAAAATGTAAATAAATGCTTTTTTTTTTAAGTTCATTTATTTAGAGAGAGGGAGAGCATGCACATGAGCAGGGGAGGGGCAGAGAGAGGGAGAGAGAGAATCCCAAGCAGGCTCTGTGAGGTCAGCACAGCACCCCATTTGGGCCCCAACCTCACAAACTGAAATCATGACCTGAGCTGAAATCAAGTCAGATACTTAACCAACTGAGCCACTTGGGCACCCCGTAAATGTTTTATATAACTTTATCATCTTCTTTTTTTTTTTAACGTTTATTTATTTTTGAGACAGAGAGAGACAGAGCATGAACGGGGGAGGGGCAGAGAGAGAGGGAGACAGAGAATCGGAAGCAGGCTCCAGGCTCTGAGCCATCAGCCCAGAGCCCGACGCGGGGCTCGAACTCACGGACCACGAGATTGTGACCTGAGCCGAAGTCGGAGGCTTAACCGACTGAGCCACCCAGGCGCCCCTCATCTTCTTTAAAAAAAAAATAATAAAGTATTTGGTTGTCCATTTATAAACTATGATTCTCAGAGGTCCTGATTTTTATTTCTTATTAAAAAAAATTTTTTTAATGTTTATTTTTGACAGAGAATGAGCACGTGAATGGGGGAGGGGCAGAGAGAAAAGGGTGCAGAGGATCCCAAGCAGCCTCTGCTGACAGCAGAGAGCCCAATGTGGGGTTCGAACTCATAAACCATGAGATCACGACCTGAACTGACGTCAGACGCTTAACCAACTAAGCCACCCAGGTGCTCCAGAGGTCCTAATTTTTAAGTCTCAATTTCCAATTAAATCGACACTACTGTTAGTTATGTGATTCTTATTATCCAAGAGCAATGTGTTTTCGTTCACTAAATATGGGATAGTGAGAACAACCCATGAATTTTTTTACTGGACAATAAATTTACTTTAATCATTTGTCTATTTCTAAGATGAGAAAGAGACAGAGAGAGAGAGAAAAAAGAAAGTTTGGAAGGAGGAAGACCATGAAAACATTTCCTTCAGTAAGAAAGGGGAAGACTAGACCTCAATTGTACTGAGATGTCTTTCAACATCAGATTGCCCTTAACACCAGAGAGCCTTCGATGCTCAATATTTCCCTGCGTTGCCACTAGAAGTATAAGATTGTCACTCAAAGGGTAAGAATTACTGCATTAAGCAAAAAATTTCCTTTCCCCCTTTTGGTTATTTTTGCCCTTACATATAGAAAAAGAGAAAATTTCTGTTGTAGCCCAACCCAGGGCATCATTCCCCTTGAACCGCCATTCTGTGGCATCCACAAAGCCTCCTGAAAGCTTAGAAAAAGAAGAAAGAGAACTGAGAGCATGAATTTTTTTGCTTACTTTCAACGTAAGAATTTAATTAAATACACTTCTGACCAACATCTCAAGGTTCAAAAATGCTACCAAAACTGTACTAAAGTGGAGATTAAAGAGATTAAGAAACAAAATTCCACTTTCTAATAACACTGGGGAGGAAGAGAAATAGGAGTGGAAGATAATTATAATTACATTCATCTTTATTAATGTTTTAAAATATTAAGTCAACTCCACCTATTTCTACACAACAGCAACCAAGAATAGATTCAAAAAGATTTTCTAACTCCAATTCAGAAGAAACTTGGCTAAATTATGGTATAAGATAGACAACAGAAATATACATATATATATATAATTTTTAATGTTTATTTATTTTTGAGAGAGAGAGAGAGAGAGCGAGCAGGGGAAGTGCAAAGAGAGAGAGACACACACACACAGAATCTGAAGCAGGCTCCGGGCTCTAAGCTGTCAGCACAGAGCCCGACACGAGGCTTGAACTCACGGACCGCGAGATCATGACCTAACCCGAAGTCAGACGCTGAACTGACTGAAACACCCAGGCGCCCCTATAACAGAACGTATATTTAAAAAGGTACCTTTAATACAGCTCTGGAAACACAGTCAATGGTACTGTAATAGTGCTGTGTGGGGACAGATGGTACCTATGCTCATGGTGAGCACAGAATAATGTACAGACTTGTCAACCACCATGTTGTACACCTGAAACTAATGTAACACTTTGTGTCGACTGTCCCTCATAAATAAATAAATAAATAAATAAATAAATAAATAAATAAATAAATAAAAGGGTACCTTTATTCTGTCAGTGAACTGGTATTTTTTAATAACCATTTCCTGCAACTGGCAAAAATCTCCATTCAATTCTACTCCATATAGTTGCAGTGCTGAACTGTAAAGATAACCCTGAAAAAGATGAAGACACACTGTGATGCAAATGAATTAACTGTGAGTTCATTTCTACCTAAAATTTAAAAAATCAAACTTAAAAAAAAATGGAATTCAATAAAGTAAAAATAAAACGAAAGATAAATAATAACTTGTAGTGTATGTAAAACTTACAACTTCAAGAACTTAAAAGACTCTTACTGATCAAGACCTTGATTGTAGTTTATTAATTTCTATTATTTAAAAGCAATCATGTTTTGAAAGATTGATCTCTTCTTACTTTTCCTGATAAAACCGTGCATTCAACAAAGTTGGAAGAAAAGTGATCACATACAGATTCTCTGTTTAATACCCTATTTCTGTAATTTCTTGGAAAGTTTTATCAGGGGAAATCAAGAAAGGAGTTAACCCGTGGGGAATATAATGGCAAATCATGCACAGTCTGACACTAGAGGAAGGTGGCTGGAGATGTGTCCTGTTGGGCTTAGGGAAGTCAGTCTGGTGTCTGCAATCTGCCAAAGATAATTGACCAATCAGTCAACAAGAACAATCAAGAACGGACTAGATATTATAACGTATCCATTTTTGGTCGCAATTACAAAAAAAATAATATGGAAGGAAAGGCAAATCATATTCTGAATATCATTTTACATCAACTAACACCCATGTATAAACCAGATTTGTATTCACAGCTCATGATGGATTTTTAGAATATGTTCAACAGAACATATGTAGCTATTCAAAAATTTCTGTTGAATCGTTAACCATATTAATATGGAGAAAAATGACAATATGTTTAAATTTATTAACGCTGCCACATACCTGCACAGCCAGATTTCTTTCAGCTATACACTCTTCCAACAAATCAGAAAATGGACAAGAGTGGAGCAAATATGGTAAACAATCATAATCTCTAATGTTCTCCAAACAATGCCATCTGACGATCTGTATTTTCTACTACAGATATCATTGCTAATTATAGAATGTAAGTCTTAACACTAAAACATAAACTAAGCACTAAAGAGTTAACTTTCTGATTAGAGCAGCAACGGATGCTGGGAACTGATGGTGCCTGTTTCTGGTATGAGTCTCTACTGCTGTTGGCCACATGTTTTAACAAGTCTGCTAATGACAACCAGAAACCACATTTAAGTTTTTTGATAAAACCATTTAAGAACATTAGAAATACTCGTGATTTGAATTTTTTTTAAAAAGCCACCTTGAAGTGATACTTCAGCAACAAATGTCTCCATTCAAACTTGAACCACAGAAAATTGGAGCAAGATGTGTCCTTGGATATTATTTAGTTAGCTTATTTACAGGTGAGGAGCTTGAAGCCAGGGTGTTAAGTGACTTGGTTACGGCCATATGCAATTTCCTAGGTTAGGTAAATTTTATAAAAGTTTTAATAAAAGCTCTTACCAAACCTCAGTCCATCAGTAGTGATGGGCAAAACAGCAAAGTGTTATGAGGGTCACCTGCTTCTGTTTTGTTGCTATTCCTTCATTTGTGTCACAAACTAGTAAAGGATATCAGAGAGCTGGCCTTTGAAATTCCAAGTCCAGTATACTATTTTAACCTCATTATTCTGTTACTCAAATAAATAAAGCCAAGCTGTCACCTTGGATGGTGGCAGGCAAAATTGTTGCTAGCAGGAGAAGAAAGTATTTTCCAAATGTTGAGTGTGTCCACAAGCTGGACTTTACCCCATAAAGGACTGTGCCAAGCCTGGAGCCAACGTCAACCAAGACCTTTCCCGACAGATCAGGGAGGACATGATGATAAATGAACTTCAATTCCATGAGGGAGAAGGAATGAGAAATAAATCCTGGAGAATTAGAACAGAATAAACATCAAATTGTACTTGGGTATTAAATATTCTCTTCTGTATTTCTAATTCTTTAAACCATATTTATAAAGCGTATTTCGTTTTTCTTTTTTTTACTGTTATTTTTTAATGTTTTAATTATTTTTGAAGGGGAGAGAGAGACAAAGCATGAGCAGGGGAAGAGCAGAGAGAGAGGGAGACACAGAATTCGAAGCAGGCTCCAGGCTCTGAGCTGTGAACACAAAGCCTGATGAGGGGCTTGAACTCACGAACTGTGAGATCATGACCTAAGCCAAAGTTGGACGCTTAACCGACTGAACCACCCAGGCACCCCTCTTTTATAATTTTTTAAAATGTTTATTTTTGAGAGAGAGAGAGAGAGAGAGAGAAGGAGGGAGGGAGGGGCAGAGAGAGATGGAGACACAGAATCTGAAGCAGGCTCCAGGCTCTGAGCTGTCAGCACAGAGCCCGACGTGGGGTGCGAACCCACAAATGGTGAGATTATGACCTGAGCTGAAGTTGGATGCCCAATAGATAGAGCCACCCAGGTGCCCCTATAAAGCATATTTCATGTTTTTCTCTTCATCAACAAAGGCCATTCAGAGGTTATTTAGAAAAAATTAATGTGATAATTTTGTACTCATTCACTCTGAGCTGTATTAGAGAAGAATAAACATGAAGTCTCTTGACATTTAGGGAACAGCTACTTAGCAACCTGTCCCTATCCCTGTGCCCCTCACTTCCTTGTCCTTGGTTTTTCCCTTCTTTTCCCTAGGACTCTTATTCTGTGGGAAGCTTCCTAACTCCCATACCATCTGGCTTTCTCCCCTTATCCCAGAGCAACCACAGAACAGCCACACACTACTGCATAGAACACACACTATCAAATGAATGACCATCTCTGGAGTTGTGCAGTGTGGCAGCCCTGACCAACCTAAAATGTGTTCTGGAGTGCAGGAGGAGGCTGGTATGAGGGGAGGCAAAGATATTCCCATAAATTATTTTTATTTCTGAGTTTAATTGCTACAATTTTTTAACTGTTACAAGCCTCCTAGCTCATCTCACTCCATTGTTTGTGTAATCAAGTATCTGGAAGAGCCTGAGTATATTTTTTAAACACTTGCTATATTATGTTCTACCTAATATAATGGTAGGAAGGGGAGATACTTTGGCTGTAAGTAATAGATGGTGGCAAAGAAAATGGGAAGCAGGCAGGCTAATCCCTTGGAAGGAAATAAAGCGTTTGACCACTACTATCCTTTTCTGCCTAGAATCCTCATCCTCACTACCCTCTTGGTCACATTAGTGCTTCTGCCTTGGGTTACAGAGTCATCATTAGTGTCTTACAGCTAGACAAGCCCCTTTTCATAGAAGGAGAGTTCCACAAGATGATAGTTTTCTCAGATTCACTGTAGTTATATGGGCTGGCCTGCACACCTAGTCACTATTTACAACCTGATTTCTATGGGAAAATGCATCTATTTTCCCAAAAAATGCTTTGTAATTTTCAAATTTCTATGTGTCAAACATCTCTCTTCTTTAGACTTCTGCAAATCAGATCTGATATGGTATTATAGTTGTAATTCACTTTTTAGTTTTCCTTTTATGGTTCTTATCTAAGTCCTTTTCTATTCTTGAATTTTAACTATCTCAAATGGAAATTGTGAGTACTATCTAAAAATAGAATCTTAAACAAGTAAATCAGGGAAGTTTAATTCCCCATTATAATATAGAGACAATATATTTGTATTAGCAGCACATTACAAATTTGGTAGTAGTCAACTTTTGACAATGATATTATCTGAGATCAGTAATATCAACACAAGATTACTTACCTGGAGGGGTAGGCCACTATAAGCAATAACTAAATCTAAGTGACCAGGAAGATTGAAATAGCATGTCTAAAGCAACAGCCTAGATGATCATATCCAATTTGAACAAAGAATATATTAACAGAAGAGTTAGCATATTAGCAGCATGGGGTTAGTCTAGCTTCCCATTTGAGACGTAAGTGTTGCATCTTAGGGGCAGAGATGCAAGAGACTTTCTGTCACTAGAGCTGTACTCTCTTATGGACTGGAGATGTTTCACTAGGTCAAATCATGGCCTGAATAAACTCTTTCTCAAGATCATCTTTTTAAGAAAAAATTAAAAAAAAAAGTTTTTTTTAATGTTTATTTATTTTTGAGAGAGAGAGAGAGAGAGAGAGAGAGAGAATGTGAGTGGGGAAGGGGCAGAGAGTGAGAGGGAGACACAGAATCCAAAGCAGGGTCCAGGCTCTGAGCTGTCAGCACAGAGCCCAATGCAGGGCTTGAACCCACGAACCATAAGATCATGACTTGAGCTGAAGTTGGACACTTGATCGATTGAGCCACCCAGGTGCCCCTAAAATTTTTTTTAAATGTTTATTTACATTTGAGAGAGAGAGAGAGACAGACAGACAGACAGTGTGAGTGGGGGAGGGGCAGAGAGACACAAGGGGAGACAGAATCCAAAGCAGGCTCCAGGCTCTGAGCTGTCAGCACAGAGCCCCATGAGGGGCTCGAACTCATGAACGGTGAGATCATGACCTGAGTCGAAGCTGAATGCTTAATCAACTGTGACACCCAGGTGCTCCCAAGATTATCTATCTCTGTCCTCTGAATCCATGCCCATCCAACAATATCTGGTTACTATCTTTTTTTTTTTTTTTAATGTTTATTTCTGAGGGAGAGAGAGAGACAGAGAGAGCGCAAGGAAGAGACAGAGAGAGAGAGGGAGACATAGAACTTGAAGGAGGCTCCAGGCTTTGAGCTGTCAGCACAGAGCCCGACGTGGGGCTGAAACTCGTGAACTGTGATATCATGACCTTAGCCGAATTCGGACGCCCAACCAACTGAGCCACCCAGGTGCCCCTATCTGACTTCTCAAGTAGATGCTTTTATAAGAACATTTCAGCCCCCCTGCAGTTATAGTTCTCATTGTAAATGAATTAGCATTATGGTTTATCTATGAATTTCTTGTAAGTTTGGAAAGTATAAGTTGGTTTCCCTGTACTCAGTTATTTCTGATTAGTTTCTGGACCTGAAAAGTCACTTCTGTGAAAAGCAGAGAGACCCTCCCTGGAGGCATTAAGTGGCCTAACTTTCCTGGGTTAGATTTCTATTTTGCCTCCCTAAACCTCAATAATTGCTAATGGCTATGCTGGAGGTTGGCCTTTTTCTTTCAAAAACCATTGAATGCCTTGGTCAAGAGTTTGCATACTCGGGCAGCTGGGTGGCTTAGTTGACTAAGCGTCTGATTCTTGATTCGGCTCAGGTCATGGTCTCACAGTTGGTGGGATCAAGCCCCACGTCAGGCTCTGTGCTGACAGTGTGAAGCCTGCTTGGGATTCTCTCTCTCCCTCTCTCTCTCTGACCCTCCCCTGCTCGCAAGTGCTCTCTCAAAAATAAATAAACTTAAAATAAAATTAATTAAAAAAAAGAATTTGTATTCTCATGAAATGTAAAGAAAAGACACAAAATCATCAGGTTTGCATAGTTGAATGCCTACCTAAAGGTGCAGTCTGGTGTGAGCCACACACCATACAGTAGTTTCTGCTCATTTTTCCTTCCTCACATAATGAATCAATAAAGTCTTCATCATAAAGGAATGCATCAACGTGCACTGTGGGTTCTGGCTGCTGCTGTATCTGGTGGAGAGAAGAAGAACTTCAAAAGAAACAAAGTACAAAGGAGTCTCTTTTTATTGCTAAATAAGGCAAAACATCAGTGGTTCATATGCTAAAAATCTGAGAGCAAGAACAAGGCACAGAAAGACAAGTTTCACTTATTGAAGAGCAACCCTGTTCTTCTTTCATTTTATTTCTGAGACAATTAGAAACTTTTAAGTTGATGCAAAATGACACAAAACATGGCCATGAGAAATATATAAAATTTGAGTTAAAGGAGTATTTTGAGACCATCCTGTCCATCCTAAGTAGTATATTTTACAGAGAAAGAAACTGATACTCAGATTTCTCTAAAGAAAATGACCATAAGAAAGAATTGAAACTAAAACTAATACCACGTTCTTCTGAGTCCTACATGTCAGTGACTACCCATCAAAATACTTAGCAAGTAATCTTAGCCCAGAGACAAAGTTTTCAAATAATAAAGATGTTAGTAAAATTTCTTGCTGACAATTAATAGCCCTTTATTAATACTGGCAAAACATGATATAATAGCAAGTGGCTACAAAGAAAAAATGTCTGATTCTTTTTACCTTAACTATAATAAAGAATCAACCTATTTACTTAGAGACCTACAAAATTATATCTATACCTACACATACATGAATCTGTTATACGGGTGTAAAATGTATGAACATACACAAGGACCAGAAAGAAACAAAGGAAGATAAAAATCATTTGTCAGAATAAGGGAGTATGGGTCAATGATTACAGGCAATGAATATACTTTTTCCTTGTTTCATATATTTTGGTATATCATGCCACTGATACAGGACTGCCTTATTAATAACATCCAAACTATATTACAAATACTCTGTCAGTTTTTATACTATTCACTACTTTCCACCTTTGAGAATCCACTCTGAATGACTGGATGTTTACTAAGATTTGCTAAGTGTTCACAATGTGCACAGCACTATCAAAAATTTATGGGATTTAGTTCTTCTGCTTAGGAATTTGCATGCTGAAAAACCACATAGAGAGTTGCTGTTTTCAGATTAGTGGGAGAAGGATTATTATTAGCTTTGCTTTAGGAAACAATATTCCTAGCATATGTACCCCATAAGAGTTGAGATCTGAAGGGACTTGAATGAGGGGGTTGTCTGGATAAGAAAAATGGGACTTATTTTAGGAATAAAGGAACTGAATAAGCAAAAATTGTACAGTGCAAAAGCAGGAGAAGGAAACAAAAAGATGAATTTCACCTTTGATAAAAGTGAGGGAAATGGAACAGGAAACAGAAAACCAGGACAATGATGTAGGCAGGACCAGATTATGGTTGGGCCTTGTTCTGTAGGGGGGTGGGGATGGGTTAAGTGCTTGGCAAACAGGATGCCCTCATAAAATATTTGTTGAATGAATGGGAGCCAGAGGGTTACAGACTCAACAGAATTAGGGACACGGCTGAAGAACCAAATGAAATACTGTTTAAAGCAGAATTCAGGACTAATTAGACCAGAGAGGCTGTGGGATTAGGGAAGAATAGGAGTATCCTCAAATAGCACTGAAAGTAAATTAATTTAATGTATTTACTTTTTGGAGCGCTAGATGTTCTGAGGAAAGCATGGTTTCTAGAGGTAAGCAATTCCGAAGGTCTTCTGCTATGTTTTTCAACATAATGTCATTATTATCTTGAGTGAACTCATCAAAATCTCCTGGGGAAAAAAAAAAAGAAATATCTTTTATGGTTTTGGTCATACCTAAGTTAATACAATGGACATATTTTCCATCAGAAAGCATCAATTTATAACAATAAATAAGCCTTCTAACTAATGAAATATTCAAATTCTAATAAATGTTCCATTTCAAATAGTGAATTTTTCTTTTTCCCAAATTGTTTGAAAATACAAAACTTGACTATTTCAGCCTGTTCAAGAAGAACAAAGGAATTTAAAATATATGTAACATTTTAAGGGCACCTGGGTAGCTCAGTTGGTTAAGAGTCTGACTTCAGCTCAGGTCATTATCTCTTGGTCCATGAGTTAGAGCCGTGCATCAGGCTCTGTGCTGACAGCTCAGAGCCTTAAGCCTGCTAAGAATTCTGTGCCTCTCTCTGCCCCTCCCCTGCTTGTGCTCTCTCTGTCTCTTAAAAATAAACATTAAAATAAGTAAACACATGAATAATATGTAGTATTTAAACTCTTTTTACTCGAAAATAGCACTGCCATTAGTTTTTTAGGGTCTTAAACTCACCAGCAAGTGGTTAAATATTCCTTCTCAGACCATACAGATCTTAGTGTAGGAGGCATCACAGAGACTGCTAAGAAGATAACTAAACTGAGTATCCCTGCCTCCAACAAAATGTACCTAAGCCTTAAGATAATAAGCACTAATGGCTGACACCAACTATGTAATAAACTTAACAATGACCATGATGCTCTGCTGCATTTGAGCAGCAGGTAAAATTATCATTAAAACTGTATTTCTGGGGGTGCGTGGCTGGCTCAGTTGGTGGAACATGCAAATCTTGATCTTGTGGTCATGAGTTTGAGTCCCTTGTTGGGGTGTAGAGCTTACTTAAAAAAAAAAAAAAAAAAAGCATATTTCTTTTTTGAGAGGGAGAGAGAGGGAGGGATGGAGAGAGGATCCGAAGAGGGCTCTGTGCTGACAGCAGTAAGCCTGATGCAGGGCTCAAACTCATGAACCTCAAGATCATGATCTGAGCCGATGTCAGACACTCAACCAACTGAGCCACCCAGATGCCCCAAAAGAAAATATTTCTGATGGCTATGGCCTACTTCTGGATGATCTGGCAAAAAGTGGAGGGGTAGATGAGGTAAGGGAGAGTATGTGTAGCAATAAAGATGGGGAAGGTCTAGTTAAGAGATTGACAGCTGATGAATCTAGGTGAGGGTATAAAAGGGGTGTTTATTGTTCAGTTGTTTCTACTTTTAGGCATGTTTAATATTTTCTGGTTCTAAAAAAGTATTATTTCCAAGCAGCTCATATATAATTTTAAATAGAATCTGACTTATCTGAAAGTAAAATACTCATAAAGTTAGCTACCACTTGGGATGCCAAATGTAGACTGGAAAGTACTACTAATGAAAATATTTTACCTTTCTCTTAAAAGACTTTCTTATACTGAACTCTTACTAGAGTAAAAGCATGCCAAAGGGTCTGTTTCAAAATAGCTGTAGAAGGAAAAAAATTCTTCAGGAAGAAAATCCTGAAGGTTAATGTCATCTGTCTCCACATTCCCTGCCCCCGAATTGTGGGCTGTTTGTAAGTAAGCTCATGATTTGTTCTTAAACAAAAAAATAATTCTTGTGTTGGTTCAGAATGCTATTATCCTGTCACTAATAACAATTAAAAGTTACAAAGCAGGCCAATGGAAGCATAAGGAAATAAGCAGAGGTTTTCTGCTTCTAAATAAAGATACTCTTCTTTTTCACTGTATTATTCGGTGCCTTACACACAAAGGATCTTTCTCTGCATAACTTCTCACTGAGCAACAGTAATACAAAGATTCAGTTTGCTGAACTGATGTGAGAAGTTCTTTGAGCTTTTTTTCTTTCCTCACCTATCTAGCATAATGTTCTAAGCTGTTGCTTAAAGTTATTTCTAGAAGGAGACAAAACATAAAATTATAGAGAAACAAAAATACTATTAAAATTCATTCCAAACTCTTTTAGGTGGAACTTAAACAGCATCTGATATGTGTTTTTCAAAAAATTGGCCTTTTTAATTGTATTTGTAAAATCTAAGTTTTCTCAAGGTGTTAATTAATATCTAACATCTGCTTAGCTTCCTTCCCTCCATAGATAGAACACTGTCTGGGAGCCTCTATGACTCACATTAATTCTAATAATATCACTCCCACCAGTGATCCTTAGCAGGTTCTCTCAATTTGTAAATGGTATCACTAGAAAAGCCAAAAAAAAGTCTCATTATGTTAAACTAAGAGATTTCCTATCCCAATTTCTTTGGATTTAATTCTGGAACATAAGCAACCATATTAATAAAACATAGTTTTCATGTGGGTCTGCCTTATAAAAGGCAGCCCAGTGACTCCTGGGTGGTTCAGTCAGTTAAGTGTCTGACTGTTGATTTCGGCTCGTGAGACTGAGCCCCGAGTCATGGAGCCTGTTGAGGATTTTCTCTCTCTCCCTTTCTCCCGCTCTCTGCCCTTTCCTTGTTCATGTACCTGCATGCTTCTCTCTCTCAAAATAAATTAAAAAAAAGTCTTACAGTGAAAAAGGAACTTAGACTATGACCTATTACCAAATGGCCCATCCATCTATGCATCTCTGATATATACATATGCATACACAGACACACACAGACACACACAGACACACACACACACACACACACGATAGTTGTTTAGTCTTTGCTTGAACATATTCAGGGACAGAATTCCTTCCTCATGCTGAGCCAGAATCTGACTGTCTGTAACATTAACTCATTTTTCTAGTTTCAACCTGAGAGGAATCATCACCTTTAACGCTATGCAACATTTACTGAATGAACACTTGAGGCATGCTAGACTTGGTGCTTTTCACACACTATCATTTAATCCTAAATATCCTATAGGTGGTAACTATGATGATTTCTATTTTGTAACAAAAAAACGAAAATAAGAGGTCAGAGGTTCAGTTACTTGCCTCAGTCATACTGGCCAAAAGGTGGAGTTGGGGTTTAAATGCAGGGCTTAGTCTGAACTCTTTAATTACTACATCATAGCAAAGAAGGCAGCTGGCTAGTAACAGTTCTCCTATCACTACCATAATCTTCTCTTCTCCCCACCTCTGACCAGTTCTCCATATGATGTGGCAGCCACATCTTTTGCCATCTGCTTGCTGTCTTCTGGACTTGTTCAACAAAACCCTTTAAATATAGCCTTGGAACTCACATTGGCAATCTAGTTCCCTAATCCATGGCTACCTTCGTTTATTCTCTTCTTCTATCACATTGTGGCATCTAGGGCCCTGATTACTACTGCTACTGGGTGATTAATAAATTAGGAAGCGATGGTGGCAGTGGAGGCCAAAGATGTCTTCAATAGTCATATGTAAAGATCAAGGAAGCTGGAACAATGACAGATGGGAATGGATGCAAATTCTAAGCCATCACAATCGATTTCCAGCTGTCTCTCTGGTGAAGTATGTTTATTTGAGAGTCAATACTTAATTAATGTGAGCATTACCAGTTGAGAGATACTATGAAAAGGTGTATTAAATTTAGTCATTTAAAAAAGGTAGTTATGAATGAAGACTGCATTTGTTTAACCCCAATACCAAGGATACCAAGTGAAAAAGAGAACTGGCACCTCTTACCCTGAACAAACTCTGATTCAACCACATTCAAGGGTAAAGAGAGATTTTTTCAGTTACAGCAATGATTCCCTTTTTTTTTTTTTAAGTTTATTTGTTTTGAGAGAGAGAGAGAGAGAGAGACAGCACAAGCAGGGGAAGGGCAGATACAGGGAGAGAGACAGCATCCCAAGCAGGCTCTGTGCTGTCAGCATGGAGCCTGATGTGGGGCTTGAACTCATGAACTGAGATCCTGACCTGAGCCGAAACTGAGAGTCAGACTTTAACTGACTGAGCCACCCAGGGGCCCCAAGCAGTAATTCTTCAGTGTGGCCCTAAAGAGGATCTACATATGGGACTTATGTGGTCCTTAAAGGGCCTAAAGCTGTATGCTCGGTTGTATACATAAATATGTATATTTTTCCAGGAAGAAAGTTCTTAAGAGGTTCAATACTTATAGCTAATATTATTGAGCACTACGGAAATTTTTAGTGCAAGAAGGCTAAAATTAGTCTTAATATCTGTAGTGGTTGGCAAATAACTTATGAAAAGAACAGCAAAACATTTTTGCCCTAATAATGGCTACAAGACAGGTTAAAAAAGCATGATATGATAGGATATTACTTAAGTGTGTAAATCTGAACTTCATGTTATATCGTTAACTATTTACTCTGTTATTAAAGTGAAATTCCTTAAAACATCCTTTCTAAAGGCTGTGCAATATTCCACCATTGTGTATTTATTTAACCATTCACTTCTAATGCACATTTAGATATAGCTCTAACTGTGAAAAATTAAGGACACTGCAACTGACATTTTGGCATTCATCTTCTCTTGCATTTCTGATTATTTGCTTATTGTAAATGGTTAGAACTAGAAGTACTTAAACATTTTAAAGGCTCTTGCTACATATTGTCAAATTTCTTTCCTGAAAGATAACACCAATTTACTTTAACAGAAAAGAATATGTGTTTCATTTAACCCCGCAGCAGTAAATATTACCATACAAACTTTGTTGTTTTAATTTGCATTTCCTTAATTACTGGTGAGGCTGACATCTTTTAACATGTATAATAGCTATTTCAGAATGTGTGGTAACAGTATTATGCTTGGAAAAAGATTAAAGAAAGGTGTTAGTTGCTTGACAGTAAAGTTTTTCTCAAATTACACATGTAGGTGGGAAGGGAGTGGAGAAAGAAAAGTTGCTCTAAAGGGCAACATTAATTCTTTAAAAATTTCCTACCTATATTTAACTAAATATATGAGTAAACAGAAGTCACCAAAACTGATAGTCTACGAATCAAGCCCCGCTTTTTATACCTGGTCAGTATCAAGTCCTGCCTTTTTTGCTTGTAAAACCTACTTCCTCTTTATTCCCACTCCAACCACCTCAGCCACAGTCATCACTTCACACTTAGATACTAGGACAAACTCATGACTAGCCCCTTGATCTTGGTTCCCCTACTATAACATACCTTGTACATCTATTTTAAACTAATCTCACTGAAACCTCACTTTCATATCACTTGCTTCCCTTACAATTTTTGGATGTCTTTCTACTTTTCAACCTATCAAATCTTATACTAGATATTTAAGGCCCTCTATATCAAGAGTCTAACCATCCTATTTTCTATCCGTATTACCCCTAACATAATTTCTGCTCAAGACAGGCAAATCTTGGGGTGCCTGGGCGGCTTAGTTGAGTGTCCGACTTCGGCTTAGGTCATGATCTCGCAGTTTACAAGTTCAGGACTTGCCGTCCTGCTCTGTGCTTACAGCTCAGAGCCTGGAGCCTGCTTTGGACTCTGTGTCTCCCTTTCTCTCTGCCTCTACACTGCTCATACTCTATCTTTCAAAAACAAAAGGGGCAAATCTCCCCAGTTTGTTTTCCATAGTCCTTCCCATTCATACTGTTCCTTTCAACTGCATGACCTAGCTTTTTGCAGTAAGGGCCTGTCCAAATTATTTCGTGTCCATGAATTGTTTCTTTTTTTATTAAAAATTTTTTTAAACATTTTTTGACAGAGAGAGAGAGAGAGAGGGAGGGAGGGAGGGAGGGAGGGAGGGAGGGAGACAAGGTGTGAGCGAGGGAGCGTGAATCCCCAACATGGGACTGGAACTCGCAAACCGCGAGATCATGACCTGAGCCCTCCAGGCACCTCTCCATGAATTCTGACCTTCGACCTCTAGCCTTAACTTATCCATATTCTTACATCTAATGACTTACAATGCATAAATACAAGGTTTTAGACACACACACACACACACACACACACACACACAACCTATTATTCATTCATATCATGTATTACTCTGAAGTCCCTACTGAAATTTTGAAAATTTATTGAGGGGACTTCTGGTCCCAGACAAGATGGCAACTTTCCTCACTTTCCTTTGTTCCTCCCCTCTAACTACAACTAAATACCCTGGAAATAATTCAACAGGCAATTATAAAATAGGAATTGGAAAGCTAGAAAGAAGGTGAACTGTCTAGGGGCCTTAGGATTTAAGAACAGTCACTGCAGTGAGTTCCCTGGATTTTCTTTTCATCTTCCATGTAGCTTGGACTAGGTACCAGAGAAACCAATACCAGAACCACTAACAGGCATAGGAGGAAAAAAAAAAGTATTAAGAAAAGCGTGTTATCTCTTGCCAAAGACTGGTAAAGGGGACAAACAACAGAGACCTACTGAGGAACCCTAATCCCCACTCCACACCTGGGCCAGCAGCAGACTGTCCAGTCTTCGGACCCTCTACCCAGGGGCATAAAAAAACCCAGGTATGGCACCTCTTAGCCATCTGCTCAGTGGTGGAAAGCAAACAAGGTCCTGAATCGCTTGTCTCCTATTCTCACTATTGGAAGGCAGCTCAGCAAGACAGGGCAGCCCAATGTGTTTCCCCATGCAGGTGACACCAGCATAGATTGAACAAGAACTGCAACAGTGCTAGAGAACAAGGCAAAGTTGAAAACACTGCAAGGACACTGAAAACCAAATTGTTATCACAGACACAGCCCACAAAAGCAGGCCAGAACCAACAGGTTAGAACTAAGCAAGACAACAAAGTGCCTATTGATAAAAAAATTTGAATAGGAACAAAAGTCTTAGCATAACATCCAAAATATCTGAGATATAATCAAAATGATCCTGGCATGATATCCAAAATATCTCGGATATGATGGAAAATCAATTATTATACAAAGAACAGAAGAAAAAAGTCTTTAACCTGTAAGGGAAGACAGATCAGGAACGCAGCAGACCTATCCAGAGAAACTTGACAGACCAGAAAGGAGTGGCAGGATATACTTAATGTGTTGAATTGGGAAAATATGCAGCCAAGAATTCTTTATCCAGCAAGGCTGTCATTCAAAATACAAAGAGAGAGTTTTCCAGACACACAAAAACTAAAGGAGTTTATGAGCACTAAACCAGCCCTGCAAGAAATTTTAAGGGGGACTCTTTGGAGAAAAGACACAACAAAACAAAAAAGACCAAAAGCAACAAAGATTAAAAAGGACCAGAGAGGGGCGCCTGGGTGGCTCAGGCGGTTAAGCGTCCGACTTCGGCTCAGGTCACGATCTCGCAGTCCCCGAGTTCGAGCCCCGCGTCGGGCTCTGGGCTGATGGCTCAGAGCCTGGAGCCTGCTTCCAATTCTGTGTTTCCCTCTCTCTCTGCCCCTCCCCCGTTCATGCTGTGTCTCTCTCTGTCTCAAAAATAAAATAAACGTTAAAAAAAAAAAAAAAAGGACCAGAGAACATCACCAGAAACACCAACTCTACAGGCAACACAATGGTACTAAATTCCTATCTTTTAGTACTCACTCTAAATGTAAATGGACTAAATGTTCCAATCAAAAAGACAGTGCATCAGAATGGATAACAAAACAAGACCCATCGATATGTTGCTTATAAGAGACTCATTTTAGACCTAAAGACACCTGCAGATTGAAAGAAAGGGGACAGAGTCATGCTACCGTACTTATATCAGACAAACTAGATTTGAAAATGAAGACTGTAACAAGGGGTGAAGAAGGGCATTATATCATAATTACGGGGGTCTATACACCAAGAAGATCTAAAAATTGTTAATATTTATGTTCCCGATGTGGAATACCCAAATACATAAATCAATTCATCACAAACATAAAGAAACTCATTGATAATACCTTAATAGTAGGGGTCTTCAACACCCCACTTACAGCAATGGACAGATCATCAAAACAAAATCAGCAAGGAAACAATGGCTTTGAATGACACACCAGACTGGATGGACTTAACAGATATATTCAGAACATTTCATCCAAAAGCAGCAGAATACACACTCTTCTCGAGTGCACATGGAACATTCTCCAGAATAGATCACATACTGGGACACAAATCAGCCCTCAACAAGTACAAAAAGATTGAGATCATACCTTGCAGGTTTTCAGACCACAACTCTATGAAACTCGAAATCAACCATAAGAAAAAATTTGGAAAGACCATGAATAATTGGGAGATTAAAGAACATCCTACTAGGGGTCGCATCACTTCCGCTTGAGTTTGGCATTTCGTCTGTGAGAACACACGCGGTTTCAACATGCCTATTGAGAAGTGTTATTTCTGTTCGGGGCCCATTTACCCCAGCCACAGCATGATGTTGTCCGCAACGATTGCAAGGTGTTCAGATTCTGTAAATCCAAGTGTCATAAAAACTTTAAAAAGAAGCGCAGGGGCGCCTGGGTGGCGCAGTCGGTTAAGCGTCCGACCTCAGCCAGGTCACGATCTCGCGGTCCGTGAGTTCGAGCCCCGCGTCGGGCTCTGGGCTGATGGCTCAGAGCCTGGAGCCTGTTTCCGATTCTGTGTCTCCCGCTCTCTCTGCCCCTCACCCGTTCATGCTCTGTCTCTCTCTGCCCCCAAAATAAATAAACGTTGAAAAAAAAAATAAATTTAAAAAAAAAGAAGCGCAATCCTCGCAAGGTCAGGTGGACTAAAGCATTCCGTAAAGCAGCTGGTAAAGAGCTTACAGTGGATAATTCATTTGAATTTGAAAAATGTAGAAATGAACCTGTTAAATACCAGCGAGAGCTATGGAGTAAGACTATTGATGCAATGAAGAGAGTTGAAGAGATCAAACAGAAACGCCAAGCTAAATTTATAATGAACAGATTAAAGAAAAATAAAGAATTACAGAAAGTTCAGGACATCAAAGAAGTCAAGCAAAACATTCATCTTATCCGGGCCCCTCTTGCCGGCAAAGGAAAGCAATTGGAAGAAAAAATGGTGCAGAAATTACAACAGGATGTGGACATGGAAGATATTTCTTAAAGATCTCACTATTTCTATAAGTGCATTTGAAAATCTCCTTAGGAGACCAAGAACTTCTAAATGATCTTTTATATTTTACATAAGGTCACTCAAATGAAAGGTATTTAAAAATACATCTCTTCTATGTTGCTCATTGCTGTCTGTAAAACATCAGATATTATGGATGTTAGATTGCATTTCCATTGTTAAACCTTCACTGATAGTTACATTTATGTAAATCATGCAAATTCTCTTTGTAAATACAGAAGTGAAGTGTAGGCATAAGATGTTCCTGCCATTTGGGTAATGGCACTATGCAGTATTTATGTAAGAACTAATGACAAAATTCTATTTTACATATCCCTAGCCATAAATTTTCTTTGCAGTAAAATATTAATTTTACTTTATTAATATTATAGAAAGGGGCTTAAAACAAGGAACTAAAACAACCTGTATGTATGATAATTAGCCTTAAGTAATCTTTTATTTTGATTTCAGTATTTGTTTTGGTTTCTTAGAAGAGTATATGAAGCCTAATTATGTTGGGGGTGAGAGCTGAATAGCTTTTTCCTGAAAGGGCACTATATACTTTCCACTTTGGAGAACACTCAATTCTGAGATTCCTGATAGAACCAGATTTTTTTTTTCCAGCTTAGCAGTGGTTTAGAAGTGGAGGAATCCCAGTGCCTTTTAGGATGTTGTGTGGTTTCATTTAAAAAGCTCCTAATTGTTTTTGGATAATAGAATTTATGGTTTTTGTGTCACGAATTATTTGGACCTAAGTTCATATTTTTTGTTTAAAAGCTACTAAAAATGGGGCGCCTGGGTGGTGCAGTTGGTTAAGCGTCCGACTTCAGCTCAGGTAACGATGTCCGACTTCAGCTCAGGTAACGATGTTGCGGTCCGTGAGTTCGAGCCCCGCGTCGGGCTCTGGGCTGATGGCTCAGAGCCTGGAGCCTGTTTCCGATTCTGTGTCTCCCTCTCTCTCTGACCCTCCCCCATTCATGCTCTGTCTCTCTCTGTCCCAAAAATAAATAAATGTTGAAAAAAAATAAACAAAAGCTACTAAAAATGTATTCATTAGCAGGAAGAAAATAACTCCCACATACTACTGAAGCAGGAAATACAATTAAAGAAAAATATATACTGAATAATGTTTTTATATTTCTACATTTTTTGCAACTTTAAGGATATTAAGTAACTCACTTTTTATATTTTTAAGGACAGAACTTAGAATAAATTATAATCTTAGGGTTATAAAATTATAAAGTAATGGCTAAATTTTTACTTCAGTATTAGTGAAAAAGTGATCACTGGACAAAGTGTTCAGGACAAAGATCTGAATTCCAGTGTGATTTTTGCCCTTGTGTTCTTATTTGTTAAATATGGGTCATTGATAGACAATGTTATTGATAAAGCAATCAGGGGAAATGATATATGAACTCAAAGACATTTGTTAAATTACTTGAAGTTTGTACTCCATACTAGATTTATGTTTGTTTTAATATCAACATGTTTAAGGGGTGCCCAGGTGGCTCAGTCGGTTAAGCATCTGACTTCGGTTCAGGTCATGATCTCACAGTTCATGGGTTGAACTCTATGTCAGGCTCTGTGCTGACAGCTCAGAGCCTGGAGCCTGTTTCAGATTCTGTGTCTCCCTCTCTCTCTGCCCCTCCCCCACTCATGCTCTGTCTCCCTCTGTCTCAAAAATAATATTAAAAAAAAAAAAAAAAAAAGAACATCCTACTAAAGAATGAATGGGTTAACCAAGAAGTTAAAGAGGATATTAAAAAGCATATGGAAGCCAATGAAAATGAAAGTATGACAGTCCAGATCCTTTGGGATGCAGCAAAGGAGGTCATAAGAGGGAAGTATATAGCAATCAGGCCTTCCTAGAGAAGGAAGAAAGGTCTCAAATACACAATCTAATCTTAAACCTAAAAGAGCTGGAAAAAGAACAGCAAAAAATTCTGCCTCAAACCAGCAGAAGAAACGGAATAATAAACATTACGACAGGAATCAATCTTGAAATCAAAAAACCAGAAGAACTGATCAATGAAACCAGGAGCTGGTTCTTTGAAAGAATTAACAAAATTGATAAGCCCCTAGCCAGAATGACATAAACCCCTAGCCAGATTGATCAAAAAGAAAAAGGAAAGGACCCAAATAAATAAAATCATGAATGAAAGAGGAGAGATCACAACCAATACTACAGAAATACAAACAACAATAAGAGAACATTATGAACAATTATATGCCAATAAATTGGGAAATCTGGAAGACTGCCCAATGGACAAATTCTTAGAAACATATAAACTACCAAAACTGAAACAGGAAGAAATAGAAAATTTGAACAGACCCACAACCAGTGAAGAAATTGAATCAATAATCAAAAACTTCTCAACAAACAAGAGTCCAGGCCTGGATAGCTTTCCAGGGGAATTCCACCAAACATTTAAAGAGTTAACACATATTCTTTTGAAGCTATTCCAAAAAATAGAAATGGAAGGAAAACTTCCAAACTCATTCTACGAGGCCAGCATTACTGCGATTCCAAAACCAGACAAAGAACCAACTAAAAAGGAGAACTACAGAGCAATTTCCCTGATGAACATGGATGCAAAAATTCTCAGCAAGATACTAGCAAACCATATCTAACAATACATTAAAAGAATTATTCACCACGATCAAGTGGGATTTATTCCTGGGACGCAGAACTGGTTCAATATTCGCAAATCAATCAATGTGATACATCACATTAATGAAAGAAAGGACAAGAACCACACATTCCTCTCAATAGATGCAGAAAAAGTGTTTGACAAAATACAGCATCCTTTTTTTTTTTTAATGTTTGTTTATTTTTGAGAGAGAGAGCGCTCGCTCGCGAAAGTGGGGGAGGGGCAGAGACAGGCAGACACATAGAATCCCCACCAGGCTCCAGGCTCTGAGCTGTCAGCAAAGAGCTTGACGTGAGGCTCAAACTCATGAACAGCAAGATCATGACCTGAGCTGAAGTTGGATGCTTACCTGACTGAGCTACTCAGGCGCCCCTAATCCTTCTTTGATAAAAATCCTTAAGAAAGTAGGGATAGAAGTTACATATCTCAAGATCATAAAGGCCATGTAAGAAAGACTCACTGCTAATATTATCCTCAATGGGGAAAAACTGAAAGATAAGCCCCTAAGGTCAGGAACATGACAGGGATGTCCACTCTCATCACTATTATTTATTCAACATAGTGTTAGAAGTCCTAGCCTCAGCAATCAGACAACAAAAAGAAATAAAAGGCATCCAAATCGGCAAGGAGGATTTTTTTATAATCAAGGTACAGAAATCGTATGCATTTCTTTTTTTTAAATATATTTCTTATTTAAATGTAAATACAGCCACAGAAACACATTAATTTTTGTAAATGTGAAAACTCTCTTTAGCTCTAATACCTGTAATCTCAATTTAATGTGTCCACCTTTGACTGTACCTAGTTATGTTTTCTTATTTTTTTTTAATGTTTATTTATTTTTGAGACAGAGAGACAGAGCATGAACAGGGGAGGGGCGGAGAGACAGGGAGACACAGAATCTGAAGCAGGCTCCAGACTCCGAGCTGTCAGCACAGAGCCCAACGCGCGGCTCGAACTCACAGAACTCACAGACCAAGAGATCGTGACCTGAGCTGAAGTAGGAGGGTTAACTGATTGAGCCACCCAGGCGCCCCCATATGCATTTCTATACACCAATAATAAAGCAGCAGAAAGAGAAATCAAGGAATTGATCCCATTTACAATTGCACCAAAACAATTAAATACCTAGGAATAAATCTAACCACAGAAGTGAAAAATCTATACACTGAAAACTATAGAAAGCTTATGAAAGAAATTGAGTAAGACACAAAAAAATGGAAAAACATTCCATGCTCATGGATTGGAAGGACAAATATTGTTAAAATGTTGATACTACCCAAAGCAATCTACATATTCAATGCAATCCCTATCAAAATAACACTAGCATTCTTCACAGAGCTTGAACAAACAATCCTAAAATTTGATGGAATCAGAAAAGTCCCTGAATAGCCAAAGTAATGATGAAAAAGAAAACCAAAGCTGAAGGCATCACAATTCAGGACTTCAAGCTGTATTACCAAGTTGTAATCATCAACACAGTTTATGGTAGTGGCACAAAAAGACACACAGATCAATGGAAGAGAATAGAGAACCCAGAAATGGACCCACAAATGCATGGCAAACTCATCTTTGACAAAGCAGGAAAGAAAATCCAGTGGAAAAAAGACACCCTCTTCAGCCAGCGGTGTTGGGAAAACTGGACAGCAACATGCAGAAGAATGAACCTGGACGTCTTTTACACCATACACAAAAATAAATTCAAAATGAATGAAAGACCTAAATGTGAGACAGGAAGCCATCAAAACCCTAGAGGAGAAAGCAGACAAGAATCTCTTTGACCTCAGCTACAGCAAATTCTTACTTGAAATGTCTCTGGAGGCAAGGGAAACAAAAGCAAAAATGAACTACTAGGACCTCATCAAGATAAAAAGCTTCTGCACAGCGAAAGAAACAATCAGCAAAGTTAAAAGGCAACTGATGGAATGGGAGAAGATATTTGCAAATGACATATCAGATAAAGGGTTAGTATCCAAAATCTATAAAGAATTTATCGAACTCAACACCCAAAAAACAAATAATCCACTGAAGAAATGGGCAGAAGACATGAATAGACACTTTTCCAAAGAAGACATCCTGATGGCAAACAGATGCACGAAAAGGTGCTCAACATCACTCTTCATCAGGGAAATACTAATCAAAACCACATTGAGATACCACCTCACACCTGTCTGAATGGCTAAGATTAACAACTCCGGCAACAGATGTTGGTGAGGATGCAGAGAAAGAGTATCTTTTTTGCACTGCTAGTGGGAATGCAAACTGGTATAGCCACTCTGGAAAAAAGTATGGGGGTTCCTCAAAAAATTACCCTATGACCCAGCAAATGCACTACTAGGTATTTAGCCAAAGGATTCAAAAATGCTGATTCGAAGGGTCACACGCACCTCAATGTTTATAGCAGCACTATAGACAATAGCCAAAGTATGGAAAGCGCCCAAATATCCACCAACTGATAAATGGATAAAGAAGATGTGGTGTATACACAATGGAATATTACTTGGCGATCAAAAAGAATGAAATCTTACCATTTGCAACAACGTGGACGGAATTAGAATGTATTATGCTAAGCAAAATAAGTCAGCCAGAGAAAAGAAAAAAAAATCATATATTCCATATATTCCACTCATATGTGGAATTTAAGAAACAAAACAGATAAACATAGGGTAAGGGAAGCAAAATAAGATAAAAACAAAGAGGGAGACAAACCAAGAGACTCTTGAATACATGAACAAACTGTGGGTTGCTGGTGGGGTGTTGGGTGGGTGAATGGGCTAAATGGGCAAGGGGCATTAAGGAGGGCACTTGTTGGGATGAGCACTGGGTGTTATATGTAAGTGATGAATCACTAAATTCTACTCCTAAAATCATTATTACATTATATGTTAACTAACTTGGATTTAAATTTAAAAATAAGTAAATAAATAAAAATAAAATAAAAACTCTATTAAGAGGATGAACAAATTACAGACTTGGAGAAAATACTTGCAAACCACATATATGTTCACAAAGGGCTTATACCTAGAATACATTAAGAACTCTCAAGATGACAGTATAGAAAAAATACAATTAAAATTGGGCAAAAGACACAAACAGATATTTCACCAAAGACGATATTGAAATGGCAAATAAACACATGAGCAGATGTTCAACAACCTAATGATATATCACTCGAATAACAGAATGGCTAACATAAAAAATATTGATAGGAGTGCCTGAGTGGCTCAGTCAGTTAAGTGTCTTGAGTCTTGATTTTGACTCAGGTCAGGATCTCATGGTTTGTGAGACTGAGCCCTGTGTTAGACTCCACGCTGATAGCCTCTGCCCCTGTCTCTACTTGCCCTCTCTCTCTCTCGCTCTCTAAATATATAAATAAACATTAAAAAAAAAAAAATACTGACTGGGGCACCTGGGTGGCTCAGTCGGTAAAAGTGTTTGACTTCGGCTCAGGTCATGATCTCCCAGTCTGTGAGTTCCAGTGCAGCGTCAGTCTCTGTGCTGACAGCGCGGATCTTGGAGCGTGCTTCAGCTTCTGTGTCTCCCTCTCTCTCTCTGCCTCTCCCCCACTCACACTCTGTGTGTCTCGCTCTCAAAAATAAGTAAGTATTAAAAGAAAGAAAAAAAACACTAATAGCAAATGCTGGTGAGGATGCAGAGAAATCGGATTACAGTATGTTTGTATTAACATAAAAATAGCCACTCTGGAAGAGTTTGACAGTTTCTATAAAACTAAAAATGCACTTACCATATGACCCAGCAATTGCACTCTTGAATATTATCACAGAGAAATGAAAACTTATATTAACACAAAAATCTACACATGAATGTTCACAGCAATATTATTTGTAAGAAAGGCTTGACTGGAGTGGGCATTTCAGATGGCTTCTTTACTCCTATGTCTGGTGTCTAGGCAAGGATGGCAAGAACAGTTACAGCCTGGTTGAGCATCTTGCTGTCCATAGGCTAGCTGGGGATTCCTGACAGTTTGATAATCTCAAGGTAGTCAGACTACACATATGATGGTTAACTTCTTCCAGACCAAGCATTCCAAGAGAAAGAAAGTAGAAGTTGCAAGTTTCTTAAGTCCTGGATCTGAAACTGACATAGTGTCACTTCTGCCATATTCTATGGGCCAAAGCTGTAACAGAGCCCATTCAGATTTCAAGGTAGAGAATATAGATCAGACCTCTCATAGAATGAGGATCAAAGAATTTGTGGCCATTTTGTAAAAAGTTTTATAGAAGAATTTGTACAAATAAACTATACATATTTCAAGTGTATAATTATATAAACTTTGTCATATGGATACAGTCATGAAATTATCTCTACAATCAAGGTAGTGGACATATCTGTTACCCCCAAATGTTTCCTTTTGCCCATCTGTAATCCTTCTCCAATCCCTCCACTCACTCAGTTGCCACAGATGTATTTTCTATCACTATAGATCAGGCTGCATTTTCTAGTTATAAATAAATGAAATCATGCTGTATACAGTCTTTTTTAGTATGGTTGCTTTCACTCAGTATAATTTATTCACGTTGTTGGGCAAATACTTCTTTCCATTTATTTGCTAAGTAGTATTCCATTATAAAAATATACCACAATTTGCTCATCCATTCACCCATTCCTAATTGAAATGCCTCCCTCCTTCACTTGTTCTTGAGATACTGTACGGACTAGAAGCTGTTATTATGATGCTGGATAGTAGCGATGAGTGCACATCTTTGTCATTTCTGATCTTAGGGGAAAGAACTCAGTCTTTTCAATTTTAAGAATGATGTTAGCTGTAGATTTTTCACACATGTCCTTTATCAGGTTGAGAATGTTCCCTTCTACTCCTAGTTTGATGAGAGTTATTATCAGGAAGAGGTGTTGGATGTTGTCAAATGCTTTTCCTGGTCTACTGAGGTAATAATATAGTTTTTCTTTTTACTGAATATGGTGAATTACATTGATTGATTTTATAATGTTTTACTCATTTATTTTTAAAAATGTTTATTTATTTTGAGAGAGGAAAGAGAACATACGAACAGGGGAGGGGCAGTGAGAGAGGGAGAGAGAGGATCCCAAGCCGGCTTTATATGCTGTCAGTGTGGAGTCTGATGCAGGGCTTGATCTCCTGAACCCTGAGATTGTGACAGGAGCCAAAATTAAGAGTCAGACACTTAACTGACTGAGCCACCCAGGTGCCCCTGATTTTATAACGTTAAACCAATAGTGTATTCTTGGGATAAACCCAGTTATTCATGATGTATTATCCTTTTATATATCCTGCTCATTTTATTTAAAAAAAATCTTTTTTTTTACATTTATTTTTGATAGATAGAGACAGAGCACAAGTGGGGGAGGGGCAGAGAGAGGGGGAGACACAGAATCTGAAGCAGGCTCCAGGCTCCGAGCTGTCAGCACAGAGACCAACGCGGGGCTCAAACTCACAAACCACGAGATCATGACCTGAGCCGAAGTCAGACCCTTAACCGATTGAGCCACCCAGGAGCCCCTATCCTGCTCATTTTATACACAATATATTAAAATACAAAAGTACTTTATTCTCTCTTTTTAAAAAATGTTTTATTTATTTTTGTGAGGGAAAGCGTGAGGGGGGAGAGGCAGAGAAAGAAAACAGGGACAGAGGACCTGAAGTGGGCTCTGCGATGACAGCAGTAAACCTGATGCCAGGCTTGAATTCACAAACTGTGAGATCATAACCTGAGCCAAAGTTGGATGCTCAACTGACTGAGCCACCTAGGTGCCCCAAAGTACAAAAGTACTTTAGAGAAAAGGATAATTTTTTTGTTTAAAGTTTATTTATTTTGAAAGAGAGAGTACATGTGCATGCACGTGGGGGAGGGGCAGAGAGAAAGAATCCCAAGCAGGTTCTGTGCTATTAGCACAGAGCCTGAAACATAACTCGATCTCATGAATCAAATCGTGAGATCATGACCTGAGCCAAAATCAAGAGTTAGACGCTTAACCGACCCAGCCACCCAGATGCCCCAAAAGTGTAATTCTTTTTATTTGATAGAAAAATTTTAAGAGGTACCAATTTAAGAAAGAGGTACCAATTTGCTTAGTATACCTTGTTAGTTTTTGAAAAAACAATCTATTTTTGTTACCTCACGTTCTTGGTAACTTTCATTAATTCATATGGTTTCAATGAAGATTAGAGTATCTTTGTTATACTTCCTCAGTGGTAATGCAATATGGAACTGAAGCGGTATAATGTCTGACAAATGTAACTAGAAACCAGACTTTACTTTTTAGATTTGTGGGAATTTCAAAGAATTTCTAACAGCTCTGTAGCTGCTGCTCACAAACAGGTCCACTTACGGTCAGTGAAGATATACCTAAAATATAGGATACAGTGAAGCTTCTAAAAGCTTCTAGTCATCTACTGTTATCTTCTTTAAGCATTAAATATTTTTTTTTAAATTTTTTTTTCAACGTTTATTTATTTTTGGGACATAGAGAGACAGAGCATGAACGGGGGAGGGGCAGAGAGAGAGGGAGACACAGAATCGGAAACAGGCTCCAGGCTCTGAGCCATCAGCCCAGAGCCCGACGCGGGGCTCGAACTCACGGACCGCGAGATCGTAACCTGGCTGAAGTCGGACGCTTAACCGACTGCGCCACCCAGGCGCCCCAAGCATTAAATATTTTTTTGACGATTTTAATTTTCTTAGAGCAAACCCTAATTTTCTACCCTTTGTAATCTGATTCTTAATAGAAACTCTTTTGGGCAGTGTGTTTGACTTCCTCATTTTAATTTGCATATCCAAGAAAAATTCGGTGGCTTCAGAATAGCATATGTTAACATACAGTTGTTCCAATGTACTTTTTAAAAATATGCTTATTGGGGGTCCCACTTGCAGTTCTGGCTCTCAGCTCTCCTCACTTAATGGATTGCAGTCACTCTCCTACACTTTGAAATCTAGATCAAGAGCCCATTTTATATATATACAGGAAATAGAAGAGAACAGATGTTCTGCCACAAGATCAGAATCAATTAGCTGAGGTCCTGCTGTATTTTTTACTTCATTCATTCATTCATTCATTCATTCATTTTGGGAGACGGTATCTTTGTGTGCTTTGCCCTTCAGACTTGGTGTATCCTTCCTACGTTGGTATTCATTTGTTTCCTAGATCTTTGGCCTAAGCTGTACCAAGGTAAAATGTAGGCTCCCATCTATTTTTTCTAATCTTCAGTTTATCAGGCATTGACATGTGCTTGGCTCTGCCCTGGTCCACGCTTCTAGTTCTACCAGCCTGATCCTAAATGACTCCAGGTGTTGGTGTGATAATCCCACTATTCCTTCAGAGATCAAGAATATTATTCTGGGGTGCCTGGGTGGCTCAGTCAGTAAAGTGTCTGATTTCGGCTCAGGTCATGGTCTCATGGTTTGTGGGTTCGAGCTCCGCATCGGGCTCTCTGCTATTAGTGCGGAGCCCACTTCAGATCCTCTGTCCCCCTCTTTCTCTGCCTCTCCCCTGCTCGTTCTCTTTCTCTCTCAGAAATAAATAAACATTAAAAAAGATTACCTTCCTTTTGTGTATCTAAAATGATTATGATCTTACCTGTTAGCAACATGTTTTTCAGTTTCAATAAGCACTGCAAAACTCAAAACCAAAGCCATACTCAATACCTACTACTGTCTCTTGCTATTTCATTAAATAGTATAAAAATTCAAGGAGATTTATACTTATTAAATGTCTAAGAAAATGTCATACAAATAAGATATTATGCAAGTGACTTAATGCTAGAGATAAAAGATAATTTTTTTTTTCCTAGAAGGAAATTAGTTAGGAAAATAAAAAATGGTTGACTGGAAGAATCTTTTGTGCTCTGTTTAGAGCCACTTCATAAAAAAGTATACTAAGAATTTCAGCTTGGGAAGATGAGAAAGTTCTGGAGACAGATGTGATGGTTGCACAACGTAAATGTATGTAATGTCACTGAACTGTACACTTAAAAATAGCTAAAAATGGTAAATTTTATGTTATGTATATTTTACCACCTAAAAAAGGTATACTAATAAGTTGCTTTTCAAGATTTATGTTAAAACACTCCATTTAGGGGCGCTTGGGTGGCTCAGTCGCTTGAGCTTCCGACTTCGGCTCTGGTCATGATCTCACGGTTCGTGGGTTCAAGCCCCGCATCGGGCTCTGTGCTGACAGCTCAGAGCCTGGAGCTGGTTTCAGATTCTGTGTCTCCCTCTCTCTCTGACCCTCCCCCACTCATGCTCTGTCTCTCTCTGTCTCAAAAATAAATAAAACATTAAAAAAAAATTAAAAAAAAAAACCACTCCATTTAAAGCAAAGTGACACCCTCATTTCTTACAATATTCATGTTAATAAACATTCTCAGAAATTCACTGTCGTTTTCTAAATCATTTAATAAATTGCATGAGCTCTCTGACTACAGGATCTGCTGGAGAAAGGCACAAAAAGAGCTTTTAAAAAAGTAAAAATGTACTCTAAAGTCAGTGATCTTGGGTCTTCTTGTTTACAAAATTATCACCCAAGACATGCTTACAGGTTTTCCTGATTTTGAAAAATGGGGCTCTCAACTGATGTCTCTAAAACTGGAAATTTAGATTACAAATGATTCCACAAAACTGAAATCTTGAGGATAAGAATATTTTAGTAACTGTGCAATTGCCAGAACCAGGCAGTAGGTGGCATTTTTGTAGGCACTTAGGGCTTTTGGAATAAAAGATCTTGTGCTGAGGAATGCAGAAAATAACAAACGGAAACTACTATGGTTTTTATAATCAATCGGGATATGATAAATAAAACTGGCAATACAAAATTTAAATAAGGAGACTCAGCATATCTTGACTCAGCAATTCCTGTCTGTTTTTCTCCACTTTCTACCTGTCTGGTTTTCTCCACTTTCTAAAAGGCTAACTCTATCAGTTTTCCAAGTTAATTTCATTTTGGCCTCTCATCTAAAATGATCCCCCCAAATGTGTAATAATAATAAAAATACCCAATCCTACTGATTGACTAATAACATCACAAAGAAAGAGAGTTCTAGGAAAAAGTTAAGTTTGGAAGTTATCAGCACACATGAATATTTCAAATCATGAGTCTGGATGAAAATAAACATGGGAATCAATGTTTAGAGGTATAAAGGTAGCATGGTTTTTTGGCATTGTTCTCAAACAAGGAATATCCTGTTATCTTGTGCTTTCACCAGGCTTCACTTTGCCAAAGCAGTAACCATTCTTCAATAAATGGACCTAATTGCCACATTTCCTCGATTCTAAGTTGTGCTTTTTTGTATTATTAATTTTATTAACAGCTTAAAATCAAAGTCATCACCCCCCAACCTCTCCCTTACCTCACCCTGGAAAACTGCTATTAAATTGATGGTCCATTTTACAACTGAGAAAATAAATGCACTAGCTACAGGTGACTTTGCTTGTAGGGTAAAAGCTTCCTGCCCCACAGACTGAAACACCTTTTGCAAAGTGCTTTTTCAGGTAGTAACTAACCTTACTGGTAGTCACAAATTCGTGGGAGTAATGGCGGTGGGGAGGGCAAAACCCTCCACCCCTTCTCTTCCCTCAGAAAAGGATTAGGCACAAGGAGCCTCTAGGTGGCTTGTCTGAAGTCTGCAGCACAATCACAAACAACCCAGAGCCAGGTCTTCCTGCACCCAATTCCAAACTGGACTCTGAACCTGCTAAGGTTTGAAATGTGCCCCCCGTCAACCTCTCCTATAAAGAGGAGCAGAGGCCGGCACAGCGACCCCTAGAAGGCTTTCGGCCTCATGCTGTCTTAGGTCCCCAAGGTCAACACCTATAGTATATCTTTGCCCCAATCACTTGCGTCTGGCTCTGGTCGCTTACGGGTAGTTCTCATCCACTCGAGCAGCGCTGGGAGGTCTGCCGGAGCCACCGTACGTAGCAGCTGCATTATTGCTTGCCGCGCGGAGCGGAATTCCATCTTGGAGCAGAAAACAGCGTCGGGGAAGGTTCGCAATGCGCACGCGCAAGCAGAGAGCGGTCTCCACTCCAGATCCGACACGGCGGAACCCGCCTCCCCGGGCTGCGAAATCCCTAAGCCCCGCCCCTTGTTGGTGTTCACACGTGCGCCTGGGGACGAAACCCTACTTTGAATTGCATCTCTCATGATTCTCCTTTCAGCTGGCAGTGCACTGCCCAGTCACTTTTTAAGGTGACTTCTCGAGGCCGGAATTATTTCCTGAGATCGCATCCCTAGAGAACATCCTGTACTGCCACTTTGCTGCCGCAGTGATTGGGCAATAGGAAACGGAATGTCCCAAAGCCAGTCGAAGCAAAGAAACCTCGCAATAAACCCTTTCAGCGAAAGCACAGAAAGTACGCAGCAGGTGCCCCGGAAGCGGAAGTGTATCCTTTTCATAAGAGGCTGGACTACGCCGAGTGGTGACGTTTCCTCATTGGGCGGAAGGTTCGGTGGCAATCGTCGGTCTTCCAGCTGGTGGGAGTTGGCGTCGTGGTGCTGGGCGCTGGAGCCCTAGTTTGTATAGTTTGGGAAGTCGGGCTGTGGGATCGCATCTGTCTGTCTGATCCCTGCTTTTCTTGGTTTCCTCCCACGTTGCGGGGGCCTCGCGAAGGAATCCCCGGCCCCTTTGGGCCACAGCGGTAGCGGTGCCTTTTGCGGTAAGTGTCTTGCTTTTTCCCGCCCCCGACCACGGACTGGCAGCTAGGGGCAGCCTCAGCCCTGCTTGGGGGCTAGAGACTCCAGAGGGAGTCGGCTTCTCTGGCCACCGACTCTCGTCACCGAGATTGAGGTGCACTGGCCCTTTTTCATCTCGTGTGCCCCGTCAGAAGTTTTATTAAAGGATGCACTGTGACCCTTTTAAGTTGTCTTCAGATTTACCCGAGCCAAATGGGATGTAGGCAATTACAGGCCTGGCTCTTTGCTTTGCTCTCTTGATCAATAATTTAGATGTGGCTACTTCTCCGAAAACCTTTTGACGTGTACGAGATTTTATTTTTCCGTGTCCGTTGTGCTCGACACATTGTTCTGCATATAGTAGGCGTTCAATAAACAATACGGGGTATCAGTTCAATGCCAATGGTGACTTCAGATATACTGATGGCTCTTTCTGTACATTTGACACTTTCTTGAAACTCTTTCCCCTATTGTCTTTCTTGATGCTATTCTCACCTAGTTCTTTCATATGCTTAATTCAACAGTATTTACTTATTCCTATCTATAGGGATATTGAAATGAATGACACAAATACTGCCATTGAGGAGCTAACAGTACAGTGAGAGAGGCACATAAATATACATTATAGCAAGATGAGTAATGAGAAAGTTTAGTTAAAGAGCCATGATAGCTATGGGAACACAGATGAGATTGTTCAGGGGGATTTGTGACCCTGAGCAGGTTGCTAGTCCAATCCAGTCTCAGTTTCCTCATCTATCTAATAACTTATTATGGGGATGAAAGATTAGGTGATCTGTTCTGGGCAGTGTCTAGAATATAGCAGTGTTGGTGCCAAAGGGTAGAATTATTTCCCTTAAAACTCTTTCTCTTGATGTTTTCATGTGGTCAGTTAGTATTTTCTAATTTAATAAAAGCATCTTCAAGCCCTTCTTCAAACAGATCTTGCCTCTAATTTCACCTAACTGGGAATTCTGGATCCACCTCTGGAATTTAATAAGATAAATATAAACGGTAGCTTTAAAAAAATTGATTTTCTTCTGTATGCTTTTGGAGAGGGTAAGGAATTAGTAAGGGCTTCTATCCCTGTTAATTATTCTCAGTCTTAGTTGACTACTTTTTGTTCGCTCTTTGCCATCCCTGTAACCCAAATGGTCTTTCATAGTCTTCTTGAGAATTATCATCTACATCCATGGCTTCCATGGCATTATCCTTGTATGCCAACCATTTCCAAACTTCTGTAACTTCTTTTTTTTTCCTGTAACTTCTGCCTCATGAATGATATAGTTTTTTAGTTTCTATAAATTTAGTACGTCCAAAACCAAGCTTACTACCTCAACTTTCCTTTTTTTTAATTCTTTTCATTATTACTATATGGTATATACATGTTTTTGACTCCTTGTTTCTACTTGAATTTTGTGATATTTGTATGTTCAATTTTTAAGGAATAATAAAATGAATGTGCACCGTATCCAACTTTAGTAGAACATTACAAAATATTTTAGTAGATGTGCTCAAAATCCAACTTTAGTAAAACTTTACAAATACAACATTACAAAACCTTACAGCCCCTTGAACCTTTTCTGTATTAACTCTTTAATTTTCCAACCAGTTTCTCTTTTGCCTTCCATTCTTTGGTTAATGGCATCATTGGCCATCTGGTTACTGTTTGAGACCTTGGAGTCACTTTTGCCTTTTTTTTCCCCTTCATTTTCCACAGCCATTTGGTCATTATGTCCTGTAGCTTCTGTTTTACGGGCTTGACTTAAGCCATTTTGCTTTCTGCTTCCCTGGTTCAAGCCCCACGTCTCCATTAGACTTTTGGGATAAGATTAGTGTACGTAGTCTCTTTGCTCTCAAGTTTTTCTCCCTCCAAAGTATTTGCTATTTGACTCTAATCTTTTTAAATTATGGAACAGATTTTTCTTTCTCTGTTTTTCTTTGAAGAATATTGCTTCATGCAATGGTTATTAAGCCTGGCTGTACTTAATATGTAGCCAGTGAAGTTTTTCAAAATCTGATGCCTTGTTTCACTCTCCTAATTAAGAATTTAGATGAGGCCACTTCTGCCAACACCTTTTGATGTTACTATCCCTGGAGGTTGATTGAATATCTAATTTTTAGCTGATAGGTGTTAGCTAAACGTCGCTGAAATAACCCATTGCTTGAAATAGCTCATTCCTCCTCTTCCGTATTTTCAGTCTATGTTCAACTTCAGGACAAACTGTTTCCAAGGAATTCTTTTGACTTGTTTTAATCTTGGTAAAAGTTTACATAAAAATTCTTGTTATAGTTGACCTGATAGCCAAAAAAGTATCTTAAAGGAATGATTCTCATTGTTTTTGAACTGTTACCTCTTGTTGCTAATTGAGTTTTTGGTACGCCTTTTCTGTTATCAAACTATAAAGTGTCGTATTGTTGTTTTTAATTAAAAGGAATTTTAAAATTTGGAAACAGATTATTTGAATGAAGAGGGAATTTCCTGATACTTTTTGATGTAATTGAATATAACCTTTGTTGCAGAATTAAAGCAGGTAAGTCAGTGGTGGTATGATGTATAATTTATCTTCTGAAGTTAATAGAGGAGTTTTGTCTGTGTTAAGTTGATGTAATTTATTAATTTTGGAGTTAGAGCTTTTCTCATGCTGGGACAATTCCTGGAATACATACTCGGTGTTTGATGAATGAATAACTAAATGAATCCATGTGGCAACTTCATCTCAATCCCCAGTATAATATCATTGTAATTCTCACAAGGAGAACTTTGAAAAATAATTAATTTTACCTTTGACTTAAAAAATAATAGTCATACCAAAAATTTGTAAATTACAAAAATATGTAAATAAGAAAATAAAAATTCACCATCCAGAAATGATAAATATTATTTGCTAACAGTTTTATTGAAATAAAATTCACATACCCTACAATTCACCTACAGTATACAATTCAGTGCTTTTTAGTGTATTGACAGAGTTGTGCAATCATCACCACAATCAATTTTAGAACATTTTCATCACTCCATGAAGAAACCCCATACCCATTAATAGTTACTCCTCATTTTCCCCCAACTTCGGAGCCCTAACCAACTATTAATCCACTTTCTGTCTCTGTAGATTTACTTCTGGACATTTCATGTAAATGAAATCCTAGAATATGTGATCTTTTGTCACTGGTTTCTTTCATGCAGATTATGTTTTCAGTATTCATCCATGTTGTAGCATGAATCAGTACTTCAATTCTTTTCTTTTTTTTTTTTTTTTTTAATTTAAATTCAAGTTAGTTAACATAGAGTGTAGTCTTGGCTTCAGGAGCAGAACCCAGTGATTCATCTCTTACATGTAATACCCAGTGCGCATCCCACGTGCCTTCCATAATGCTCATCACCCGTTAACCCATCCCCCCACCTGCTTCCCCTACAACAACCCTCTATTCTCTGTATTTAAGAGTCTCTTGTGGTTTGTCTCTCTTTCTGTTTTTGTCTTATTTTTCCTTCCCGGCCCCTATGTTCATCTGTTGTATTTCTCAAATTCCATATTTGAAATCATACGATATCTGTCTTTCTCTGACTTATTACGTGTCGCATAATATACTCTAGTTCCATCCACTTTGTTGCAAATGGCAAGATTTTGTTCTTTTTGATTGCTGAGTAGCATTCTGTTACACACACACACACACACACACACACACACACACACTCACCACATCTTTATTCATTCATCAGTCAAAGGACATTTGGGCTATTGTTTATATCACTGCTATAAACATTGGGGTGCATGTGCTCCTTTGAATCAGCATTTTTGTATCCTTTGGATAAATACCTAGTAGTGCATTTGTTAGGTCATAGGGTAGTTCTATTTTTAATTTTTCGAGGAACCAACCTCCTGTTTTCCAGAGTGGCTGTACCAGTTTGCATTCCCACCAACAGTACAAAAGGGTTCCCCTTTCTCTGAATTTTTGCCAACATCTATTCTTTCCTGAGTTGTTAATTTTAGCCGTTCTGACAGATATGAAGTGGTATCTCATCGTGGTTTTGATTTGTATTTCCCTAATGATGAGCGATGTTGAGTATTTTCATGTGTCTGTGAGCAATCTGGATGTCTTCTTTGGAAAATTGTCTATTCATGTGTTTTGCCCATTCCTTCACTGGATTATTTGTTTTTTGGGTGTTGAGTTTGGTAAATTCTTAATAGATTTTGGAAACTAACCTTTTATCTGATATGTCATTTGCAAAGATCTTCTCATGTTGCCTGTTAGTTTGGTTGATTGTTTTCTTTGCTGTGTTCATTTCTTTTTATTATCAAATATTCCATTTTATGGATATATCACATTATTTTTACCCACTCATCAGTTGAGGGATGTTTGGGTTCTTTCTACTTTTTGGCTAGAGTGAATAATGCTGCCAATGACCATTTATGTACAAATTTTTGTTTGGATGTATCTTACTTTCTCTTGGCTTGTACCTAGGAGTGGAATTGCTGGGTCATATATAGTAACCCTATGTTCAACATTCTGAGGAATTGCCCAAATTGTTTCCAACGGGCTGTACCATTTTACATCCCCACCAACAGTACATGAAGGTTCTGATTTCTCCACGTTCGGAACAACACTTGTTATGTCTTTTTGACTATAGCCATCCTATTGTGTGTGGAGTAGTATCTGAGTGTACCTTTGATTTGCATTTCCCTGGAGGCTAATGTTATTTTTTGATATTTGTTTATAGATAAAAATGGATTATACAATAAATACAGTTTTGTATTCTGTCTTTTGCATTTAAGCATGTTTTTAACATTAGCGGGCATGTTTACAAAAGAATTTCCCTCATTACTGCTTCCCTTTTCATTATCCCAAATCATAATTCTTGCGAAAACTTGCCTCACTTATATGCATAGAAAGTAAAATCTGTAGGAACATATACTAAATTGTTATTGGTGGTTATCAGGGGACAAGAGGGTGTAAGATTAGGGGAATTACATTTTCTGCCTTTAGTATTTCTGTAATGTGTGAATTTTTACAGTGAACACGTATCCTCCTGTAATCACAAAACATAAACTATTATGAATTATTTCCTTGGAGGACCAAGATTCAGTATGAAAAAATATCCACAAATTTAAAAGTCATAATTAACATTATATTGTTGGTTATTCAAATATAATAATTTTAGCAGATAAAATACAGATAGTCCACTTTGTTAAATAAATTTACTTTTCTGTTATCCTAGAATGTGAATACATATGACATATAGAATTTAAATATATATCCATATATTTAGTATTACAGTCGGGAAAACAAGTTTTGGTTTGGGCTATTGACTAATTTATGGAAAGGTATATAATGTAGAAGTAAATTTTCTAAAGATATTTACTACTAATAATATATTTATTTAGTTTTTTAGTCTAATATTGATCCAATAAGTTAGTCACTGACTAGGGCTAAAAATAAGTTTTTTATAGGGATTTTCATTGTAATAGGATTTGAAATCTCTAGTCATTAGGATCTGTTTATAAAATCTCAGATCAGGCAAGGTTCTGGCAGGCATATTTATAATTGTTTATAAATAATATAAAGTGGCTGTTTGGATACTCCAGCTTCTGTTGAATAATAGAATTACAGGAACATATAATTGGCATTAAAGATTCCTGGGGTGGTTCCTAGGTAATGGGATAGGAAACTTAGTAGGGTAAGGTTTTTAAGAAAATTTCTAGTTTACTTACACTTCGGATGAAAATATAGGGAGAGCCAGTTGGTGTCATTCAAGAAAACAAGGAAGTTTTATATTTATTGTCTCATTTAACCCTCACAACATCCCTTCAGGGTCACTATCTTGATAATGGTATTATCTCCATTTTGCAGGTGAGGAAAGTGAGGCTCAGAGAGATTAAGTAACTTGCCCACAGTAACTCAGCCAGTATGTAACAGAGCTGGGTTTGAATCCAAGTCTGTCAGACTCCAAAGCCCATGCTCTTTCCAGTACTTCACACTGCAGCAGGTAAGTATGATACTTGGCCTTGTGCTTGCCTTATGAGGGCACCCAGACTTGAGCCTGTTTCCATCACCTCACTATCCAACTCCTAGTCAGATTCTTGTCAGAACATGTGACTCAGATGAAGCTCCGTCCTCACACATCTGATTGCAGTGGTCCTCATCAGTTCTTTCTGGACATTGCAGTTATTCTGCCATGGAGAAGAGTGTGCATTTTTGCTTTCAAAAGACGATTTCCTCTCTTGTAATATAGCAACAAAATTTGACCCTGGAGTTTGCCAGCAGGGGCATTCAACCCTATTTTTTTTTTTTTTAACGTTTATTTATTTTTGAGACAGAGAGAGACAGAGCATGAACGGGGAAGGGGCAGAGAGAGAGGGAGACACAGAATCCGAAACAGGCTCCAGGCTCTGAGCCATCAGCCCAGAGCCCGACGCGGGGCTCGAACTCACGGACTCACGGACCGCGAGATCTTGACCTGAGCTGAAGTCGGACGCTTAACCGACTGAGCCACCCAGGTGCCCCCAACCCTATTTTTTAAAGCATCATTCATACTATAGGGCCTAAGACTGGGTAGCCAAGGGACTGTGGGAAGTCATTTTGCTTTTTTTTTTTTTTTTTTTCCTTCTAGGGAAGAGCCATTCCCTAACCTGCTTGTATCATAAAATTGTTGTGAGGGTGGAATGAGATAATAGATGTTAAATTGAATGAAATACTATACCGTAATTTACCCTTACCTTTCCAATAGCCTCATCTAAGTAGAGATTCCTTTTTTGTGAAGTTCTACCACACACTGCTTTACTTCTGTAAATCTTTTTAGTTGAACAAGAGAATTTTGAGGGAGTGTTCTTGAATTGTAAATTACTCTAATTGAGATATAGGGTTAGCTAGTAACATTAAAAAAGATGTTTTGCATTTTAGTGTGTATATAAGATCAAGGTGAAGGTCATTTTTAAGAATCTTGTTGGAAATTTTTTAGAGAAATTCTAAAAAGTTATAATAAGTGATGGCAAATGAGTATTAATTGTACAATATCAATTACATAGGTCATTGACTTAATTTATCGTCTTATCTTCACTGGTTTTAGTCGTCTTAAAGGAGATATTTGAAAGGCCTTTCATGACTTTGGATCCCTAGTCTTGCTTTATTCCTAAAGTCTTAAATGTTTTCGTTTGTAAAGTTCATTTTCAATACATAACTCTGAGGATACATAAAGCAGTGAGCTCATAGGAAGAGCAAAAGGGGGAAAAGTCCCTGCCCTCATGCAGCTTATATTTCAGTTGGGGGATATAGAGCACAAACAGTGTGAGTAAATCATTTGTCAGTTGGTAGTGGAATGATGAGAAAAATAAAGAGAAGGCAGATTGTGATTTTATTTTATTTTTTTTAATTAATTTTTTTTTTTCCAACGTTTATTTATTTTTGGGACAGAGAGAGACAGAGCATGAACGGGGGAGGGGCAGAGAGAGAGGGAGACACAGAATCGGAAACAGGCTCCAGGCTCTGAGCCATCAGCCCAGAGCCTGACGCGGGGCTCGAACTCACGGACTGCGAGATCGTGACCTGGCTGAAGTCGGACGCTTAACCGACTGCACCACCCAGGCGCCCCCAGATTGTGATTTTAAACAAGTGGTTAGGGAAAGCCTCACTGAGAAACTGCGTCTGGACAACCACCTGAAGGAGATGGGGGAGGGAGCTGTCTTACCCATGTGGGCCAGAGGAGGAGCATGCCAGCCAGTACAAAGGCCCTGAGGTGGTATAGTGCAGCATCAACAGCAAGGAGGTCCATGTGATTAAAACTGAGTGTGTGTGTGTGTGTGTGTGTGTGTGTGTGTGTGTGTGTGTTTGGGAGTGCCTTACAGTCCATTTTGAAGACTTTATCTCTGAATGAAATAGGAAGGCATTGAGGTTTTGAGCAGAATTCTAATACCGGAGTTTTCACAAACATATCCTTGGAAATTGCAGAGGAAATACTATATAAATAAAAGGTACTATTAGGTATCATTATTCCTCTACTGAAATGCAGGTTTTTATACAGTCAAATGTGTAAGAAAATGTGCTGCCAATAAGTACTTACATAAGGAAAAATGTATTAGAAAATTCACGGAGGTGCCTAGGTGGCTTATTTGTTTGAGCATCCGACTTTGGCTCAGGTTGTGATCTCACAGTTCACGAGTTCCAGCCTGGCACTGGGCTTTCTGTTGACAGCACAGAGCCTGCTTCGGTTCCTCTGTCCACTCCCCACCCCCCGCCCGCCCCCCCTTCCCTGCTTGCTCTCTTTCTCTCAAAATTTTTTTTAAAAAAGGAAAGGAAACTTAACAGAAGCTTTTTAAAAAAGATCTGGCCAGGGCGCCTGGGTGGCGCAGTCGGTTAAGCGTCCGACTTCAGCCAGGTCACGATCTCGCGGTCCGTGAGTTCGAGCCCCGCGTCGGGCTCTGGGCTGATGGCTCAGAGCCTGGAGCCTGTTTCCGATTCTGTGTCTCCCTCTCTCTCTGCCCCTCCCCCGTTCACGCTCTGTCTCTCTCTGTCCCAAAAATAAAAATAAAAACATTGGAAAAAAAAAAAAAAAAAGATCTGGCCAATATGGGAAATAGGTTTATTTTAGTTAACTAGTATATCTTTTTAAAATGGAGGATGACATGTTTATGACATGATCTCTAAAAAAGTAAATTGTGGTGTCATAATTAGGATTATATCTCTCCTGGTAACACAGTGGTAAAGGAGATGAACTGAAACATCCGGCTCTTACTTTTTACCTCAAGAATATTTACTTAAGCAATAATAGTATAAGGAGTATGGGAGAAGAAACAAAAAGTGCTGGATCTTTTCTATGAAGTAGTTGGTCTTTTAGGTGAAGTAACCATGTAATTGTAAACAAGTTATGGTAAGCAATTGTTTTCAATTCCATCAAGTATTGTTAGTAATTTTTTAGGTTCTAAATTACCTAATTTTATGTGAGTGGAAGTGTAGTGTTTAATCTGGAGCTCAACCTGGAATATCTCTTTGCCAGTGATAAGTCTTTGAGTGCGTTTCCTTTCCTGCTTCTTTTGACTCCCCTCATCTCCGCTTTCTGGATGTTGAATGAGTCAGCAATTTTGTCCTTCTGTTTCTCTTATTTTTAATCTCCTGTATACTCTCTATGTAGGATCTAGTCTAGATTATCTTGGTTGACTATATTAGATTGGATTAATTCAGAAGAGTTACTAAATTGTTTTGAACAAATGAACTTTTCTGCTGATACTACTTATTTATACCATATAATTGATACTTTTTAACGTGGTTTCAGAGCCCTTTACTAACTGCATTTCCTTTTAATTAGATAGCCCACTGTTCTGACTAGAATGTATAATTTACTGTCTCCTAAATAATGCATATTTAATAATCTACAAGTCCATACATATGTATATGTAAGTTGTAATTATGTCCCAGGCTTTTCCATGTCTCAATTTCTGCTTATGCCATATCATCTTCAAATTCCTTTTTGTCTTCTTTTCCACCTGCCCATGTTCTACCTATATTTCAGGATCAAATTCACATTCAAACTTCTCTGTACAGCCTGTTCTGTCTCCTTGAGCCTGTTTTTTCTTCCTTAGAATTTTTATAGAAATAATCATTGGGCATTGATCATAAAGTTTCATTACTAACTTTGAACTCATACTTTACTGGTGTTATTAAAGCTCTCCACAAAAACAATAGGATATGTGTGTGTATTTACATATATGTGTATATATGTGTGTATATTTATACACACATTTATATATATACACACATGTATAAAAAGAGACTTATTACAAGGAATAATAAATGGTTCATGTGATCATGGAGGCTAATTAAGCCCCAAGATCCTTCAACTTGGCAAGCTGGACATCTGGGAGAGCTAAGCCAGTGGTGTAGTTCCAGTCCAAAAAGGCTGGCGGGCTTGAGACCCAGGAAGAGCTGATGTTTCGTTTGAGCCTGAAGGTAGGAAAAAGCCAACGTCCCGGTTCAAAGGCAGTCAGGCAAGAGGACTTCTCTTAGTATTTATTTTGCCGTTCATTCATGTGCCTTGTTTTACCATCTAGTGGATAAACAACTTGAGGCCAGGGACCACCTGTCATGCTTGCTTGCCTACCGTCCGTAAATCCTTGCATAGGACTTAAGTGTAATGGGTATATCTGCGTACTTTATAAAACTATAATGTTTTAGAGCTGGATAGGGTCTTTGAGGTTATCTTGTCTCAGAGTTGGGGAATCAAGAACAGCTTTAAAATGGGAAGATTAGTAATATACCTCTTTCCTTGGTTATTAGAAGAGTAAGATGAGCTAATACAATGTGTGTGAAAAGTTAGGTGTCCTATTAATTAAAACTTTTTTTTTTTTGGCTTAGAGCATGAATCAAAATAGTTTACAAAAGTCTTTTTATGTGATAAATTAGACAATATTTCTGGGTGGAAATCACCTTTTCTTTCTCTTTCTCATATTCAAATGTATGTTCAAAATGTCCATGTTCAAATGTATCTGCAGGTTTGAGATCATACCATCATTTCCTCAAAGCATATTATCTTATCTGATAGGTTAAATTTGCTGATTTGTATAAAATATTCCAATTAGGTATACATCATCAAGTGGTAGGTTTAGCTTTTGGGCATGCCTATATTGAAGTGGCAGGTTGAGGCTATAGAAGTTGAAGTTACAGTATCTATTTTTTTTAATGTTTGTTTATTTTTGAGAGGGAGAGAACACAAGCCGGGGAGGGACAGGGATGGAGAGAGAGGGAGACAGAGGATCCAAGGCGGGCTCTGCACTGGCAGCAGCAGGCCCTATGTGCATCCTGAACTCAGGAACCATGAGATCATGACCTGAGTCAAAGTCGGACACTTGACTGACTGAGCTACCCAGGCACCCCAAGGTTACAGTATCTGAAGACTAAAGTACTTTATTTGAATTTAAATACTCTTTTTTAGAAGTCTCCAGTTATGGGAACTGGTATTGATTATTTTCAAATGTTTTTATTTAATTTTTTCTTTCCTAGATTTTCTTGTAATCACATCTACCAAAGCCTTCAAGATGGTACTAGCAGACCTTGGAAGAAAAATAACATCAGCATTACGCTCATTGAGCAATGCCACCATTATCAATGAAGAGGTATGTAAAATATGTGAAATGCATGTGATAGCACATCATTACTAGCATTGGGGAGGTGAATTATTAGTAATCTCTCTGTTTATATTTGTTCTGTTATAGATTTAATCATTGTAGGTAAACACTTAAAACTGAAGACACTAGTTAGTATCTTTTATTGAGTTGACCATCTTACTGTTTAACTTGCTATAAAGAATTATAAAAAAAAGAAACAACAACAACAAAAAACCGAACCTTCACTAACATGTAAAAATGACATACATTTTATGTTTTAAAAAAGGGCTTAGGTCTGGAGATACACTTTTGTTTTGTCTCTTGACATAGGCCTAAAACTTCATTGTCCTGCTTCTTTTTTCTTGGCTAGGCATGTGTGTGTGTCTCACCTTTTTCTCTTTGACTTCTACTTAGCATTCTTGTTAAAGGCTAGTATTTTTATTTTGTCTACTTTGATTCATTTTCTCTGAAATCTTCACTCAGTTGTTTTAGAGATTTTGTAAGCTGATTCCTTGTATGGTGTCTGAAATACTCTTCCTCCTCGCTTTCTTGTTTTAAGTTTAAAATATTTCTTTCTGGGGGTGTCTGGGTGGCTCAGAAATTTGAGCATCCAACTCTTGATTTCAGCTCAGGTCATGGTCCCAGGGTCTCAGGACCCCCTGTTGGCTCCATGCAGAGTGTGTTAGTCGTTTTGATCATAGAACCTGCTTAAGATTCTTTCTTCACCCTCCCTCTCTGTCTCCTCTTCTGCCCCCCTTTCTCTCTAAATTAAAAAAATATATATTAAAAAAAATTCTTAAAATATTTCTTTCTTTTTCCCCCCATGTCTTGTGTCTTAATGATTTGTCAATTGAAAAAAGATGAGAGTCCACAAGTATACTTTATATTTTGTGGTACCAATGGGAGAGTACTGAATTTGGTTTTAGAAGACCTTGTTTAGTGACCTACTTAGTAGCTTGTGATAGAAATCTGGGCAAGTCAACTTCAGATTCTTTAATGTATAAAATAAGAAAAAAGCACTTACCTTATAAGATGGTTTTAAGGATCAAATGAAATAATAGATGAAAAGTACTTTCTAACTTGGAAGTTTGAAAAAAAAATTTTTTTTTTTAATTAAAAAAATTTTAATTCCAGTGTGGTTAACAAACAGTGCTATATTAGTTCAATACAGTGTATAATACAGTGATTCAGTATTTCTGTACATTACTCAGTGCTCACTGGGAAGAAATTCTAATGCAGAATTTGTTATCAATATTTTAATAAGCTAATGGAATTGAATAATTTTGGGACCATCTTTGAATTTAGCTAGTCCAGCCTCTTAGTTAACAGCAACAGAAAGTCAGTTTCACATGTTTATTTATTGGAAGAACCAGGATTAGTGTCTTTTTTCTAATTCCTCATCCAGTGCTTTTTCTTTTTTTTTTTTTTTTTTCCCAACGTTTATTTATTTTTGGGACAGAGAGACAGAGCATGAACGGGGGAGGGGCAGAGAGAGAGGGAGACACAGAATCGGAAACAGGCTCCAAGCTCTGAGCCATCAGCCCAGAGCCCAACGCGGGGCTCGAACCCACGGACAGCGAGATCGTGACCTGGCTGAAGTCGGACGCTTAACCGACTGCGCCACCCAGGCGCCCCTCCAGTGCTTTTTCTAATAATTATAACCATTGTTTAGTCTTTGGAATTCAGAATAAAACAACAGCTTTCAAAACAGTTTTCCCTATTGTGTAACCTTTATGCTGTTTATGTTTATAGTGGAGAAAAAAAGAAACCAGGGAAAAAAGAGCTTAGTGGGAAGTAGAGTTAAAGCTACTGCTTGAATTAGCAAACTTCTCTGTTCCTAGTACTGTGCTGCTAGGGAATTAACAAGAAGAAATCCCTCTAATGAAAGATCAGTTCCATTTTTATCAGGCCCTTTTAGTGAGAGATAGATCTGATAAGCCTCTGTAGGATGTACGAAGTGAGTTGAAGATGGGAATTCATTCAAGAAGATTTGAGGGACTACATTTTTTTTTAAAGATTTTATGTTTGAGTCATCTCTGTACGCAGTGTGGAGCTCAAACCCACAACCTGAGATTGAGCATCACACCGTCCACTGACTGAGCCAGCCAGGTGCGCCAAGGAATACATTTTTGCTGGCACCAGGGATTTGGCAGTGACAGAATAGACTACAGAATCCCTGCCCTCATGGAGCTTACAGTTTAGTGTGTAAACACTTATTTACATGAGCAACAAAGGCCTCACCTTTTTTAAGACTTTATAGTTTGTGACCTTTTAACTGGCCTTGTAACTCAGCAAATATATGATAGTTTTTTTTTTAATTTTTTTTCAGTGTTTATTTATTTTGAGAGACAGAGTGTGGGCAGGGGAGGGGCAGAGAGAGAGAGTGAAAGAGAGAGAAACCCAAGCAGGCTCCCAGCATAGAGCCTGATGCATGGCTCAAACTCACAAACCATGAGATCATGACCTGAACCAAAATCAAGTGGGGCGGTTAACCGACTGAACCACCCAGGTGCCCTGATAGTGAGTTATCAATGGAGGATAGTTTTCTTTTCAACTTTGTTCCTCTGCTCTGAGTGGAAATAGTAAGACTGCTAGGTCAGACTTGGTTATTTTTTGTTGTTGTTGTTATATTTTCCTCCATGGTAGTGCAATTAAGCAGATATAGTGAATATAAAGTGCTGTGTATCAGCCACAGAAGGTGTTCAATAGCAGCATCTCTTGCTTAGTAACTTTCTTTGGCTTAAAGAAAAAGTCTTTACTACTGTTACGTTAATATAGGAATAAAATTGTGATAATATTTGGTTGAATAAAACTAAATAGAATGTCTTATTTTGACAACATGATTAGACATTTGATAAAATGCTCTTTCTAAGGCTAATTGAAAAACTTTTTTCCTATAATAGTGTAGTATTATTTTTATTAAGTTATGGTAGTATATGATGAGTAATCAGCCATTGTTTTTATAAGATTGAAATGATACACGGGGAGTGTTAAACTTTTTTGGGGGGTTGTGTTAAATTTTTATGTATTTATTTATTTGCAGGTATTAAATGCTATGCTAAAAGAAGTATGTACAGCATTATTGGAAGCAGATGTTAATATTAAACTAGTGAAGCAACTAAGAGAAAATGTAAAGTAAGTTAAATTAATCAGGTAAAAAGCAGGCAAAACTGAATTTAGTTTTTACTGAGATGAGGAGCTAACCAGAAAAGTCTGCTGTATCAAGAAATGTTTCTGCTTTAAGCATTTGAAAAGAATAGAACTCATATGTTGCAAGACTGTATTTATAGTATGTTTCCGTAATGATGTTTCAAAGAATAAACTACATGTGGCTTTCATTTAATTATGGATTTCTTTCCATTTTACTCCTTTATGTGGATGGATTCAATCATATACAGTATAGTATTTCAATATAAAAGCCTTTTAACAATTCTTCATACAAAAGCGGTGCCAGTTTATCCTTTTCAGGCTTAAGATGACATTAATGAGCTTCCTTCATTATTGGAGAATTGTATTCATTTCTTGTTCTCCTTTTTGATTTTCTGTCCGTATTTGAATGAAGGAGTAATGTGTGTCATCTCAGTTACTGTGTTCACTGGAAAAGGCACTGACTGGGGCAGGGCTCATAGAGTAAAACAGGCACCTCAGTTAACTTCTTGGATCCTCGCCCTTGTCATGTCCAGGCCATCTTTCCTTTTCATACTGTTAGACTGGGTAATGAATGTAGAACTGCTGGCATTTACACATTTAGAATTAGAGAAATTAATCCTATTTTCTGCTGGGTGTAAAGATGTATAAAGTATATATGTAAAAATAAGTAAATAAAATTAATACGTTGTGGTGATATGAGGACAAATTAATATTTAGACTTAAAAAAAAAAAAAACCTTGAAAAACTAACCAGTCTTGCGTCTAATATTTCCTGATCAATTTTTTAGGATATAGACTTATAAATCTGTGGTAATTATATGCATGTTAATCAGAGGGCTACTAATGTGAATGATTGAATATTTTTACATTCTCTGGAGCAGAAACTTTTTTTCAGAATGTCTTAACTGGCTTTTCTCTCCTACCCACAAATAACCATCATCATGAAGGTCTGCTATTGATCTTGAAGAGATGGCATCTGGTCTTAACAAAAGAAAAATGATTCAGCACGCTGTATTTAAAGAACTTGTGAAGGTAAGAGTATATCAGGATTGTGCTGTGATTCTCTGTAGACCTCAGTGGGTGAAAATACATTAGCCCTGCGAACAAGAATATTATTTCAGAATACTTACTTACATTTTTATAGAATATTCATCTGTATTAAAAATATTAACGGAAAGATTATTAACTTTTCTAAAGGGGCCTATTTTTATTACTGACTTTTCTGAATACAAAGTTCTGAGTATAGATATGAAAGGCCAGTACTATTCCTGCAACAATTCCCAAAGCCAGGTTACAAAAAGTAAAACTTCACTACAGATTAATGGATGGAAGGGCCTCTCTTGAGTTTATCCTCTTTAGCATCAGGTTTTGCCTTATTGGTCTTACTTTTGTATGGAAAGTCACTCTTGACAAGTCTTCTTTTCTGAACTGTTCATTGTTTACAGAATTCTCTTTGAAAAGACCAAATATCCCAACTCTTGCTTAGATTATGAGCAATTGGTGAAATTTTATTTTGCAAGTGGTAAATATAGCCTATTACTTTGTATCACCTTAGAACTGATTTTGCTTCCGTGGTCATGAAAATTATGGTGAGAATCTTAGAGCTTTAAAAAATATGTATGGGTCCTGGGGCACTTGGGTGACTCAATCAGGTAAGCATCCGACTCTTGATTTTGGCTCAGGTCATGGTCTCATGGTTGGGAGATTGAGCCCCATTGGGCACCATGCTGTGTATGACGTCTGCTTAAGATTCTCTCTTTCTCTCTCTCCCCCCACCCCTACTCCTTCTGCTCCTCTTGTGCTCTCTGTCTGTCTCTCTCTCACTCTCACTCTCTCTCACTTTCTCAAAAAAAAAAAAAAAAAGAAAAAATAGGGGCACTTGGGTGGCTCAGTTGGTTGAACGTTCAACTTCAGCTCAGGTAATGATCTCACAGTCCGTGGGTTCGAGCCCTGTTTTGGACTCTGTGCTGACAGCTCAGAGCCTGGAGCCTGCTTTGGATTCTGTGTCTCCCTCTCTCTTTGCCCTTCCCCTGCTTGCGCTCTGTCTCTCTCTCTCAAAAATAAATAAACATTAAAAAAAACAGATATAGGTTCAGTGGTAGGGGGAGAAAAGGAAGGAACTGTAAAAACTTTTTTTAGAGCAACAGATGTCTGCTAGTGGTCTTCTAGTATTTTTCCATTTATTGTGTGAGTAGTTTCATTTATTCCTTTGGTTTCTTATAGACTAATAAATAAGAAAAGAAATTCAGGCGTAAATGAGGTCAGAGAATTTATCCAGTCATGCTTCTTCATTTGTAGTTGAGAAAAGTGAGACAGCTAGTTAGTGGCAAACCCAGGTCTGATCTCTAAACTCTGTAGGATTCCTCACATTATTTCCAGTTTGCTTTTTATCTAGAATCTGAAATAGAAAATTTGCCTCTGTAGGCAAAATAGGGAAATAGTCAAGTTTTATGGGAATGGTAGGATTATGGTTGCCTTTTATACCAAAGTGCCTTTAAATTATTTTTACAATTTAGAAGTTGTGGCGATAGGGGTTTTGAATGTAAGCATATGTTAACCCAATCTTATTAATTTATTTCTGGTACATAGCTTGTAGACCCTGGAGTTAAAGCATGGACACCCACTAAAGGAAAACAGAATGTGATCATGTTTGTTGGATTGCAAGGGAGTGGTAAAACAACAACATGTTCAAAGGTAAATTATACTTAGTTTTAAAAAAAGTCATGGAACATATATATTTGTATATATCAAGTTTTATGTTAAAGCCAGGCTAGAATGCTCGCTTTACAATTTTGTATTATTTGATGTATCTTATTATTTTTTTGTAATAGCTTTTTGTACGGTAAGAAGAAAGAATCCCAGAGTCTCCCTTGTGATTGCTTTTTATAAGAATCGTAGACTTCTACGTAGCTATCCTGTTTCTTTTACCAAAGAGACTGTTCCTATACTTTAAGGACATGAGGATATGATTTTTGGAGAAGAGAACATGGAAAGTTTAGCTTATCTCCTATGGTTCCAGGCTCTCTTTTCACAGTGTCTCCCCCCCAACATAATCATAGATCTTTATTTTGCATATTCTAATTTTTAATTCATTATACCACCTCTTTCTTCAGAATTAAATGCCTCAAGTTTTTTACCGGATTTTGTTTCACAAGCCTCAACTATGTTATAGTCTATAAAAAAAGAAAAAAGGATTATTTCTTAGAGGATTCTATTATTATTTATTTTTACTTAACATTAATAGTAGTTAGTATTTTTCACTATGGTAATGTATTGCTTGATCATTTTATGTCCTTTGAATGTTACTGTATGGCAGTTAGAATTTAAACTCTTTAGCAAATTTCGCCGTGTTCAAAAATGTAGGGGTGCCTGGGTGGCTCAGTCAGTTGAGTGACTGACTTCGACTCACGTCATGATCTCATGGTTTGTGGGTTCGAGCCCTGCGTCGGGCTCTGTGCTGACAGCTCAGAGCCTGCAGCCTGCTTCGGATTCTGTGTCTCCCTCTCTCTCTGCCCCTCCCCCACTCATGCTCTGTCTCTCTCTCTGTCTCAGAAATAAACATTTAAAAAAAAGTAATAGTGGTGTGTGTATATAAATATAAACATATATATGTATATATATATATAAAATGGAATGTTTGCTATGTTCAAAAATGTAATAATAGTGGTGTGTGTATATATGTATATATATTATATATTATATATATAATATATATTATATATAATAGAATATAATATATATATAATGAAATGTTATGGAATGGAATATATACATATGTGTGTGTGTGTGTGTGTGTATATATATATATATATATATATATATATATATATATATATAAAACGGAATGTTACTCGGCCATAAAAAAGAATGAAATCTTGCCATTTGAAATGATATGGATGGGGGTGCCTGGGTGGCTTAGTCGAAGTGTCCAACTTCAGCTCAGGTCATGATCTCAAGGTTCTTGAGTTCGAGCCCTGCGTCAGGCTCTGTGTTGACAGAGCCTGGAGCCTGCTTTGGATTCTGTGTCTCCCTCTCTCTCTGTCCCTCTTGCACTCTGTCTTTCTGTCTCTCTCAAAAATAAACATCAAAAAAATTAATGAAATGACATGAGTGGAGCTAGAGAGTATTATGCTAAGTGAAATAAGTCAGAGAAAGACAAATACCATATGATTTCACTCATATGTGGAATTTAAGAAACAAAACAAATGTGAGCAAGGGGAAAAAGAAAAGAGAGACAAAGAAATAGACTCTTAGGGTGCCTGGGTGGCTCAGTCGTTTAAGTGTCCAACTCTTGATTTTGGCTTGGGTCATGATCTCATGATTTGTGAGATTGAGCCCCGTGTCAGGCTCTGCACTGACAGTGCGGAGCCTGCTTGGGATTCTACCTCTCTCCCTCTCTCTCTGCCCCTCCCCTGCTCATGCTCTCTCTCTCTCTCTCTCTCAAAAATAAAGAAACTTAAAGAAAAAAGAAACAGACTCTTTAAACTATAGAGAACAAACTGATGGTTATCAGAGGGGAGGTAGGTGGGGTGATGGGCAAAATAGGTGATGGGGATTAAGGAATGCGCTTGCTGTGATGAGCACCGGGTGTTGTATGGAAGTGTTGAATCACTGTATTATACACCTGAAACTAATATTATACTGGTAACTAACTGAAATTAAAATTAAAACTGTTAAAAATGTAATAATACTACTCTCAGGAGAATATGAGCAGTTTTACTTCAATCCTTAAGTAAATAACAAGAGTAAACAAAAGTATTTTGTGTATAATAATTTATATTTATTGATATTGTATTTTTTAAATCTTATTTTCCCAGTTAGCATATTATTACCAGAGGAAAGGTTGGAAGACCTGTTTGATATGTGCAGACACATTCAGAGCAGGTAATGTGTTGAAATTTGAAAACCGTTCTCTGTAATTTTTATTTTCAAGTCTGAGAACTCATTAATTCTTTATTTTATAGGAGCTTTTGACCAACTAAAACAGAATGCTACCAAAGCAAGAATTCCATTCTATGGAAGGTGGGTTTCTGGTTTTTATTTTGATACTCATGTCTTCTCTAAGTTTTTATTTTATGCCATCTTGTGACATTTTTAATATTTACTTAGAAGTTTAAATCTTTCTGGAACTAAGTAGGGTATAATTAATAAATTATCTTTTATTATTATACCATGACTCTTCTGATCCAGCCTTATAGATCAGAGTGGACATTATTTAGTTCATAATTCTGCCTGTATTTACCATCCTGCCTTGCATGCCTTCTGACTTGCTTCCCTATTCCTGTTGTTTCTTTTAAGACCTATCTGAAGCATTCCTCGATTAAATACACACTGGTGAATTCCATACTGTTTCTTTAGTACATAATTTTAAAAAGTTGTGTTTGATCATCTTAAAATAGCTTATAATTTGTCATTAACTCAGAGATTCTCATCATTGCTGTCCTTCATTTGATACAGTAGTTCAGGTAGGTAGTTTATACATGTTAGAATGATTGATGAAAAAAATCAAATCTAGATTGATTTTAGGACTTTTTGAGAGGATAGCATTTTTTAAACATTATTAATATAAATGGTTTATTATACCCTTAGAAAGAAAGTTTAAAGAAGCTAAACTTTGAAGTAATTAAATGAATGATATCATTTTGTTAGTCACTGCCTTCTACTTTTTGGCTGGCCAGAAATGCGAACGAACTTTCGCTTTCCATTCATTCTTTATTTAAATTTTTTCCTTTCAGTTTTATTTATTTATTTATTTATTTATTTATTTATTTATTTTTATTAATTTTTTTTTTTAACGTTTATTTATTTTTGAGACAGAGAAAGACAGAGCATGAATGGGGGAGGGTCAGAGAGAGAGGGAGACACGGAATCCGAAACAGGCTCCAGGCTCTGAGCAGTCAGCACAGAGCCCGACGCAGGGCTCGAACTCACGGACTGCGAGATCATGACCTGAGCTGAAGTCGGCCACTTAACCGACTGAGCCACCCAGGCGCCCCTCCTTTCAGTTTTTTTATGATAATGTCTTACAGGTAGATTAAAGAATAATGTTAGCAATTTTATCTTTTTAGGATAAGAATGGTTTCTAATATAGATTTAAAAATCAAGGGATAAAAAAATCAAGGAATAGTAAAATTTTATCTTTAGGGTTCAAAATTTGTAAATAATTTAGCTGATAATTACTTGAACTATTGGCCAAAGCCAAACCATTTTCTTTTAAAGTTTATCTTCTTTTTTTTTTTTTTTTTGCGAGGAGGGGAGGGACCGAAAGAGGAAGAGAGAAGGAGAATCCCAAGTAGGCTCCACATGGTCAGCACGTGGGACTCAAACTCACAAACCGTGAGATTTCACCTGAGCTGAAATCAGGGGTCAGACGCTTAAATGGCTGAGCCACCCAGGCGCCCTTACTTATTTATTTTGTGAGAGAGAGGGTGATCGAGCACGTGTGAGCATGAACAGGGGAGGAGGCAGAGAGAGGGAGAGAAAGTGCATGCAGGAGAATCCCAAGCAGGCTCTACATGGTCAGCGCAGAGCCTGATGCAGGGCTTAATCTCACAAACTTTGAGATCATGACCTGAGCCAAAATCAAGAGTTGGATGCTTAACTGACTGAGCCACCCACGGACCCCCAAAGCCAGAGCATTTTTAAACAGTTATCTCAATACCATTTATTAAATAATCTCTCCTTTGCTCATGTAAACTTAAGAAACATCATGTATGTGTGGAGTAAAGTATTAGTGTATCATTGTTTCCTCTGGGAGGACTGAAGGGAGTGAGACTGAGGAAGAATTTGAACTGCATCTCTGCTGTTAAATTTACATATTAGCATTTATTTTAGGGGGTGGTACATGTAGGACTGTTTGTTATATTATCATTTGTTCTGTGTTTAAAAAAAAAAACTATTTCACATAAAACTTTTAAAGAAGTGAAAGCACTAACAGTTTCACTTCCTAGTTACCAGTTTTTAGTGTGTCCACCTGTGCTTTTTTTCTGTCAGTACAAACAACCACACAGAAAGATAATTTTAAATTGAAATGGAGTGTTACAGTGCTTTGTACCTTGATTGTTGTGGTAGTGGTTATATGTAAATTTGTCAAAACTCATCAAAATGGACATTTAAAATAGTGCATCTTCCTGTATATCAGTAGACCACTGTAGAGTTGATTACAAGTGGGATCTTTTTTTTTAATTACAAATGAGATCTTATGACCAGATTGTGATTACTCTTAGGAGGGAGTGTGGTGCTGGTTATTGTTTTTTGATCTGGGTGTGTTTGCTTTGTGAAAATTCACTGAGTTTATAATTTGTGCAGCTTTTCTATATATATATTATACTTCGTTAACACATTTACAAAAAAAATGGGATCTTAATAATTCTGGAATAGATAATATACTATTTAATGTAATTCTTTTTTATGACATTTTTTTTCAACATTCTCTTGCCTAGTCTCACCTGCTTATTTTCCTAGATTAAATTTTAAAATTCCTTATTAAGTTCCCAAAAGAAAAATCTCTCTAAGATTTTGATTGGAAGTACATTGAAACCAATTAATCAACTTAGTGAAGAGTTGACATCTTTACTGTATTTGTATAGTTAGCTTAGAAACCTACTATGTCATTTTTGCTTTAAAAACTTATGTCCTTAAATATAGTAATTTTCTTCATTTAAATCTCACACATATTTTTATCAAATGCCTTCATACCTGATTTTTATTGTTAATTTAGGGGGAAACTTTTTTTAACATATGTCCTTTCATCTGACAGTATTGGTCTGTATAAGAAGTTGCCGCTACTGAAAACAGTGCAAATTAAAATGGGATTTCATTTCTTTTTTTTTTTCTTTAATTTAGATGTTTATTTATTTTTGAGATGGAGAGAGGGAGAGAGAGAGAGAGAGAGGGATAGAGGGAGATGGAGGATCTGAAGCGGGCTTTGTGCTGGCAGCAGAGAGCCCAACGCTGGGCTTGAACTCATGAACTGTGAGATCACAACCTGAGCCAAAGTCAGACATTTAATTGATTGAGCCACCCAGGAGCCCTGGGATTTCATATCTTGATTTTCAAGTTGAAAAGAGTTTTGAGAATTGTGGAAATGTAGTGAAATAGGAATGAAATTAAAATTTTATGGAAGACATTTTCGTCTTAGGAGCCAAAAGCCCACCATCAAATGTAATAACATTCAGGTTATAGGAGTACCAGAAGAAGAGAGAGAAAAGGGGCCAGAAAGTTTATTTGAGGAAGTAATAGCTGAAAACTTCCCTAATCTGGGGGAGGTAACAGACATCCACATCCAAGAGGCACAGAGAACTCCCATCAAAATCAACAAAGAAGAAACAAAAAGCCTAAATTATCATATCATTTGATACAAATTCAAGCTGTAAGAATATGTCATCACAATTTCAAAGAAACAACATTATGAACTCTTCATATTGACTATGTTTTTAATACCAAGAAATTGAAAAAACCTCAGATGACCAACAATAGGGCATTTATTCAAGAAATGATTGCGTAGCCATATGATGGAATGCTATATAGCCTAAAAGTCATGTTTTACAAGAATAACGGTTTTATAAAATGCTTAAGAAAGGGTGTTAAATGGGAAAACGTGTGAAACACTAACTCAGTCATTTATTTAAGAAAATATAAAAAGTATCTGAGGAAAACACATTCAGAGAAGACATGTGGCAGAATCACATAGAATTTTGTGATTGGAAAACTGGATATTGCTTGATGATACTCTAGAAGTGGTTTGCTATTTTTATTTTTTTTTTTGTTTGCCATTTTTAATATTTATTAGATATTGTTATTCTAAATTGCAGTTGTGATCATTATGACTTTTTCAGAATGCATTAAAGGTGTAGAAACAGTTTCCAAATTATTAGTATTCATAAGTTTTGCTCTTGTGGTTGTTGTTAAATCATTTGTCCTTGTTAAATAGCTATACAGAAATGGATCCTGTTATCATTGCCTCTGAAGGAGTGGACAAATTCAAAAATGAAAATTTTGAAATTATTATTGTTGATACAAGTGGCCGCCACAAACAGGAAGACTCTTTGTTTGAAGAAATGCTTCAAGTTGCTAATGCTATAGTAAGTAGCTTTCAATTTAATAACATTGTAAGGACTTTGGTTAACTTAATTGCAAAACCTGACTGAATTTATGATCCATGTAAATTTATAAGTTATTTTTTGCCTGTATGATAGATTCCAAGTAATTTATTTCTATTTTGGGTACGTATATCTGTATGGTAAGGACTTAATTTTCTCTAGGTATGAAATTTTCATAAGTAAGTATCAAAAATTTCCTTTCTTACTTAATTATCTTATTAGTATATATAAGAAAAAAATAAGAAACAAAAGTTTAGAATTAACTTTTAATATCTGTTGAATTTCCTTTCTGTAAATTATTTAAATTGGAACATTTACCTGAGATGGATTTTGAAAGATTTTCAGAATGAAGCACTTAAAAATGTTAATCATCATTTAGTGTCTCTTTAAAATTATGATGGAAATAATCTGGGGAGAAGAGGCGGTTTGTAAATAATCTGTAGCACATATTTTGCCCATGAACCCATGTTTTGCCATTGAAGAGTTGGCAGTAATTCTTTAGTTAATGGTTAATGCTAGTGAGGTTTTCTTTAGGCATGCCATTATTTTGACCTAGTTGAGCAGAGCTTAGGGAAAGAGCCTCACCTCTGTTTTATTAATATTGGTTTTAGTGCATACTCTTATGTTTTTTTCTCTGATTTACTTTTGCTATTCCCTTTGCTTAGAATGTGATTCCTCCAGATCTTTGCATAACTTTTTTCCTCTTTATTCAGGTCACACTTTAGCTAAAATGTTACCACCTCCAGAGAGACCTCCCCTGGCTGCCCCACCTAAAGAAGCCTCCCACATCTCAAAACTCATATTCTCTATCTCATTTTAATTATCGTACATCTTAAAGTTTACTTGCCCATTTATTATCTGTCTCCTCTGACTAGAATGCAAGTCTTATAAGGACTAGGATTTACATATTCATCTCTTTGTCTCAGGACCTAAATGGTGCCTAATACATAGTATTCCCTCAGTAAATATTTACTGATTGAATGAATAATTATTTATAATAAATATTTTTCTATAGCTTCTAATGATGAAATTTGCTTAAGAGCAGGAAAAATATGTATTGTTTTCATTTAAATTTTCTAGCAACCTGATAACATTGTTTATGTGATGGATGCCTCCATTGGGCAGGCTTGTGAAGCCCAGGCAAAGGCTTTTAAAGATAAAGTAGATGTAGCCTCGGTCATAGTGACAAAACTTGATGGGCATGCAAAAGGAGGTGGTGCACTCAGTGCGTAAGTATCATTGATGCTGTTGTCCTAAGTCTTGGGCTTGTGTGTGTGTGTGTGTGTGTGTGTGTGTATATGAGTGTATTTATGGCTTTCTTTTTGATCATTAAAAATATATTCAAGGCGGGGCACAGGGGTGGCTTAGTCGGTTGAGCTTCCAACTTCAGCTCAGGTCATGATCTCACAGTCCGGGAGTTCAAGCCCTGCATCGGGCTCTGTGCTGTCAGTTGAGAGCCTGGAGCTTGCTTCAGATTCTGTCTCCCTCTCTGTCTGCCCCTCCCCCACTCATGCTCTATCAAAAAATGAATAAACGCTAAAAAAATTTTTTTTTAAATATATTCAAGGGGCTCCTGGACGGCTCAGTCAATTAAGCACCCGACTCTTGATTTTGGCTTGGGACATGATCTCGCAGTTCATGGGATTGAGCACCGTGTCAGGCTCTGTGCTGACAGTACAGAGCCTACATGGGATTCTCTCTCTCCTTCTTTCTGCCCCTCCCTGCCTCCAAAGTAAATAAATAAACATTTAAGAAAATAAAATATATTCTAATATATACTCAAATTTAAATAATTAAAAATAAAATAAAAATATATTCCAATAGTGGACTTAATACGGTCTATAAAAGAAGTTTAAATTGAAACAGAATTTTGGAGTCTTTCTGGTATAGTTCCGTTTTAATAGGTGAAAAGAAATTTGAACTGTGTACCTTTGTCTAAATACTCTGTAATCTGCTAGAAATTTGTTTGCCTTTTTGAGATTATTTTATGTTTTCTTTTTCTTTGCAGAGTTGCTGCCACAAAAAGTCCAATTATTTTCATTGGTACAGGGGAACACATAGATGACTTTGAACCTTTCAAAACACAGCCTTTCATCAGCAAGCTTCTTGGTATGTACATTGGTAGGGGATATAGAAAAATCTCCTAAAAATAGCATATATCTTTGGGATGGATTAGGATTTTAATCCTGCCCTCTCATTGACTAGTTCAGGAAAACCATTACCTTCCGTGATTTATCTCCCTCACCTGTAAAAAGTAAGGGTGATGGTTTTCTGCTTCTTGTGGTTAGAGTGGTAGAATGAGCTACTCAATGGAAAATTTTTAGGAAAAGTTTTAGAGCACAATACAAAAATATGTGGTTGTGGTAATAGCAGGGGTAATGGCAGTAAAACTTTTGTACTAGGTAATAGAGTTAGAGAGCATGGAATTTGGAACCCTGGGCTGGAGTCCCTGCTTTGTCACTCTAGGTTCAGTTTTCTCACCTGTAAAGTATGGTAGGAATATCTGACCTGCTATCTCACATGGTTATTATCTATGTGCATGTATTTTGTATAATGTAAAGCAGCATATGCTATTGTTAATTTTTCTTTTTTTGGGTCTTGTAGGTATGGGTGACATTGAAGGACTGATAGATAAAGTCAATGAGTTGAAGTTGGATGACAATGAAGCGCTTATAGAGAAGTTGAAACATGGTATATGAGTAGCAAAAAGCATTTGCTGTCAGATGTCTTCCCATGATTTCTTTTTGATAAAGCTACTGTTAATTTGTTTGAAATGATAAATCTCTTATTAAAGTTACTTCTTCAAATGTTTATTTTCTACATGATTTGTATGCAAATCATTTTAAATCTCAGATATGTGAGCAGTTGTAGAATTGAGTATTTTTATTTTCTTTCTTGTAATCAAATTGCCTTAAAATTAAAATTGAAATGGAGTTTCTTGAAGTAAAACAGGTTAAATATAGGTTAGAACACTCTTCTAAACTGTTTACTTATAAATTAAGTGTGTGTATATATGTGTGTGTGTGTATATTATTTACATTATAAAATATAAGGAAATTTAAAAGAATGAGGTTAATAAACACTTTTTTTGACTCCACATTAAAGACCACTCTTATAGAGAATATATGTTGTGATTAAGAACTCAATCAAGTTCTTAAATCTATCATACCTGAATTTATATCTGGTCTATTTTCAGCTGTATAACTTTTTCAAATTACTTAACCTTAATTTCCTTACCTGTAAAAAGTAGGTAGTACTAAGTATCTTCCTCATGGAGTTGTGAAGATTAAATCAGCTGATATATATAAAATGTCTAACACATCAGAAGCATTCAACATATACTATTATTGACCATTCTGTTTTTCTCAAAATGATCTTACTTTTAGTTTCCATGGTCACATACTATCCTGCCTCTTTCCTCTTTCTCACTCATGTTGTCAGTTACCTATGCCTTTATTCCTGTTTTAAATACTGGTGTTTTTCAGGGATCATGCTAGGTCATCTTCTTTCTCTGGAGCTTCAGACTCCTATCTGTATGCTTATTAGACCATTCTTGGATGTTCTGTAGACACTTCAAATTCAGCATATCTGTATCTTCCCATCATAACTTCCCACCCCCTTGTTACCATCAATGAATGTTAACATCATTTGTCTTATTGCCAGAGTTAGGAACTTGAGTATTGTCATGGACTCTCTTATTTCTTCCTCTCCCTGCCCATTACTTTTCCGGTCAGTCAGCTTGTCCTACTGATTTTACCTCCTGTCTTCATTCCATTCCCTTCTCCAGCTCCAGTAATTATGCAAGTTTACCTCTTGCCCAGATTGTTTATTCTTTTATCAGATCTTCCTGTTTCTTGGATTCTTCCCCTTGGATCTATTTTTTATACTGCAGCCAAAATGATCTTTCAAAAATGCAACTCTGATCCTACTACTGCCTTTCTCAAAATCTTTCAGTGGCTTCCCCTTGCCCTTAGAATGTTTTCACATGAGTGTACCATCAGGCTGGCTGGCTGGCTCAGTTGGAGGACCATGCAACTTGATCTTGGGTTTGTGAGCTTGAGCCCCATGTTGGGTATAGAGATTACTTAAAAATAAAATCCTTAAAAAAAAAATGACTCTACCATCTAGCCCACATCCTCTACATCATTTTTGATGCTGTTCTTCATAGGATTCTGTGTGCCAATCATGCTGAATTTCTCTCAGCTTTTAAATGTACATTGCTATCTGTCTCCTCTGTGCCTTTGTCTATTAGGTATCTTCTTCCTGCCTCCACCCTCCTCTCCCCAGCCATACTGGGCAGCTCCTACTCATACTTAAGTTTCTCCTTCTTTAAAAGGGACATTTTACCTGATCCCTGGACTGAGAACTCTCTGCTTTATGTTTCCATTGCGCCCTCTAATTTTTGTATCATTCATCACAATTATTAGATACCTGTCTTCCCTGCTTGAAGGTGAAGGTAAGTTTCATGGCTGTGTTCTCACCTTTTATGTTTACAGTATCTAGCAGTTTCTGACACTTAGTAGATCTCTAATAAATATTTATTGAATGAATGAATCTGTCCCTCATGGCCTGGCTCTTTTCCCCTGCCTTCCTCTATCTTGAACAGTCCTACCGCTGCTTCCACTACCACACTAAACTGGGTAAAGTGTCCCTACTCAGTCTACTTTTTGACTCTTAGGTCTCTCCTTATGTCTGCATTTTGCTTCTGCTCTTAGCATTCTACTCATTTCTTGGTCACCAAGGGCAAAACTAGTAACCTTTCTTTTTTCCCTTGGTTCCCAATATTTAAGTGTTATCTTTCTTTTGTTTTCAAACTCTTCACTTGGGTTCCATGACAGTGAATTTCCTTTGTTATCATGGCTTCAATTGTCATGTATGTATAATGACCAAATAATATTTCAGCCTTAACTTTTTCTACCACTGTTTAATTCTGCATTTCTAGCTGCCTGCTGTAACATTTCTTTTAAAATATTGTACTGCCACTGAAATTCAGAATGGCTAAAACCAAATACCTCTTCCATTTATATCTTTAGGACATAAATAGAAAATACTCTGGATGTTTTTGTCATTGTTAATTGAAGTTAATTTACATGTAATGAAATGCTTAGATCCTAAGGGTATCATTCCATCAATTTTGACAAACGCATAATAACCCGTATCCGTCAGGAAACAACATTTCCATTATCTAGAAAGTTTGCTTATTCTCCTTGCCAGTAAGTACTTCATAGTATAGGAATCCTAGAGCATTCCTTTTTCCCCCTCCTGGTTCCTTTGACTCAGCATCATATTTTCGACATTCATCCATGTAGTTGCATGTGCCTGTAGCTTGTTCTTTAATTGCTGACTAGTAGTTCATCCACAGTCTCTCCATTTTCTTGTTCACAGATAGCTAAGTTGTTTATAAAATGCCAAATGATATTCTAAAGTGTTTTTGCCACTTTACATTCTCACCAGCAGTATATGAGAATTCTGCTTGCTCCATGTCTTGCCCCATATCTTCTTTAACTTTTGGTGTTGTCCCACTTTTTAATTTTAGTCACCCTAGTGGGTAGAGTTTATCTGCCTCGTTTTCGTGTTTTTTGTTGTTTGTTGTTGTCCATTTTCTCTGATAGAATGTAAACTTCTCTAGGATAGGATCTGTCTGTGCATCTGTGTATTCTGTACTGCATTCATTCTATGATCTTGCCCAGAGTAACTGCTCAGGAATATTTGTTGATTAGATGTTTTGTAAGTGTGCTTCAGGATGAACCCATGACTAAGGAAAAGATTAATTTTATTGAATGGAAGTGTACACCTTCTAATATATCTGAATAATTTATATTATATTTCAGGTCAGTTTACGTTGCGAGACATGTATGAACAATTTCAAAATATCATGAAAATGGGCCCCTTCAGTCAGATCTTGGTTAGTTATCCTAAAAAATTTGTTTATTTTCATCTTCTTTTGTTTTTCATTAAAATTTTAAAGAGTAGATGCATTTACTTTCATGATTTTTGCTATTTGGGTAAAAATGCTTTAAAAACTTAGTGTCAAAATTAAAGCTGAGTACTTAAATGTGAACATTGTGAACAATTTAATCTCAAGCTGTTGTTGATTTTATGTTTAAATATATCTGTTTTAGGGGATGATCCCTGGTTTTGGAACAGATTTTATGAGCAAAGGAAATGAACAGGAGTCAATGGCAAGGCTAAAGAAATTAATGACGATAATGGATAGTATGAATGATCAAGGTAAGATGGCAGATTACTTGATTTAGAGGACAATGTTCTGAATATTTACAAGTGGAGTCACTGTGTTCTTGTGGATAAGATGGGGAAAAATTTAGATTGAAAGATTGTTAGGTAGATTTGTAGCCCTTTGAAAGCTCTTACTCAAAGCGTTGTAATTACTGGATTGACTTTATCAGAGAGAGAAATGTCTAATACAGTTCTCCAAATGAGTTTCATGAAAAGAACACTAGCTCTTCATGATGATGATGGAAATAACTTGAAAGGAGAGTTCTGTAATCAAATAAATTTGGGGGAATTATGGGTTAAAAAAACTATTATTTATTATAAGTCTCCTTAGTGCTCTCATATACTAACATGAATTGGGAATCTGTCAGAAAGATAGTTTAAGCAATGTTTACAAACTTATTTTATACTGAAACTCTCGGGTTTCAGTCTTATTAGAGATACACTGCTCTCCGGGTGCCTGAGTGGCTCAGTTGGTTGAGCATCCGAGTCTCCATTTTGGCTCAGGTCATGATCCCAGGGTCATGGGATTAAGCCCCACCTCGGGCTCTGTGCTGAGCATGGAGCTTGCTTGGGATTCTCTCTCTCTCTCTCTCTCTCTCTCTCTCCCTCTCTGTCTCACATGCGTGTGGGTACTCTCTCTCTCTAAAATAAAAAATTTTTTTTAAAAAAGGGAAGAAAGAAAGACATACACTGTTCTCTGTAATCCTGCATTATACTTCCAGGTCTTTTATGTAATCCTTAGCTTGTTAACATTTATAGTACTATGACCCCTTTATCTTTTTTCCAGTTTTTTAGCACCCTTTCTGATGCAGCCCAGAAGATATGCCGAACAGTTTTTAGGTCTAACTCTACCACTTGACCTCTGACTTCATTTACAAAGAAATACAGGCTTTTGGCCTTGAACTTCCTCAACCATTGGCTAACTTACCAATACGATTGTGGCAGCCACAAACCACTCTTCAAGCTTTTTCAAGGACCTTAGGTCTCCTTCAGTACAATTCTTTCCTGGATCTCTAGTCTCTTCATATCTTTTGACTTTTCTTTCCCATCAGCATATAAACATTAAGTTTTTTGAGCTATACTTCTCTCTCATGCTTTTTTATTCTTTTTCTCTTTCCAGTCAAACTTCTTCAAAGAACGGCTTGTATTTTTCTCAAACTAGTGAAATCTGACTTCTGTCCCTACCACTGCTTGGAAATAGATACTAAGATTTCCAATAACCTGCTGGGCTGCTCCAGTGGATCCTTTTCAGTCTTTTTCTTGACCTTTACAACATTGACTGTTGTTAATCACCTTTTTTTCTTGGCTTCTGTTATACCATCTCCCCACTTTCACCCTACTTTTCTTGTTAGCTCAGTTACTTTCCTAGCCTGTCCCTTAAATGAATACATACTACAAGTTGTGTCCTCTGCCAATGCTTCTTCTCATTCTGCTCATTTTCTTTGAATAATTCATCCACATCTGTGCTTCCTCTACTGCTTCACTGATTGTTTTTTGTATTCTCTACGTAGCTCTTTCCTGGGCTCTAGGCTTTCATAGTAACCCAGATAAGACTGTATCTTTCTCATCTCTGAATCTTTAACACCGTGAAAAGTTTTGTATGTAGAATTAACAATTGCAGCCATAATTGGAGTATTTACTCTGTCCTGCTACTGTCCTGAGCACCTTACATAGATTAACCCATCTAATTATCACAGTCACTCTCAAGAGACAGTTCTGGGGTTAAAATCCATTATTATGTAACTTTTGTAGATTAGGAAACTGAGATACAGGAAAGTTGAGTAATTTGTCCAAGGAGTAGAGAGATTCTACAGAGTAGAGAGACTGGGCTTCAAACTCAGGCATTTTGGCTCAAGAGTCTACACTCTGGACCACTTCCTTTCTAGATGCTCACTAAATGGTGGACAGACATCTTTATTTACATAATTGAAAGTTTTCTGAGGCACAGATCCAAAATGTAGTTTTTTCTCCCTTGGTGAGTGACGCTTCATCTATCTAATAGATACCTATTTACTCAGTCACCTAAGCTAGAAACTGGGGTCAACCTAGATTTGTGTCCTTGCTGATTTTCTATCTAGTTGTTCAACTGATGACAGAGGTAAAGGTATTGAAGTGCCTAACTTTTTCCTTTTAGTTGTGTCAGTTTTCTGTCAGGTAAGCTCTTTTGTTGGGTACAATACATATTTAGGATTGTTGGGTCTTCTTGGTGAATTGACCTTTTTATCATAATGTCTGTAATGTCCTCCTTTGTCCCTTGTCTATTTTGTCTGATTTTTAAAATTTTTTTTCACATTTATTTATTTATTTTGAGAGAGGGAGAGACAGTACCAGCAGGGGAGGGGCAGAGAGAATCCCACGCAGGCTCCGTGCTGTCAGCAGAGAGCCCAATGAGGGGCACAATGTCAGGAACCATGAGATAATGACCTGAGCTGAAGTCAACAGTTGAATGCTTAACTGACTGAGCCACCCAGGCACCCCTGAATAGTTTTCTTAATGGTTGCTTTAGGTATTATAGTATGCCTACATATTTAACTTAAAATAGTCTACTTCTATCAGTATTTTACCACTTTTAGGGGAATAGATAGGAACCTTAACATTATCTTAGATTTAGTGAGTTCCATTTCCTTAATATTTCTCATATCTTCCCTCTTCTCTTTGTCTCTAAATCCCCTACATTAGTTCATACACTCATCATTTCTCTCTCTCTCTTTTTTTTTTACACCCATCATTTCTTACCTAGATTGCTATCATAGGTTCCTAACATTTCCCTTTCTCTTTTTCATCCCTCTTTTCAGTTTGTATTCTTCATTGCCACAAGAATGGTCTTTCTAAACATAGAAAGTTCTGGGGTCAAACTCCTTCAGTGGCTCTTTAATGTTGTCATAATGAATTTGAAACTCTTAAACCTGGCTTACAAGTTCTTTATAATCTTGTCCTTATCTACTTTTGGAACTTTTTAAATCTCAGCTCTTACCCAAGCTTGGTTTCCTCTACAAAAAACTATTTTTATTCTAGAAATCCATGTTCTGCTTCCTAGAATGTCCCTTGCTTTCTCTTCTTTACTTAACCTCATACTTGTCCTTTAGGACAAGAGTTACCTTGTTACTCAGTTAAAGAGAAACCATCAGCATGGAGCCTTTCCTGACTTTCTTCTTTAAATTATGTCCCCTTTTGCTATTTGCTTAAATCTGTCATGTTGCTTACCATGATACGCTGTTATTAGCGTGTCTTTTTCTTCACTACACTTGAGGTCTTAGAATGCATATTTCCTAAATATTTTATAGTGAAGATGGGGCTTAAAAGCTGCATTTATGAAATGGATTTAGGTTTTAATGACTGTAAGTTTATTATGAGACAATTTGCTCTTTATTTATATCTCATTGGTAATCAAATTTCACCTGGATTTCAGTTCACTTCTGGATGATATGCTTAGAGGGCATAGACAAATTAGAAGATATATTTAGGAAATGTTATTTGTAACCTAGAGGAAATTCACAAGAATTTGAAATAGTCTCTCAAATTCTCAAATATTTGAGAATATTTGAAAGCCTTATTCTTTATGCCTGGCAAGGAGACATGTATGCAAATAGGAAGAAGTGCCATAGGAACATACTTCATTTTAATATGTGAAAAGATTTTCCATAATTATAGGTATAATAGGATGGTATAGATTACTATATTTTATTATGTATTTATTTTTAAAGTTTATTTATTTTGAGAGAGTGCTCACGTGTGCATGCACGTGTGCACGAGTGTGGAAGGGGCAGAGACAGAAGGAGAGAGAGAATCTGAAGCAGACTCCATGCTGACGTGGGGTTTGATCTCACAAACCATGAGATCGTGACCTGAGCCAAAATCAAGAGTCGGACACTTAACCAACTGAGCCACCCAGGTGCCCTGGAAATATTTTCCATAATTATAGGTACATTAGAATGGCATAGAATACTGTATTTCAGATACTGGGTCACCTCTCCTGGGGATATTAAGATGGAGGCTAGGTGACCATTTATTGGGGAATGTTGTAGAGAGAATGAAGACATAATAGAAATTTTGACTAAAGTCCATCCTGTTCCTGAGATTGTATGCAGCTAAAGCCAGAAGAAATACACATCATACTCATAGAGTTATAAAAATGCTGAAGGGGTGGGGCGCCTGGTTGGCTCAGTCAGTTAAGCGCCTGACTTCAGCTCAGGTCATGATCTCACAGTTCGTGAGTTTGAGCCCAGCATCAGCCTCCCCACTGACAGTGCAGAGCCTGCTTGGGATTCTCTCTCTCCCCCCCTCTTTCTGCCCCTCTCCCACATGTGTTTTCTGTCTCTCTAAAATAAATAAACTTAAAAATTAAAAAAAAAAAATGGGGCCCCTGGGTGGCTCAGTCGTTTAAGTGTCTGACTTCGGCTCAGGTAGTGATTTCACAGCTTGTGAGTTCGAGCCCCATGTAAGGCTCTGTGTTGACAGCTCAGAGCTTAAAGCCCGCTTCAGATTCTGTCTCCCTCTCTCTCTGCCCCTCACCCATTTGCACTCTGTCTCTCCCTCTCTCTCAAAAATAAACATTAAAAAATTTTTTTAATTAAAAAAATTATTCTTAAAAAAATAAAAATAAATTAAAAACTAAAAATGCTGGAGGGAATTAACTCATTATGTTATAGAAAGGATTAAAATACTAATAATAATTACTTGATTATAAAAAATATAGGGGCGCCTGGGTGGCTCAGTCGGTTAAGCCGCCGAGACTTCGGCTCAGGTCATGATCTCACAGTCTGTGGGTTCGTGCCCCGCATCAGGCTCTGTCCTGACAGCTCAGAGCCTGGAGCCTGCTTCGAAGTCTGTGTCTCCCTCTCTCTCTGCCCCTCCCCTGCTCATGCTGTCTCTCTGTTGCAAAAAAAAAAAAAAAAAAAAAAAAAATATATATATATATATATATATATATATATATATATATATGTATATATATAACCATTATTTTGTTGATGATAGGTAGAGCCTACCTACTTCCACTTGCTTAAGTGCCTAAATTTGTGATTTAAGTGTTACTAGTTATTTAGAAATGAGCAGTTTTCTTTTTTGAAAGACACCTTATGCTTCTAATATATGCTCTGAGGAGCAGGTGGATATGAGATATGGAAAAAGTGGACATGGGTTTCAAAGGTTTTCAGAATGTTCTATTTTACTTAAACTGTGGGGTGAGTACATGTTTATTTGTTTTAAAGTTTATTGACTTATTTTGGGAGAGAGCACATGTGAGCAGGTGGACGGGCAAAGAGAGAGAAGAGAGAAAATCCCAAGCAAGCACCTCCTGTGGGTTCAGAGCCTGATGCGGGGCTCCATCCTGTGAAGGAACCATGGGATCATGACCTGAGCCAAAATCAAGTCAGATGCTTAACCGACTAAGCTAGGAGCCCCTGTTTTATTGTTTTCATAGCTTATGAATATTATAAATGTTCTTTTGAATATATTCCATGTTTAATTTTTAAAAATCAGATGCAAACATGGCAGATGATAATAACATTTGTTAAATTTGGTGGTGACTTCATCATTTTGTTTTCGTGTGTGTGAGGTATTTGTACGTAACTGTTTTGATAATGAAGTTAATTGTATGTAAGTGATAGTAATTAATCCTCGTCTACAGAACTTGACAGTACTGATGGTGCCAAGGTTTTTAGTAAACAACCAGGAAGAATCCAAAGAGTGGCAAGAGGATCAGGTGTGTCGACTAGAGATGTTCAAGAACTTTTGACACAATATACCAAATTTGCACAGATGGTAAAAAAGATGGGAGGTATCAAAGGACTTTTCAAAGGTAAGAAAAGTAACAAACTCCTCTTTTGTTAGTATTGAAAGTAAAGAAAGAAGGTGAGAAATTAAAAGCCAGGAGTGCTACCAGGATTGGCAAACATTGCTGAATTTCATGTTATATTCAAGTACTTCTTGAATGTGATCTGTGATTTATCTGTTTGCACATTCAAAGTAATAAATACTAATGTTTAAAAAAAAAACAAATTTAATGACTTTATTTTTATGATGTAATATATATTAAAGACAATTTAGAGCATATAAGAAAGAATAAGAAAAAAATCTTAAAGCACCCATTACCTTTTCTCTCCAGAGAATCCTATGGGTTTTATTGCAAATAACATTTGGTAAATGAGTGCTTTCTTCTGATACGTCATGACTATTTTTCTCTATTGTCAAATATTCTTCAAAATATAACTTTGAAGCACTGAATACTCTCCCAGGTATGCTTGTATCTTCGTTTAGTGCAATGGTTATTTATGTTGATCCATTTGCTCCTATATCAGTATCAGTTCCTGCATCAGTTCCTGTGCAGTCTTCCATGAGGCCAGGGATTTTGTCTATTTTGATCAGATACATAGTAGATGCTGAACGAATTTTGTAATTATTATTTCCAATTGGTGGTTAAATGTTTTCTCACTATGTGTTTTTTAAATTACCACTCAAGTTTAACATCTCTTCATACATTTTTTGGTTTGAATTTCTTTTGTGAATCACCTCTTAGGTTCCTTGTTTATTTGTCTCATTTTCCCCCCTATTGCTTTGTAGTAACTCTTTAAAATGCTTCGTTTGTGTCTGCAAATATTTTGCCCAGTTTTCATTTGCCTTTTACTTTTATTTTTTTTAGTGAAAGGAAGCTTTCATTTTTTTTTTTTCAATGTTTTTATTTATTTTTGGGACAGAGAGAGACAGAGCATGAATGGGGGAGGGGCAGAGAGAGAGGGAGACACAGAATCAGAAACAGGCTCCAGGCTCTGAGCCATCAGCCCAGAGCCTGACGCGGGGCTCGAACTCACGGACCGCGAGATCGTGACCTGGCTGAAGTCGGACGCTTAACCGACTGCGCCACCCAGGCGCCCAAGGAAGCTTTCATTTTTAATGTAGCCAAGCCTATTTATCATTTTCTTTGATTTCCTTTATACTCATAAAAGTCTTCTCCATGTTGGTACCACAATAGCCACCTATACTTTCTATTTTGGTTTTAGTTTTTAACTCTTTATCCCATCTGAAATTTATTTTGCTGTGTACTGTATAAAGCAAAAAGATGTTTACTTTTCCAGAGTTAATCAACTGTCCTAATCCTCTCTTAAAATTTGTTCTAATTTTTTTTCTATATTTTCTATATTAAATTTTTTTTCTATGTTTCTATATTGTTCTATATTATATACAGAAGTTTTTACTGCCTTTTGTCCTAGACACTTATTTTCCATGCTTGTTATATTCTATTTTGTTTTTTGTGGCAGGGAGAAAAGTTAGACTAACATGTTTAAAATTGTAATTCCTAACATCACATGCTGTTTCAGATAGTGATTATTAAACACATTATGTCAGTTTAACATCTTTCCCAAATAACGCTGACTATTCTTTTTTTTTTTTTTTTTCAACGTTTATTTATTTTTGGGACAGAGAGAGACAGAGCATGAACGGGGGAGGGTCAGAGAGAGAGGGAGACACAGAATCGGAAACAGGCTCCAGGCTCTGAGCCATCAACCCAGAGCCTGACGCGGGGCTCGAACTCACGGACCGCGAGATCGTGACCTGGCTGAAGTCGGACGCTTAACTGACTGCGCCACCCAGGCGCCCCTATGCTGACTATTCTTGATAGAACTGCAGATCTAAGCACTGATTACTCAGTAAAGGCACAATCAAGATGAAATGAGCAGTGGATGTGGCACACATTCTAGTCATACCAAGCTTTTGATATTCTTTTAGAAGTTTTAAGTCCTCGGAAACAAATACATATGATAGTTTACCAACAGACACAGAATTCATGTTTTACACAGATTTATTAATCATGAAAAATTTTTCACGGATTTTACCATGTTTTATAAAAACATTTTTCATTCATATATCTTAATTCATATAATTTATTCAGATTAGTCAGCTTTGATGCTCATTTTCATAAATACTTTTGAGAAGCACCAGAGTTATGTTCCTTTGAAATAATTTTGCTTGAAGCAGCTCTGCTTACTCATTATTGTTACATCGATGATCTCTTTTGCTTCCTGTCTCTTAAGACCACAGCAGCTATTCTCTTAAAGGATGCTCTTTCCTGTTTTGCCTCAGAGTGCATCTCTTTTATTGGCTTCCTTTTTTCCTGTGGAGTTTCAACCAAGTGTGTGGAAATTCATTGGTAAATGGAGTTGCATTATTTGTCTTTCTCTTGTCTGAAGCTTTTCATTATTTTTAATAGCTTCTTAGATATATGCAAATCTTCATGCTTTCTCCGAGTCATTATTTCATATTCATTTACCAGCAATCCAGGCTCATTCCTGATTAACTCTTATCTATAAAGTCAGTTTTTTGTTTAGCATTCTCCCATATGACTATTAAACAATTGTTGTTATAGCTTACTGTTAATAACCATTGGATACAGTTTTAACAAAAATAGCCCTTAAAAAGTCCCTTGAATGTCCCTTAATATAGAATTTTAATATAGAATTTTGTTCTTTCTCAAAAATATGTATGTAATTGAGATAAAGATTAGAAGGGAATATGTATAAATAGAAATAATGTGTTTAGGGTAATAACCTAATACCTAAGGTTATGGGTGATTGTTTAAAAATTTTACTCAATTCATAAAATTTTCTTTGATACCCTGATTATATTACATTCTTACATTCTACATTGACTCAAAACCTTTTTATTTTTTTTCAGGTGGTGACATGTCTAAGAATGTGAGTCAGTCACAGATGGCAAAATTGAATCAACAAATGGCCAAAATGATGGATCCAAGAGTTCTGCATCACATGGGTAAATATAAAATTGTTGCCAGTTTATAACATACAGTTTTAATTTATAAAGGTTGAGTTTTAATAAGCCTTCTGTTGTGATACTATGAAAATCTGTTCAAAGATGTATGGTTTAGGGAAATGGCCATCTGAATTCTAAGTTGAATGGTTGTAATAGTAGTGCTATATAACAGAGGTTTTATTTACTCTTCTGCCATCGGTGTGATTTTTTTTTTTTTAACCTTTATTTATTTTTGAGAGGGGGACAGAGTGTGAGCAGGGGAGGAGCTGAGGGGAGGGAGACACAGAATCAGAAGCAGGCTCCAGGCCCCGAGCTGTTAGCACAGAGCCCGACGCGGGGCTCAAACTCACAAACCGTGAGATCATGACCTGAGCCGAAGTCAGACGCTTAACTGACTGAGCCACCCAGGCGCCCCATTGGTGTGATTTTTGAGCAAGATACTTAGTCATCTTCTGTTAATGTTTGAAGACCTTTTGCCCTAGTTTGGAATCTGGGTATTTTCAATGAGGAGACTTTGAAATTATATAAGGATTCTGAAACCCAGTTATACTTTTGCCATGTGACCTATGAAAAGTTCCTTAAACTTTCTGAAACTCACTTTCCTCTTTTGTAAAATCACAGATAATAGCTCATCAGGACATTGTGAGCTAATATATATGAAAGCATTTAGTACAGTTCTGGGCATACAGATGTTCAATAAATGGTAAATTCTTTTCTTCCTGTAAGTCCTATGAAACAACTCCTCTACTCCCCTGAATTGGTCATGATTTACAAGAGTCTTTTGGACTTCCCAGAAAAAAATTTTTTGTTTAGTTTTATTGACTTCCTATTGTGTACCAGGTATTGTTCTAAGATCCTTTCATATATTACCTCATTTATTACTTATAACTTGATGAGATATGTTATTCATTCTGTTTTACAGATAAGGATATTGGTGATAATACAAAATTTTAATTGGTTTGTTCTTTAAGGCTGATGACCAAATTGCAGTCAGATCCCAGTAAATTTTTAGAAGTTAAAGTACTTCTTAGGCAAAAGTAATGTTTCAAGTTCTGCATAATAATTATCTGAATTTACTCTACTTTCACTCTAGGTGGTATGGCAGGACTTCAGTCAATGATGAGGCAGTTTCAACAGGGTGCTGCTGGCAATATGAAAGGCATGATGGGATTCAATAATATGTAAAGAAGATGCCTTAATATAAACTGACTCAGTTGATTACATTATTTGCTGAGACCTCAGAGTTTCCCTCCTTTTTGCAAACAGGAAAAAAAAAAGTATTTTTCTTGCCTGTCTTGCTCTTTTTCTTCTTCTCATCTTTTTTCCCCCTCCTTTTCTTCTTCCTTCCTTCTTTCCTCCTTCCCTTTGATATAAGGGAGGAATATATAGTTTTTGTGGAAATCATTCTATTTTTGCTTTAGATTTTCTTCTGTTAGTGTTCACCACCTTAATACTTCTTAAGTTAAACAAATCATGATGTAAAATTTAGTACTTAAAAGTTTTTAATTGTCTCAAAGGCCAAGCATTACATTTGTAAACAGTCCTGGTCAGTAGTTACATGATGTCTCAATAAAAGTGCTGTAAAATAAACTTCAAACTCGTTATAAATTAAGGGGTTGTTAACTTTCTTATGATTTAAATTTATCAATGTATCACATTAAAAGGCAGACAGAAAAACCAATTGCTATGTCACTTAAAACTAGTCCTACATGTATACCTTTAATTGGAGATATCATAGAATAATTTAACCATTAGTATTAGGGATTTTTGTTTAACTTAGAATAATTACGGTAATTTTGCCATACAAATCTTAGGCCTGCCATTTAAATTGAAATTGTGAATTTGGTTAGTTTACAATATAATGTTTTGTATATAGCTTCCATTTTCTTATCTCATATTTTTGAAGACTTAATGACAATATTTGGTTTTTTTTGAAAAGCCAATTTTGTTTCTTACACACCAAAAAAATCTGTTTGATGAAACTGATGTACTTTGTTAATAGTTAATGTATAGACCTCCTAATGGGAAAATAATTGCATATATTAGGCTGTTAATACATATTAAAAATAATGAGACCATGACAAGGTTGATCTGGTTGTTGGTTACTTTGGATTGCTGCATAGTACATTTAGAAAAGTGGCTTTTAAATAAGTTATGAAATTAAAAATACTAGAATAATTATTATACTTATTCATTGTTGATCATGAAGACTAGATATGGTATAGTTGTGTATTTTGAGCTATAGTGAATTGATCTTCAGCACAGGATTGATTTGTAGTAGTAGGAGAGGATATTTTTATAGTATTAATTTTTTATGACTCAAGCGTTTCAAAAAGATCTTATAAGCCAAAGTATCTTTTAAAAATAATTACAAAAAGAGTACAACAGATTTTCTTGTTTACTTGGGCACAGATTTTTATATACCACTAAATTATTTTTACCAGCTAAAAATTAGCATACTCCTATAAAACACTGTATACCCTATATAAATGATGTATCTTGTACTCTGCAGAAATGTCATAAGGTCCAGCTATAGAAATTTGACAATGAGAAAATGCTGTTTTCCAAATTAGTTTCTAATTAAACTGATGCATACCACCTTTTCTGGGCAAGCATTTTTGTGATTTCTGTCCTCGGGGTACCACTTTTCACTTTGACCAAAAAAGGAAATGAGACACTTGGCCAAACTTTATGACTAAGGTATTGCTTTTAAGTTTTTTTTGCGTCTGGTGCAAATTATATTTTTCAGAAGCAAAAATAACAGTGGCAAAGGACAGCAGAACACCTAATTCAGCTTCCATTTCCTCTTTGGTAAGACGAGGGAACTGGAGATGCTCTCTAAACTTCTGATTTCATTAATTCCTCAATCTGACATCTTTAGTTGCAAAAGCTAGCCTTCCATTCTCAGTTTTTGTCCAAGTGCAAACAACGTAAGTTTGACAGCATAAATAATTTGACCAAATTTCCTTTTATTTTTCACTATTGTTAAAATTGGTTCCTAAGCTTTTTGGTACCTGTTATATTCCCAACTTAGACCCCTATGTAGATCTACTATTGTATAACATTGGGTTCTTCCTGAAGTTTATTATAATATGTACAAAAATAAAACTAGGTGTAGTTCCTAAGCTTACAATGCTTATGTAATTATAAAACAAAAACTCGGAAATTAATTTCAACAAACTATAATACCAACAAAGGGCAAATTAGTGGGCAATTTCATGTGATGGATGTCAGTATTTTTCTGGAAGTATCGTATTTGCTGGCATATAAGATACAAGGTAAGTATATACAATGCATTGCAATTTTATGGAGTAATTTATTGGAAAAAATTTAAGTACCTTTCATATGTAGTAAAAATGATTTCAAATTGTCTTATATAAATCATTATTTTGTTCAGATAAATACAGTACATTATAATGAGAAGAGTTCCTAGGTCTGACATGCAGTAATATACTATCTTGAGTATAGTGTCACATAGCTAAAAAGAAATGTAATATTGTCAATAAATACTGATCTACAGAGGTAACAAAAGCAGGAAATTTACTAGAACTAAAGTCTCATTATGCATATTCATATAGGTAGAACATATAATATTAATACCTTATTTCAGTGAATGTAGAGGGTTTAAAAAGTAAGCCACAATATAAAAATAAAATTGAATTTCTTTTATAGATAGCTTTAGTACATACAAATATTTCAGTAAAAAATGGAAAAAGCATTTAAATGCAAAGGAATTTAGCTTGATGCTTGTGTATGTGGTAAAAAGCAAGTATTTTACAGTTTGTATGAGAGAGTGACCAAGGAATTTGAATAAGTTCTAATAAAAACTAGATCTGTGAGAACCATGGCTAAATAATAACAAAATGTATGTAACTTTTGATCTTCCTTAAAACCCAGAAATAATTTTAATAAAGCCAAATAAGTTATATCCAAAACTAGAAATCCATCATCACACCTCATATTTAGATAATTTTGTTCATTGCTTGTATTTACCAGATTCGAAACGGAGTGGTCATCTTCAAAATTTTGCTCTAAAATCCAATTACCATACTCTCAATGTTAAGCCATTGCATTAAAGTTGAGCCTAACATCTTCTTTGCTTTCGAGTTATGAGTTACAGGAATGATGAATTTATATCTCCTATGTTGGGGGCTTAATTTAAATTTAACTTCTAGAGAGTTGAGTAGTCTAAGAGTTATCTTTGTTAAATAGTTGTTGATGTGGTGTGAAATTTTGCTATGATAGTTTTTTTCCCATACTTTGCAATTAGAGGGGAGTAACTTTGTGTTCAGTGTCAAGTAGTTGCTAACCCAAGAATCTAGGCCCTGTCTCTACTGACCTGGTATCTCTGATATGGGTATACTGAGTACGAGGTAATTTCCAGATACTTTTAAAGTGAAAATATACCTTGTGATCTGGTGATTATGGCGTATTTCCTTTGATAATATGCATGTGGTGCCACTCAAGTTCTTTTGAGTTTGGCATGCCTATGCTACTATCTGCAATTTTCTCATTACTTTTCTTCTCTCCATCTGAAATTATCATTTGAAAAGCATATATCTTTTAGCTTCATTTGGCTTACAGGGTTCTCTCAGCCTAAAACAATGCGTTTCCTGGTATCAGTTGAATCTAAATGGAAAAACAGTCAAGTAATTACACAGCAGTACCTACCTGTAACAAGGATAATTCAGATGAACCTGATCCTTAGACAATCTCCTACCTCCTCTGACACTGGGGCATAAAGGCTTTACCTTCTCATGGGAAGCAGAAGGGAGTGATACCCTGTGACTATGGTATATTTTTAAGCAACACATGGCTAAAGTTTTGTGAGCTTCTTTACAGAGATAGGTCTCCTGTCTGCATCAGTGAGGACAACATGCAGTTTCTGCCTACCTGCATAGTTTATGAACCATGCTTGCTTGCTTTTTATGATTTTATAATTGAATGAGAGAAATTTGTTCCTCAGTGACCCAAAAGAGGTAAGAGTTGTTATTGGATATGTTCACGGGTCCGTAATTTCTGACTTTGGGAAATCACTTAAGGGGGTCAGAATATCATTTCTGGTAGAAGGGTGCAAGAAATATCTGCTGGTTTCTTCACACTCAAAATATAGGAAGTGTGAAAACCTTCAGTTGATGTGTGTCTCTTGATTTTCTGCAGTTTCCTTCTTACTGTGTTAAGAGAAACAGTGGATAATCTTGCCCTGAGATAAATGGCATCTTTGTTTCCCCAGTTTTCTTGAAAAATAATGGACATAGGTCACTGTATAAGTTTAAGGTTACAGCATGATAGCTTGATTTACACATATTATGAAATGATTACCAAAATAGGTTCAGCTAACATCCATCTTCTCATGTAGGTACAATAAAAAAGAAGGAGAAAAAATTTCTCTTTGTGATGAGAATTCAGGATTTATTCTTAAGTTTTCTATATATCGTATATCAGTGTTAGCTATAGTCATCATGTACGTTACATGGAAAGATCCTTAATTGTGGCAGTCCCTATTTTTATTTATTTATTTATTTATTTATTTTTATATTTATTTTGAAAGAGAGCTGGGAAGGGGAAGGGAGAGGAGAGAGAGAGAGAGGGAGGAAGAGGGGGAGAGAGAAAGAAAGAATCCTAAGTAGGTTCCACATTGCCAACACGGAGGCTGATGTGGGGCTCCATTTCATCAACTATGATACCATGACCTGAGCCAAAATCTAGAGTCAGACGCTTAAGTGACTGGGCCACCCAGGTGCCCCAGTGCAATCCTTATTACAGCTTTATACTTGTTTTTTTGATTATTGCCAGAAGACTCCTAGTGCTCTACGGACTTCAGATTAATATGTACAGTTTTCAACATTGAGATTACTGTGTTTAGGCAGAGTATACAAAGAACCTAATATTTTATGACTAATGCCATATAAAAGATTCTGCTAGTTGAATATCAGTAGTCTATTCTTGAGACAAAAAAAATCTGACCAAATTGCAATGAGAAGAAATGTGCTCACATGGCATCAGATAAAACCTGCTCACTTGGTATTTTCATTTGTTTCTTAAATATAGGGCTTGCAAATGGCTGTATCTTAGAATAGACTTCAAAAATATACACACTTTGATAATTTGCCTCCACATCTTTTCATCTATCACATTCACGTTTGATGTAGGGATTTTCTGCCCCTAATAGCCCATTTTCTGACATTTTCTTTCCCAGAGGAGCAGAGTAGCTAAGAGTATAGGCTTCAGAAGCAAACTGCCTGACTTTGAATCCTTGCTTGGCTGCTTACCTGCTGTGTCCATGAGCAAGTTTCTTTCTTCATTCCACCCCCTGCTTTTTTTTTAAAGTAAGAGCATGGGCAAGAGGGTCAGAGAGTGAGAGACAGACAATCTTAAGCAGGCTCCACGTTCAGCACGGAGCCCATCATGTGGATAGATCCCACATCCCTGGGATCGATGACCTGAGCTGAAATCAAGAGTCAGATGCTCAACTGACTGAGCTACCTAGGAGCCCCATGAGTAAGTTTCTTACTCTCTCTAAGCTTTTGTCTCCTCATCGGTAGAATGTTGGTAACTCTAGTAGTACCTCACAGCTGTTAGAAGTGAGGAAGAGTTCATACAAGGAAAGTCCTTAGCGCAGTATCTGGGCTCCATAAGTGAAGCCACTACTATGATTTAAAATTTTTTTTATGCTTAAAATCAACCTAAAGTGCATTTTTCGTTTTACCACCTTATTTTTTCTTATGTGTCATTGATAGTGATCCCTTATTTGAGGGATGGGATAACTTAAAAACATTTTCTATTAAAATATGTATGTAGCTATGATAAAACCATAAGAAAATCTTGTTTTATTTGATGGACATTCCTGGTTATCAAGTTTTAGCTTTGTTTTCCTAGCTTTTCAGAGAAATAGGTAGATCCAACTACCTATAGATCTATAAACACCATTTTTAGATCTATAAGCACCATTAAGTGATAAATTTAGGCCACAATTATGTTTTCAAGTAGATATATTAATATCTGGATGTGTTTTTTTTTTTTTTTTTGTCATAGTGATATAATACAACTTACACTACCAAGGTAAATGAAGGAAAGATTTGACATATTGCTTTTTTTGCCCACTTTTAGTTGACCTATGACAGTCTGGAATAATGACAAAAATGTTAATGCCCAAAATAAAACCATTAGAATTTCTATGCTTTTGTTGCTATCAGTCCTTCATTTGTAATAGACTGCCCTTCAAATGCTAATTTGTGTTAAAAAAGTAACTCTTAGGAAATGCTTCCAGTTCATATTGGGATATGACTTGCATTTTGAATTTTCAGTTAACTAAGAAATACACTTGTAAACTATGAACACAAGTCCTGCTTCAGCAGTGAAAATTGTAATTTGATGTTTAATTACCAATTTGCAAAATAAAATCATGCATTTATAAACATTCCACAAAATTTTTAAATAATATCGTTGATGTCGTTAAGAGGAAAGGGATTTTGAATATAAGTAATGCAGAACTGTTCTTGTTTATGAAAGCCAAATCATAAGGTCTTTAACAATTGGCTCTTTTTCTTTTCAGTTTATTGCAGAGATTGTTTTTGCTGTTTTGGACTGTCTCAACCCTTGCTAATGACACTAGGCAGCCTCAGATCATATTACTAAAACCTGTTTACCTTAGCAACAAGCTAACTTGATTTTATTACCAGAAAATGGATTATGAATTCCCAATTATTAAAATGTTGGTTTTCAAATAATCAACTTTTGTCTTTAAGGTTTTTGGTTTTTTAGGTTATAGTTACATGCAGGATAGAAGTGTACAAAAATATTAAGCAGAGAGTAAGGAAAAACAATTTTTGTACAAGAGAGAAGGTAATATTTAAGATTACAGGGGTGTGGACCTTGTTGGGGTCAGGTAGAATTACAGATACACTACGCCATAACTTTGGAGAGTATTTCTGGATTTTGACTGGCATAAAAATGGAATTTAAAGTATCATATAACGCTCCCTGTGGCCCAAATAATGTATTTTATTTTTGACCTCTACAATTCACAAAACCTTGTGTGAAAACTTTCATACTAAAACTACAATAAAAATAATTTTAGCTGGAAATGCTCCAACTAGTTTAAGTAATACTGTAATCGGTGCAATCATGACTTTAATTTGGTTGAGCATTGGGAAAAATGGGAAAAAATCCCCTTATACATGCACACACGCTCCTAAAACATAAAACATGCCTTGTATTTGTCAAAATGGAACCTTGCGGCTGCCCTTTGCCCTCCTTCAGATATCACTTAACTTTTTCTCTAGTTATACTTAAGTATTTCAGAGAAGTGTAAACAAAATTAACCTTTCAGGTTCTTATTTTACGGGTATTTTGGCTAGACTGTCATCCATGTTAGGAATGGAATATGCAGCATGAGCCGTACATCTTAAAATCTATTTGACAAACCTTGAAGCATACTACAAGGCTGTTTGGTTTTACAAGTGCAGGAACCAAGATCTGGGAGGGTGACTGCCCAAAACGCAGCTGCTGCACGGCTGCCCCGGGATCCCCAAGGCCAAGCTCCAGGTGCAGGTACGAGGCATGACGTCACCGGTGGTGCCAGGCGGCGGCTCCGAGAGCTGCGGACGTGGGCTGGGCCGGAAGCGGTGCTGCTGGCGGCCCTCCTCGCTCCGCCCCAAGCGAGCTGGTCGCTGAGCCGCCCAGGCCGCGGTCTGCGAAGCCGGAGTGGGGGGCGAGGCGCCGGCCGGCCCCGCCCCTCGGCCGGTCCCACCCATCAAGGCAGCCCCACTCCTCCTGCCTTGGCGTGGCCGGGCGCGGCGCGAGGTGGGCGCTGCCGGTGAGTGCCAGTTCGTGAAGGCCGGCTCGGTCCGCGCCTGGGTGGGGAGGCGGAGAATGGAAATGGGCTTATCGGCCATTACGTTCTATCTTGCCAGCGCCAGCAGCCCTGTGGCGGTGACAACGATGGACCCGGAGCCTCTGAGCCGTGCGGAGGGAGAAGCAGTAGGAGCCTCTGGACCTGTGGCCGCCGCGACGTTCAGGGAATCGACTCGGCAGGTAGGTGGGGCCGGCGAGGGAGGTGGCGGCGCGGAGGCTGGGGCTAGGAGAGACTAGCTGAGAGGAGACAGCCCTCGTCCGCCGGCTGCCCTCTTTGGCCTGCCCGGTGTTGTGTTCCTCCCAGCAGGCCGCCCGCCGGAGGTGCGTTTCGGGGTTCGTCCTCACGGTATCCTCGCCTCTGCCCAAAGGCACCGGCTTGGGGCAAGGGGCGAACGCCTCGCCACAGCAGGGCGTCCCTCACCAACCCTTTCCGCTGGCAGCTCTGCGGACTGTGGGGGGCTCTCGGGGGTGCTATTCCAGCTTGGGGTCTGCGAGCGAGGAACGAAGGCGTGGCTCCGAAAGGCTGTCCTTAGAGTAGCTGGAAGCCAGGTGACGGCGGCTTCAGACACTTCTCTGCCTCTCCTTGTGCAAGCGCCTGAGTTGTCTTGTTTGTGCCCTTTGGTTAGCTAATAGCAACTATGTGCTGAGCGTTTACAGGCTTTCTTTCACTTAATCCTGATAACTTCTGCATGATGTGGGCGTTATCCCCATTTCACTCGCGGGGTAACTAAGGCTCGGAGCTGCCCAATAGAAGCATAATGGGAGCCACATTTTCTAGTAGCCATTATTTAAAAAGTAAAAAGAAATTTTAATTTTTAATTGTATATTATTAATATTTTATTAACCTAATTTAACAAAAAACTTAAATATGTAATTAATGTGAAAGTTAACAATGAGATATTTTACGTTCTTTTTGGTACAAGGCTTAGGAATCCTGCGTGTGTTTTAGACCTACTGCACATCTAAGTTTGGGCTATCCTCATTTTAAGGGAGCATTAGCCACATGTGGCTAGTGGTTACTGTGTTGGACAGCAGAAGTTTAGAGAGGTAAGGTCTGGAGGTTTCTTTTGTTTTCAGTTTGATAGTTTAAAGTAGTAGTTTAGGGGAGCCTAACTGGCTCAGCTGGTGGAGCATCCAACTCCATCTCAAGATGGTGAGTTCAAGCCCCACTTTGGGTGTGGAGCCTACTTTAAGAAAAATAATAAAGTGTTCCTTTATTAAAAAAAAAAAATAATAGTTTAGGAACTTTGGCCAAGTAAAACTAATGAAGAAATTGTTTCACCTGAAACTAGCTTATTAGTACAGTATGGGCCATTAAGAACCTCGAGTTGCTCCTATGTAGAAATCTTTCCACCTTCAGTGGAAATGAAGCTTTTTGGGTAGCTTCAGTTTTGAGACTAACCACCACCTGAATGTTAGTAAGACATTTCACCCAAACTACAGTTTCCTAGGGAATAGTGCGTGAATGCGAGTGTAGCTTCTTGTAGTATAGAACGTAGTTTGCATGAACAAAAACTTTTCTCCATACTAGTTTTTATATGGAATTTCTTGTCTTTCTCCTACTTGAGAAGGAGAAAAGTCATCAGCAAGAAGGAATTCAGGGGCAACACTAATTGATTAGGGAGCCTCTTTTCATTTTCAGTAGAGACCTGTTGCTGACAGGTACATGTGAACTGGACCTTTAAATCTGTAGTGTTCGATATATTTTCATTTGGTTTTTCCTTCTGTTGTTATCATTGTTTTCATCACTGCTTCAAGCTTTGAATCACTCTAATAGCAAAGTAAACATACCTGTATTGATTTATCAGCTAAATATTGTTTGAAGAGAGGCTCTTTGTTTTTTGGTTTAGTGATATTATATTATTTTCAGATTCCTGGTTGAAACATAATAAATATCTCAACAGTAAAGGAGGCTGTTGAACAAAAAGTAGGAAGTCATAAGAATACCCCCATCGCCAGTATCTCACATTCACTTTCACCAAAAGTAAGTTTCTGTTGTGATCATTCTAAGATTTCCTATACATACATAGTCTCTTCTGCATTAAACATAAATAGGTTCATACTATGCAAACTGTGTTCTGACTTTCCCTTTTTTGCTCTCTCATTCACATTCCTGAAACAGAAACATCTCTGGGAACCCCAGATCTATGCCTTTGAGCATATTTAGAGCAAAGAGGCCCAAGTGGGGACTTGGTTGGAAGGAGAGCCTCCTGTCCTTGATCAGTTGTCTGAACTGAGAAATTCTAAATGCAGTGTAGGGAAAGGAGTAAGAAATAGGAGCTTGGCTTTGTGTTTAGAATTTCACCTCAAATCAGGCCATTCAGTACCTGTTGTGATACCCTATCAGGCAGGTTCTTTGACTAGACTTTTAACCAAAATCTGAGCCTCAATATTATTAAAGGAATGAAAATTTTAGTGCTACACATTCATTTATGTAGCACCTCTGATACCAAGAACTTATGATGTGCTAGGAACTATCTAGTGAAGGATACACACTCTGCCTACTTCCATGTTGCTACCTAGTTGGGGACGGTGACACAGAATAAATTCCATGATGTGCAGCACATGTTTTAAAGAAGTTCTTGGTGCTATGAGACTGTGTAAAAAGAAAATTGCCGTTAAAATCAGGCCCCAAGGAACTAGATAAGTTAATTTACAGTCTAGTCTGGTTAACTATAACATGTGAATTGACAATGCATCTATTAATTTCCTGATGTTAGGAACCTCTTTTTTCGGATCTTTGGAATTTGTTAAAATGGAATTTGTATTATGGACAGTGAAATTTTTTTACTAAGAGGTTTATTGTTTATCAGTAAAAAAGAAACATTTGCAAAATTCAGAGAATAACTTTCATTTATAATTGTTGGGAATTTTGCACCAGACTATTTTCATTTTCTGGTTTACTCATCAATGCCTCCCTTCACTGTTCCCCCTTTCTTTTTCCCTAGAGGTTGGAATCACATGTCATAAACTGTCTTTCACAGGTTTTTTTACTTGCCACTCTCATTCCTTAAGATGATGGGTTGACCAAACTATAGCCTATGGGCCAGATTCTCACTAGCCACTATATAAACTTTTTTTGGAACACAGCTGTACCCATTTATTATGTATTGTCCATGACTGCTTTCACAGAGTTGAGAAGCTGTGATAGAAGCTATATGGCCTGCAGAACCTAAAATATTTACCATCTGACCTTTACAGAAAAGGTTTGCTTATTCCTGTTTAAGAAGATAAACCTAAAACTTGGGTTTTACTGTATCAAAAATTAATATTAAATTTTTAAAAGGAAGCCATTAAAGTCTCTTTAATAAAAATCTTTATATGAAATGTTACTAGAGCAAATAAAATGCCATTTTTAATTCTATATTGTGTGTAGAGAATATTACTCAAAGTTTTGTTTAAACTTAACCTCGGTGTTGGAATGAAAAATATGAATCATGTTTCAGCCTTCACCTTTGCAGGTTTTAAAAAATCTTTTGGAAGGAATATTGCCAAGAGTCACAGCTAATGGAGATAGTAGCTAAGTTTATACTAATTGTTATGAACCAGCCAGAATGTTTTGATGTATTCAAGTTGTTCAAGGAAGGAAGGTAAAGTAGTTGAGCCAATGAGAGATATGCCTTCTCCTTTGCCTTTATCTAAGAAAGGAAAAATTAAGCCGATGAGAAATTACCAGAGGGAGCAGTGAGAAGCTGCTTCTGCTCTAATGGGGGTGGAACGGGACATGGTGATGTGCTGTGAAAGGTCTCAGCTCTGTCTACCGACAGGGACTGTTGCTTTGGCATCAGATCCATCCAGATAGTGTGATGACTGGAGATATAACCCAACTCCTCTGACTTTCCCTTGCTTGTGAAGAGATCCGCAGAGCTGAGTAATGGTTCAGTAGGAAATATTGACATCACAACACCTATAAACCAAATCTTATTTCAAGGGGAAAAATGAAATTGAGTAGGAATGGCTCACTGTGCCTAGGTGGACCATTTGTTGTTCATTTTGTTTGTGGACATAATAAATGGGCTGGTCTTCCTTTATTAAGGGCCAGGATTTGTTTGAACCTTCAAGACAGGGTAGGGAGAATTGTGGCTTTTGTTTTTTCAGGTTAATCCAAAGATAGCCCCTGCTCTCAAGATTTTCATGATCTCAGTTCACTGTACAAGAGTCGTAGATGCTGTCAGTGATGTCTTCGTGTGTCTTGGAGCAATGTATGTGTTCTTTGAGTTGTTGATAGCTGGATTCAAATCCTGGCTAATGACTAAACTTACCTTTGGGAAGTGAAGAACAGAGAGGCCATATATTTTTTCGAAGAAGGAACTTAGAGGATTAGAGGAAATAATGCAAAAGTACAGTTACTTATATTTGTATAACTGGGCAGTTCTAGTCCACTATTTTTATCAGTATAATCCCATCTCTGCAACTGCAGTTCAAAGAATTTTCCTGTTGGTTGAACAACATTCGTGGTTTTAAATTGGTCATATATACAAGTGTAAGACTCCTTATAGAGGACGAAATTTTTGAACTCTGGACTATTCTAGAGAATCCCACCAATGTGGACTCTAATCGTGGGAGTCGTGTAGTCCTATATCATTTTGTTCGTTTAGTCATAAAATTATATCAGTAATACATGAACATATTCTCATCACAAAACAAAGAAAACAACAAAATACAAAAAAAGAATAACAGGCCCCCTTGACTACTCCCTTGCCTCAACCTCTGCACCTGTCTTAGTACCTGTCCCTAGGAGTAACCACTTGCCAGATTTTTCTTCACAATTGCACTGGCCTTTTTGAAATATTCTAGTAAGGAGATGAAATAAAGCCTTTCTTAGGAGTTTAAACTTGAGGCAAGATGACAGTGAAAAACCTTGTCCTCTCCCACAATGTGCATTTACTCTGAGTTTGGAACATGGCTATATATGTGAAGTAAAATTAGTATTTCCCTAGGAATGAAATTTGAGTGTAATTAGAATTCCATACACACTGTTATACTGAAATTTGTAAAATCCTTTTACTATCAGGAAAACTGTTGTCATCTATACATTATTGACTAAGAAATATGGAAATTTAGAGATAGAACACTTATGGCCTGTTTTCCAGATTTGATTTACAAATGAGTTTTATTTGGACTGCACAGTTTAAAATTTTTTTTCGGTTTGAATGTCTTCATGGGGGATGCTTTCAACCCAGGGTCTACCCTTCCCTATATAGTTTTGCTTACTTTTGGTACCAGTTGGCGTTAAAAAGCATTTTAATTAGGAACTTTTGGGTAAAGGAGAGATATAGAGTTAAGTTATACTAGTTTTGTTTTGCCCACACATAGCTAAGCCCAAATCCAGAGATGTAGAATTCTCTGCCATGAACTGTTATTTTATTTTATGTCTCTACTGTATGTATATGTGCATCTATATGATTTTCCTTTGATATTGTACATTAATCCATAATTAGCATTATTCTTTAAATGAGTGAAGTCCAGAGTATCTTCACATATTATATAGCATTGGAATTGCTATGACTTGAAGTGCAGTGCTTGATTTCTTAGCTGTTGACTTCAAGAACGTTTATTGGTTAAGTTCTATTTATTACCCTCAGTAGTGAGTGTGCATGTGTTTGCTTTATTATTCATTAAACTCCACATTTATGCTGACACTCTTGTGTGTATGTGACCTCTTTTAAAAAAACATTTAAGGATTGGTTTATGTTTCTTAATTCCCTACAATACAGCAACTAAGAATCTTTTAGCCATTTGAAAGATTAACCTCACTTGAAACTCATTATCTTATTATTGACATTAGATGAATAGTGAAAGAGGCTTTGAAAATGTAGAACTCGGAGTCATAGGAAAAAAGAAGAAAGTCCCGAGGAGAGTCATCCACTTTGTGAGTGGTGAAACAATGGAAGAATACAGCACAGATGAAGATGAAGTTGATGGCCTGGAGAAGAAAGACGTTTTGCCTACTGTTGACCCGGTAAGTTTGATACTTCTGTCAGTGGTTTTTAAAATTGATTTGTTTCCCCTTAAACATTGAATGAAGGGGCCTTTTGAGGTTTAAATTAACTATATATTGATTATCAAATTATACATTATGATTTTGGTATAAAATAGTATTTTTACAAATATGGATGGAAATATTTCCTGCATTTCAGTAGTGTGAAATCATTTGAGTGTCAGAATTCTTTGTCAGTGTAGCTAGGTTTCTTTAAGAGTTATCTTACTGAAGAGTGTTTGAATTCCAGTCCCTTTGAATTAAGGACTATAATAGTTTCCACCTAAAACTTAGGATTTGTCAGTTCTTTTTATATTGCCTCAAAGTTTGAGTAGAAGATGGGAGTGTACAGGGATGCCTGGGTGGCTCAGTTGGTTAAGCATCCGACTTCGGCTCAGGTCATGATCTCATGGTTCGTGGGTTCAAGCCTATGGCAGGCTCTATGCTGACAGCTCAGCGTCTGGAGCCTGCTTTGGATTCTGTGTCTTCCTCTCTTTCTGCCCCTTTCCAGCTTATGCTCTCTCTCTCTCTCTCTCTCTCAAAAATAAATAAACATTAAAAAAAAATTAAAAAGAAAAGAACATGGGAGTGAATAGTTCTTAATTTTATGTGCCTTATCAGCTAAATTTAAGAATTTCTAAATTATACATGATGTACTATAAAATTATAGGACTAGCTGTACATTCTTAAAAAGGAGTGTTGTCCTTCTAAGTAGGTTTTTGAGAGTTTAGTTGATCAATATTTACTGACTTTCTAATGGGTTCTCTTTCAGGCACTGGTGATACATCAATGGGTACATAAATTTCTATTACATGCTAGTGGGCAGACAGGTAATAAATACATACTATAATTATTAGACTGAAAATTGCTATAAAGAAAATAAACCAGGATAACAGGATAGAGAATTATTAATTTGTATTCGATTTTAAAAATGTTATTACTAGTTTTTTATTAGATTCCACTCTTCATAAATTTTGGTTATTAAAAAAACATCAGATCCAGAGTCTCTACTATAGAATATATTCAAAGGACTGTGCAGTATACTCTGATGGCATTTCCAAATGCATGCAAAACATTGCAGAGGTGTTTCATGCATTGGGAGAATTGTTGGAATAAGTGTTTTTCTTTTAAATTAATTTGAAGGGATTCTTATTTATATACATTGTGTATATATGTATGAATTTAATTTAATTTAATTTAATTTAATTTAATTTAATTTAATTTAATTTTTATGTTTATTTATTTTGAGAGAGAGAGAGAGCATGAGTGGGTAAGGAGCAGAGGGAAGGGGAGAGAGAATCTAAAGTAGGTTCCGTGCTGTCAGCATGGTGCCTGACGTGGGGCTCACAGACTGTGAGATAATGACCTGAGCTGAAATCAAGAGTTGGTCACTTAGCTGACTGAGCTGCCCAGGTTCCCCTTAAAAGTCATTGTCTCAAAAGTTGCTCTCTACTTACAAAGAAACTGATAATAAAAACATTGCATAGAAACGAATGCATTCTTACTACTTTCCTAAAGATTAACTCTTTTTTAAAAAAGCTTTATTGAAGTGTGCCTGTGTGGCACAGTCAGTTGAGTGTCCAGCTCTTGATTTCAGCTCAGATCATAATCCTGTGGTCATGGGATCAAGCCCCACATTGGGCTCCACACTGAGTGTGGAGCCTGCTTAAGATTCTCTCCCTCCCTCCCTCCCTCCCACCCTCCCTCCCTCCCTCCTTCCCTCCCTCTCTCTCTCTCACTCTCTCTCACTTTCTCTCCCTCTGCCCCTCAACCCTTACTCTCTCTCTCTCGCTAAAAAAAAAAATTAAAAAAAGGAAATAAAAGCTTTATTGAAATACAGTTCACTTGGCATACAATTCACTGATATAAAGTTACAGTGACCTGGCATTTATTTATTTATTTATTTAAATGTTTTATTTATTTTTGAGAGGAAGTGCACAAACAGGGAAGGGGCAGAGAGACAGAGAGAGGATCTCAAGCAGGTTCCATGCTGTCAGCATGGAGCTCGAACTTACAAAGCAAACCATGAGATTATGACCTGAGCCAAGATCAAGAGTTGGACACTTAATCAACTGAGCCACTGAGGTGCCCCAGGTCTTTGATCTATTTTGAGTTAATTTTTGTATCTGGTTTGAGGTAAGGGTCTAACTTCATTATTTTGCATGTGGTTTTCCATTTTTCTCATTCTTTTCTCATTGTATGATCTTAGTATTCTTGTCAAATTTGATCATAGAATGTGGTTTTATTTCTAGACCCTCAGTTCTCCTCCACTGATATATGTATATATGTCTTTCCTTGTGCCAGTACCACACTGTCTGGGTTACTGTTGCCTTATAGCAAATTTTGAAGTTGAAGGCATTGAGACTTTCTACTTTGTCCTTTTTCTCCCAAGATTGTTTTGACTATTCTGGGCCCCTTTCAATTCCATATGAATTTTAGAATCAGCTTGTCAGTTTCTGCAAAGAAGTTAGCTAGGGATTATGTTGAATCTGTAGATAAATTTTAGAGCATTGATGTCTTAAGACTTTTGATTCATGAATCTTTAACTTCTTTAGATCCCCCTTAATTTTTTTCTATACTGTTTTGTAATTTTCAGAGTATAAGTTTTATACTTCATTCTTAAATTTATTTCTAAGTGTTTTTTTTTTTGTTTGTTTGTTTTGTTTTTTTTTTTTTTGATGCTACTGTAAGTGGAATTGTTTTCTTACAGTTTTCTTCTCTTCCAATCTGGATGCTTTTTATTTGATGTTCTTGCCTAATTACCCTAGCTAGAACCTGCATTACAATGTTGAATAGAAGTGCTGAGAAGTGGCCATTCTCATCTTGTTCTAAATCTTGCGTGAAACTGTTCCATCTTTTACTGTTAAATATGATGTAGCCATGAGTCTTCTGTAGATTCCCTTTATCAGTTTGAAGAACCTCCCTCTATTCTTAGGCTTTTTTTTTGATTTAAATCATGATGCAGCCTTGAATTCTGTAAAATGCTTTTTCTGCATCAATTGGGATGGTTTTGAGATTTTTGTTCTTTATTCTATTGGTATAGTGACATTAATTGATTTTTTGGATGCTAAACAAGCCTTACATTCTTAGGATAAAACCCACTTGATCATTGTATATAATTATTTTATATGTTCCTGATTTGGTTTGCTGGTAATTACTGTGAATTTTTGCACCCATATTCATAGAAAATACAGGTCTGTAATTTTCTTGTAAGGTCTTTGTCTGGTTTTAGTACCAGAGTAATACTGGCCTCCTAAAATGAGTTGGGAACTGTTGCCACTCCTGGTTTTTTGGAGGGGGAGTAGGGGGGAAGAGTTTGTAAGAATTGGTATTCTTTTATTTTTTTAAGTTTATTTATTTTGAGAGAAAGCAGGGAAGGGACAGGGAGAGAGGGAGAGAGAGAATCCCAAGCAGACTCTGTGCTGTCAGTGCAGAACCTGATGTGGGGCTCGATCTCATGAACTGTGAGATCATGACCTGAACCGAAATCGAGTCTGATGCTTAACTGACTGAGCCACCCAGGTGCCCCCAGAGTTGGTATTAATTCTTATTTAAATGTTTGGTAGACTTTGCCTGTGAAGCTGCCTAGGCTTTTCATTGTGTCTGTTTTTTTTGTTTTTGTTTTTGTTTTTTTTAAAGTTTATTTATTTTGAGAGAGGGAAAGAGTGCAAGTGGGAGAGTGGCAGAGAGGAGGGGGAGGGAATTCCAAGCAGCTCCACTGACAGTGCAGAGGATGACTTGGGGCTTGATCCCATGAACTGTGGAGTCATGACCTGAGCCAAAATTAAGAGTTGGATGCTTAACCGACTAAGCCACCCGGGCACCCTGTGTATAGTTTTTTTTTATTATTATTACAAAATTGTCTTCTTTCTTTTTAAGTCCATTGTGGCAGTTCTGTTTATTGCTTATAGGTAATTTATCTAATTTGTTGTCATGCAGTTGTTCACAGTATTCCTTTATAGTTTTTTCTGTTTTTTCATTTCTGATTCTAGTAATCTGGGTCTTCCTTTTTCTTGGTCAGTCTAGCAAAAGATTGATCAATTTTGTGGATCTTTTCCAGGAATGAGCATTTGGTTTCATTGATTTTCTCTTTCATTTTTTTTTCTCCATTTCATTAGTTTTCACTCTGGTCTTTATTATTTCCTTCCATCTGCTTGCTGTAGGTCTAGTTTGCCCTACTTTTTCCAGTGTCTTGAGGTGGAAGGTTAGGTTATCTTCTTTCTTAATTAGCTATGAACTTCCCCTTCTAAAAAAAAATATTTTGGAGAGAATGTGTGAGCAGGGGAGAAGGGCAGAGGGAGAGAGAGACAGAATCTCAAGTAGGCTCCATGCTCAGCCTGGAGCCTGACACGGGGCTCAATCCCATGACCCTGGGATCATGACCTGAGCCAAAATCAAGAGTTGGTCATCCAACTGACTAAACCACCCAGGCGCCCCTGAAAATCCCTTTTAGAACTGTTTTAATTACATCTCATAAATTTTGTGTGTTACATCTTCATTTTCATTCATCTCAAAGTATTTTCTCTTTGACCTATTGTTTTTTTTTTTTTTTTTTTTAATTTTTTTTTTTCAACGTTTATTTATTTTTGGGACAGAGACAGAACATAAACGGGGGAGGGGCAGAGAGAGAGGCAGACACAGAATCGGAAACAGGCTCCAGGCTCTGAGCCATCAGTCCAGAGCCTGACGCGGGGCTCGAACTCACGGACCGCGAGATCGTGACCTGGCTGAAGTCGGACGCTTAACCGACTGCGCCACCCAGGCGCCCCTGACCTATTGGTTTTTTAAGAATATGTTATTTATTTCCCACATATTTCTTTTTTTTTTAACTACTTTTTTTTTTTTTAAGTTTATTTATTTTTGAGAGGGGAAGACAGAGAGAGAGAAAGAGAAAGCGTGCAGGAGGGTTAGAGGGAGAGAGGGAGGCAGAGAATCTGAAGCATGCTCTGTGCCATTAGCTGATTGCGGAGCTCGAATCCACTGACCATGAGGTCATGACCTGAGCTGAAATCAAGAGCCAGTTGCTTAACCCACTGAGTCACCTAGGCGCCCCTATTTCCCCCATGTTTCTTAAATTTTCACATTTTTTTTTCTTTCTTGATTTCTAATTTCACCCCCATGTGGTTGGAGAACATACCTTGTATTCTTTCTCTCCTTTTAAATCTATGGAAGTTTGTTTTATGGATATCAGCATCTGGTCTGTCGTGGAGAATGTTCTGTACATACTTGAGAAAAATGTATATTCTGTTGTTGTTAGGTGGTGTGTTCTATAGATATGTTAGGTCTGGTTGGTTCATAGTGTTTTTCAAGTCTTCAATTTCCTTGTTGACTGCCTGATTGTCCTATTCATTATTCAAAATGGGGTGTTGTCTCCAGCTGTTATTGTTGAGTTGTCTATTCCCTTCATTTCTGTCAGTTTTTGTTGAGTCCCTCTTCTGAATTTTTCATTTTAGTTATTACACTTTTCAACTACAGAATTTCTATCTGGTTCTCATTAATAATTTTCATTTTTTTATTGATTTTGTCTTTTAAAAAAAATTTTTTTTTTTTAATGTTTATTTATTTTTGAGACAGAGGGAGACAGAGCATGAACAGGGGAGGGGCAGAGAGAGAGGGAGACGCAGAATCTGAAACAGGCTCCAGGCTCTGAGCTGTCAGCACAGAGCCCGACGCGGGGCTCGAACTCACGGACCGTGAGATCATGACCTGAGCCAAAGTCGGACGCTTAACCGACCAAGCCACCCAGGCGCCCCTGATTTTGTTTTTGATGCAACATTGTTTTTCCTTCCTTTATTTCTTTAATTATGTTTTCCGTTACTTTGATGTTTTTTCTGTTAAATCCAACATCTAGTCACTCATGGGTAGTTTCTGTTGCCTGCTTTTCTTCCTGTGTACAGAGTATACTTCTCTGTTTCTTTGCATGACTCTTAGTTTTTTGTTGGAAATTGTACATTTTAGATGACATATTGCAACAACTCTGGGTACTGCCCCTTGCCTTCTCCCTCTCCTCCCTCCCACCCAGTCTTATTATTTGCTTGTGTTTTTGTTTTGTTTTGTTCTGTTTAGTGACTGTTGGATTATTTTAGTGAAGTCTGTCTCCTCCCCATGTCCTGTTCTCTGCTACAAACTAGCTGGCCTTAAAAAAAAAAAAAAAAAAAAAAAAAAAAGGCGGGGGGGGGTGCCTGGGTGGCTCAGTCGGTTGAGCGTCTGACTTCGGCTTAGGTCATGATCTCACAGCTCATGAGTTCAAACCCCATGTCGGGCTCTGTGCTGACAGCTCAGAGCCTGGAGTCTGCTTCGGATTCTGTGTCTCCCTCTTTCTCTGTGCCCCTCCCCCATTCATGTTCTGTCTCTCTCTCAAGAATAAATAAAACATTTAAAAACATTAAAAAAAAAAAAAACTAGCTGGCCTATAGTTTAGCCTGCATCTTTATAGACTCTAAGAACTTCCTCTCAATTACCTTTCACCATAATCTCTACTGATTTTGAGAGCACCCTTTGGGCTTGAACTTTTCCAGCTCTGTTGCAAATGAAGTCAGTTCCTTTGGGAAAAGATTAGAAACTATCTGTTTTATGGCTTATTCTCCTGGGCAAAATCTCTTAACCAGAGCTCTGAAGTTGGTGGTAGGGACAGTGGTGCATTTCTGAGTGACACACCTACTTTAAGAGCTGACTGCTTGGTGGAGGTGGGGAGCCTTAGATCTTTTTGGTTTTTTTCACTGCCTCATGAACCGGGCCTATTAGTGCCCCAGTATTCTTAGTGGCACCATGCCCATGGTATAGCCTCCATTCCATGAATGGGGGCTGACAGAAGGAATCCCCTACCTGTCAACTGCATTTACCTGGAACTTAGTCTCAGTAATAGGTGGCTTGTAGGCAGGATCAGAAATGCTGATCGATGGCCTATCATGCAATATTTGTCCTTCTGAGACTGGCTTATTTTATTAGCATAATGTCCTCAGTTTCATCTAGGTTGTTGTATATGATAAGATTCCCTTCTTTTTTACGGTGAATTTTTCAGTTATATGTGTACACCACAATTTCTTTATCCATTCATTTGTCAGTGGACATTTAGGTGTTTCCACATCTTAGCTGTTGTGAATAATGCTACAGTGAAGATGGGAGTGGAAATAACTCTTCAAGGTCCAGATTTCAGTTCTTTTGGGTAAATGCCAATATTGTAAATGGGAAAAACATCAGGATAGAGAAAGTATGACAGTGTTGTAAAAAACATACACACTTACGAAAAGACTGAGAAAATATACTAAAATATTAATGATAATTATTTACAGGTAGTGGAAAAATGGGTGGCTTAGATGTTCTTTATATTTTGCCCCATTTTCTAAGTATTATACAGTAAATAAGCATTACTTTTGTAATCTAAAAATAAGTTATTCAGTCCCAAAATTTGTATGGAACCACAAAAGACTCCCAATAGCCAAAGTAATGTTGAAAAAGAAAACCAAAGCTGGAGGCATCAAATCCGAGACTTTAACCTGTATTACAAAGCTGTAATCATCAAGACAGTATGGTACTGGCACAACAACAGACATATAAATCAATGAAATAGAATAGGAAACCCAGAACAGACCCACAGATATATGGCCAATGAATCTTCAACAAAGCAGGAAAGAGTATCCAGTGGAAAAAAGACAGTCTCTTTAGTAAATGGTGCTAGGAGAACTGGACAGCAACATGCAGCAGAATGAATGTGGACCACTTTTACACCATACACAAAAGTAAATTCAAAATGGATGAAAGACCTAATTGTGAGACAGGAAACCATCAAAATCCTACAGGAGAAAACAGGAAGCAACTGCTTTGACCTCGGCCACAGCAACTTCTTACTTGACATGCCTCTGGAGGAGGCAAGGGAAATAAAAGCAAAAATGAACTATTGGGACCTTATCAAGATAAAAAGCTTTTGCACAGCTGGGGTGCCTGGGTGGCTCAGTCAGTTAAACGTCTGACTACAGCTCAGGTCATGATCTTATGGTTTGTGAGTTCGAGCCCCACATCAGGCTCTGGGCTGTGGAGCCTGCTTCGGATTCTGTGTCTCCCTCTGCCCCTCCCCTGCTCTCTCTCTCTCTCTCAGAAAATGAATAAAACACTAAAAAAAAAAATCTAAAAAAAACAAAAAACTTCTGCACTGCAAAGGAAACAATCAACAAAACTAAAAGGCAACCGACAGAATGGGAGAAGATATTTGCAAATGACATATCAGATAAAGGGTTCGTATCCAAAATCTATAAAGAATATATCGAACTCAACACCCAAAGAACAAATAATCCACTGAAGAAATGGGCAGAAGACATGAATAGACACTTTTCCAAAGAAGACATCCGGATGGCTAACAGACACATGAAAAGATGCTCAACATTGCTCATACCAGGGAAATACAAATCAAAACCACAATGAGATATCACCTCACACCTGTCGGAGTGGCTAAAAATAACAATTCAGGAAACAACAGATGTTGGTGAGGATGTGGAGAAAGGGTAACCCTCTTTCACTGTTGGTGGGAATGCAAACTGGTACAGCTACTCTGGAAAACAGTATGGAGGTTCCTGAAAAAGTTAAAAATAGAATTACCCTACAACCCAGCAATTGCACTACTAGATATTTATCCAAAGAATACAAAAATGCTGATTCAAAAGGCTACATGAACCCCAATGTTTATAGCAGCACTATCAACAAATAGCCAAATTATGGAAAAAGCCCAAATGTCCGTTAACTGATGAATGGATAAAGAAGACGTGGTATATATATACAATGGAATACCACTCAGTGATGAGAAAGAATGAAATCTTGCCATTTGCAACAATATGGTTGGAACTGGAGGGTATTAAGCTAAGTGAAATAAGTCAGAGAAAGACATCACATGATGTCACTCATATGTGGAATTTGAGAATCTTAACAGATGAACATAGGGCAAGGGAAGGAAAAATAAGGTATAAACAGAGAGGGAGGCAAACCATAAGAGACTCCTAATACAGAGAACAAACTGAGGGTTGATGGGGGTGGGGAAAGTGGGTGATGGGCATTAAGAAAGGCACTTATTGGGATGAGTACTGGGTGTTATATGTAAGTGGTGAATCACTGGATTCTACTGAACCAAGACTACACTGAATGTTAACTAATTTGAGAATAAAAAACAAATAAAACATTTAAAAAATAATAAAAAGTAAAAATAAGTTTAAAAACCAAAAAGATAGCAAGTCTTAATAGTTCTCTATTAAGGAAGAGATGGATACTTTATGCAGGAAGAGATCGATACTTAAATTTTTGTAGAAAAAATGAATCAGCTTGAGTTTGCATCATAAACTGGAAGTCTTGAAGACCAAGATCTAGTCCATTTTTCTTATTACTGGGATGGTGGTGGTGGTAGCGATGCTGGCAGTAGTGGCAAGGTTCCATTGTAGGCTCTTGAGTCATCTGTCCTTTTGATTCAGTGAGGTCAGTGTTTAAACAAAGAGCCCTATACGTTCATTCTGTATAATTGTGTGTGATGATAGATGTTATTCGGGGATCCTTATCCGGTTCCTCAGCTCTGGAGCAGGTTTGACTTTTTGGTAGTCACCACATGGTTATTAGCAATTGTTCTCTCTAGAAACAACCCCAGGAGAATTGGTCCACTTAGAAATATATGCTTTCCTTCAAAAGCCTGCTTAATCCCTTTCTAAGTAGTTTCTTGGCCCTATCATTATAATGTGTTATAGAAACTGGTTCCATTCCCTAGATTACTGCACTGTCCCATTTGCTGGAAGGACTATAAGGTAAACATGAAGGGGGGCCTGGGTGGCGCAGTCGGCTGAGCGTCTGACTTCGGCTCAGGTCATGATCTCGCAGTCTGTGAGTTCAAGCCCTGCGTTGGGCTCTGTGCTGACAGCTCAGAGCCTGGAGCCTGCTTCGGATTCTGTGTCATCCTCTCTCTGCCCTTCCCCACTTGCTCTCTCTTTCTCTCTCTCTCTCTCTCTCTCAAAAATAAGCATTAAAAAAAAAAGGTAAACATTAAGATGAGAGCATCTTAAACAGAGTCCCTAAAATAACCCTTATCCTCAAATAAGAGAGATGCTTCCTGCTCTGAATGTAGAAGATATACATATATTAGATTTGATTGAGGAAAACATAAATATGCAGTATTTTCTTAGTTGAATGTATTTGCTTGGACACTCATTCTTGTGTAAATAGAAGTGGAGGAGCTAACTCACTTCTGTGTCTTTCCAAGAATCCTGTCACAGAACTTCGCTTACCCACTTTTCATGAGAAGATTGTGTTATATGTTTCCCCCTTTTCTCTTTAGTTCGTCTACCCAGTTACAGATATTCCTGTGTTTGCTGTTTTAATACCCTTATAATCATGAACATATCTTAGCTAAGAATGTTATCTTTTTTCTCCTTCCTGGAAACAGTATTAAAATAATAATAATAATTGTTATTTGATTGATTGCTCTCTACTTCCTTTTGGTAAACAAAAATATTGGTGTAGTGAAGCATGCTTATATTACTGATTTCATCCACAGAGGCAAACTGTCATCTGTGTGGCAAGCTTCACAGAAGTGTTCTGTGGGAAGTGCAGCATCAAGATTAACAATGGAATTGTACAATGTAGATTGCATTCTACCATTGGTCCTATAAATATACAGTCAGCTTGTCTTGGGCTATATGGTCTAGTCCCTTTAAAACCTTTAAAGAAACAGAAAAACTCATCTTGTTGCTTATTGGTCATTTATTTTCCCACCATTGAAAGTTCATTTGATATACCCTTACTTATTGTGCTTCACTTATCTGAATCTTAATTTGCCTACTGTATCATAAAGTATGTTGTACTGTATGATTTAAAAAATGTTTTTAAATTAATTTATTTTTAAATTTACATCCAAGTTAGTTAGTATATAGTGCAACAGTGATTTCAGGAGTAGATTCCTTAATGCCCCTTACCCATTTAGCCCATCCCCCCCTCCCACAACCCCTCCAGCAACCCTCTGTTTGTTCTCCATATTTAAGCATCTCTTATGTTTTGTCCCCCTTTCTGTTTTTATATTATTTTTGCTTCCCTTCCCTTATGTTCATCCTTTTTGTATCTTAAAGTCCTCATATGAGTGAAGCCATATGATATTTGCCTTTCTCGTACTGACTGATTTCGCTTAGCATAATATCCTCCAGTTCCAACCAGGTGGTTGCAAATGGCAAGATTTCATTCTTTTTCGTTGCCAAGTAATACTCCATTGTATATGTGTATATCACATCTTCTTTATCCATTCATCCATCGATGGACATTTGGGCTCTTTCCATACTTTGGCTGTTATTGATAGTGCTGCTATAAAAATTGGGGTGCATGTGCCCCTTCAAAACAGCATACCTGTATCCCTTGGATAAATACCTAGTAGTGCAATTGCTTGGTCATAGCAGTAGTTCTGTTTTTAGTTTTTTGAGGAACCTCCATACTGTTTTCCAGAGTGGCTTCACCAGTTTGCATTCCCATGTACTGTATGATTTCTTAAGGTCCCTTTCTATTTATTGCATCATCTCTCTGATACTGTGCTTATCAATAATCAAGACAAAAAAACAGCAAGACAGGAGAAAGGCTATAGATTGTCAATTCATAAATAATCAAGACTATGACTTACCAACTCCATTTTTAGGGGCTGCTGCTTTTTTTGGTTATTCCATGGGTTTAAGGTGGTGGTAGTTAAATGGGTAAATATAAAATGTCTTTGTAGAATTCTGTCTATACAACTTTTAAATTTTTAGTTGGATTGTAGTCTATAGTACTATTTATAGAATGTTTTATGTGCCAACCAAGTATTTGATTACTTCATTCTGGCCTAAATATACAGAATGAGTTTAGGTATGAATGTTGCTAACCTGACTTCTTGTTGCAGACAAAACTTACCTGGGGCCCCTACTTATGGTTTTACATGCTTCGAGCTGCCACATCAACCCTTTCAGGTACTACTTTTCTGTTTGAGTATTGTATAACTATTATCATATGCTCCAAAAACAGGAGCTTTGCCAAATGGGGTGTTTCCAAAGTGAAGGAGAAACAATAGGGAGGTAATTACTTTCAGCAGCTAGCTAGCATTAGAAGATGTTAATCTAATCTTCAGCTTCTGGTTGTGGTGTTTTTTTTTTTTTAAAGAACTGAAAAATGGCTTTATTAATTTATTTTATATTAATTTTTGTGTTTTTGAAACTTAGTTCTGTCAGCAGCTATTTTGCTATTTTGTTACATGATTTCCTACTGATACTGTTGTCATTCTGTCTGCTTATTCTAGAGCCTGTAGTTACAATTCATTTATATTTTAATTTCATTAATATTTCGTATCTTAAGTTGAGCTGTAACTAAGTCATATTTGAAGGAAATGAATTATCACCTTATGACTTAATCATGCTAACTTTAAACATAGGTTTTAAATCATAAAGCTTTCCTCTGTTTCCAGTTTTAACTCCCTCATAGCTTCTGTCATTTTCTGCTTTTTACTAGAGCTAATTTTGAACAGTAATTCATACAAGAAACGTTTACTGAGCACTTAATATACCTACACAGTGTGGTGTAATGAAAAGAACATGAGCTTTACATTCAGACCTGGATTACATTTTGGATGTGCTTCATCAGCCCTTCTGAGTCTAACCTTTCACAGTGCCTGGCATGTGGCAGGCACTCAGTGAGTGTTAGAGAACAAGCCCTTCCTCTCCTACAGCCTAATGGTGTCCCAACTCTCTAAGAGTATATGTTTTTCTTTAAAAAATAGACACATAATAGATAATTATAATACATGGTGATATGGGTTATAATTAGAGGTATAAGGAGTGTTGTTAGGAACAGAAGGAGCCACTACTGCCTCTTGGGGAAATCAAGGAAGATACACAGAAGAGATGTATTAAGTGTTCATAATCTCCCTGAGGGCAGAGACTGTAACTTTTGTATTTTTACAGTGTCTTGCACATAGAAAATACTTAAGAAAAGTTTATGGAGTTGTGTAAGTCATCTAACTTTTGTATCCTTAGTGTGTGACTTTCTTGGAGAGAAGATTGCATCTGTTTTGGGCATCAGCACCCCTAAATACCAATATGCCATTGATGAGTATTACCGGATGAAGAAGGAGGTGTGTCTCCTTTTTACATTTTTTTCATTCATTTCGGTTTACTGTGGACTTCATGGGTTGTGTAATGAGCATATATATCGTCCTTAGCTGCCCAAAAGAGAGCTCCCTTAGGATAGGCATTTCATTCTAGTGTTATTAATTTATCAACTTAGATATTTTTAATTTATGTATTTTTTAATACTGAAATTTCTCTAGGATCTTGGTGTGAAACTAAGCTAGATTTCATTGTGCTAGGTGTTATGTGAGGTGTTATTTAATCTTCATACATCTCTCTTTGGATTATTTTTGCAATTTTAAGATGAGCAAAGACTTAGTCTCTATACTTAGGATATATAGATGTGGAGGGTTAGGTGCACAGAAAATTACAAGTATTAGAAATGTGTAAGTGCTAGTTGTTAAGGCACAAAGAGGTGAAGCAATTTTGTCTGCAAATGTAGTGAGGTCTTAGGGTGGGTGTAAAATGGGTTGAGCCTTAAGGGATGAGAAAAGTTTAGCTCTCAAGAGTATGGGCTGAAGAACCAAAGGGTCTGAATTCGAGTTTTGACTCTGCCACTTCTAACTTAGTAACCTTGAGCAAGATGCTTAACGTCTGTAAAGCCTCAGTTTCTTTTTTTTTTAAATTTTTAAAAATATTTATTGATGTTTTGAGAGAGGAAAACAGAGTGTGAGTGGGGGGAGGGGCAGAGAGAAGGAAACACAGAATCCGAGGCAGGTTCCAGGCTCCGAGCTGTCAGCACAGAGCCCAGTGCAAGCTCGAACTCGTGAACTGGGAGATCACAACTTGAGCCAAAGTCAGGCACTTAACTGACTGAGCCACCCAGGTGCCCCATGTAAGCCTCAGTTTCTTCATCTTAATAATCAGAAGTGTGTTGGGGCGCCTGGGTGGCGCAGTCGGTTAAGCGTCCGACTTCAGCCAGGTCACGATCTCGCGGTCCGGGAGTTCGAGCCCCGCGTCAGGCTCTGGGCTGATGGCTCGGAGCCTGGAGCCTGTTTCCGATTCTGTGTCTCCCTCTCTCTCTGCCCCTCCCCCGTTCATGCTCTGTCTCTCTCTGTCCCAAAAATAAATAAACGTTGAAAAAAAAAAAAAAATAATCAGAAGTGTGGCATCCATGTTCAGGGTTGCTCTACAGATTAAATGAGTTAATATGTAAAATGCTTAGAAAAAGCACCCAATGTATATAGATGAGCATGGGATAAATATTGGAATCTTTTATTATTTTCCTTCAAGCAAATGGGGAGGGCAGCTCAGCTAAAACTAGAATGTAGAGGCATGAAGAGAAATCATGTATCTGGAGAAGTGGCAAGAATAGTACTTTGTCACTGGAGCAGAGTGCAACGGGAGAGTGCCTAAGGCAGCTTACTTTATATTTGTTATATGGTTTCAAAAATGTTTTATGAACACATGAGTGTTTTTAACACTACCAGCCTTGTTTACAGCCTCATTACCTCATCTGGACTATTAAAGAGTCCTAAGTGTTCTCTTTTTCTTGTTTTCTCTCAAGCAAGCTCTAGAGTGATCTTGACAGGTTACTTATTCTGTACTAACTACCCATATTGTGTTGACTGATACAATTGCCACTTCTTCCATGAATTTAGTAGTTCTGGAACTAGAAATTACTTACTGTCTAAATCTCTATAGTGCTTATTCCTTTCTGTCTTAATACTCTTTTTACATGTCTTAACTTCCCTCCTAGATTGTAAACTTCTTGAGGGCAGTGACTGCCTTATCTGTATACAAGCTGCTTACAGAAGCATTAACCATGTTATACCATTTAGTGAATAGACCACCCTATTCCACTGAATAGGCTGATATCGTATAATTGAAGTGATACAGTATTTAGCAATTAAAAAAATTTTTTTAATGTTTATTCTTGAGAGAGAGCATGAGTGGGGGAGGGGCAGAGAGAGAGAGACACACACAGAATCTGAAGCAGGCTGCAGGCTCTGAGCTGTCAGCACAGAGCCTGATGCAGGGCTCGAACTCATGAACCACGAGACCTGACCTCAGCTGAAGTCAGACACTTCTTCAGCTGGCTGAACCACCCAGGCGCCTCTAGCAATTTTTTAATTTAGATTAGAATCTGAAAAGATATAGCCTTTGTCAAAGTTAATTCAGGTCCCATCTAAGGGAAGCAGTGCTGTACCGTGTTTTAAAAATAACATCACTTTCTTTAAAATGTCATATAATAGTTTCCATTTCAGTTTGGGAACAGGGGACAGGGAGGTAAGTCTTGTCTTAATTTGACTAAACTGAATTGGACATGACACTAATGTTTTAGTTTAAAAAAAACAAAGGCACAAGTAGTTGAAAGCAGGGGAACAAATATTTCTTCTGGGCATTTATATTTCAATAATTCTTGATATTTCCTCTTTTTAGGAAGAAGAAGAAGAAGAAGAAAACAGGATGTCTGAAGAAGCAGAAAGACAGTACCAGCAGAGTAAACTGCAAGCTGATTCCATTGTCCAGACGGATCAACCAGAAACAGGGGCATCCGGTTCATTTGTGAATCTCAATTTTGAAATGGAGGCAGACTGTGAAGTAGTTATGGAAAACAAACAAAATCCAGTCTCTGTCCCACCATAGAATGAAATGACTATCAAACTTCAAACTCTAGGGTTTTTATAATACCAGGAACTTTCACATTCTTTATTCAGTGGGATTTAATACAATTATTTATATTTTAAATTATTATCTGGAAAGGGAGAAATGTTTCTTTATTCTTAGGCTCTATCTAGCAAAAGCCAGATCTGAAATTTGGGCATTTATATTATGCTTTTACTGTATGTCAAATTAGTGCTTTAGTTTTAAAATATTCTTTAAAAAAATAAGGACATTCTAGAGCCGTAATTGCCAATTAAGAGTTAAATTATCAAACGTGTCTGTTATTTGTGTTTGTAAGAAAAAAATAGTTAAATTACTGATTAAGACTAATTGGAGCTGATCTTCCTGGTCTCAGATTAAAATGAGGACTTTCCCCCATAGATTTTCTCATGTTGTCTTACATTTATACATCTAACCATTAATTTCATACTAAGGATGGTTTACCGTGTGTAATAAAAGGAGCAAGACAAAAGCACTTTGATTTTTCTTTCCTTGAGAATATTTTATGAAAAGATGATAACACCAATTTTAAGATGTGTTTACTTTTTTTAATGCAGGTTACTACTTAATCTTTTTCAGTACTCAAATAACTAGCTTTGAAAATTATGTTAAAAACACTAGTTACAGGATGAATTTATTAACGTGTTTGTATTCAAGTGGTAACACCTAGTGGTTATCCACATGGCATCCTGGTTTTGTCACTCAGTGGACCCTGAATGCTTCCTATGGGATAAGTCGTTGCAGTGAGGTGGGTGGAGTAAGGGACAGATGAAGACTTAACCCTTCAGGGGCTCACTGTTGAATATTGTATAAGGTGCCATGGTAGCATAGTGGTGACTGGTTATTACCTTTTCAAAGTAACAACAGTAAAGTGGACAATTTACTTAACCCAGGTATGGTCATCTCTCTAGAGTCCACTGTGCTATTGGCAAAACTTACAAAAGTATAATATGAAACTGATTTTGAAAATATTCCTAAGTATGTGCTCATAGTCTTACAGATATCTGTATGACTGATTTATAACTAAATGTGGGTAAGGAAGAATGTGTGGAGTATTTCAGAAACGCTGCTCTTAAAAGCTTTTTCACAAACTTAAAGCTTTCAGAGATTAATGGTTGTTCAAAACAGCATTAAGCTTTCAGTCTTAAATATTTTTGTATAAAATATGGCTTCAGAGAAACTCTAACATAGGGTACAGTAGGCCTGTTAAGGAAATCTTTTATCAGTGAACACGAACATCTGACCATTAAGTTCTTCAACTAAAATTTGAAGGATTTAGGAAAGATAATTTTTCATCTGGAATCTTCAGTTACAAGGATTTGTGGTATGGTACTTCATGGTATATGATGGTAGTTTTTTGGTCATGGGTGTAAACTCTTTAATTTAGTACTTAAAGGATTAATCTTCAGATTATGTAATTAATGTCACCATAAATTTTAGTTTACCAGTAACGCTAAAACATGTTAACCTGACCTCCTCCAATTTGTTTTAAACTTCATTTGAGATAGGACCTCTAACTCAGATATTTATTGGTTTATCCAGTGAAGGCATGCATATCTAAAGATGATCTGAATCTTCTCTCTTGAAAGGCACTAGATCTGAAAGTTTACCTAGAAACTCTTCTGATTGTAGAAGGAAGATGAATTATGAAGGTTTTGTTTCTTAAAATTCACTTTCTCTACTTGTCCAACAGTGGCCAGTTTGTAATGTTTATATAGTTATTCACTGTGCCTTAAATTTTTATACTTTACTTATGCAAACTATAAAATTTCCCAGAAATGCATTAAATGGTTTTGTCTTATTTTTAAGCCTCTTTCACTTTTCCTTCCTTTTTAACTCTTTTTATAATTACTATTTCCTTTGGATCATAGTTGATGATATTTTGCCCTCTTCTAATCTTTCTTCTCATAAACTAAACACAGAACAGTATAATTGAGAATCTTTACACTGAGTTAATTTCTCTAACAAAATCCTTAACGAAATGGAGTTTTGTACAGTGTAACCCCGGTACTGGTTAATAAAGCTAGACAGATTTTTAAAAATACAATAGTGTTTTTAGTTGAAATAGTAACTTGAATACTTTTTATTGAAACATCCTAAAAAGAAACATCACGTCCAAAGACTCCTAACCCAGAAATGAAATGGCTCTCTTCTAATGAATGGGTAAGTTTATAATCTCTGATGCACTTAATGCTTTAGAAGACTCAAGGTTAAGTGACCACATATAAATAAATTATCCCTCAAATATGCAAATTCTTAATGTCTAATGTCAGAAATATCCCATGAAAACTTCATTTCTGAAGATGATACAGGTTTAAAGTGGACTCCTACCTTTACCAAATCACACTTGCCTTACTTGAACTAAGTGGAACCAGAATTTACTACCTCCTAAAACATTTCATCCTATTGCATTTTCCAACTACTGCAAACAAAATTCCAATAACCAGAACATTTGCTGTGTTCTATAGGCATATAAAGTATTTTATTTAGGCCATTTCTAAGGATCCAGCTTGAAAGGTTTTGCATGCAGCATTCAAGTTTATCTTAATGAACACAGTCTAGTCTTTGAGAGATCATGTATCATCAAGGTCTGCAGAGTTTTCATTGTCATTTGCAACAAGGGCTTCTCTGTTCTCATAAGTCCAGAAGCCATTCAGATCGATTAGAATGGTGGTGACTGTGTCTCCTTGATTACTGTTGATTAAATCCTGAAGAGAGATTTTCAAAGGATCCTTTGGTTTAACCATGTCAAAGATTTCATCCTGTGAGAGAGAAAAAAATACAATGAAACCTGGTACCTGATGAACTTAATTTCCTTCATATAGTGATGTGAAATTCAAGGCTGGCACTTGACCTCATGTAAAATTTTTTGTTCTAGTTTTTTTCTTTTCCATTTAACACACAGACAACTCCTTTTCCCTACACACAATCAAATTTTTACTGGAAGATTCCTTAGGTATGTAGCATCTATCTCTCATCTTAAGAGAGAAAGAAACTGAGGCTTGGAGTTTCATCTGATCCAAGCTATATAGCTAATTAGTGGTAAAACTAATGCAGTGTTCTTTGAATACATGATAAGTATCTTATACTTTAATGTTGTCTTCTAATTGTTGGTAAAGCAAGGTCTTAAGTGCAAACTCAGCTCAAACTAAAAACTTAAATGCTTCCAGAGCCAAGATAATGACAACGCTTCATTTCCAATAGTGATGTCAACGTTTTATACTCTGGATCTAAGATGGGTGGTGGGTGAGGGACATTCAGTATCAAGGAATTCCAGAATGACCATGAAATTGTGCTAAAAGTTACTGGAATAGATGGAAAAATCTCTTCTATATTATGAGGTATACTATATGAGTATTTACAAGGAATTGGGTGCACGTTTTCTAATCTTTTTGCAGGAAAATTACTCAGGATTTAGTAGCATTTAAAGAGGGAGATTACATTTTAAAAAGATTAGAAGAATTCAGGTAAATGAAATCTATGAGCTTTTAATCTTGTATGTTTGTGAAACGTCCCTTTCTAGGTTAGTGGCAATTTAAAATTACTAATTCTTAGATTGCCTGTTGCATAGTTTCAGATTTGTCTCATTTATTATTATTATTATTGTTTTATACTTAATTAAAACTGGATGTGTTATTTTATTATTTACTTAGCCTGAACCTGAATCTGTACTAGATACTGAATGTTTTTCATAGCTGGTAAAGTCTACAAAAATGCTAAGTAGCAGCACGTGTTTCAAACAGTGGTAGTTTTCATATTGTAAGACTGATGTCTCCGTAATAGTATCAAAGCAAGCAAGACCTTTGAAGTAGCAGATTTAAAAAGTGTCCAAACCTAAATATAGTTGATTCTTGAACAATATGGACTTGAAATGGATGGGTCCGCTTAGACATAGATGTTTTTGATAAACACAGTATACAGTAAATGCATTTTCTTTTCCTTACGATTTTCTCAATATTTTGTCCCTAGCTTCATTTTTAAAAATATAGTATATAAAACATGTAATATATAAAATATGTGTTAACTGTTTATGTTATTGTTTATGTGAGGCTTCCAGTCAAAAGTAGGCTATTAATTAAGTTCCAGGGAGTCAAAAGTTATAGGTGGGGGAGAGGGGGGCGCCTGGGTGGCTCAGTTGGTTAAGCATCTGACTCTTGATTTCAGCTCAGGTCATGATCTCACGGTTCCGTGGGATCGAGTCTTGCATCAGGCTCTGTTGACAGCGTGGAGCCTGCTTGGGATTCTCTCCCTCTCTTTGCCTCTCCCCTGCTTGCACACACACTCTTTCTCTCTCAAAATAAATAAACATTTTTTTAAAAGTTATACGTAGATTTCCAACTGCTTGGGTGAGCAGGGAGGGTATTGCCCCTAGCTCCTGTGTTGTTCAAGGGTCAACTATAGTTACCAAGTTAAAAATTCATTTTAACTTGGAATAGGCTGCCAAAGGATGCAGGTTATATGGATTCTCTTAATTTTCAATCAAATGAATGAATGCTTCCGATGAGAATACAGACTGACATGCTAAAATCATTAACTATACAAATCATTAGTCCAAGTGTGGTCTCAGTTACTAATGATTTAAATATTGGTTCAGAGCAAGTAACAGCAAATACTTGATTTCATTCACTTCATAGTTCATAAGTTTCTTTCATATAAAATTTCATTTAATATAGGTGATTATCTGTATTACATATATTAAAAGGTAGAGGAGCCTGGCTGGCTCAGTTAGTAGAGCATGCAACTCCTGGTCATGACTTCAAGGTCTATGTGGGTGTAGAGCTTACTGAAAAGGAAAGAAAAGGTAACCTTGACATCTTGAAATGAAACCGGATCTTGTCCATGGATTTTCATTAGTTCCTGTATGGCCTGTATGGATAGAAATAAGTCTGTAAATAAAAAATGCACAACAGCCCCCTTCCTGTCCCATGGCCCCTTTCTAGTTCCACTTCCTTTCCTATCAGACCACAAGCCTTATCATTTCAACCACTCTTGCCAATATTCTCAACTTCCTTGACCTTGCTTCACATCCAGTCGGCCAAACTTAAACAATTTCAGTGTAACTAACAACCTTTCAAGATACATAACGTTGCTATTGAGAATTCCAGAAAAAAAGTCTACAGATTATTGCTACCATATAGGAATGGTCTCCAACCTCAGATCGGCCTTTACATGGCCTAGCGATTAATCTGTGATGCCTGATCCACTCATTTTCCAGGAATGCTGTTCATACCCTCACCGTTCTTTTTTTTTTTTTTTAATTTTTTAATATATGTTTATTTTTGAGAGAGAGAGAGAGAGAGCGCGGGAGAGGGAAAGGGGAAGAGAAAGAGGTAGACACAGAATCCGAAGCAGGTTCCAGGATCTGAGCTGTCAGCACAGAGCCTGACACGGGGCTTGAACCCACAAACCGTGAGATCATGACCTGAGCTGAAGTCGGCCACTTAACCTACTGAGCCACCTAGGCGCCCCATACCCTCACCATTCTTTAAGACACCCAATACGCCACCTCTGCCTCCCACCCTATACTTTGCCTTCTACTTGACAGAAAAAAATGTAAGCAAAACTCCCTCAAACTTTTTTATAACCTTTAAGAACAACAACAACAAAAAAACCTAACTAAAGAAACTACTGTGATCCAGTTGGACTAATAAATATTTTAGGTGAGAGTCATTCACTGGAAAATTCTTGGTAAATAGTCAAATAAATACATTGCAGGTGCTTACTCAGTATGTGGTGCCACTGGTATCAGTGTGTGCACGGGGCATCTCTTTGAAGTAGATGAGAATCTTTAAGTACACCCCCAGCTACTAGAGGGGTAGACCTGGAGGTATGATCTAGAGTGCAACATCTAGGCCCACTTTATAACTGGAATATTGACATACAAAGACTTTATGAACAGCTTAGGACTGCAGGACTCAGTACCAATAAATAATTACCTTAGCCCAGACAACCAAGCCTAAATAAATACTTTGATAAAATAAATGAGAGCAAGCAGGAGGGGCAGAGGGAGAGAGAAAGAATCTTAATGACACAGCTCGATTTTGCGACTGTGGAATCATGACCTGAGCTGAAATCAAGAATCGGACACTAAGCGAATGAGCCACCCAGGCACCCCAATATAAAATATTTGACAAAATTTAGTATTATAAGAATGTTATAAAGAAATCTTTATGAAAAGAGTTGAGGGTTTAATTTCCAAAAGATACATTTACTTTGTTTTCCTAAAATTGAATCTTCATTGAATAGGTCTGCCTAAAGTGGGAGATCCCTATGATGAGTTGGTATTATATTCTTATATTAGCCATTGACTCAGTCTCTAAAAAATGTATACTAATACTGCAATTGTAATTTATCCTAATATTTGCAGTCATTATGACCTAGGAAATCATAATGGAAGTTTTAGAGAATTTAACATGAAACTAAGAAATACATAGTATGAAACTCAGAAACCAAATAGTTATTTTTAAAATATCTAAAATTTTTAAATGGCAAAGAGAAAGCCTCTGGAGAAAAATGGTCTATGAGAAAGATGTGAAAATGTCATTTTTATCATTTAAAAAAAGCCATTTCTTCCTACTGTTGTCTTAACCATATAAAAATCACTTAGTCTTCTAAGGTAATGGAATGAAATACTACTATACAAAATTATTCTACCAAATGGAAAAGTCACCAAATTTAGGAATGATTTGTCTTAAAAGGGCAGACATTCCTACTTTTATACCTTGTGCATCTGAAGGCTTATCAGATAAGATACAATTAAATTCCCTTCAGAACTCATCATGTTATTCCCTGAGACCACCTAAGGTGCAATATAAGTACTTCAGCAATAATGTTTTCATGCTGAAATGTGGCACACAATTCTAGCCAGTTTTAAATTTATTATTATTATTCCTATTTTTAAGTTACTTTCTTTTTGTTTATTAGAGAGTGCACGTGTGACACAGGGGTGAGGGGCAGAGGGAGAGAGAGAATCCCAAGCAGGCTCTGGGCTGACAGCATAGAACCTGACGTGGGGCTCAATCCCATGAGTCTGGGATCATGACCTGAGCCGAAATCAAGAGTCAGATGCCCAACTGACTGAGTCACCCAGGCGCCCCTAGCCAGTTCTAAAATTATTTTAAATATGATAATAAGGGGCGCTTGGGTGGCTCAGTCAGTTAAGCATCCAACTTCAGCTCAGGTCATGATCCCACAGTCTGTGAGTGTGAGCCCCATGTCGGGCTCTGTGCTGACAGCTTGGAGCCTGGAGCCTGCTTCGGATTCTGTGTCTCTCTCTGCTCCTCCCCTGCTTGTGTTCTGTCTGTATCTCTCTCTCAAAAATAAATATTAAAAACATATACATACAAAAATAAATTTTTTTTTTTACAGCACAGCATTTAAAAGAATCTACTACTGGGGCGCCTGGGTGGCTCAGTCGGTTGGGCGTCTGACTTCGGCTCAGGTCATGACCTCACCATCCATGAGTTCAAGCCCCACATCAGGCTCTGTGCTGACAGCTCAGAGCCTGGAGACCACCTCGGATTCTGTGTCTCCCTCTCTCTCTGGCCCTCCCCTGTTCATGCTCCGTCTCTCTCTGTCTCAAAAAAATAAATATTTAAAAAAATAAATAAATAAAAAATAAAAGAATCTACTACTACCAAAGTCTGCAAAAGTTCTACCTTTTCTGAACTGTTTAATTGAAGCTTCTGTAGGATTTTACACATTAGTTTTTGATCACCAAAGCAACGAATTTCTCATGCATATCTGTATCTCCATGTCCAGTATAACCCCTTACATATTTGCACTTTTTTAGTGTTCTACAACTAATCAAATCAGCTTTTAGTCAATTTAAATAGGAAAAAAAAAAAAACAAAACTAAAAGCAGACTTGATTTGCTTCTAACATCTATTAGTAAACGTTTTGTTAAATGAGACTTACCCTGAAGAAGTAATTAAGTGAAAAGACATTCAGATATCCTTTGTTCTCAATATCAAGTAATTTGAAAATATACTGCAGAGCTGCAGGTTCTTTTCGATTCTCTAACGCAAGAACAAAGTCCAGGTAGGTCTTATAGTCCTACAGAAAAGAAAAGGATGTTCATTAGAAGCCTTATTTGGAATTAACTTTTCAAGTGAGTATCTAATGAATTGAAGCCATTTTACAATCAAAGATGGCAATTTTTTTTAATATGAAATGAGACATCCACTTGTATACTTAATATTGGTTTCTAGGAATTCTACTTAGCAGTTAATCTGTATTGGGAATAGTCTGGGGGACACAGCTCATTTTCTTATGAGAGACTTGCTGCTTTAAGGAGTAATTTTCTTTGATTATGCCTTTGAAATGGACAGGACAGTGACCAAGCTATTGTACAATGCCACTAAATTAGTATCTTCATTTCAATGTGGTCAGTTTTGGGGGGGGGGGGGTTGTTTATCTGGAATGAATAGAATAGTATGTTTAAATAGTTATTTTGAAATACTGTTTAAACATTTTTAAATCAGATGATTTCCAGTAAGAAGCCATCTTAAGACTACCAGACATTCTACTTTAACTGAAACTGTTCTCCTGCAAAGAAATGGAAAAAAGCACAAATAAAATCTAGAATGACATAAGGAGAACAGAAAGCTTTCTCTACAAAAAAGGCATATTCAGATTACTTTTGCATGGTGAAAAGAACACTTGAGAGATTCTCACTTAGAAAAAAAATTTATATTCTTGGAAAATACTTTTTTGGCTAACATTAAGAATTCCTTTTTGCATAAATTGCAATATAAAGAGCTAAAGAGATGCAGCCTCATCATGGTCTAACTCCGTTCACAGTTGAAGCCTCTGGTTTACTTTATTCACCAGAAGTCATTAGAATAGTACAAGCTCCTCACTCTTGAGTGTAGACAGCCGTAGGAGTCACAAAGCAGAGTTTCTGCACCTTTCCCTCCTTTTCCTGTGCCACCGGCTATCAATTGTGTTATTCAGAAAACTGCTATTAAAGCTAAATGATAAAACCTAAAACCCCAATTCTCTTCAGACAATATGACCATTTCTTAACTCATTCGTTTGACAATTTATCAGATCCGTAACATGTGTTTTTAACAGCAAGGATGGTGATTTTAAAACGCTAGATGGGGGGCGCCTGGGTGGCGCAGTCGGTTAAGCGTCCGACTTCAGCCAGGTCACGATCTCGCGGTCCGTGAGTTCGAGCCCCGCGTCGGGCTCTGGGCTGATGGCTCAGAGCCTGGAGCCTGTTTCTGATTCTGTGTCTCCCTCTCTCTCTGCCCCTCCCCCGTTCATGCTCTGTCTCTCTCTGTCCCAAAAATAAATAAACGTTTAAAAAAAAAAAAAAAAAAAAACAAAAAAAAAAAACGCTAGATGGGCACCTGGGTGTCTCAGTCAGTTAAGTGTCCGACTCGGTTTCAGTTCAGGTCGTGATCTCACATTTCGTGAGTTGGAGCCCCACAGTGGGCTCTGTGCCAACAGTGTGGAGCCTGCTTGGGATTCTCTCCCCTCTTAGCCTGCCCTTCCCCCATGCACTCTCACTCTCTCTCAAAATAAATAAACAAAAAAACATAAAATACTAGTTAGAATTTCCTAAAGTATTTTGCATTGTTGTGATAAAAGGACAGGTGCATGTTAATTGTTAGGTACTAACATAGCCACTTACAGAAAATAATACAACCCGATTCTTAGATTTAAACCATGGCATCTGTGGTACTGTACCTGACCTGGTAGTTTAAAGAATGAATCATCTATATGAAAACAGTCGATAGGGTTTGCCCATTTTTGAGATTTTTTTTTTGTTTTCTCACTAGTCCATACTCTTCAGGGGAGGTGGGCAGAGGATAGGCTAAATGGGTGATGGGTATTAAGGAGGACACATGTTGTGATGAGCACTGGGTGTTATATAAGTGATGAATCACTAAATTCTACTCCTTAAACTAATATTACACAGTATGTTAACTAACTAGAATTTAAATAAAAACTTGAAACATTAAAAAAAAAAAAGACGATAATGAAATGAACATATTAAAATTTTGTATTTGTCCTGAGTCCATGTTTAAAGTGAACTTGCTTTAAGATCAAAGTCTCCAAAACTCAAACAATTTGATTAGTTCGGACTTTTTAAGACAGATGTAAAAATAATGCTGTATCACATCAAGAAAAGGGTTTGTGGGAGTTGCGGGAGCCTAAATTTTTAAACCTTATCAGAGATTTAAACTACTACCATTTCTCCATCATATGTGAGACACTCCTGGAAAACACGGTCTAAGAAGACATTGGTCATGGTTGCTGTTCCATAGCGGGAGAGTTCTTCTTTACTGAGCATGCCATTGTGATCCTTATCAAGATTCAAATACTGGCCTTGGGAACAAAAGTTATAAAAAGACATGACAAAAGTAAAATTCTAATTAGAATACAAAAGAATAAACACAAAAAGTTCTTTCTATTGGCTAATACTTTGATTTTCAAACTATATTAGGGTAGTGCCCTAAGATCAACTATCCCTGGACTCTGTCACACCAGCCCTTAAGCTAGAACCAGTCAAAGAAAACCCATCATGAAGGCCATGGCCTTTGGGCTATTCCACATCATTATTTGTTTTCAGTTTGCAGGCGTTTAAAACTTTCCTAGGTGTTGAAATTAGAGAGAGATGGGGGTCAATAAAAAGCACTGAAATGTTAGTATTTGAAAGCAGAGATCAAGGATGCCAAAATGAATCAGAAGACCACCCAAGAGAATAGTGTAGCAGACTAATGAAATTAAAGGAAATAAGCAAACAGTCCCTAGAACACCTGCCTCTGGATACTGACAGCAGTGGCATTTTAATCACAATGCAAGATAATAGCTGATGTTCATAAAAATGCTCCTGAGTCATTAAGAAAGGGTCAAATTACATTCTGTATGTTCTATTAAAAAGCAAGAAAATGACAAGTAAATTTTAGTAATTTATAATACTAGCTCTTAAGGTAATTAGAATACTTTGATCCTAAGCTAAATTAGTCTATGTATAAAACTGTTCTTTGAACACCAATTAACTGAGGAAAGGATAACTCAAATTTTAGCATTATGATAGGAACCATACCATAAACCCTTAAGGCAGAAGGTGCAGAAAACCAATTAGTTTCTTGACTCTCTTTGGACAGTTCCTCATCCCTTAACTAAATAAACACAGAGACATGATTAGAAGACAGTAACTGTCAAGTGATATAATTAAGTATTTTAAAAACATATTTACCTCCAATAAATCATCTAGGAAGCTGCATGCTAAAATATCTTGAATTTTAATTTTCCCTTTAAAGAACAAACACAATTTCATTTAAAAAAAAATAGAGGAACTCAATTTTATAAAGGTATTTTAGAAGAGTAATCACACAATTGGTATTTTAAAGTTTCATATTTTACATCAAAAAGAACCAATTCTCCGTATATTACATAACAGGAAGAGCAAGTATCAGAATAACTGTTTTTTAGAACTGGAAGGAGCCACTGATTAACCAATTCATACACCACTTTAGAGGTTAGGTGACATGCCCAGTGTCACACAGCTGGTTATAGTTGGTGCAAATAAATCATAAAAGATATTTATATATTAAGGGCAATGACATGTTAGAAAAATAAATGACATCTTCATGACTTCTCTGCTTATTAAGATTTAGAATATTATCCTTATAATATCTATGATAAGATTTTCTTTTACCTGTTCTTAGAGGGTCTAAAAAGAAGAAGAACTTCCTAACTGCTGTACAAACATAAAAGGAGTAAAAAGACTTTTCCAGCCCATCTAATTGTGGCAAAGTAGGGATAAGTTCCAATATGTAGTTTTCTAAGTCCTGAAAGAATAAAACAAATCAAAATGTTAAATCAAAGTGTTAAATGTCTAATCTTGTTTCTTCATTAGATACTGGAATATTGAATTTCAGTCCTAAAAATCATTCAGCATTAATAGTATATTAACTATGTGAGTGGTAAAACTTAAATTAAATAATTAAACTACTTAAATCAGTTATATAACTATGTGAGTGGTAAACATATTAAATTGTGTTTCTACAAATTTATTTTTTATTTCATTTTTAACATATTTTTGAGTAATACATTCTACAAAATTCCAAATTCAAAAGGAACAAAAAGTATTCATTGAAAGTCTCGTCTATTTCCTCTTCCCAGAGGTAACCTATATCAGCTTCTGATGCATCTTTCCAAAATAACTTATGCACATACAAACCAATACATATATATGTGTATTTCTCTTTCTCTTAAAACATTTTTTTAATGTTTATTTATTTTTGAGAGAGAGAGAGAGAGAGACCGACCATGAGCAGGCGAGGGGCAGGGAGAGAAGGAGACACAGAATCCGAAGCAGGCTCCAGGCTCTGAGCTCTCAGCACAGAGCTCGACATGGGGCTCAAATTCACAAGCCTTTGAGCTGTGAGACCATGACCTGAAGTTGGCTGCTTAACTAACTGAACCACCCAGGAGCCCCTCTCTTTCTCTTTTTATGAAGGATATAGCAGCAAACTATGCAAATTGTTCTGTTATCTTGCTTTTATCACTTAACAACATACTTTATAGTCATTCAATCCTGGCTCTCAAAGAGATTCTTGCTTTTATTTTTTAAATTTTTGTATTTAAAATTTTTAAAAAATACTTATTTTTGAGAGAGGGAGAAAGATAGAGAAAGAGAGAGAGAGAGAAAGAGGGACAGGAGCAGAGAGAGAGGGAGGCACAGAATCTGAAGCAGGCTCCAAGCTGTGAGCTGTGAGCACAGAGCCTGATGTGGGGCTTGAACTCACAAACCATGAGATTATGACCTGAGCTGAAATCGGATGCCTACCCGACTGAGCCACTTAGGCACCCCAAGGTTCTTGTTTTTAAATAGTTATGTATTTTTTCATTGTACAGATGTACCATAATCCATTTATTTTCAAAAAAAAATTTTTATATTTATTTATTTTTGAGAGAGAGAGAGCGAGCACGCAAGCAGGTGAGGGGCAGAGAGAGAGGGAGACAGAGAATCCAAAGCAGGCTCCAGGCTCTGGGCTGTCAGCACAGAGCCGGACGCGGGGCTCAAACTCATGAGCATGAGATCATGACCTGGGCGCTCAACCGACTGAGCCACCCAGGCACCCCAATTTTTATTTATTTTTTTGCTCTCTTTTCATTTTTTTAATTAATTCATTTTTAAATTTACATCCAAGTTAGTTAGCATATAGTGCAACAATGATTTCAAGAGTAGATTCTTTAATGCCTCTACCCGTTTAGTCCATCCCCCCTCCCATGAACCCCTCCAGCAACCCTGTTTGTTCTGTATACTTAAGAGTCTCTTAACGTTTTGTCCTCCTCCTTGTTTTTATATAATTTTGCTTCCCTTCCTTTATGTTCATCTGTTTTGTACCTTAAATTCCTCAAATCAGTGAGGACATATGATATTTGTCTTTCTCTGGCTAATTTCGCTTAACTTAATACACTCTAGTTCCATCCACGTAGTTGTAAATGTGTACCATAATCCATTTAACCAGTCTTCTACTGATGGACATTTAGACTGTTTCTAATCTTTTGTGATACTAAAAACAATACTCCAGGGACAATAAGCTAATTTTCCATTCACAGATATTATGAGAGAACATGGGACATAATTTCTGTAAGTGAAATTGCTGAGTCAAAGAATGTGCATGTTCACGGGCGCCTGGGTGGCTCAGTCGGTTAAGTGTCCAACTTCAGCTCAAGTCATGATCTCACGGTCAGTGAGTTCAAGCCCCGCATTGGGCTCTGTGCTGACAGCTCAGAGCCCGGAGCCTGCTTTGGATTCTGTCTCCATCTCTCTCTGCCCCTCCCCCACTCATGCTCTTTTCTCTCAAAAATGAATAAACGTTAAAAAAAATTTTAAGAATGTGCATGTTCATAATTTTGATAGACACTGGCAAATTTCCCACCTTGCCCCAAAAGCCCACACCTACTTTACACTCCCACCAGCAAGTCAAGGCTAAACCAACAGTTCCCAAATTGTGCCCCAGGAATGCTGCAGTAAGCTCACAGGGGTGCAGCAGGGTATTTTCAAAATTTCAGGAGAACAGTGACATCTGCCAGAGAGTACATAATAGATGTCACTATGAGCTAGAGCTATGAGCTCAAGGTAGTTCACATTTTCAACACTGATTGAGATATGTGCTTTTTAATGACATCAATCTTTGCAAAGCTAGGTTCTTGATGGTTGTGGTGATAAAGCAAGTACCACAGGAAAATTAGTATGGAATAGGAAATGAGGATGACTGTCCAATCTAATTGCCAAGTTTGACTACCCATACATTGCTCCATGGGCACAGATTCCATTAGTAATTGTAATTTAAGAATGAAGCAAAAATATTACTTATTTTCAACTTATGTGTATTATTTTTTCAAATGGCTAATACAATAATAAGCTTAATGGATACTTTCATAAATTGTTTAGAACCAGCTGGTTAATAAATGCAACTGTTAGGTATTTCTTTTGATGTAGAGGAACTATGCAAAAATTACGGAGATACTAAGGGCACCATGAATTGAGAGTCTGGGAAACCACACCCTATTTTATATTCCCTTCTTAAATGCATTATCGAACTTTTTGATCTTTGTCAGCCTGAAAAATTCCTGGCCCTATCATTTATGACACTCATGAATAACCAAAAGCTTTCCTCTGTTTCTTTAATGAGTTTTAATGCTGTTAAAACACTATATTCTTTTTATTTTCTTTTTGAAAGGCTCTTTTTAGAAGTTGGAGAAAAAAAGTTGGAGGAAAAGAATCTAAAAAGGAATTCTTGTGGTCAATGTACATTTTAAAAGTTTTTTTGGGGAAACACATTACTTGCAAAAACAAAAACAATATAAGAATCACCTATAACCCAACCAGGGATAACTACTGTTAACATTTTGGTGTCTACAGTAATTATTAAAATAGGTTAATACTTACAGATTCCCGAAGGTACCCTTGTCCAGCAACATCATATAAACTGAGTCCTATTCTTGTTTGATGAAGCCAAACTGACAATACATAAGAAGATGAAATGTAATTTTAAGATCTGTCCTTTAGCATATATTTGGATAAAAGGAGATAAACAGCTAGATTAGGGGGACAAACTAGTAACTCTACAAACATTTCTCACACATATATTACCCCAAAATTGTTTGTAATGAAATATACCATATAATTAATGGCAGATATCAACACGTCTACCCTGCCTAAAATGACAATAAAGTTCATGCCCTTGAGAATATTGTTCTACATCCATTAAACTTGGTGTTTCACCAAAAAGGGACAGCAATTGTAATGTTATGCCTTCAATGAAGGGGCATTTATTCTACCGAGGTTATTACTGTGACTAAGTATTAGTTAAAAATCATACATCTAGAACTTCACAGATCTTTCTGGAACTTAATAGGAATCATAACTCCAGGTTGTTTAATAAAAACTCCTAGAATGTGATGCTACAACTTTGAATTTGAAACTATCCTCAGGCAACTCAACCTACAATACAGCTGACCCTTGAACAACATGGGTCTGAACTGTGTGGGCCCACTTACACATGGATTTCTTTTCAATAAATACAGTATAGTACTATAAATGTACTTTCTCTTCCTTTTTTTTTTTTTTTTTTTCCTCCAAGTAGGCTTCATGCACAGTGCAGAGCCCAATGCAGGGCCCAATGCAGGGCTTGAACTCACGACCCTGAGATCAAGACCTGAACTAAGATCAAGAGTTGGAGATTGAACTGACTAAGCCACCCAGGCACCCCCTTTTTTTAAGTTATCTCTACAAACAACATGGGGCTCGAACGTACAACCCTGAGATCAAGAGTTATACACTCCACTAACTGAGCTAGCCAGGTGCCCCACCTTACAATTTTCTTAATAACATTCTTTTCTCTGGTTTCCTTTATTGTAAGAATACAGTATGTAATACATATAACATATATAATATGGGTTAATCAACTGTTTATATTATTGGAAAAGCTTCCAGTCAATAACAAGCTATTAACAGGTCAGTTTTGGGGGAGTCAAAACTTATACTCATTTTGACTACATGGGAGGTCAGTACCCCAACCCTTGTGTTGTTCAAGAGTCAACTGTATATTGGTGAATTAAAATAATTTAAATCACCATACATTAAAACTCTTGGTTTAGCCTTTAATATATAGTATGTATGTATGCATTTATTTAATTTATTTAGAAAAAGAGAGCATACAAGTGGGGGAGAGGGGCAGAGGGAGAGAGAATCTCAAGCAGGCTCTACATTCAGTGCAGAGCCCAACGAGGGGCTTAATCCCATGACCTTGGGATCACGACTTGAGCCAAAATGAAGAGTTGGATACTTAACCAACTGAGCCACCCAGGCACCCCTAATATTTTTTAGTTAGTATCTTTAGGATACATGTTTTTGTTTTGTTTATAATAATGAACCCAAATTTATGGTAAGAAATCTCAGCTCTAGTAAATTCCAGGAGAGAAATGGAGTAATAAGAAAACAAATCTGGGTCAAATTCTGCTATTCAGACTTACTAAGAGAGTTGTTTCACAAGGAAGGGATACTATAAAAGCATGTACCAAAAACTCTTTGATTCCCAGAGGAATTTAAGCACAATGAAAATGAAATCACCTTTCCTCATGACATAATTGAAGAATTGCATAATAGAAATTCTTCCGTAAGAGTCTGTATGAAGGAGTTTAGCAAAGACTTTTGCTGTAAAAAACTGCCTAAGGAAAGGAAATAAAGATTAAAATCATCTGCCAACATAATATAAAAATGACTTCTATATTGAATTAGTTAACAGCATGAATCCAAAGAATTAAAAATCAAAATGAAAAAAATCAAAGTGAGAATCGTAGTTCAAAACTTAAAATATTAAGTCATATATCTTTGTATTTTATCATCCTAAGAATGAAAGCCCATACTGTTGTAAATAAATGTACTATATATATGTAGTTGCAAGATATATAAATACTCCATATTATAAAGTATTATTTCTTTTAATAACTTCATACCAATAGAATTTTGACTAATTTTATTAAACTTGATTAATAACTCAAATGGACTCAAATTGTCACCCCACTGGCTTATATTTTCATTAACATTTATTTGAGGCATTTAAAATGTTTAACATACTCCTTTGTTAGTTATACTATTCTTACTTGCACTTTGGTCCAGCTTTTTCACCAACTTTCAAAAAATTTTCATAATTAATCATTGCTTCCTCTCCAATCATAGGTGGTGTTTGGTGCTTATCCAGCAAAAACCATAAGTTCTTAGGAGAATTGCAGAAATGAAGATGTTACAGTTAACAAAACAAAATTTAACATTGGTTAAATGTGTTATTTCCATTAAAATGGTAGCCTGATAGAAATTTAGTATTAAGATGAATCTTATCCCCTATTATCCTTTTGATTACTAAGAACATAGCTAGCATTTATTGAATGCCTAAGTTTAAAGTTTTCTTATACAGCACTTCCTTAATCCATAAACTATGTGACATAGACACTGTTATCTCTACTTTATAAATGAGATTTGGAGCACAGAAATGTTAAGTCCACTGTCCAAGATCACAGAGCCTGGCTAGGATGTGAACCCCCCCAGTTTGACCCCATACTTGTGGCTCTCAACTTTGGCCTTGTTAGGTCACCTAGGGACTTTATTTTTTATTTTTTTTCAATATATGAAGTTTATTGTCAAATTGGTTTCCACCTAGGGACTTTAAAAAACAAAACTATTTTGGGGAGAACTGTGCCCAGGCAAGTTCTGCAGCTGACTTTGACAGGAACCATTGCTCCAGGGCCTTCACCCACTCTGCAGCAGTGATTCCATTAAGAAACCCTGAGATCCTGTATGACTTTAGTACAAATACAAAATAGCTAACATCCAAAGCAACCTTTTATTCTATGCTTACCTGTAATTCTTCATTATCTAATAGTTCTCTGCTTTTCCTCTGCAGAAAGACAGCTCTGGATTCCTCTCTTAATTTTTGTAGTAAGACTTCATCTTCAGCTGGCAGCTAAAAATACACTAGAGTTAATTTCTCTACACCTAAATTCTAGGATTTACACAGTTTTGGATTATGTAAAATATATTTGGCCTCATAAAATAGTACATAAATTAAGTACACACCCTCAAATTACTTTTTGCATCTCAATTTTTCTTAACTTCAAGTTATTAATTTAAAAAGTTCATTTAGGGGCACCTGGGTGGCCCAGTCAGTTCTAAGTGTCCAACTTCGGCTCAGGACATAATCTCACGGTTCGTTGAGTTTGAGCCCTGCATCGGACTCTCTGCTGTCAGTGCAGAGCCCATTTCAGATCCTCTGTCCCTACCTCTCTATGCCCCTCCCCTACTTGTATGCACACACACTCTCTCTCTCTCAAAAATAAACACACATTTAAAAAAAAGATCCACAGAGAATTCAATGATCAGCAAGACCATATCCCTGCCTAGAAAGAACTAATGGTCCAGCCCAAGTTTCATTTTATATTCTCAGAGTGCTCTTTCCACTATAACCTTAGATTGACAGAATGAAATTAGGACTAACTGAAGATAGACCGCCTTAGCAGAATATGACTTCTGAGCCTGGATGATCTTACTCCTTGGAAATGGTCAAGCCAGTGTCTATTATGTTCCCCTCCAAGTAGAGGGTGTGCCCACTGGAGTGATTTCCATAAACAGGGCTTAAAAATGACTCATTCCAATTCGACTTCAAACAATTTGCTTCAAGGATTTCTTCTTCCATATCTCTGCCCCCATTAAATGTGGCTAAGTAACCATAATCCAAATTAGCCATGATTTCCACCTTTCATTTCCAAGAATTAAGATGCCATCCCTCCCATGAAAAAGAAGAAGTATTGGGAAGTAAGGCTGGGGATGAAACTCTGACTGTGCTCCAGTGGCTAGTCAACCAGCTAATCTGCCAAGGAGAGAAGTGGTGACCAAAGATAAAGATACTAGGTTCTCCAAGGCTGTGGAAAGACAGAGAGAGAAAAGAAACAACAAAAAGAACATCCCACAAATCCGCATCTGCAGACAGGAAACCATCTGGGATCTGGAAGAGGTCACAGAGAGAAGAAACAGAAATGGGACATAGGGGTTTCCCTCAGGAACCACAATGACGAGCCAAAGGTTAGTACTGGAAATACAGGAAAATGGACTCCTGGGTTCAGAAATGGGATCATATCAACATCTAAGGGCTGTTCCTGGGTTAGTAAGATACTATTTCATAATCCTGATTAAACGAAATCATGAATATAAAATGCTCTGAAGTACACTGGCACTCAATAAATGTCAATTCCCTTCCTGTGCCCCCAGACTACCGAAAATTTTCAGTTGTCTAGTGGACTGTTTAAGAAATTATGAAATACAAAAAGCAGAAGTATGTATGATATCATCCCATTTTTGCTAAACACATACATGTACACAGAAGTATGCAGAAGAATTCATGCAAAAATATTTATATGTCTGCAATGTTATGGGAAAATATCAGCTGTATTTTCTCTTTTCCATGACAAATGTGGCTTAGTTATATAATTTTTAAAAAGATTTTATTTTATTTATTTATTTTTTTAAATTTTTTTTTTTTCAACGTTTATTTATTTTTGGGACAGAGAGAGACAGAGCATGAATGGGGGAGGGGCAGAGAGAGAGGGAGACACAGAATCAGAAACAGGCTCCAGGCTCTGAGCCATCAGCCCAGAGCCTGACGCGGGGCTCGAACTCACGGACCGCGAGATCGTGACCTGGCTGAAGTCGGATGCTTAACCGGCTGCGCCACCCAGGCGCCCCAAAAAGATTTTATTTTTAAGTAATTTCTACACCTGATGTGGGGCTCAAACTCATGACCCCAAGATCAAGATTTGGATGCTCTACCAATTGAGCAAGCCAGGCACCCCTAGTCATATAATTCTTAAAAGACTGCCAAACAGTGTTATAAAAAGGTTTCCAATAAAAATGGTTTACTTGGAAAAAGTTTTTTTTTAATATGAAATTTATTGTCAAATTGGTTTCCATACAACACCCAGTGCTCCTTCCAACAGGTGGCCTCCTCAATGACCATTACCACCCCACCCTCCTTCCCACCCCCCCCCATCAACCCTCAGTTTATTCTCAGTTTTTAAGAGTTTCTTATGGTTTGGCTCCCTCCCGCTCTAACTTTTTTTTTTCCTTCCCCTCCCCCATGGTCTTCTGTTAAGTTTCTCAGGATCCACATAGGAGTGAAAACACATGGTATCTGTCTTTCTCTGTATGACTTATTTCACTTAGTATAACACTCTCCAGTTCCATCCACGTTCCTACAAAAGGCCATATTTCATTCTTTCTTATTGCCAAGTAGTATTCCATTGTGTATACAAACCACAATTTCTTTATCCATTCATCAACTGATGGACTTTTAGGCTCTTTCCATAATTTGGCTATTGTTAAAGTGCTGCTATAAACATTGGGGTACAAGTGCCCCTATGCATCAGCACTCCTGTATCCCTTGGGTAAATTCTTAGCAGTGCTATTGCTGGGTCATAGGGTAGAACTATTTTTAATTTTTTGAGGAATGTCCACACTGTTTTACTTGGAAAAAGTTTGTACTTGAAGAAATAAGTTTGTACTTGAAGAATATCTGGATAATTCACATATTAATACATTGCTCCTACTTTCTTTGTAAATATTGTTATAATTGAGTTTAGAAGGTAACAGGTTTAAGAGACATTTCTGCTAAAATTCCACAGTTAACTTTTCTACAGTGGTCACATTTTACATAATACTAAATAGGTCTTATTCCTTCAACTTCAGCTCTAAGTAGCTTTCTTAAGGTCTTACTGTTTACTATAATCTTTATCAAAGACTTCACGGTTTTGGCATGAGGAAACATAATTGAGTCTAACTTTTCAAGTTTTCCATTTCAATCTATTTTTCAGTTCAACCTTGAGCAAAATGTATTATACCTTAGAACACGAGTAAAAGACAAAAGTTAAAAATGGTGATCAGCCAAGTAAACCTAAGTCTTATAAAAAGACAACATAATCCAACAGAATACCTACCACAAATATCCATAGGAAAATGAGGAATAAAAAGCCAGTAACCCAAAAAAAGGGGGCCAAGTAACAACTTTGTGTTCTTATACCAATTTATATCAAGCCCTGAGATATATCAATTCCAAAACAATAAGATCAACTACAATGAAAGACTATATAAAATTTTAAATATAATCTTGTATTTATACAAAATAAAAGATGCTGATCCCATTTTAAAAATTACATTTCACTTATAAACTCTGTAAGACATTTGCTTAGATACCACTTACCCTATAATAAAACCGGGGAATGGTCTTATAGAATTCATTTGTGTTTTTCCTATCTCCTTTCCATTCTGAGTAGTATTTGGTAAATAAATCCATTTCTTCATCTTTTAATTCTTGTTCACTTTTTTTTTCTGGTAACAAAATAGATTAAAAGGGAAAAGCACTTTTGGAATAAGTATTTTTTACCATAGGGTAATTACAGTGCAAAAAAGACATTGAAAATTGTGCTTAGATACTGAACATCTATATTAATTTTCTGAAAACAGGAAGAATCACTATCTTCCACTGAAAAAGCCTCCCCTGCAACTTCGACCATATCTCAGCTGCTCCTTTCACTTCTTTTTATCACTATACTTGTCTCTTCCTCAAGTCACTGCCTCCCTTACAGACTTCTGGCATGTTCATGATTCATTCCATCAAAAGTACTTACTGAGCACCTACTACGTATAGAGCACGATTAGACACTGGGGCTAGAGCAGTAAGAAAACAGTCCTGGACCTCATATGAGTTTCAGCTTGCAATCACTGTTCCTCTACCTAATGCAAACCCCGTCCATCTGAGCTCAGACCTCAGGATGCTATTACCCACCAAACCACCTGCAGCTGGCCTATAGCCATCATATTTAGTCAGGCTGCCAGTTTGTTGACCATAGCAACTGGTGCAGTGTTCTTCACCTCAGTGTCTTGCATTAATCATCAAGGAAGGATAACGTTTATGATAGTAACCATGACACCTCAACTCTGAAGAGGGGGTCACCTCTGTCACTCAGTTCCATGGCAAGACCGCAGATCTTATCTGCTCCTAAATATACTAACCTTATATAAAATTTTAAACTCTCATATACCCTCAGATAACTTTTCTCTCCTTCTGGTATTCAAAACCTCACTGTCATAATACCTACACTTCAGCCTCACTGAAATCTTCAATTCTGGGGTCTATTTTCTCAATAGTTTACTTTCCTACTCCTCTTCCTCTTTCCACTTCCTTCCAACATGCCTATAGTTGTTCCCCTAAACCTCTCTTATGCCTGCATTTCTGCCACATGTGCCATGTTAATTCCTAACCTTGGACCACACTGTCGATTCTCTTATTTTCTGGCCATTTATCTTTGTTATTCTTTCTTCCTCATTTCAACTTTTGTAGTGTGACTTCTAAGTCCCAAGTGTATGTCACTAACACAGACACTGCTCTTGAACTCTAAACTCATACATTCAAAACAAAGTATTTTCATCCTCACACTCCAACATACCTAATAATTTCCCATTCCTAACCTCACTACTCTTCTCCTAATTCCATGTTTCTATCCCAGTTAATGGTATTCATCCAGTGACCCAAGCCCAAACCCCTAGAGTCATTTTCATTATTTTACTCATTCTTTTTTCACTCAACTATTCTAGGGACACACAAATATATGTGTGAGTGGACACATGCACATGTGTCCATACATACACACAACACTTTCAACAGTGTCTGGGAAAGCTTCATGGAGATGAAACTGGGCAAAAAACTGAAGAAGGCAAGGAAGCAGGCTATCCAGATATCATGGGAGAAGGGCATACCAGGCAAGGAAATAGCCAGTGTCAAGGCCCTAAGATAGAGGAGTGTGCCTGGTGTGTCCAGGGAAGAGGGAGGCAGTGAGTGTGGCTGTAGCAGAGTGGGCCGGAGGAAACGTAGACGAGGGAAGGCAGATTAATGGGAGACAAGGCCACTAGCTCATTGGTGAGGGAGAGAGCCACCAGAAACAATTAGGAGGCTAATGCAGTAATCCAGGTGACAGATGGTGGAGGCCTGGATCATGGTGGCTGCAATGGAGGCAGTTAGGAGTAAATATTCTAGATATATTTTCTTTTTAGTCCCAGGATTTGCAAATACACTGGATGTGGATATCAGAGAAAAAGAGCAGTTGAACATATCTCTAAAGATTTTGACCTGAGCAGATAGGGTGGCCAATATCAAAAAGGTGGAAAGCTACCAGTGAGCAAGTTAGAAAGGAAAGCAGGAGTTCAGTCTTGGATAAATTAAGATTAAGATACCTATTACAGGGGTGCTTGGGTGGCTCAGTTGGTTGAGCATTCGACTCTTGATTTCAGCGCAGGTCATGACCCCAGGGTCATGGGATCAAACCCCACTCCTCACTGAGCATGCAGCCTGCTTAAGATTCTCTCTCTCTCTCTCTCTCTCTCTCTCTCTTTCTCCCTCTGCCTCTCTCCTGGCTTGCGCACATGCTCTTTCTCTCTCTCTCTCAAAAAAAAAAAGATTCCTATTAAAACCAAGTGGCCATGTCAAGTAGGCAATTAGATATATGAGTCTGGCATTTGGGAAGTGGAAATACACATTTAGGAGACAAAAGCAAATATACAGTATTTAAAGCCTTAAAAATAATGGTTAATTTCACCATGAAGGTAAGTGTAGATAGAGAATAGAATAGAAGCTGACCAAGGAGTGCTTTGGGCACTCTGATGGTAAATTGCTGGGGAGAAGAAAACAAAGATTGAGAAGGGATGACTGGTGAGGTGAGAAGAAAACTAAGGGAGTGTGTCTCCCAGAAACCAAGAGAGAAAAGTATACTTAGGACGAGAGTGAACTACTATATCCCTGGCAGGTCAAGGAAAGTGAGGACTAAACACTGACCACTGGAACAACACAGAGATCACTAACGATCTTGACAAGCAGGAATTACAGTACAGATTTAATCAACAGGTTTTTTTTTAAAAAAAATTTTTTTTTTTCAACGTTTATTTATTTTTGGGACAGAGAGAGAGCATGAACGGGGGAGGGGCAGAGAGAGAGGGAGACACAGAATTGGAAACAGGCTCCAGGCTCTGAGCCATCGCCCAGAGCCCGACGCGGGGCTCGAACTCACAGACCGCGAGATCGTGACCTGGCTGAAGTCGGACGCTTAACCGACTGCGCCACCCAGGCGCCCCATCAGGTTTTTTTTTTTAAAGTTATTTATTTTTGACACAGAGAGAGAGAGAGAGAGAGAGAGAGAGAGAGTGCGCGCGCATAAGTGGGGGAGGGGCAGACAGAGGGAGACACAGAATCCGAAGCAGGCTCCAGGCTCCGAGCTGTCAGCACGGAGCCCAATGTGGGGCTCGAACTCACGGATGGCGAGATCATGACCCGAGCCGAAGTCAGACACTCAACCGACTGAGCCACCCAGGCGCCCCATAATCAACAGTTCTTTTAACAAGCAATAATATAAGGTGAACAGGGAAATGAGGCATAGCTAAGAGGTAGAAGTTTAAGACAAGAACATTTCTTAAGGTGAGAGAAATACCACCATGTTTAAATATTGATAGGAATGACTGAGAAAGAAAACCTGGTGCAGGAGACAGAGACAACTGCAGGAGTACACCTTTGAATAGGTAAAAATGGGATCTAGCACACCACTGAAGGAAACAGCCTTAAATAGAAGCTGTACAACCTAAATGATTTACTTATTATTTTATTTATCTCTCCCAACACTAAAGCTTAAGTTCTACAAGGACTTTTTTTTATCTGTTTTGTTTACTGCTATAGCCTAGAACAGTACTTGGCACATAACAAGCATGCAGTGGGGTGGGTTTAAGAGCGAAGCAGAGGGGACGCCCGGGTGCCCCAGTGGGTTGGGCGTCTGACTCAGGTCATGATCTCATAGCTTGTGAGTTTGAGCCCCCACGTCGGGCTCTGTGCTGACAGCTCAAAGCCTGGAGTCTGCTTCAGATTCTGTGTCTCCCTCTCTCTCTGACCCTCCCCTGTTCACACTGTGTGTCTATCTCTCAAAAATAAATAAACATTAAAAAAAAAAAAAAAAAGAGCAAAGCAGAGAATGGGGCACGTGGGTGGCTCAGTCGGTTAGGCCTCTGACTTTGGCTCAGGTCATGATCTTGTGGTTCATGAGTTTGAACCGCACATTGGGCTCTGTGCTGACAGTTAGGGGCATGGAGCCTGCTTCGGATTCTGTGTCTCTGTCTTTCTGCCCGCCCCCTGCTCGCACTCTGTGTCTCTCTCTCTCTCAAAAAATAAATGTTATAAAAAATTCAAAAAGAGAAGAGTGACGAGGATGTACAAGTACACGTAACTTTTCCTATAAACGGCACAGAAAAATGTAGCAAAAGCTGGAAGGAGATGTGAGAAGAAATGTTTTTCTGGGGCGCCTGGGTGGCTCAGTTGGTTAAGCGTCCGACTTCAGCTCGGGTCATGATCTCGCGGCCCATGAGTTCGAGCCCCGCATCGGGCTCTGCGCTGACAGCTCAGAGCCTGGAGCCTGCCTAAGATTCTGTGTCTCCCTCTCTCTCTGCCCCTCCCCTGCTCATGCTCTATCTCTGTCTCTCAAAAATAAAATAAATGTTTAAAAAAAATATTTTTCTTACATGGAGTATATTATAACATGTTTGTCAGTTGATGGAAATGATCCAGTAAAGGAAAATCTGATAATAGCTGAGAGAGAAGATGAGAGTGAATAAAAGAAAGGGAGCATGATCTAATGTTGGAGTGGAGGAATTGTCTCAAATAGGAACAATTAGTTCATTTTAACAGTAAAGGCAGAGTGTATGGGCATCTATGGTGAGGAAAGGGCTGATAGAAATGGTAAGTGGGAACAGGTGAGCTCCGACTTTCTCAAATACATACACAAGTTCATCAACTGAAGATAAAGAGTAGGTAGGGTATACTGGAGAACTGGATGTCTGGAAGATGAGAACTGCCAGAACTGAGTGTAAGGAAACAAGGAATATGTGTAAATAAATGACTGAAACACTTCCTTTAGGTTCGTGGACATGAATTAAAAGTGAGACCATTCACCATGGTTTCGTTTTTCTCCAGCCACTTTTGGCTACCCTGAAGGCACGTGTGAAATAGGATAGTTTTAACCAGGTTGGTTAACAGGCAAGCGTGAAGGTGAAGGGAAGGGATAAGGGAAAAATATATTATGAAATCTAAAATGTATAAGGAGGGAAGTAAAAAAAAGTGTGATAATAAAAAGACAAAAGAGCAATGGATTATAGGTTATAGTAGGATTAAAGAGTTGTTGGGACTGGGATTCTCAATTATTCCTCAAAAGCCTAGGTCACAGCCACCTAAGTTGGTGCTAAGGTAGCTCCTCATTCCGCAACTCCTTTTCCCGGGAAGTGGGGATCAAACCTTTCAGTAACCCTAAATCACAGTCCAACTGCCTTTATCGAGAGAGCTTCCATAGAAGCGTAAAGTGCGGCTCCCAGTAGCTGCTTCTCCCGCATCTCCCCGCATCTTCAGGAATTTAGGGCCTGGCTATCTCTGCGAGCAGCCCCTCCCAAACTCACTGTTAGTACCGGTGCTGGGCGTCGCTAATCGCCGGCGAAGAATTTCTTTCCAGTCCATGGCTGACTCCCGCGCAGAAGCTCCTGCATTTGCTGTTTACTAACCGCTCCACCCCCTACCAGCTCAGACAGCAATCACCGCCCAACCCCGTAAAGGTCAGGAATATTCAATCGCCATGTTGGACATGGGCGGAAGTCGGCTGAAGAGGCGAACAAACGATTATTGCCACTGCGGCGAATACGGCTAATCACGTTAACAGCGGGCAACGCGGACTTGAAAGGGACGTTAAAAACAATCCTTTGCAAGTCAGCGCCCAACTTCACCAAGTCCAATTTGAAAGGTTCAGGATAAGGAAGCCCCACGTTGTTATTTAACTTGGGGCTTAGGCGCGTATGGGCCACGTGACTCAGGAGTCCTTAAACGTTTCCGGCCCGGGGATGGGGCGGGGGGAAGGTTTTCTTCCTTCACAATTTCTTTTCATTGCTCATTGCTGATATCTAGAGGCCATAAAGGTTCTCTGAATGTAGCAGACGTCAACAGCCAATTCTGCCACTAAAAGCTTCAAAGTAGTTTTTTTAATCGCCCTACGGCCCAGCGAAACGCCCGCGTCGAATTCTGTCACGCCCCCGCGGTCCGGGCCCTCGCGGTGCATTCTGGGTGCGGTAGTTTCCGCCGTGTTTATGGTTGCGTTCAGCGTGAGTGCTGAGGTGAGTTGTTGAATGGAGTGAACATTGTTTGTGATCGGTTCGTACACAGCAGGCAGTGTCCTTTGTGTACCTCCCTTCCTTACTTGAATTGTTGGCTCTGCTGTCTCCCCACCTCCCCTGCCCTCATATCCTTACCTGACGTCTTTGGCGGCCTGGGAGGGTTGTAATGCAGGCCCAGGGCTCCTAGACTTGGGCTTTCGCCGCTGGCCATGCTGCTGCTAGGTCTGGGGTTGGGGACTCCTGGTAGCGGTTTTCCACTTTAAGCCCTTCCGTCAGCAAGGCTCCCATGGGATCCTACCTTTTTTCAAGGGCACACACGCGAAACAAATTGGACGGACCTCCTTGTGCTTTTTCCTCAGGTTTATAGGTTGGAATTTATCTGCCACCAGAAGATTCCTGCTCTATCGTCTGGCTCTGGGACTTGTGACTAACATTGGCTGTCCCTGGATGGTTGTTTAATGGAGAGAACTCACCAGACTTCGTTGTATTAATAGCCCAAAAAGCAGATCCTTGATTTGTCTGTGAGAAAATGAAAATCATCTTTTAAGAAATTGTGCTTTGGTTCTTCGCCCCTCACGCCCAATTCCTTAATTACGCCGTAGAAGTAGGGGCTTTATGAACATCTCTCTAATTGTATCTGGTGCTGATCTCACCGCATGATGACTTTCTGTTTCACTGGTATTCGAAGCCTTCCTAAGTTTTGGAAGAGCAACCCATACCTTAGCGTAGGCCCAGGACACTCTTATTTCTCTCTCTTTCTCAAAGACTATTGTGGCATCAGGAACCAACAGAAGTGGTTTTCTCTTAAAGCGGTGTCTCCACAAAATACTAAAGCAGTGAATCTTCTGATTGCCAAGGCAGGATATCTCAGGAAAGGAGATGAAGGCAGTAATCAAGTTTCTTCTGATTCCCATCTTTTTGCTGCTGGAGCAGCTAAGAAGAGATCACAGATGAATACTCATAGGGAAGATCATGCCTTGCCACCTGTGAGGAACAGTATTCAACTTCCAACAAGACCTCTGAATTCAGAAGAGTGGGATAAATTCAAGGAAGATTTCAAAGGAAAGGCTAATTTTGAAAGTTGGATCATTTCACAAATGGCTCACTGCCATAGCTCTATAGATGTGGCCAAATCTTTGTTAGCCTGGGTAGCTGCAAAAAACAATGGTATTGTAGGCTATGATTTGCTGGTCAAGTATTTGTATCTCTGCGTCTTTCATAAACATATATCAGAAGTTATTGATGTCTATGAAATCATGAAAGCCAGATACAAGAGGTTAGAACCTGGAGGATATACTCTTCTCATCCGAGGATTAATCCACTCAGACAGATGGAAAGAGGCCTTGCTGCTGTTAGAGGATATCAAAAAAGTCATGATTCCTTCAAAAAAGAACTACAATGATTGTATCGAGGGAGCCCTCCTTCACCAAGATGTAAACCTAGCGTGGAATTTGTATCAGGAATTGTTGGGTCATAATCTTATTCCTATGTTGAAAACTTTAAAAGCATTCTTTGATTTTGGAAAAAACGTAAAAGATGATCAGTATTCAAACAAGCTATTTGACATTCTTTTGTATCTAAGAAATAATCATCTATATCCTGGGGAATCATTTGCACACAGTATAAAAACATGGTTTGAGAGGTAATTTTAATTTTTTTATATGTATGTTTTTAATTCAATACCGTTACCTAAAAGCAGCTGCCTCCTTTTTTTGTTGCTGAGAATTACTCTATTCAAATTATACTTTCCTTCCTTGAGATTTATTTCTCCTTAAAGACAACATTTTCTCTCTTTAAAAAAAGTAATAGCATAAACAAGTTGTTGTATTTTCCATTCATCACATAAAAGGGAAATTACAGATCATTTGTATGTTTTTATGTATTTTTTCTGTTTGGAAGGATCATCTGTTTTTTCTGAGGTATTCACTTTGATGTGCCTACCGATAGTACTTATGGCTGGAGTTTATAGCAAGAAAACTGGAGCTGTCTTTGGATCATATTAGTATTTTCAGAAGTTTTTCTGAAACCTAGTGACTGGTATCTGTTTAATCTATGCATTTCATCAACTTGGATGTTTAGAACAGATAAGGGAAGCCTGAGCAGACATGATATGCGAGTGTTAAAAATGGAAAATCTCTTCATTCCAGTTCATTTTGTATCTTTCCATCACCCAACTGCTCTCTCCAAGGCTCTCTGCTTTCCCTTTGCTTTTTGTTCACGTTCCTGGCTGTGACCCTATTTATTGCTTCAGTTTTTTATTCACTGATTCACTACTAATTTTTTTTAGGCACTTTCAAAAAAATTCATTCTTTTTCTGTTTTTCTCTTTTCAACTATATGTGTATCCTTTGCACAGAGCTTTGAAGTAGCAATCATGTTTAATTATCTTATTTAACAAATTTGTTGAATATGAGTGGAGGAGCTAGATTGTGAAATTATTTGAATGCCAAGGATTTTGGGTTTTGTTCTGTTACCTTAGAGTGGAGTTCCAGGGCACCTGGCTCAGTTGGTTAAGCATCCTACTCTTAATTTTGGCTCAGGTCATGAGACCTAATCTCAGGGTTATGAGATTGAGCCCTGTGTCAGGCTCCACGCTGAGCATGGAGCCTGCTTAAGATTGTCTCCCTCTCTCTCTCTCTGCCCCTTCCCTGCTCTCTTGCGTGTGCACTCACTCTCCTCTCTCTCTCAAAAAATAAATTAAAAAATAAAAATAAAAAAGGTAATTGCCAAAACAGAAAAAAAGGTTGGAGAGGGATTAAGATTGGAAATAGGAAGATCTGTTTGGAGGCAATTGTAGGTTTGAATGAGAGATGATGAGATCCTGAATTATGAACTAGGGAACGAGAAGGCAACAGAGTCCTTAGAAACTGATGGTAGTATATGTGAGAGAAAAAAAAGGAATACATTGATTGAGCAAATAAATCATGTAGTTTTGAATGCTTCCATTTGGGTAGGCACTTTGGGTGTTTTGTGATGTAAGATCTATTATGATGGCATTCACAACCTAATGGAGAATGCAATACTTGACAGTTAATAGTGGTGTATAAGAAGATAGTGTAAGGGAAGGAATTACTCTGGGCAGGAACAATCTCTGGCAGCTTCATGGAGAAAGAGTTGAATTTGATTTAGAGGTTACACTATTAATGTTAGCTGCACAATCCCGTGAAAGTAGATTTAGACTTGAAGATGAGGGTTGAATGACCAGAGGAGAAGTGAAGGGAAGGAGGTCCACAGTAGGGTACTGTTCCCTCCTTAGCCCCATCACAGTGTATCACCCACCCTTCTAATTAAACCATCCTGGGGAAGTATCCTGAACATTTCAGAGCTCTTCCCTGCCGAGTTTCTAAATACAGTTTCTAAATAAAATGCCTATTTTTTGGTTCTATGGGAATCTGACCTTTTTTCTTTTTTTAAAAAAATTAGAATTATTATCTCATTTATTTTATCAATTTGTTTATATTGTTTTAAGTTTTAGGAATCTGACGTAATGATTTGGTCTTGTAATCTTTTTTTGTAGTGTTCCTGGGGAACAATGGAAAGGACAGTTCACAACAATCCAGGGAAGGTAAAGACCAGTGTTTTATTTTTAACTTGTTTGATTCAGGCTTAGTAGGTTTTGTTGCTACCGATCAAAAAAATTTTAAGAATACTTTAGAAATAGGATAATTAAGAGAGTACCCACGAAAAAAAGCCATATTTGGCATATGGAGGATTTGCAGTGCTCAACATGTTTTTCCCATGGGTGCAGTGAGCCTCATGTGAAGCCTCAGAGATATTTTGCCCTACAGATCTGGGACCCAGTTGTGTTTTGGGAATAAGTTTAAATACTTTATCTGGATGCCCAGCAGTCTACTTTTTTGGGTTTTCTGGCATACCTAATGTGTGTTATTATCAGTTTTACAAAAAATTGCATGTGATGATCACAAAGATTATAACATTCTTTTTAAATTACCTTTCAATTTCTTTCTGTCCTAGGATTATTCATTCTAGAGAAAATTCTTTTCCAGGATACCATTTAACACAAACTTTTGTAATTACAGTGGTCAGTGTTCGGGCTGTGGAAAAACCATAGAGTCTCTTCACCTGAGTCCAGAAGAGTATGAATTTCTCAAGGAAAAAATCATGAGGGATGTGATAGATGGAGGTGATCAATACAAAAAGACAACCCCTCAGGTGAGTCCTGAACAGGATTTATTCCTTTTTTGGATTGCTTTTCTAGAGTAGGGGTTGGCAATTCTTTTCTATAAAAGACTGATAGTAAATATTTTAGGCTTTGTGGGCCAGTAAATATTTTGGGCTTTGTGGGCCATACAGTCTCTGTTGCAACTTTTCAACTTGAAATACAATACATAATATAGTACATAAATGAATGAGCATGGCTGTGTTACAGTAAAACTATATTAATGAAAATAACAGTGGGCTGGATTTGGCCTGCCAGCTATAGTTGCCAACCTTTAGGAGAGACTGCTTAGAATTTAATAGAATAATTGGGGTAGACTGTCATCCATGTATTGAAGTCAGTTCTGTTTCGTGTAGATGCAAGTCCACTTAAGCCAAAAAGATAGGTGCTTATTTTTTTGTCTAAGTATTTCCAGAAAACTGTGTTCAGTAAATTCCCATGAAAACATGGCTTTTCACAACTCTTCTAATCAAGAGAATTTAAGGTAACTTGACAAAATTATTTCCAGATTTTCTAAGTATTGAATTTGATTCTGTAAGTCATTTTTAATAGCTTCATTTTGCTAATCTTCAGTACTTTATACTGGTTTACTAAGATTAAGTTGAAGAACTAAAATGCTTTTACAACTTGGGGAAAAATTGCTTATCATCTTACTAAATGCTTTTTCTTCAAGATACCAAATAAAAATAAGAAGTAAAAATAGTTTTGCCTTCTCCCCTTGACTTAAAATTGTCACAGAAGGCCCCTAGATCATATGAAAACTTTTAATCCTCAAAATAAAGTCAAAATATGGTCCATAAAAACATTAGCTTCATTTTATGGAATACCTTTTAGCTGACTTTATTGATAAATAAAATTAGTTAACGTTTATTAATGATGCTAAGTATTTTATATTCATTATCTTATATATTATTTAATTTTTATAACCACCCTAAAAGGTACTACTTTATTTCTGTTTTATAGAGAGAGTGACTGAGGCTTTGGGAGATTAAATCTGCCCAAGGACCCCTCACTAGGACTGACTGACCCTAAAACCTTTACTGTCACACTCCATTGCCTCTCACTGCATGACAGTCCATAGTTCCATATAAATCTGACAGCCAGCTGGTTGGAGTAGCTTTAAGAATTTCTGCCAGCTGAAATACGATTTAAACAAATAAATTTCATTTCCCTCATCAAACATCTGTTGAACGCTTATCTGTATTTTCTACAGTAGATGTTAAGATAGATGCAAGGTTGTGTACAAATTATGCTGTTTGCTGCCAAAAACTTAACCATTTCTGTTGTGGATTAATTGAAATTTTCCCACCTTTCATTTTTTATTTAATAGTCTTCAACCTAAAGGAAAAATGAAAGAATAGCACAATAGACACCTACATACTCTTCATTTTGAGTAACCAATTGTTACCATGCCATTTATGCATTCCCTCCGTATGTTTTTATGAGTTATATAAATGTAGGTTGTGGGGGCACCTGGGTGTCTCTCAGTTGGTTGAGCGTCTAACTCTTGGTGTCAGCTCAGGTCATGATCTCAAGGTTTGTAAGTTCAAGCCCACATTGAACTGTTAGTGTGGAGCCTGCTTGGGATTCTCTCTCTCTCTCTCTCTCTCTCTCTCTCTCTCTCTTTCTTTCTCTGCCCCTCCCCTGCTCGCTCTTTCTTTCAAAATAAACAAATAAAAAAAATAATAATAGGTTGTAGACATATTACCTTAAATATTTCAGCCTGTATCTTCTAAGAATAAGAAAATTCTGTTATTAAATACCATTATCACATCTAAGAACCTTCATATTAATATAACTTAATAAAAGGCACATATTCAAATTTTCCCAGTTGCCTCCTTGAAATGTATTTTATAACTTTTCCCCCCACTGATCCAGGATTCAGTCAAGATTTGTTCATTGCTTTTGGTGGTTAGGTCTCTCTAAATCAAGAGCAGCCCCTCCCACACTGCTTTTTTTTTTTTTTTTTTTAATTTTTTTTTCAACGTTTATTTATTTTTGGGACAGAGAGAGACAGAGCATGAACGGGGGAGGGGCAGAGAGAGAGGGAGACACAGAATCGGAAACAGGCTCCAGGCTCTGAGCCATCAGCCCAGAGCCCGACGCGGGGCTCGAACTCACGGACCGCGAGATCGTGACCTGGCTGAAGTCGGACGCTTAACCGACTGCGCCACCCAGGCGCCCCTTTTATTTTTTTTAATGACATTGATGTTTTTTTTTGAAAAGTCTAGGTGCTTTGTCTTATACTGGACTTCTCAAACTTTGTACCTGTGAATCATTTGAAGGTCTGGTTAAAATGCAAATTATGATTGAGTTGTCTAGGGGCCCAAGACTCTGTATTTTTTTTTTTTTTTAATTTTTTTTTTCAACGTTTATTCATTTCTGGGACAGAGAGAGACAGAGCATGAACGGGGGAGGGGCAGAGAGAGAGGGAGACACAGAATCGGAAACAGGCTCCAGGCTCTGAGCCATCAGCCCAGAGCCTGACGCGGGGCTCGAACTCACGGACCGCGAGATCGCGACCTGGCTGAAGTCGGACGCTTAACCGACTGCGCCACCCAGGCGCCCCAAGACTCTGTATTTTGAACAAGCTCCCAGATGATACGATTCTGGTCTTTAAACCACATTTTGAGCAATAAGACTTTAGACTGATTGATTGCTTTTTATTCATTAATTCAGTATAAAAGATTTTGGGTGAAGTATGTAGGTGATGCTGTGTGCTTACTGCAGCCACATAATACTAGATTATTTTCACTATTGATGCTAAGTTTCATCACTTGATTAAGAGGACAACTGCCAGATATCTCCATTATAAAGGTACATTTTTCCCTTTGTAATCTTTGTAATTAAAAAGTGGGGTGCCTGGGTGGCATAGTTGGTTAAGCGTCTAACTCTTGATCTCAGCTCAGGTCATGATCTCACATTTCATGAGTTGGAGCCCAGCACCGGCTCTGTGCTGATGGTGCATAGCTTGCTTGGGATTTGGGGCGCCTGGGTGCCTCAGTCACTTGGGCGTCCGACTTTGGCTCAGATCACGATCTCATGGTTTGGTTTGTGAGTTCGAGCCCTGCATCGGGCTCTGTGCTGACAGCTCAGCCTGGAGCCTGCTTTGGATTCTGTGTCTCCCTGTCTCTCTCTGCCCCTCCTCTGTTCACACATGTACACATGCATACTCTCTCTAAAAAATAAATAAACATTTAAAAAGTAATCTGTGGAGTAATATTTCAGGACTATGCAGATATCCTGTCACTCTTGCGGATTTCCTGTTAACTCTTCACCTAGTGTTTTTCACATCATGGAGATGATCTCTACTTTTGGAGGTTGCACAGTGGTGATCTTCGAGTTACTTTATTCCTTCCACATTTATTAACTGGTACTATTCTATAAATGGTTTTTCTCTTTCTTGGAGCTCTTTTGTTTGTTTGTTTGTTTTTTAAACATTATTTTTGAGACAGAGAGAGAGAGAGCATGAACAGGGGAGGGTCAGAGAAAGAGGGAAACACAGAATCTGAAACAGGCTCCAGGCTCTGAGCTGTCTGAGCCTGACGTGGAGCTCGAACCCGTGGACTGCAAGATCATGACCTGAGCCGAAGTCGGACGCCTAACCAACTGAGCCACCCAGGCGCCCCTGTTTTGTTTTTTTAATAATCTATATAGACATAAGGACAAGGACTTTTTTTTTTTAATTAATTGTGTTAGAATCCATTACCATCATTATTCTTTTTGATGCTCAAATTGTGTTGGATTTATCTTTTAGGAGCCCCCTTCAAACCATCTCCTGTTTCTTTTTGGCATTTCACCACTACCCTATCAGTTTTTGCCCCCAGCTTTTGCACTTCTCTTCTTTCTGGCACAATCACTAATTGAATACTTTTGTTTGACACCTCTCAGTGGTTAAACATTGCTGTAATTCCTTTTTAATGAATATCACTTTAAATCTAGATTAATAGAAGGAAGATTTGTTAGTATTCTCTTTTGGAAAAGACTTAGAACCCAGAGCACATCTTCTCGTTGGACAGCGTTATACTGCAAGAGGAGTTGCAGGCTCCAGACTATGGTGAGAGTAGCAGAGAGCAGTCATATATTTAATTATTGTAATTGACAAAGTAACTGATTATATTCACCGAAGGATTGGAATATTTTAGGGCAAGGGAAATTATTCTCTCTTTTCAGTATGCTTCCCCTTTCCCCCTGTAGGTCTCCAACCCTATATTCCATCTCTTGAAACTGCCTTTCACCTTCAAGCTGTTAACATAATAATAATTGCACCATTTATGGAATGATTATCCTATGTCAGGCACTTCAAGGTCTGTTACACTCACGACAACATTGCAAGGATATCACCCTTCTGAAGATGGGGAAGCTCAGGATAAGCAATGTATCCATGGTTAAAGAGCAGTGAAGAAAGTCATATGATGTGGCTGGATTGTTCAGGGTTTAGTTTTTGTGGTATTGGTGGAGGAGAAGGGGCAGGGATGGATCCAGAGCACCGCTAGTGGATTGGAGTAGAACCAACTCTTTTTCTGGGACTAGAGCCCAAGGCAAATCTGTCGTTTGAAGGTGTGAGAAAGCATATAGCCTAAGGAGCCTTGAGGAGAGTTTTAAGCCTTGGAAGTTTGGAATATTTGGGAGAGGATTGGAGAAAGTATTACTGGATGGTGCTGAAGTCCCAACTGAGGGTGGAGAGCATAAGTTTGTAATGGCATTGATCTGTGAGACATTTTTAGCATTCCTGGGCCATCTAGGAATAGGAATAGGGAAAGCAGATAGATGGGATGGTACAGGATTTTGCTAATCTGGTATAGTTGAGGGAAAACAGGAGTTGAAGGTGTAGGTGAAAGGAAGGATCAGTTAATGGTCCAGGAGATCAAGCTTGATAGGAAGGAAGTAAAGATGGGTGGGAGCTCATGGATTAGGAGACAATAGACATAAAAGTGGATTGGAGGCTCATTGAGGTTGAAGAGCAAGCATAAAAGGAGTGAGAATGACAAACAGGAGATTTTGATTAGTGTGTATTAGAGTTTAGATGTTAGAGATTGAGTGCTCTACAGTGATGACAAAGTCCAGAGTATGACAGTTAAGCAGATGAAGAGACTGAGAGCCACAAGTGCTAGATGGTCATCCACAGATTTATTGAGTGTCCATATGATAATTTTTTAAATAATAATTTTAAAATTATTTAAATAATTAAATAAATTGTTATTTAAATAAATTTAAATTTATTCATGTGGCTTTTTAAAATAGGCACATTTTATGGAATGCTTACCAGGTGCCAGGCACTGTGCTTTGTTATTTAGGCTGGTGATGAGGACTGAGTCGGATGGCAAATTCTTGATGCATGTAGAAATGTCTGGGGTGACACAGGTGATAGCAAAGAGGAGGAGTCAGCAAAGTATGGCCTGCAGACCAAATCCAGCCCACCACATGGTTTTATGAATAAAGTTTTATTGGAACACAGCCATATGCATTCATTTCTGTATTGTCTATGGCTGCTTTTGCCTTGCAGAATTGGGTACCTATAAAAAGACACCATGTGGCCCATAAAACCTAAACTGTTTACTATCTGGCCCTTTACAGAAAAATTTGCTGACCACTGGTATAGATAAATATCATAAGCCTTAGTTGATGTGAGGATTGGAGTCAGTGATTTTGAAGTTTTATTTATTTTTGAGAGAGAGTGAGAGAGAGAGATGACAGTGTGAGCAGGAGAGGGGCAGAGAGAAAGAAGGAGACACAGAATGCAAAGCAGGTTCCAGGCTCTGAGCTGTCAGCACAGAGCCTGATGCTGAGCTAGAACTCATGAACTGCGAGATCATGACCTGAGCCGAAGTCGGACACTTAACCAACTGAGCCACCCAGGCACCCCAAGACATAGTGATTTTGAAGGAGCAGTGGGTACTAGAAGAGGGCCTTTTCTTTCTCCTCAGTCCTATAGCATGCTGAGAGAATAGGTTCCCTAAGAACTAAGTAACTAAGAAATCATTGGTAACCTCAGGAAGAGTAGTTTTGATACTACACTGGAGGCCAAAGCCAGCCATGTTAGAGCAACTGAGTGAACACACATTGAGTGTAAACTATACTTTTGAGAAGATTAGATGAAAATCAGTTAGAAGAAATGGGATAGTTGTGGCTGGAGGATGGTAGACGTCAAGGGAGGGGATATAGGGAGATGGGAGAGACTTGTGCATGTTTAGGTGATGGAGAAAAGGTGTCAGTAAAGATAAAAATGTTGAATAAGCAGGACACGTAAGAGAGAGAATGGATTATGAATGACCCAGCTTCAGAAGTAGGAGGAGTTGCCAAAAAGAGCACAAATGGGGAGGTTAGAAATGAGAGTTCTTATTTGAGACTGTAGAAAAGAAAGTGAAGATGGGTGCAGATATAGATAATATATAGGTAGAGGGAGAGAAGTTTGACGGAAGTGACATCTGTGTCAAATGGATATAAGGTGAGAGATTGGAGTCAAGTGGAAAGTCTAGTCAACACTAGAGACAGTAGAGACAGTTTGGAATGGTTCTTAAGGAGAATGGCAGAAATGCTAACTCAGGGCAGAAGGATTATGACAGGGTGGGTGCTGAGATTTGAATCAGTAATTTGTAGACATTACATGAATGTATGATTTAATATTTTTCTGACAGAGCTTGACTCACCTAGAATGGTAGTAGTGAAGACAAAATGTAACATTGGTTCAGATTTTGAGTTTTGTTGGTTAGGGGTGACAATATGATAGGGAGCAAGGAAAGGTAGTTCTGACAGAGTAGTTAACATGATCAGCATGGGGCTCAGACTAGATGAGGAAGAAAGGTCAGAGAGCACTGTCTAGGAGAGTTTAAGGGACTAGTAGACTCAATGTGGGGTAAAAGAAAAGGTATAGTGGGAGTAAAGGAAAGAATACGAGAAGGCTGAGGTCAGAGAGCAGGTGAAATATTTGAGGTTAAGATTTCACAGGAATAGCCATACCACGCTCTGGCCAGATCCAGCATCTGGTTTGGCATATACCCCAGGGTAAAGTTCAGCACCAGAGTATACCACAAACTGGATGGTTAACAACAGAAATTTATTTTTGCACAGTTCTGGATACTAGTTGTCCAAGATCAAAACATTGGCAGGTTTGGTTTCTCCTGAGGCTTCTCTCCTTGACTGACAGATCACCCCTTTCTTGCTTTATCTGCATATAGACTTGCTCTGTGCTTGAGGATCCCCGGTTTCTCTTTGTCCAAATTTCCTTTTCATCCAAGGACACCAGTCAAATTGGATTAAGGCCTGTCCTATGGCCTCATTTTACCTTAAACCACTTCTTATCTCCAAATATAGTCACATTCTATGGTACTTAGGGTTAGGACTTCTTCAACATATGAATTCTGAGATGGCCACAATTCAGTCTATAACACCATTCATTGCAATATGTATTAAAACTATGTTGTATTCAGCATTTTCAGTTATTTTGTACTAGGAACAAATAGCTGAAACTGAGTTCAATATTGCTTTCTATAGTTTGCTTATAATTTAGGAATGGGAGGTATAAACCAAGGAGTAAATATCCCATCCATGTTGAGTTTCTTTGTCTACTTAAGGAAAAAGTATATCAGCTGACCTCCATAAGCACCTAAAATGAATTCATCAAATAGAATTCTTTTGTTCAAATGAGATGGCACCCTCTGATAAAATCGTTTTCAACCTTGGCTGCTGATTAGAATAGTTTGGGAGATGCTTAAAAATTAATGATACCTGGACTCCACCCTCTGTAGATTTTGGCTTTAAATGTACAGTTCAGTGGTATTAAATACATTCACATTGTTGTGTAACCATCATCCATCCCCAGAACTTCTTTCATCTTTTTTTCATATCTCTTTTCATCTTGTAAAACTGAAACTATACCATTAAATAATAACTTCCCATTCTCTCCTCCCTCCCAGCTGCTTGCAACCACTGTTATACTTTGTGTCTTTATGATTCTCACTACTGCAAGTACCTCATATAAACGGAATCATACAGTATTTGCCTTTTTGACTGGGTTATTTCACTTAGCATAATGTCCTCAACATTCATCCATGTTGTAGCATAGTGCAGACTTTTCTTCCTTTTTTTCTTTTTAATTTTTAAAAAATGTTTATTTTGAAAGACAGAGAGAGAGAGAGAGAGAGAGAGAGAGAATGTGGGGGAGGGGCAGAGAGAGGGAGACACAGAATCTGAAGCAGGCTTCAGGCTCTGAGCTGTTAGCCCAGAGCCTGATGCAGGGCTCGAACTCAAGAACCTTGAGACCATGACCTGAGCCGAAGTCAGATGCTAAACAGACTGAGCCACCCAGCTGCCCTTCCTTCCTTTTTAAGGCTGAATAATATTCCATTGTATGTATGTACTATATTTCGTTTATCCATTCATCCAGCAATGGATACTTCAGTTGATTCTACATTTTAGCTATTATGAAAATGCTGTTTATGAGCATGGGTGTACAGATATCTCTTTGAGGTTCTGCTTGCAGTTCTTTTGGGTATGTTACTGGAAGTGGAATTGCTATATCATACGGCTAAATCTGTTTTTAATTTTTTGAGAAACTGTGTTACACAGTAGCTGCACCATTTGACATTCACACCAACAGCGCACAAGAATTCCACTGTCTCCACATCCTTGCCAACACTTGTTTTCTTTTCTTTCTTTTCTTTTATTTATTTTTTTAATTTTATTTTTAATTTTTTTTAATTTACATCCAAATTAGCATATAGTGCAACAATGATTTCAGGAGTAGATTCCTTAGTTCCCCTTACCCATTTAGCCCATCCCCCCTCCCACAACCCCTCCAGCAACCCTCAGTCTCCATATTTATGAGTCTCTTCTGTTTTGTCTCCCTCCCTGTTTTTATATTATTTTTGTTTCCCTTCCCTTATATCCATCTTTTTTGTCTCTTAAAGTCCTCAAATGAGTGAAGTCGTATGATTTCTGTCTTTCTCTAATTTCACTCAGCATAATACCCTCCAGTTCCATCCACATAGTTGCAAATGGCAAGATTTCATTCTTTTTGATTGCCGAGTAATACTCCATTGTGTGTGTGTGTGTGTGTGTGTGTGTGTGTGTGTGTGTGTGTATCACATCTTCTTTATCCATTCATCCATCGAGGGACATTTGGGCTCTTTCCATACTTTGGCTATTGTTGATCTTTTCTTTTTTTAAAATAGTATCTCTTCTAATGAGGTAATCTCATTGTAGTATCTCTTCTAATGAGGTGGTATCTCATTGTAGTTTTAGATTTGTATTTCCCTAATGGTTAGTGATGTTAAACATCTTTTCATGTGCTCTTTGGCCATTTGTATATCCTCTTTGGAGAAATGCCTATTCAATTCCTTTGCCCATTTTTGAACCAGAATTTTGTTTTTTGTTGTTGAGTTTTAAGTGGTCTCTGTATATTCTGGATATTAATTTCTTCTCAGATAATATGATTTACAAATATCTCCTATTCTATGAGTTGTCTCTTTATTCTATTGATAGTGTCTCTTGATGCACAAAATTTTTTTATTATTGTGAAGTCCTAATTTGTTGGTTTTTTTTGTTACCATATGTCTTTGGTGTTGTATCCAAGAAAATCATTGTTGAATTCAGTTTTTGTTCTGTTTTCTTCTAAGAGTTTTACTCTTTTAGATCTTAATATTTAGATCTTTGATTCATTTTGAGTTCATGTGTGTGTATGGTGTTATGTAAGGGTCCAGCTTCATTCTTTTGCATGTCGATATCCAGTTTTCCCAGCAGCATTTGTTGAAAGACTGCCCTTTCCCCGTTGAATGGTCTTGGCACCCTTGTCAGAAATCATTTGACTATGGATGAGAGGGTCTGGGTTTATGTCTATTCTGTTGGTCTATATGTGTGTTTTTACGCCAGTACTACACTGTTTTGATTACTGTAACTTTGTAGTAAGTTTTAAAATCAGGAAGTATGAGTTTTGTTCTTTTTAAAGATTGTTTTGGCTATTCAGGGTCCTTTGAGATCCCATATGAAGTTTAGGATGAGTTTTTCTATTTCTACAAAAAATATCATTTGGATTTTAATAGGGATTGCATTGAATTTGTAGATTGCTTTGGGTAGTATCAACATTTTAACAAGGTTAAGTCTTCCAGTTCAGGAACATAGGATGTGTTTCCATTTATTTATGTCTTTAATTTCTTTCAGCAATCTTTTGTGGTTTCATTATAAAGTGTTGAATATATCATCTCCAAAAGTTTCTTTGTGCTACTTTCTAATGACTCCTGTACCTCACTCTTTCCTTGCCCCATGCCCCATAAACACCATGGAAGCATACCATATATAGTATTTTTTGTCTGTTTTCTTTTTTAATATTGAGCATAATTTTGAGATTTCATTCATATTTTGTGTCTTAATTTTATTCTGAATAACATTCTGTTGGGGTGGATATACCACAACTTATAACTCTTTCATTTATTGATGGACATTTGGGACATTCTTTTCTTTTGTTTTTAATGTTTATTTTGAGAGAGAGACACACACAGAGTACGAGCGGGAGACGGGCAGAGGGAGAAGGAGACATAGAATCTGAAGCAGGCTCCAGGCTCTGAGCTGTCAGCACAGAGCCCGATGTGGGGCTCAAACTCATGGACTGCGAAATAATGACCTGAGCCGAAGTCGGATGCTTAACCAACTGAGCCACCCAGGCACCCCTGTGTGCCATCTCTTCTTATGAGCACATCAGTCATTGGATTCAGGGCTCATCTTATTCCAGTATGATCTCATCTTAGCTAATTATAACTGCATCCAGATAAGGTCACATTCTGGGTGGACATGAATTAAAAAAAGTTTTTTTTTTTTTTAAATATTTATTCATTTTTGAGAGAGTGAGAGATAGCACGAGCAGGGAAGGGGCAGAGAGAGAGAGAGGGAGACACAGAATCCAAAGCAGGCTCCAGGCTCTGAGCTGTCAGCACAGAACCCGACACAGGGCTCAAACCCACGAACCATGAGATCATGACCTGAGCTGAAATCAGATGCTTAACTGACTGAGCCACCCAGGCGCTCCTGGGTGGGCATGAATTTTAGAAGGGATACTAACCACTAAAACTTTTCTTTCTCTTGGGTACGTATCTAGCAGTAGAGTGGTTGGGTCTTATGGTAGGTGTTTGTGTGTAGCTTTTTAAGAAACTGCCAAACTGTTCTCCAAAGTGGTTGTCCCATTTTATATTTTTATTAGCACTATATGAACATTACAGTTGTTCCACATCCTGGTCAACACTTACTATGATGTCTCTTTACCTTTAGCTACTCTAATGGATCTGAAGTAGTATTTCATTGTTTGTTTGTAATTTTTTTTAACATTTTTTTATTTTTGAGAGATAGAGTGGGACAGAACACAAGTGGGGGAGGGGCAGAGAGAGTGCGGGGAGACACAGAATCCAAAGCAGGCTCCAGGCTCTGAGCTGTCAGCACAGAGCCCTACTGGGGCTTGAACTCACAGACAGTGAAATCATGACCTGAGCCGAAGTCGGACGCTTGACTGACTGAGCCACCAGGCACCCCCTCATTGTTGTTTTAATTCACGTTTTCCTAATGACTGATAATGTTGAGCATCTTTTTATGTGCTTTGGTGAGTGCCTGTTCAGATATTTTGCCCATTGTTAAAACTGGGTTGCTTTCTTATTTAGTTGTAACAGTTTATATATTCTAGATATACTTCCTATGTCAGATAGATCTTCTGCAAATATCTTTACTGTCTGTGGCTTGCCTTTCATTTTTATAAAATAGAGATTTGATTTAATTGTTCTGGTTTTAGGTCCCAGGCATCAGGATTTTCAAAAGCTCCCAGGTGATTTTAAAGTGCAGCCAAGGTTGGGGCCCCCGTGTGGCTCAGTCAGTTAAGCGTCTGAATTCGGCTCAGGTCACGATCTCACAGTTTGTGGGTTTGATCCCTGCATCGGGCTCTGTGCTGACAGCTCAGAGCCTGAGCCTGCTTTGGATTCTGTGTCTCCCTCTCTCTCTCTGCCCCTTCCTCACTTTTGCTCTATTTTTCTCTCTTTCAAAAATAAATAAACATTAAAAATTTTTTTTTTAAATAAAGTGTAACCAGGGTCAAGAACCACTGCTTCTGATGTGAGGTTTTGGTCTACAGCCATACCACGATGAATGCATCCAATCTTGTCTAATGTGATGTTTTTCAGAACCCTCATGTATGTATGGCAGCTTGTTTTCTACAGGATAATTTTGGGAGAAAACCTCAGTCATAGGTAAATTTTTAGCTTTTCTGTTTTAAACCTTTGTTTACTGTACTTAGACATCACAGCCAGCAGATGGCAATAGTATCACATGTAAAAATTATTGTATAGTCAGATCAATTAGGTTAAAGGATTTGCTAACTTTATTTAATTATTAAACTGGAAGAAAGGCACCTGGGTGGCTTGGTCAATTAAGTGTCTGACTTTGGCTCAGGTCATGATCTCGTGGTTTATGAGTTCAAGTCCTGCATCAGGCTCTGTGCTGACTGCTCAGAGCCTGGAGCCTGCTTTGGATTCTGTGTCTCCCTCTCTCTCTGCCCCTCTCTTGCTCGTGCTCTCTCTTTCTCAAAAATAAATAAACATTAAAAAAATCTTTTTAAAAAATTATTGAGCCGAAAGATATGCATGTCATTTTTAAGTCTGGTTAGTGATAGTAGGTAAAGATAGGAGCTGTATAAGTGAATTTTAAGTGAACAAAGCAGAACTCTGAATGGTATGCATATCTTGCTGATTTAACTATATGAAACTAATTGAGAGAAGATCAGTGGAGATCAAAAAGTGTATTTGGAAGACACCTGAGTGGCTCAGTTGGTTAAGCATCTGATTCTTGGCTTTGGCTCAGTCATGATCTCATAGTTCATGAGTTTGAGCCCCACATCAGGCTCCACAGCTGGCAGTATGGAGCCTGCTTGGGATTCTCTGTCTCCCTCCCTCTCTACCCCTCCCCCACTTACACTGTCTCCGTCTTTCTCAAAATAAATAAACCTTTTTAAAAAGTGCATTTGGGGGGCGCCTGGGTGGCTCAGTCGGTTGAGCGTCCGACTTCAGCTCAGGTCACAATCTCACGGTTTGTGAGTTCGAGCCCCGCGTCAGGCCTGCTTCCGATTCTGTGTCTCCCTCTCTCTCTACCCCTCCCCCATTCATGCTCTGTCTCTCTCTGTCTCAAAAATAAATAAACATTAAAAAAAAATTAAAAAAAAAAAAGTGCATTTGGGGGGCACCTGGGTGGCTCAGTCAGTTGAACGTCCAACTCCAGCTTAGGTCATTATCTCACAGTTATGAGTTCTAGCCCCGCATCGGACTCTGTGCTGACAGCTCAGAACCTGGAGCTTGCTTCATATTCTGTGTCTCCCTCTCTCTCTGCCCCTTCCCTGCTCACACTCTCTCTCTCAAAAATAAATGAAACATTAAAAAAAAATTTTAAGTGCACTTGGAGCTATGTAGATAACTGCTAGTTTAATATTAATAGTTAATAATTAATGTTAATTTTTAATATTAAGATTTCCTCCCTTTATTTTCCTTCATTCTAAGCAGTAATGTTACTTTACAGTCTGATTTTTTTTTTAATTCAACTGCTAAGTCTGAATTCACTTCTTTCCTTAATCTTTTTATTAGGGAAAATTTCAAACATCTGTCAAGGAGAGAGACTGGTAGAATGAACCACTAGTTCAATGATCATTAACTCATGGCCACTTTTATTTCATGAACACTTCCACCTGTTTCTTGTTTGCTCCTCAGATTATTGTGAAGCAAATGTGATCTTAATCATTTGTCCTGTTAATTATAAATTCACTTCACTTGTTTCTCTTACCTAAAAAATTCTTTACACAGTGATTTTTTTCTTAAAAACTAAGAAACACTTGGGCACCTGGGTGGCTTAGTCAGTTAAGCGTCCCACCCCTGATCAGGTCATGGTCTCACAGTTCGTGGATTCGAGCCTCACGCCAGGTTCTGTATGGACAGCTCAGAGCCTGGAGCCTGCTTCAGATTCTGTGTCTCCCTCTCTCTGCCCCTGCCCCACTCACCTTCTCTCTCTCTCTCTCTCTCTCTGAAAAGTAAACATTAAAAAAAAAACCAAACTAAGAATACCTTAGAACAGTAAAAATTGTCAAACTTTTTGGTCTCAAGACCCTTTTACATTCTTTTTTTTTTTTTAAGATTTTTTTTTTTTTTAATTAATCTCTCCACCCTATGTGGAACTCAAACTTACAATCCCAAGACCAAGAGTTGCACGCTCCACCAACTGAGCCAGCCACGTGCCCCACAACCTTTTTATATCTTAAAATTAAGGACTCCTGAGAGATTTTATGTGAGATTATATCTATTGATAATTACTGGATTAGAAATTAAAACTGAGAACCTTTAAAAATATTAATTTATTTAAAATGACAATGTAAATACTATTACATGTTAACATAAATAATATTTTCTTAGTAATAACTATCCAAAACAAAAAAAATTTTGTGAAAAGAGAGGCATTGTCATATATTTGGAAGTCTCTTTAATTACATAACTTAATAGAAGACAGCTGAATTTTTATGTCTGCTTCTGTACTCAGTCTATTGTATGTGATTTTGGCTGAAGCATATGAAAAAAATGGGACCTCATATAGGTAAACATAAAAAAGTTAAGAGTATTTTATTGACATTTTTGGGTAACTGTGGTTATTCTTTGATATTCTACCAAAACTCCACACTTTTGAGCAAATGAGAATGGAAAAGGCAGATAACATGTTAGTATTATTATAAAAATCATTTTTAACCTCACAGATTTCCCAAAGGGGTCTTACAGATGCCCAGAAGTCTGCAAACCACAATGTGGGAACCACTGCTCTAGAAATATTCCCCTGCAGATGTAGTTTCCTTTTTCTAACTCTTTGAAAAGTTTAAGTAAAATTTATTTCTCTCAGTTTTATTCTACAGACATTAACAAAAGAAGTTAAAGACAACAGTCTCACTACTCAGCTTATTTTCTATTTAGGGTCTTCTCTTTTAGCTCTTATTGAGACTTACTTCCTGACCATTGGTCACTTTCCAAAATGGAGGTGCCTTTTGTTCTAATTATAAAAATGATGTTTATTAATTATTTAAAAACTACAGTTAAAATAGATAATTCTAAAGAGGGAAATAATAGCCTACCAGGGTCCTCTCAGTTTGAACTTTTAATAAAACTTTGTTTTTAACTCTAAATGAAAGTTTAATCACAATAGCAGTCCCCCATAATCCTGTGATTTAGGACTTCTTAAAAAAAACTTTAATGACTTGGGATTCTGTTTTCTGAAAAAGAAATTGGAGGAAGGCAAATCACCTATAGTACATTTAATTGAGTTTTTGTTACAGAACCTGGTCTGGATCACCCAGTGGAAGAACCAAGCGGCACACGGCACTCAGAGATCTTGGAAGGCAGGAGGTTTATTTTACACCTGTGGGCTCAGAGGAGCTAACTCTCCAGAGGTCTGAGCCCCGAGCATATGCAGAGGGAACAATTTATAATCTGTTACTTACGCATTCCGCATTAGTAGTAATTTGGAGCAATGCTGCAAGCAGGGTGGGAAGAAGAACCTGGAAGGGGAGCCTTCGGTCGGGGACAGGAATTTTCCTATTAGTCCTGTCAGCCATCTTATAACAGATTTTTCCCTATCATTTTTAGGGCTAAGTTTAAGTCAAACCATTTGTTCTGCTTGATGATATCTCTTGAGTTAAATGACAGAAGGGAGACCTTCTGGTGTTTCTCTAACTACAGATTTAAGACAGCACATGTGACCCAAATGAATGTCAGTATAAGAAGTGATCCAATGAGGGGTGCCTGGGTGGCTCAGTCAGTTGAGCGTCCAACTCTTGATTTCAGCCCAGGTCATGATTTCACAGTTCGTGAATTTGAGCCCCGCATCGGGCTCCGCACTGATAGTGTGTAGCTTGGTTTTCTCTCTCCGTCTCTCTGCCTCTCCTGTGCATGCATGCACTCTCTCAAAATAAACTTAAAAAAAAAAAAAAAAGAACTGATCTAATGTAGGTGTTTGTTGTTGTTTTTAGTTTGGGTGGCAGCTGCAAACTTGAAAGATGTGAACTAACTGAGCCCTTTGTTGCAGTCTTCAGAACTTTGCTCTCTCATCTTTCTGGGTTTGAAGCTCCAGTTATCTCTTTCTTTTTTTTTTTTTTTTTTTTTGTTCGTTATCTTTTACATGAACTATGAGGTTCCCCCCGCCCCAGATTTTAAAAAATGTTGAATGGCAAATGGCAAACTTGAGGGGTTTGGTAGTTTAAGAAGAAAACCTGAGAAAGAAATTTAATTATATGCAAAGTATAGTTTTAAATCCATGTATTTTGAAGTCTTTATTTATAAAAGCCCATTAATGAATATAGTTCTTAACTTAAAAACATTTTACCAATGCATACTTAATTAATCACTAATTTTATTCCCCATTCCCTCTTCTTCAGCTTCACAATTGAAAACTGGAAGGGACACTTGGGTGGCTCAGTCAGTTAAGCGTCTGACTCTTGGTTTCAGCTCAGGTCATGATCTCACGGTTCATGAGTTCCAGCATGGGGCTCTGCTGATAGCATGGAGCCTCGTTGGGATTCTGTCTCTCCCTCTCTCTCTCTGCCCCTCCCCGCTCGCTCGCTCACTCTCTCTCAAAATAAATAAATAAACTTAAAAAAAAAAAAAAAAGGAAAACTGGAAAATAGGCATGTAATCTCTAGATTGTCCAGGGTGTTGGTGCAAGAATTATGGTAAAATGTAATTAGAAAACTTAGGTAAAACTTCTAGAAAAATCAGTGAGTTTAGAAGTACAGGAAAGGTGAAAATGTAGAAAGAAGCAGGCTGATTCTTTGCAGTGGACTTCTCAATGTGAAATATTCTCCTTATTTCTATATTCTTCATTTTCTCTTACATAGTACTTACTGAAATTCTTCCAACTGGGGTCAAGTCATTTTTATTAGAATTAACTTTAAGCAGTGCATTTCCTCCTGATGCTTTGCCCAGTCTTGTTTTACAAGGGAATGAGAATTGTGTGTGGTCGTGGGTGTTTGGTGGCTGCTGTTTTAGAACTGGGTGGTCATAGAGAACATAAAACATATTTCCAGGCAGATTTGAAGACAATGCTAGAATAGGAGGTTTCATGGAGATTACAGTGTTACAGGCAGAGGATAAAGGTGCTTTTAGACCCTTGATCTTAGCCAAAAGGCCGAGAAGCTTTAATAACGGTGCTTTTAGTATAAGTGATTTGAACAAGGTGGGAGTGTGCAAAGGAGAAACTTGACTAATTTTTCTCTTAGGCCAAGGGCAAGGAAGTCTGGTCTTTCTTATACGCTGTGATCTTTCCTCCCTTAGATTCAGGCTGGTACAGTTTTTGTTATAATGTAGTTCCATTATCTAGTTTGGCATGGAAACCAAGTCACTTTCTTTCTTTCTTTCTTTCTTTCTTTCTTTCTTTCTTTCTTTCTTTCTTTCTTTCTTTCTTTCTTTCTTTTTTCTTAAGTTTATTTCTTTTTGAGAGAGAGAGAGAGAGAGAGAGAGAGAGAGAGAGAGAGAAAGCAAAGTGGGGAAGGGGCAGAGAGAGAGGGAGAGAGAGTCTGCTGACAGATTCCCCTGAACCATGAGAACCTGAGCTGAAGTCAGATACTCAGTCCAACTGAGTCCCCAGGTGTCCCAAACCAAGTCATTTCTTATAAACTTGTATTTATGAGAAAAATACTGTGAGTTCTAAATGACCATTTTATAAGTGAATTTTTAGAAATAATGTGTTGGAAGTGGAGCACTACCCAGAGTGACCACACTTTTAAGTTTTCTTTTCCTTAGAAACTGCTGCCCTAGATTTCTGATTCAGTTTTTTCTTTTACTATTGAATAAATGTAGTAGTTTTTATTGCCTTTTCATTTGTTCTCCCTAGAGAATAGAATGGTGTAAATAAGAGATTAGAAACTATAACAAACTGGTTCTGAAGACTGTTTACTTCTGAGGAAAGAGAAAATTATTAATGTGAAATGGCAGCAGCAGAAATATTGAGAATAAGGGCAGAAGGTCTCCTTCATCCTTCATAGCTCCAAATTCCTGATCTTTGTAAAGATGCCCTTCTTGCAGCCTTTCTTCTCTCAGTAAATAAAACTTTCTCCTTCTAGTTATTTAGATATCAATATAAATGTCACTCATTCTTGACTTCTCTCTTTCCTTCATACCCTTCTTCCTGTCTACCAGAAAGTTCTGTTGATTTCCTTCAAAGGATATCGGACCATTTCTCATCACCTTCATTCACTACTACCAAGTTTTTGATCTAAGCCACCATCATCGCTAGACCAAGCAATTGCAGTAGCCTCCTAACTGGTTTCCCTGTTTCCCAGCGCCCAAGTTTGTTTTCAGCCAGAGTGATCCTTTTAAATCCATGTTGGATCATATCTCTTCTCTGCTGAAAACTTTCCAAGAGCTTTCCATGTCACTCAGGCTGAAAGTCAGTCTTTACAGTGACCTGAAAGGCTCTGCCTAATCTGGCATCCCATAGCCTCTCAGATCTTGCTCCATTCCAGCTGTATTGGACTCTTGTGTGTTTCTTTTCTTTTTCTTTATATTTCCTTCTTATTTCTCAATCCTACCAGATATGCTCCTACCTCAGGACCTTCACCCTTCCTATTTCCTCTTCCTCCCAATATCTGCATGATTATTTATCCACTGTTAACTCTTTTCTGAAGTTTAGACTTGTTAGAATGGTTCTTTCTGACCACCGCATTTAAAATTGCATATATACCCTCACACCTTGCCCAAGCACTCTGTCCCTGCTTTATTTTTTCCATAGCACTTATTACCATCTGACATTACTGTATATTTTATTAGCTTTTAATATTTTTTTTTTCACATATTAGAATAGAAGCTCCATGATAGTAGGAATTTTTGTCTCTTTGAACTCTGTGGTATTCCCATATCTTAGAACAATGCTTGGCATGAAGATTCTCACTTTGTTGAATTAATGAATAATAGTTACCATTTATTAAATGCTGACTATGTATCAGGCACTGTGTTAGACCTTTGTTATCTTTAATCCTTTTGATAATTCTCTAGGGAAAGCAGCATCTCTTATTTGCTAGGTCTCAGAGAGGGACCTTTGCCAAGGTTAAGGTTAAGGGACTTTGCCAAGACAAGCTTTTTGGCAGAGCTAGGATTAGAACTCAAGTAACAGAGCTAAGATTAGAACCCAAGTCTCTAAAATCTGAGTTCTCTTCATTAAGCTTACCTGTGTTCATAACGAAATACTAGGTCACTATGAAATTTAATAAGATTGTTTAGTGTTCTTCATTTGATAAAGGAAAGTATGCAATATATTTCTAACAATTTCTGTCTTGGATTATCTTGACTTTAAAAAATTAATATAGAGGGGCACCTAGGTGGCTCAGTCAGTTAGGCATCTGACTTCAGCTCAGGTCATGATCTCGCAGTTCATGTGTTTGAGCTCTGCGTTGGGCTCTGTGCTGACAGCTTGGAGCCTGGAGCCTGCTTGGATTCTGTGTCTCCTTCTCTCTCTGCCCCTCCCCTACTTGCACTCTGTCTGTCTCTCTTTCTCTCAAAAATAGAAAAACACATTTAAAAAAAATGTAAAGATTAATATGGAATAAAGTTGGTTATTTAAAGGAGCATGCCTCAGTTATCTTGAACATTTACTTATATATAGAATATATTATTCCCCCAACATGCAAGGTAGAAGGGAGTGTTTATATTCTTGAAGAAATTTGAGAGATCCTTTCAAATATTAATTTTGCTTTTTAATTAGTTTTAACTATGTTTTTTAAAATAAAGCATGCATTTATATAAGGCTTATTATATGTTAGTCACTTTTGTGAGGATTTTATAGCTATTAACTCATTTAACATCATCTTCATAACCATTGGCAAGTTACTTCATTGCAATAGTGTCTGTTTATCTGCAGTTTCACTTTCTGCGGTTTCAGCAACCTGTAGTTAGCTGTGGTCTGGAAGCTGACTATCCTCCTTCTGACGAATTGTCAGAAGGTCAGTAGTAGCCTAAAGTTGCATCACAATGCCTGTCATTCACCTCACTTTATCTCATCACATAGGCATTTTATCACCTCATATCATCACAAGAAGAAGGCTGAGTACAATACAATAGATATTTTGAGAGAGAGGGAGAGTGCATTCACATAACTTCTGTACAGTATGTTGTTATAATTGTTCTATTTTGTTATTAGTTATTACTGTTCATCTCTTACTGTGCCTAATTTGCAAATTAAACTTTATCGCAGGTTTGTATGTATGAAAAAATATAATGTATTTGGGTTTGGTACTATTCCTGGTTTCAGACACCCACTGGGTCTTGGAATATATCCTCTGCAGATAAGGAAGGACTACTGTATTCTTGTTCTCTGTTCCCTCATCATTAAACAGAGCAGATTGAAAAATAAAATTAAAAAAACATTAAACAGAGCAGATTGGACTCCATGATCTCCAAGGCCCCTTCCAGGTCTGAAATGTCAAGACTTTCTAACTGTTGCCAGGCAATTTAGTTATGTTTTAGTCAGATAAGGTAGTCTTTCCCTAGTGGGCGTAGAGATGAGGGTGGAGCCCTGAAAACAGTACAGAGTAGAAGAGGAAGTTGTGATTTAGATGAATAAAAATGCAGAACTTGGGGGTGCCTGGGTGGCTCAGTCAGTTGAGCATCTGACTCTTGATTTTGGCTTAGGTTGTGATCCCAGGGTTGTGGGATCAAGCCCTGCATTGGGCACCATGCTGAGCGTGGAGCCTGCATAAAATTCTCTCTTTCTCTCCCTCTGCCCCTCTCCCCTGCTCATGTGCTCTCTCTCTCTCTCTAAAAAAAAACAAAACAATGCAGAATCTGTATCTAGCACAGTATCAGTCTGGGAAGGAAGAAAGGGAGCATCAAATCATTGTTGAGGTTTCAGTGGTGTGAAGCTCTTTCCCTCCCTGCCTTTCAAAGGTAGAAATTTGAAGTTAAGTTTTCAGCAGAGCATATGACACCTCCTTAATATTCAGTACTACTTTTTAGCAATAGGTTGAAACTTGGCCAGTGTTTCTTCTCTCCCTAGGTTTCAAGAAATAGGAGATAAGAGTTAAGAATCTGGTACATGAAAGTGTCAAACTTGAATCTGATCAAGCATCTACAGCCAGCTACTAATTTATAGGAAATATAGGGGAAATGTTACACCTAGAGGATACAGTACCAAATCCAGTCCATGGGAAACTCTGAGACAACCTAGTATCTTCTAATAAATCAATTGCAAGGAAACAGAGACCTGTAGATCAAAAGCAGTTTGTAATATATCAATCATTTGCGGAGTGTGTACTGTATTTGGCTTTTAATTCCTGATTTGAACAATCAGGGAAATCTGAACACTGATTGTTGGAGACACTAAGAAATTATTGTTTATTATTTTTTAGGAATAATAATGCTAGTGAGTTATCTTTTAAAAACTTTATATTTTAGGGGCATCTGGGTGGCTCAGTTGGTTAGGCATCCAACTCTTGATTTTGGCTCAGGTCATGATCTCATGGTTCATGAGTTGAAGCCCTGAGTTGGGCTCTGTGCTGACAGCATGGAATCTGCTTGGGATTCTCTCTCTCTCTCTCTCTCTCTCTCTCTCCCCCCCCCCACCTCCGTATTCTCACTCTGTCTCTCAAAAATAAACAAACATTTAAAAAACTTTATAATTTAGAGCTACACTCTAAAATATTTATGGATGAAAGATGTGATGCCCAAGATATGCTTCAAAAATAGCTGGGAAATGGGGGATGGAAGGGGTACAGTTACATATGAAACAAGATTAGCCATGAGTTGATAAAGTTAGTTTGTGGGTTCATTGGGATTTATTATATTATTCTACTTTGTATATGTTTGAAATTTCTATTGTAAAGGTCTTTTTAAAAATCGACATAAATACACATATGCTTTCAGGATAGAAATTGTGAAGAGGGAGTTTAATAAAACAATGCATCTTTAGTGAATTTCATGCAGAGGCAACATCTTTCTATAATATTTTCCCCAAACATATATTAATTGTCAAATACAAAAGTAGTTTAGAAATGTCACTATAGAAAGTGAAAATCCCCTTCTTTCATCAAATATTTAAAAATACTGAAAATTGTCATGTCTTTTGCACATGATAAATATTCTTTTTTGCATTTATGAAATGCATGAAAGATGAAATTTAGATCAAGAGCAGGAGAGAGATTTTCTATTGAACTACATTGCTTTTGCTTTGCAAAAAGATTAATGTCTGTTCTGGAGTTAAAAAAAATCCTTTACATGTTAATCCATTCTGTAGTGAAAATGATAGCTAAAGTGGCAATCTGGAATGCTCCAGTGTGCATCTACTCCTGTCTTTAGTGCAGGTGGCAACTGCAGATTAATTCCAGTGTGGTTGGGCCTTCCATGAAAGGAAATTTGAACCCAAGAGCTTATGTTCTCAAGCAGTGCTAATTGGAAGATGTGGAGTAAGGGGATTTCCACTCTTTGTTAATAAGATCTCCAGGCGTATTTCCTCTTTGTTTTTGCATTTTCCTGAGCTATGAAGCAGCTGCAGGGTAGTAAAATGTGATTTCCTGCACTTGCAAGTACTGGGTTTACTTCTGGAGACTTATAATTGGAAGAGTGGAATGCATATGGATTGAGCTATTCACACAGATGATTTAAACAGTTGTGTTGTTTTGTTTGTTTATAAATTCACTGCATTTGTGCCATTTATTCCGATGATTTGAAGTAGCAGATAACTCAGTTGTCTCAGAGGTGGGCATCCATCTTGATAGACCACTGCTTTATTTAACAGTAAGCTTCTTTGGGGCGCCTGGGTGGCGCAGTCGGTTAAGCGTCCGACTTCAGCCAGGTCACGATCTCGCGGTCCATGAGTTCGAGCCCTGCATCAGGCTCTGGGCTGATGGCTCAGAGCCTGGAGCCTGTTTCTGATTCTGTGTCTCCCTCTCTCTCTGCACCTCCCCCATTTATGCTCTGTCTCTCTCTGTCCCAAAATAAATAAACGTTGAAAAAAAAAATTAAAAAAACAAAAAAACAGTAAGCTTCTTTGCAAACTAACTGAAAAACTATGAATGGCAAAATTGCATTCTGTCATCTTAATAAAAATATTATATCTCCTTTGCAGATTAGTGCAATGTAAATGCTTGTCTTTGGGGTTGAACTTATTATTTAACCTATAAATTCTCCAAAATGAGAAAAATGAGAAGGGGTATTTTCAGAAACATGGGATAAGGCCATATCAGGTACTGCACGTGGGTGCAGTGTCACTGGGAAGTGAAAAGAACTTATTAGAATAAATGCTCAGGAGCTATTAAGCATTAGGTGAAAGGGGAAAGGCATTATCAAAAATGTATACCTTTTCTGTAGTCATTGTCTCATGGCCTAATAACCATGGTTCATTTTTTTCAAAATATATTTAGGGGCCTATATTTTCGTAAATATAAATGGGCCAGTCCTCTGGATATAGAAATTTTTGAAGTGACCTCTTTTCAGGTTGCTTAATATTGTGTTAATAGTATAAGGCTTCTGTGTCTGCAATCCGAGAAACTCCATATGATTATTAGAAAACAAGAACCAATTATTTTTAATGTTTCCAACTTCATTGAGATGCAATTGACATATAACATTGTATTAGTTTAAGGTGTATAACATAGTGATTGGATATATATAAGGAACTGATTGTTGTATAAAGTACCAAAATAACCTGACAGATCACTTCCAGAACTAGCAGAGCTGACCGATCAGATCCGAAGCACAGCATTCATTATTCCCAACTGTCAGCTATGTTATCAGTGAAGCTGAGCTAGTATTAAAATCCAAAGTGTTTACTTTTAATTTAACATTATTGTGTTAGAATAAAATTTTTAAAGTAGAATAACCTTATGAAGCAAAGGAATAATAGTAGATTTGGGGAGGAGGGAAAAGGAACATAACTCTTCCTCCCCTTGTTTTGTAATTAACTCTGGTGGTTCTTAGGTCTTGTTCCATGGGATTCTGAGACCCCAGAAACTTTAGTAAAATTATGTGTAAATATGTGTGCAGTGTTTCAAGTGGGTTTTGGATTAGTAGGTAGACACCACACTTATATCCAGAGTAAAATTAGATTAAATTCCCTGTTTATATAGCTACGGACACCAAACTTTATCAGACAATGGCCAAATATAGGGGCGCCTGGGTGGCTCAATCGGTTAAACGTCCGACTCCAGCTCAGGTCATGATCTCATGGTCTGTAGGTTCGAGCCCTCAGCTCAGGTCATGATCTCGTGGTCTGTAGGTTCGAGTCCTGCATCAGGCTCAGTGCTGACAGCTCAGAGCCTGAGCCTGCTTCAGATTCTGTGTCTCCCCGTCTCTGCCCCTCTCCTGCTTGAGCTGTGTTTCTCTCTTTCTCTCAAAAATAAACATTAAAAAGAGAAAGAAAGAAAGGAAAGAAAGAAAATGGCCAAATATAGAAGAAACAAGTGCAGTGTATTTCAGCAAACTTTCCCTAGGTCCCTGGAGTCCCTAATGGGGCTGAGCAGCCAGTGACAATGGCCATCCAAGGTAGGATCTCCCTATGTTAATTCATATTGCATCACTGATCTTTTATACCTAGGCTGACCACTGTTTACAGAGACAATCTGGATGCCTCCTTTAAGAGGACTTTTATGAGTATTGGGCTCTCCTGGACTCCATAGCCCCTCCTCACCAGAGGAGAAACCACATTTCCCTGCAATGGAATGGATTTTTCTCCTGGAAGAAGACCCAGAGCCTTTATAGTGTCCCTGATGGGATTTTTTTCCCTCAGCTTTAATGCTGTTTTGTCTAAGTGACTCCCAAATTGTTTTCTTTAATTCTGACTATTCTCTTGAATGCCAGATCAATGTAATTAACTGCCTTTGTGACATTTATATGTAATATGCCATTATGAACTCAAATTCAGCGTGTCACAAATCAAATTCTTCATAAACGCTTCTTCTCTTCTATCTTCTAGCTTCTGATCACACACCATTGAGTTTCTTTTTGTAGCTTTCCTCTTTGCCACTGAGACTGAAGAGAGTAAAACTGCTTTTGACTCCTCTCGTATCCTTAACCTTTGTGGCTAATCAGTCATGAATCCTGTTGTGCAGTATTGCTCTCATCTGCCTCCGCTTGTCCATTTCCACTATTTCCATCCCTTCACTACTTCTTTCCTCAACCTCAACTCCCATTTTACTTCCCAACTGGTTTTCATGTGTCTGTACTCTCCTTCCATCTCTCTTTCACACTATTGCTAGATCAGTTTTATCAAAACACTGATTTAGTTGTATTATTCCCTTACCCAAAAACCTTTTGCAGTTTCCCATTCCTACCCTAAAAGTAGCTCCTTTTCTGGTCACGACCCACTTTTTTAGCCTTGTCTCTTATTCTCCTCTACAAACACCTGCTGCAGCCAGAGCTGACTCACTGGCTCTGGCCTCCTTTGCTGCTTTTTTCCTCTGCTTTTTCTCCTCCTCTAAAATGTACACTTGTCTCCAAACCCTTTTCAGACTTTTCCTGACCTCTCTAGTCTGCATTTATCTTTTCTTCTTTTGAACTTGTAGCATTTCTGAACCCTGCCACACACTTGTCTTTGACCCTGTACTGTGTGTTCTCATTCTAGTGCTTGGTTTTTCACATCAGTATCTGTTATCTCTTCACTCACATTGTAAACTCTTGGAAGGGCAAGATGCCCTTCTTTGTATTCTCCACAATGCTTGGAATCCAGTAGGCATGCAGTAACTATTGTTACTTATGTATTATCACTCCAATGTTTATATTTCTTTTTTTTCAATGTTTCTATTTCTTGTGTAATAGCTACCATTTACTTAATATATTGTTTAATCTTTACAATGATTTTGAGGGAAGAAGTATTTTATATACTTTACAGATGAGGAAATTGAGGCTCAAAGAAGTTGAGTAGCTTGCCAAAGCCACACTGTTTAAGTCATGAATCCAGGATTCAAACCCAAGTCTTTGGATTCAATTACACATGCTATTTACACTTGTTAGTAATTCTACTTCCTTATTAGTTTGATGCATGTTTTTTGAGGGTGGAAGAGTGCTTAACACTTACCTTGCTATTACTTGCTTAATTAATGGTAGCAGAAAAGATGTGCAAACATGGATTAGCAGTAATTGCTAACAGGGATAATGCAAACAGATGCAAACTGTGCCAAGCAAACTGTGTCAGAGTTCACAGGAAACTAAAATTTCCCCTTAATCTCGTTGCTTACTGGTGGAGTGACTCATCTTCCAGTTGTACGTTGTTCTTAAGCGACTCAATATTTGTTTAGGTTGGACATGGGAGGGAAAACCACTGATGAGATGTACAAGACACGTCATTTGAGCTTATGAGTATTCCCGGGATATCCCCAAGATGTCTGCCTGTGTATTCTTGCCTCTCCCATTTACTGTTTCAGTCTTTCATCTTTTGGATTTCTTTCAGAGTGAAAATCACTTCCCAGTTCCTTTCTGCCTTCCATGTAGACAGCTTCAGTGGGCTACTTTTTACTACTGTGATGCACAGGGATTTACTGTCTGCTTCTTTTACCTTAGTCAGATTTTGTATTGTTTACTCAGGCACTAGAAATCCCAGGAATTTAAAATTTTCCCTTCTCTTTTCTCCCTTTTCTATTCTTGATTTTTTTTTTTTCACTGAAAGAGGACAAAAAGACAGCCCAAACCATTTTCTTTTTTAATTAGCAATAAAAATGAGTGTAGATGATAGTAGATTCATTCAGCTTTACTGCTAATGAGAAGACTTTAAACTTTGATGGCTTTTGCAGATACAATGTTGTTTCTGCTTTATAAATAAAAGAAATAGCTTATTCAGCTCAATAAAGTAATGAGTTAAGTAGGAGTCAGAAATAGAGGTTCTGTATCTTTTACGTAGTCATTAACTTTTTTTTTTTTTTTCTGTATCCTCATTTTTCTAAGAGGGTTGTTTGGAGGACAGAATCAGAAGATATATTCAATTGTAAAGCATAAAGTAGTTTTCAAGGATGCACGACAGGCAATCCCAGGGGAGAACATTTGGTTTATAAATTATCTTGTGTACGGCAAGGGCAGTGGATCTCGTCTTAGACCAAAGCCCTTCTGAAGGGGGTGGGCTGAACAGTTTCTTTGGCCCCTGAATCAGAACACCTGGGGGAAAAAATGAAGTGTAGACATGCTTTCCTCACACATCTGGAGGCAGGTTATTGATACTTATAGGGATCCATCTATTTTACCACGATGTTAAGATAGGAGCAGGGATAGTTATTTTCCTGGTATCCTTTTTTAAAACCAAAGAGTTATATCTGGTGACAAACTATTGGTAAAACTTGTGCTACTATTTCTACTTACTTAATGCACATGTTAGAGGCTTGTGTAGCGTAGACTTTTTGTAGTCAAATCACTTAATTTTATTGAGTCCTTACAATAGCTCTTTAAAGTAGGTACGTAGCTCTACTTTATACCAGAGGATTCTTGAGGTCCAGAAAAGTCAAGTGACTTGACCAAAGTCATATAAGCTAATGGGTGGCCCAGCAGAGAAGATGCAAACCCAGATCGGCTCCTTTAGTACCCCCACAGCTCCTCTGAGGGTTTGTACTTGTTCCTGGGAGGGATAATAATAATAATACAGTGTCCAAGGTTATTGTTAAAGGAAACATTTTGAATTTGATCATTTTTTAGGGTAGACAATGAAAAATCTGTAACGATTCTTAAAAAGAGCCTTGGGCAGCCCTCTGTAATTGCTTTTCTCTGGGAATTCTTTTTGAGGGCTTCAAGTTCTATCTATATATAGTGCTGAATTTTTCTTTAAGACTTTTCCTTGTTTGAAAAGTGTTTATTTTCTGATTTTTTTTTTCTTGGAAAAGTTCTTCAATGAGCTTTAGCTGTGCAATATTTTAAATTTTGTTTTGTTTTGGGATCATCCATTGAAGGGACTTAAATTTTCTGTTTGCTTCCCAGGAAGGAGGGAAGTTAGTTAGGTACAGTGTTGGTGCTCTAGAGCTGGTTCCTGGTTGGTTGTGAAGTAGAGGGGATTTCCAGGATGTGTAAGCATGGATGAACTCCTTTAACTAAAAGCAGAATTTAAAAAAAAAAGTGATTTAACAGCATTTCTGGGAGCCAGGTTTGTTGTGTTTCCTCGTCTGATTTTTTCCTTTCTAATTTGGGAGCAAGAGTCTGCAATTAAAATGGATTGCCTTTTTGGGGCGCCTGCGTGGCTTAGTTGGTTGAGTGTCTGACTTCAGCCCAGTTCATGATCTCATGGTTTATGGGTTTGAGCCCCACATTGGGCTTTGTGCTGACAGTGTAGAGCCTGCTTCGGATTCTCTCTCCCTCTCTCTCTCTGCCCCTCCCCTGCTTGCGTGCGTGCACTCTCTCAAAAATAAACATTAAAATAAATTTTTAAAAATTATTTTTAATGTATTGCCTTTTTGTCTTTCTGTTAGCTGGTCTTAAAAAAATTTTTTTTAATGTTTATTTTTGAGAGAGAGAGAGAGAGAGAGAGACAGAGTGCGATTGGGGGAGAGGCAGAGAGAAGGAGACACAGAATCTGGAGCAGGTTCCAGGCTCTGAGCTGTCAACACAGAGCGCAACATGAGGCTCAAACTCATGAACTGTGAGATCATGACCTTAGCTGAAGTCAGACCCTTAACCAACTAAGCACCCCAGGCTCCCCTTAGCTGGTCTTTATAACTCAGTCAGGGTATGATATGAACAGAAAGGAGAGTGGGATTATAAAGAATACAGCTTTTTATTCTACCTGGAAGTTTAATTTATTTATTTGTTTATTTTATTTTAGAGAGAGAGGGAGAGGGACAGAGGGAAAGAGAAAGAGAATCTTAAGCAGGCTCCACGCTCAGCACAGAGCCTGTCATAGGGCTCTATCCTCTACCCTGGGATCACGACCTGAGCCGAAATCATGAGTTGCATGCTTAACTGGGTTTGCCACCCAGGCACCCTTAGGAGTTTAATTTTTAAACTATTTTTACCCGAATCAGATCTGTTTCCCCAAAGCCCATGCAAGATTTAAGAAATAACTTTAAGGGGTACCTGGGTGGCTCAGTCAATTGGGAGTCCAACTCTTAGTTTCAGCTCAGGTTATGATGTCATGGTTCGTGGTTTTGAGCCCTGCATTGGTCTCCATGCTGTCAGTGAGGAGCCTGCTTGGGATTCTCTCTCTCTCTCTCTCTCTCTCTCTCTCTCTCTCTCTGCCCCTCCTGTGCTTGCTCTCTCTGTATGTCTCTCAAAAACAAATAAATACAAATTTTAAAAATTTTTAAAAAGAAAAATGACTTTAAGTTTGTGAGTACATACCATTCTGTCTGGGATATTTAGTAGAAAAATCTATGTGAAAATTCACTTACCTGCTAGAGAATACTTGTCTTCAACTCTGAATTCTAGATAGTTGAGAATTTTTTTAGGGAAATTTCCAGTCCTTTTTGCAATTAATAGTAGGCTATCATTTGTGTTTCAAGGCAAAAGATAGATTATCTTCTTCCCCCCACTCCTCTTCCTTTTCTTCCTCTCTTCTTTTTCTAGCTGTATAGTTTTGCATTGTATAGGATTGTAATGGAACGCAAGGGGTTTACCACTTGGAGGGCATCAAATTAAACACAACCCAAGGTAAATATTGAAAGCAAAGAAAAAGAACTTTTATTACTTGTTACGAGTAAGGAGACAAGGAGATAGCTCCCAAAGCCTGCCTGCCTCTGGGATTAGTACAGAAAGTTTTTATTCAGTGTGTTAGGGGGTGGGGCAGAGAGCTTGCAGACAGCTTTTGTTCAGTTGCACATGCCTAGCATGGCAACATGCTAGTGCGTACATTGTATGTTCAAACAATGGCAGAAAACTCTGCTCATAGCAAGAGATGTTAGTATTATAAGAAGCTAAAGGTAACTTCACGTCAGCCCCCGGGGGCTCCTGCACAGCTCCTTAACTCGAATCCAGCTCAAACTGGCTCATGTAAAAGGGCTGTCAGGCAAGACACAACTAGCAAGGGCTATCAAGTGAAACACCTAATTAGTGTCTCTTTGGCTGGAACTGTTGATTCTGCAAAACAAAATACATTCCTTCCCTACTTTTGTCCCTTCTCCTTCTCCTTTCTGTTTGATAGCTTTCAGCCCTCTTATTTGAATAACTTCCCTTTGTATCCTAGCTAACAGAATGACCACAATTTACTTATTAAAGGATATTTAGGTTGTCTAAATTAAATCTTACTATTGCAAAAATGCCACAGTGAATCACCTTACACATTTGCAATTTCTCACATATTCCAAGATACCGGTAACATAGATTACTGCAAGTTGAATTGCTAGGGCAATGGAAAAAATCAATTTTGATTGGCCTCCATGGAAATTTATCAGTATGTATATATATATACATACACACACCCTGATCAGCAAAGTATGAGAATTTTTGTTTCTCCGCACTTTTGTGTTCCAGTGTGTCATCAAACACTTTGATTTTTGCCTATCTGAAGTAAAAAAGGGAATCTCAGTATAGGATTAATTTACATTTTTTTTTTTTTAATTTCTTTAATGTTTATTTTTGAGAAACAGAGTATAAGCAGGGGAGGGGCACAGAGAGAGAGGGAGACACAGAATCTGAAGCAGGCTCCAGGCTCTGAGCAGTCAGCACAGAGCCCGATGCAGGGCTTGAACGCACGAACCCGCAAGATCATGACCTGAGCCGAAGTCGGACGCTTAACCAACTGAGCCACCTACGTGCTCCTACATTTTTCTTAATGAATAAGTTAAGCATTTTTTCATAGGTTTAAAAACCACTTGTATTTCTTTTCTGCAAACTGCTTGCTAATTTTTGAGTTACTGAGAGTTTTATTGATTTTTAGGAGCTTTTTATCTGAAAAATTAATGATTTGAATTTTTTGAGACTTTCTTCTTTCTTTCTCTCTCTCTTTCTTTCTTTCTTTCTTTCTTTCTTTCTTTCTTTCCTTCCTTCCTTCCTTCCTTCCTTCCTTCCTTCCTTCCTTCTCTTACGTTGTTTCTTCCCATGCAAAATTTTAAATAGTAAAATTTGTCAAACTTTTCTCTATGGCTTTTGGGCTTTATATTTTTAGGAAGGCCTTTTCCATTACAAGATTATTTAAAAATGAACAAAGCAACAAACCAAAAAAAACCCTCCTTTTGTCCCCCACTGTTTTTGTTTTCCCTCACATTTTTGATGCATTTGGAATTTTTTATGGTGTAGATGTAGTATAGTTCCAACTTGACTTTTTTTGCCCCAGCTAATTGCCTAGTTGTGTCAACACCATTTATATAACAACCTATTTTTTCCTCTATTAGGTTGGTATCCCACTTTTAACATATATCAAATTCCCATATATATTTGGGTCTGTGTCTTGGACTTTCTATTCTAATTCATTAATCTGTGTACCTGACCATACTGTTTTGATTATTGTAGTTTTATAATATATCTTAATATAGTAGAATTAATCCTTAGAGTTCTGACCCTTATTTTAATAAAATTTCAAGGGACAAATATTATAGGCTTATGATAAAATGTATTAATAATGTTCCCTTGGACAAAATCGTGTTTTGTATGTATGACAGAGTCTCATTACTTTTAATTTTTTTTGGCTGCAATTCAAGCACAAACTATATTTTATGTAACAACCAATGTTACAAGTGAAAAAAATTTACATACAAAAAATTATGTCCTCTTGGTACGTGTGTTGTACTCTAATTGTATACTTTCCCCCCACAAATGCTGGTTGCAACCTATTAAACTAATTTCGTAACCCAGTACTGAGCTGTGACCCGCAGTTGAAAAATACCTTATTAGAATTCTATTCAGGTGAAATCCCATTAGTCTATAGTAGTCATTTTTTTTTTTTTTTTGGAGGGGGGAGCAGGAGGAGGGGGATATCGATATCTCATCCTAAATAAATAAGGAAGACCACTTCAAAGCAAGTAGAATTTCTCAACAAAAGAACTCAGAAAATACATTTGCATTTCTCTCCCATTGTTTGCAAGTACTTTATAGGAGAACATAGTAGTCTTGATTGGTGTGCCTTGTATAAGAACTTAGGCCACTTTTGAATGCAAACTGTTGCAGCCAGTCTGGAAAATAGAACTGCCCTACAATCCAGCAATGGCACTGCTGGGTATTTACCCAAAGAATAGAAAAGCACTAACTCAAAGGGATACATGCACCCCTATGTTTATTGTAGCATTATTTACAATAGTCCTGATAGGGTAGTAGCCCAATTGTTGAGGATATGGGGAAAGGGGAACCCTCTCAACCTATTGGTGGGAATGCAAACTGGTGCAGCCAATCTTGGCAAACAGTGTGAAGTTTCCTCAGAAAGTTAAAGGTAGAATTACCCTATGACCCAACAATTGCACTGGTAGGTATTTATCCAAAAGATACAAAAATACTGATTTGAGGAGGCACATGCACCCCAATGTTTATAGCAGCACTATTAACAATAGCCAAATTATGGAAAAAGCCCAAATGTCCATTGGCTGATGAGCAAATAAAGAAGATGTGAGATATATATTACTCAGTAATCAGAAAGAATGAAATCTTGCCTTTGCAACAACATGGATAGAACCCAGAGTATATTTAGCTAAGCAAAATAAGATAGTCAGAGAAAGACAAGTACCATATGATTTCACTCATGTGGAATTTAAGAAACAAAACAGATGAACATAAGGGAAGAGAAAGACAAATAAAATAATATAAAAACAGAGAGGAAGGCAAACCATAAGAGACTCTTACCTATAGAGAACAAACTGAGGGTTGCTGGAAGAGAGGTGGTGGGGGATGGGCTAAATGGGTGATGGGCATTAAAGAGACCACTTGTTGGGGCGCCTGGGTGGCGCAGTCGGTTAAGCGTCCGACTTCAGCCAGGTCACGATCTCGCGGTCCGTGAGTTCAAGCCCCGCGTCGGGCTCTGGGCTGATGGCTCAGAGCCTGGAGCCTGTTTCCGATTCTGTGTCTCCCTCTCTCTCTGCCCCTCCTCCGTTCATGCTCTGTCTCTCTCTGTCCCAAAAATAAATAAACGTTGAAAAAAAAATTAAAAAAAAAAAAAGAGACCACTTGTGATGAGCACTGGGTGTTATATGTAAGTGATGAGTCACTACATTCTACTCCTGAAACCAATACTACACTATATGTTAACTAACTTGAATTTAAACAAAATCTTATAAGAAAATACATTTAAAAAGAAAAATTAAATAAAAAGTAGCCTGATAGATGAATGGATAAAGTTGTGGGCTGTGTGTGTGTGTGTGTGTGTGTGTGTGTGTGTGTGTGTGTGTGTGATGGAATATTACTCAGCCATAAAAAAGAATGAAATCTTGCCATTTGCAACAGCATGGATAGAACTAGAGAGTGTAATACTAAGCAAAATAAGAGAAAGACAAATACCATGTGATTTCTCTCTTATGTGGAATTTAAGAAACAAAACAAATGAGCAAAGGGGGAAAAAAGAGATAGAGAAGTAAACCAAGAAACAAACTCTTAACTGTAGAGAACAAAGTGATGGTTACCAGAGGGGAAGTGAGGGAGTGATGGGTAAAATAGGTGATGGGGATTAAGGAGTACAGTTGTCCTGATGAACACTGAGTGGTTAAAATAAAAGCTTTTATTTATTTATTTATTTATTTATTTATTTATTTATTTATTTATTTATTTATTTATTTATTTATTTAAAACTAAAAGAACAGGGGCACCTGGGTGGCTCAGTCGGTTGAACATCTGACTTCGGCTCAGGTCATGATCTCACAGTCCGTGAGTTCGAGCCCCACGTCGGGCTCTGTGCTGACAGCTCAGAGCCTGGAGCCCATTTCAGATTCTGTGTCTCCCTCTCTCTGACCCTCCCCTGTTCATGCTCTGTCTCTCCCTGTCTCAAAAATAAATAAAATGTTAAAAAAAAAAAAATTAAAAAAAAAAAAGCTCCTTTGCTATTAAAAAATAAATAAATAAAAAATAAAACTAAAAGAACAGCTTTTTTTGTTCTGTTTATTTACTTTTGAGAGAGAGAGAGAGAGAGTGAGTGAGTGCCAGTGGAGGAAGGGCAGAGAGAGAGGGACAGAGGATCCTAAGCAGGCTGTGTACTCACAGCAGCAAGCCTGATGTGGGACTCAAACTGAGAACCGTGAGATCATGATCTGAGTGGAAGTCACACACTGAACCATCTGGGCTGCCCAGGCACCCCAAAATAAAAACTTTAAGAAAAAAAAAAGAAAAGTACATAGGCCGCTTTTTAAATTGGACTATTTGGGGTTTTTTGCTATTGAGTTTAAGTTCTTTATATATTTTTCGTATTCCCTATCATATATATGGGCTGCAAATACTTTTTCAAACTATTGCAGAAGCCTTTTAGCTTGATGTAGTCCTACTTTTTATTTTATTGCTTTGCTTTAGGTATGATTTCCAAAAAATTATTACTAAGACCCATGTGAAGGAGCTTTTTTCCCCTGTTTTCTTCTAGAAGTTTCATGGTTTCAGGTTTTACATCTAAGTCTTTAATCCAGTTTGAGTTGATTTTTGTTAGCGGTGTAAGATAGGGGTGAAGTTTCATTGTTTTAAATGAATATCCAGTTTTCCCAGCACCACTTATTGAAGAGACTATCTTTTCTCCATTGAATATTCTTGGCTCCCTTGTTAAATTTTAGTTGACTGTATATGCTTGGATTTATTTCTAGGCTCTCCATCCTGTTTCACGGGTGTATTTGTTCTTAGGCTGATATCATACTGTCTTAATTATTATAGTCTTATAGTGTAGCTTGAAATCAGGAAGTATGATGCCTTGTTCTTTGTTCTTTTTCAGTATTTCTTTGGCTACTTGGGGTCTTCGTGTTTCCATATAAATTTTAGGAGTATTTTTTCTATTTCTATTTTAAAAATGCTGTTGGAATCTTGATAGGGATTACATTGAATCTATAGATGGCTTTTTGATAGTATTGGCATTTTAACAGTATTAATTCTTCCAATTCATCAACATAGGATACTTTTCCATTTATTTGTATCTTCTTAGATTTCTTTCATCATTGTATGAAAAGTGGACAAAGGACCTGAATAGACATTTGTCCAAAGAAGTTATATGAATGGGAGCGCCTGGGTAGCTCAGTCGGTTAAGCATCCGACTTCAGCTCGTGTCATGATCTTACAGTTAGTGAATTTGAGCCTCACATCTGGCTCTGTGCTGACAGCTCAGAGCCTGGAGTGTGATTCTATGTCTCCCTCTCTCTGTCCCTCCCCCACTCGTGCTGTCTGTCTGTCTGTCTCTCTCTCTCTCTCAAAAATAAATAAACATTAAAAAAAAAGAAGTTATGTGAATGGCCAATAGGTACATGAAAAGATTCTCAACATTACTAGTTATTAGGGAAATGCAAATTAAAACCACAATGAGATATCACATTACAACCTGTTAGAATGACCATCTTCAGGGAGCCTGGGTGGCTCAGTTGGTTAAGCATCTGACTCTTGATTTCGGCTCAGGTCATGATCCCAGTGTCTTGGGATCAGGCCCCGGATTGAGGTCTGTGCTCAGTGTGGAGCCTGCTTAAGATTCTGTCTCTCTCCCTCTGCCTACCTTGCACATGTACTCTCTCTCTCTAAAACAAACAAAAAGAATGACCGTTGTCCTGAAGACAAGAGATAACAAATACTGGTGTGGATATGGAGAAAAGGAAATCCTTATGTACTGTTGGTGGGATTGTAATTTGGTACAGCCACTATGGGAAACACTATGAAATATGGAAGTTCTTCAAAAAACTAAAAATTCTAGTTCTGGGAACATATCCAAAGGAAATGAAAATACTAACTCGAAAAGATATCTACACTGCCACGTTCTTAGCATTATTTACAATAGCAAAGACAGGGAAATGACCTAACTGTCCATCAATGGATGAATGGATAAAGAAGTTACACACACACACACACACACACACACACACGACGGGAATATTATCTAGTCATAAAAAAAACAAGGAAATTTTACCATTTATGACAATATGGATGGACCTTCAAGGCATTATGTTAAATGAAATAAGTCAGACAAAGACACTGTTATGATCTCACTTATATGTGGAATCTAATTTAAAAAAAAAAAAAAAAAGCAAAACCCCCACCGAACTCAAACAAAAAGAGATCAGACTTGTGGATACCAGAGGCAGGAGGTCGCGAGGAGAATTAGGGGAAGATGGTCAAAAGATACAAACTTCTGTTATAAGATAAATAAGTACTCGGTATGTAATATACAGCATGATGACTGTAGCTAACACTGCTGTAGGATATCTAGGAAAGTTGTTTGGAAAGTAGCTCTTTAGAGATCTCATCACAAGGAGAAAATTTTTTTTTTTCCTCTTATTGTACCTATATGAAATGATGTTAATTAAATCTATTGTGACAATCATTTTACAATATATGTAAAGCGAATCTTCATACTGTACACCTAAAACTTATACAGTGATGTATGTCATTTATTTCTCAATAAAATGGAAAAAAAAAGAGCATAGGCCACAATTTATTAGTATGTACTGTCCAGGAAGAAGGAAAAATTATTCCGAAGCAGGTGCTGTGGGATTCAGGCCCTTCTGAGGACTACTCCACCATCTTCAAACATAGTCATTTGGTTGTCTTCTGGCTTTTGTGGTTGCCAGCTTGATTTTGGTTTCTCTGAGCTGTTGTAGAACATATGAGAGCATGGATTTCTAGGTTTTAAATCCCAAGTCCACCACTTACTAGTTATGTGACTGGCTTAACTTCTCTGTGCTTTCATTTTCCTAATCTGTTAAGTTCCTAACCACTTTTTAGGAAGGAGAAAGTTAATATATGAAAAGCGCTTAGAATTCTTGTTTTTCTCTATTTTGTGATCTGCTTGTCACATAGAAAACCCTATAAAAGTCTTTCTGTAACTCTTATTTGACTTGGATGTATATAGGATTTCTTTCTTCAACCTCAAAATTAAAAATTTTGTGAGAAGAGGACTAGGTGAATTTTTTCATTAAGTTTCCATGAATTTCATGAATCCTTAAAGACTTATGAGGCGCCTGGGTGGCGCAGTCGGTTAGGCGTCCGACTTCAGCCAGGTCACGATCTCGCGGTCCGTGAGTTCGAGCCCCGCATCAGGCTCTGGGCTGATGGCTCAGAGCCTGGAACCTGTCCCCGTTCATGCTCTGTCGCTCCGGGGGAGGGGCAGAGAGAGAGGGAGACACAGAATCGGAAACAGGCTCCAGGCTCTGAGCCATCAGCCCAGAGCCTGATGCGGGGCTCGAACTCACGGACCGCGAGATCGTGACCTGGCTGAAGTCGGACGCCTAACCGACTGCGCCACCCAGGCGCCCTGAAAAAAAAATTTTTTTAAAAAGACTTAGATTTTTTGTTTAATATTAGGAAAGATTTTTTTTAATGATTAGTTCTCATCTTTTTGTTCTTTTTAAAAAAGTTTTTTAACATTTATTTATTTTTGAGAGACAGAGAGAGGCAGAGCATGAGCAGGGAGAGGGCAGAGAGAGAGAGAGAGGGAGTCACAGAATCTGAAGCAGGCACCAGGTTCTGAGCTGTTAACACAGAGCCCAACATGGGGCTCGAACCCATGAACTGTGAGATCATGACCCAAGCCGAAGTTGGACACTTAATGGACTGAGCCACCCAGGCACCCCAGTTCTCATCTTTTTGTCTGATTTATTCCTCATTGTTGTGAGGCTTAAGTTGTCTCTGTTCTCTGTCCTTTGTATCTATAATGTTTTTTTCTCTTAACATTTTCTTTTAATTCTTTTCCTCTGCATTCTTGTAGAATTTCTCAAAGTTGGTTCACCAAATCCATGTTCTGGTAAATTACTAATCTAATCTTTATGGCTTTTCATGGAGATTTAAATTCTGCAGTTGCAATTCGTTTTTTCTTGCATTTATTTTATTTTTGCCAGGTCTCTTTCTTTATAAATGCAACTGAATTTGTCCTCAATAATAAATAAACAATAATAAGATATGTCCTCTATCCCCTGAGTTTTTGTTGTTTCTGAACTTCTGCTTCTGCTTTTGCTACACTACCCATTCTTTCTGGCCATTTTACCCACTCTGGTTTTCTCTAGCACCTGTGTGCCAATGACTCAAAGATATATATCGCTCTAGCCCTCACATTCTCACCAAACCCCAAACTTCCTGTTGGCCATCTTCCTGAATACCATCCTTTCAGTGACAGGATGAGAGTGGTAAACTATTTTATTCTTTGTCTGTAAATGTCTATTTGAATGATAGTTTAATTACATGGAATTTAATGTCTTTCCTCAACACTTTGATGATAGTATTGCAATATCTTCTGGTCTCTATTTTCGTTACTATTGAGAAGATTGCTTTGGTCCAATTTTTTTTTTTTTTAAGTTTTTTATTTAAGTAATCCCTACACTTAATATAGGGCTCAAATTCACGACCCCAAGATGAAGAGTCGCACACTCCTCCAACTGAGCCAGCCAGGTGCCCTATCAGTCCAATTTTTGTTCTGTATATCATCTCCATCCTCCTTGTTGCTCTTTAAAATTGTTTTCACTTCTGCTGTTTCACTGTGATATGTATTATGAATGTATTTCTTTTTCCTGCTTGGGATTCACTGAGCTTCCTGAATCTGATGTTTCATATCTTGAATCACTTCTGAATAATTCTCAGCCCTTATATCTTCAAATATTGCCTCTCCTGAAATTCCCATTAGACATTTGTGAGACCCTTTCACTCTCCTCTATGTCTCTTACTCTTTCTTTCTTTCTTTCTTTCTTTCTTTCTTTTTTTTTTTTTTTTTTTTAGTATTTATTTTGGGCAGAGCACAAGTCAGGGAGGGGCAGAGAGAGGGGAACAGGGGATCCAAAGCAGGCTGTGAGCTGACAGGCTTACAGCAGTGAGCCCGATGTGGGAGCTCGAACTCACGAACCTCAAGATCATGACCTGAGCTGAAGTCATACACTGAACTGACTGAGACACTGAGGTGCTCCTACTCTTTCTTTCATATTATTTCATCTTGTTATATTTCTGAATTGCATTCTGGGTAACATTTTTAGATCTATCTTCTAATTCACTACTTCTTACCTCATATGTGTCTGTTCTTCTCTCTACCCATTCATTTCTGGGCTTTTCCCCTATTGTTTCAATAATTTACAGACCACAGAATTCACCATTTTAAGTGAACAGTTCAATGATTTTGAGTAAATTTATATACTTGTGTGGCTACCACCATGATTCAGCTTTAGAATACTTGTTTCACCAAAAACTTTCATCATGCCCTTTGGAGGTCAGTGTCTGCTCCTACTCCTATAACCCCAGCAACCACTGAGCTGCTGTCTGTCTCTGTAGTTTTGTCTTTACTAATAGTTGCATATAAATAGAATCATATAATCTGTAATGTTTTTGTTTGTCTTTCACTTAAAATAATGCTGTGTATTTGTTTTTACAATATATTAGATTTAGTTTGAAATATAGTGTTTTTGAGTTTTTGTTACATGTATCAGTTATTTTTCATTGCTGAGCGTATTTAAGTGTGTTAATACATCAGAGTTTGTTCATTCGCCAACTGATGGACATTTGGATTTTCTCCCATCCGTTTAGTTTCAGTTAGTTATTTTAGGATGTTAATTTTAGAACTTCTCTTTCAAATTGTTTTCCTCATTTTTTTCATGGTCTCTTTCTTTTCTTACAGTTTTGATTCTTTTTGTACATTTTAATTATTTTTACATATTTTATATTGTCTCTTAGGTTTCTCCATTTTTCCTTTTGCCTGAACTCTTTGTGCATTAATCCTTCGGTGTGTCAGAAGACTCCCACATGGTAGATTGTTTACTCTTGTGTTTTTTAATTTTAAATTGGTGAGTTTGGTTTTAGAAGGACTTGCTCTTTCTATGAGTGTCCCTTTGTTGCCTAGATTATTGGTATTATCTCTCTGGAGAGGTTTGGTATTTGCTTCTGCCAAGTGTCCAAGAGATGTTACTGGATCAGAACCAGGTGTGTGTGTGTCTGTGTGTGTTTTAAAGTAAGCTCTGCTCCCAACATAGGGCTTGAACTCATGACCCTGAGATCAAGAGTTACATGCTCTACTGACAGAGCCTGCCAGGCGCCTCTGGATCAGAACTAGTTTTTATGTAATTTCTCAGTGGAACATTTTAAAACACATTTAAAACACAAACCTTGAGTTTCTTTTTGTTCAGGGATTTTTCCCCCTACTTAGATCCCTGGTAGAGATAGAAAGGGTGGTGTATTGTGTTTTGACATCAGTGTTCCCATCTGTAAAGGTTCTCTTTTATTCGGGAATTCACTTCCAATTTCTCCCTTCATTTGGAAGGTTTGATATATCTCCAGGTTCCAGGGTGGTATCAGAAACCAGGCTCCTGTTTGCTAATACCCACTCCATTTCTTTTCTTGTCTCCTAGACAACATTAGCATCAATTTTTATCCTTACCATTCTGATTTTCAGATTTGGCTTTATCTCTGGCACTGGGAGACTTTTTCTTTTTCTCTTTCTTTCTTTCTTTCTTTCTCTCTTTCAAGTTCAACCATGCATAGGTATTTTTGTTGTATTTTACACAGCCTTTTAGAAACTTCTGGCAGAAAGGGTTTGTTGGGTTTTTTTTTCATCTTTCTGGAATCAGAAAACTCAGATAAGATTGTAAGTATTTAAAAACAGAGTAGCATAGTATAGTAGTTTTAGCTATAATTACTAAATGAAAAACATCTCCTAAAATATAACTTGTTATTAAGGGAGTGTAAGCTTTCTAAGACTATTAGTTGTTAGATTGCAGTGACATTTTCTAGACATACAATTTCGTTTTTCTTTGGCTACAGTAAGGCAACCATTTTAGTGCTCTTTTTTTTTTTTAATTTTTTTTTTTTTCAACGTTTATTTATTTTTGGGACAGAGAGAGACAGAGCACGAACGGGGGAGGGGCAGAGAGAGAGGGAGACACAGAGTCGGAAACAGGCTCCAGGCTCTGAGCCATCAGCCCAGAGCCCGACGCGGGGCTCGAACCCACGGACCGCGAAATCGTGACCTGGCTGAAGTCGGACGCTCAACCGACTGAGCCACCCAGGCGCCCCTTTAGTGCTCTTTTTATTTCACACTTATTTGTATCTCATGGGGTAAAGAAGGTATGCAAAGAAATTTGTCCATTAGATGCAGAGATGGATTTTTTATTGTGGTTCCATGTTAAGAACAGTGCTTCCCACCAAAATAGCTGGTATTCCCCTGTTTTTCCATATCTGTTATGACTAAAGCCAGTTGTTTTAATACTCCCTTTCTTCTAATCTTTGGAAAATATAATGATTGTTGTAGTACATTGGATATAATTAACATGTTGAGTTCATTGTTTCTTTTATGATGTAAAGTTTTGAGTATACATTGTTGTAGTCCTGTTTCCCCTGAGTTGCCATTGTAGAGGAGGATGTTAACTCAATACAATAAATGAGAGAGATCTGTTTTGAATTTCTTGGTGAGGTTTATATCAAAGTCTCCTAAGTAAACTGCTATAAACATATGGACCATCATTTCAAAAAATTGAAGAGTTTTAACCTCTTTTAGGTAGAAAGGTAAAAGAGAAGTTTTAGCATCTCTTGGAATATCATTTGTTGAGAAAAATCAGTTGCTTAACCTCTTTGCCTTCTCATCCATAATGTAGGAGGAGTAATAAATAGAAGAGTCAATTTCTATTGCCATGTATATTGTGAGAGTCATTTATAATTAGGAAGTCAGATCTGTGATGGCAGGTGCTGGAATCATCTGTGTAATGTATATGCTGTCCCATTCTTTTATTTCTTTTTTTGATGCACATATTTGGATCATTTTGCTACTCATTTATGATTAGGTAACAACTACAAAACAATAAATATCAATTCTGCTTCTTTGTTTCAAATAAGAAATTGGATGTGATACAGAATTTAAAACTTTTGATTAGCTGTTTTAGAATTGTTTTACATTTATTTCCTCTTTCCCATATTGTAGTAATAAACAAGAATTGAATTTTTAAAACTTAAACTCAAAACATAATACATAAAAACTTTATAGTTATTTGAACTTTCAAATTGCCTAATCATTAATCATCAAACGTTCAAAGCTTTTGGTGTTTAGTTAAGGGCCTTGGTTGTTCTTTCCTCTGCCTAAAAGGCTCTTCCCTCAGAGGAAGCATGGTTGTTGACCCCTTCACTTCATTCAAGTCTTTGTTTAAATGTTACCTGATTAGAAAGACCTTTTCCTTTCACCATATCTAAAGTAGAGAGGGCTTGGAAGAGTTAGGCTAACACCCTGCCCTGATTAAATTTTCTTCAAGGCACTTTGCTCTACCTAAAATTAAATATCTATTTGTTAACTTGGTATTGCTTGTTTCCTCTACTAATATATAAATTTCTCTAGCTCAGTGAATTTGTTCACTATTCTGTTCCTAGGAAGAAGAATATTATTTGGCACATAACACATGCTCATTGAAAATCTATTGACTGACCAAGTGAATGTATTATAAACTTGTGGTCTGCAGGTGGAATCTAGCCCAAAAATGTTTTTTGTTTGAGCTTCTTTGTATTTTATTCTTTTTAATAGTTATTTAACAGTGTTTCAAAATGCCAGATTTTTTATTTTCCTTGAAAAATTAAATCTCCTAGCCCTGGGTATTTATTTCATGTGGCAGCAATTAGCTGGACTGAGCACTGGGCTACTCCCTTTGTAAGGGACCTACATTCTCCAGTTTGTCAGCCTTTACTTCTTTCTATAGAATCTTGGACCATGAGACTTACACTATTTGCTATTTATCATTTTGCCTGCTCTGTTGTGTTTTCATAGACTTGGCCCATTTTACTTATTTAGGTCACCTGCCTGGTCCTTGTAGACATTTGAGCTAACAGTCTCTATTGCAAGTTATGGTGTTTGTAATTCCTATGCAGTAACACCTCTTAGATTTAAGCCTAGAAGTGTAAAATGAGTAAAGATGATAGAGGTTGTGACTTTTTATTGAAGGAAATATATGTTGAATTTGTAAAGCCTATATGTTACACAAATGAATTCCTTTTAGGCCAATGAGCACACAATAAGATGCTCAACATCATTAGTCATTTGGGAAATGTACATCAAAACCGCACTGAGGTACCATTTCACATCTGAAAGTATGAGTATAATAAAAAACACATAAAATAACAAGTATCGGTGAGGCTGTCGAGAAATTGGAAGCCTTGTACATTGTAGTTGGGAATGTAAAATGATATAGCTACTTGGAAGACAGTCTAGCAGTTCCTCAAAAAGTTAAACAGAGAGTTACTATTATTACATATGGTAGCTCATGACAGTTTCCCTCCTAGATGTATACCCAAGAGTAATGAAACATACATCCATCTAAAATTTGTACACAGATGTACATTTCAGCATTGTGTGTAATATCCAAGAAGTGGGAATAATCCAAATGTCCATCAACTAATGAATGGATAAATAAAATGTGGTGTAATCCATACAATGGAATATTATTTGGCAATAGAAAGGAACGAAGTACTCATTTATGTTATAATACTAATGAACCTTGAAAACATTATATTGAGTGAAAGAAGTCAGTCACAAAAGACTATATATTTGTATTATTCAGTTTGCCACGTGGTAAGGTAGCGGAATAGGGATTGACTACTGAGCATGGAGTTTCTAGTAGGAAAGACAGAACTAAAATTGGATTGTAGTAATGTTGCACAACCTGTGAATTGTGTACAAGTGAAACCTTGAATTGCAACTGACTTGTTCTGCAAGTGTTCTGCAAGACAAGAAAATATTTCTAATAAATTTTAACTTGATAAACGAACGATGTTTTGCAAAGTGAATAATAAGTGATGCCGAATGGCATGATCACATGATTAAAACTGAGATGGCATGATCACAACTGAGCCAATGGTTCTGGAAATTTGATTTGGTATACAAGTGCTTTGGATTACAAGCGTGTTTCTAGAAGGAATTATGCTCACAAACCAAGGTTTTACTGTACTTCAAATGAGTGAATTATATGGTATATGAATTATGTATCAATAAATTTTTTTCAAAAGAACTTCTTTTGTTAGTCAAGAAACAAATGATCAAAAGATTGGTGGATTTTCATACTTTAAATCATTAGCCAATCTAATCAAGAATCAAGTACAATCCCAGCAGCAGCACTAGAAAGAAATAATTTAAATTTACCCTCCATTAAAACACTTAAGCTTGCAGATTTGTATAGGCCTATGCCATAGTTAATATGCTGTCTCAGTAGGTTACCTCTTTCTTTGTCATGCCTTATCAGCATGATCTACTCAGTGGCTTTTGAGTGCAACGACATATAAACTTGTTTAGTTTGAAAAGTGAGCATCTTGGATACGCACAGCAAGTATTACAAAGTAATAAAGTGTTACTCCTCGACTGGTAATATTTGGTAAATGGAGATTTCGTAATGGGGGAAAAGCCCAATCTGACATTTAAAATTTTTCTGTGTATTAGATACGGATCAGGAGGCTAAATCTCCAGATGGAATTTTACTACACATTCTATGATTGCACAGAGCTTCCTGAGACTCACCTTTCAAACAAACCATCACAAGTATAACCTTTTCCATTCTGTGATTTTAAGGGATTTCCAAGTCTTGTTAACATAGAATATCGGAACTGGAAGGGGACTTTGTAAGTTATCTAGTTTGACTCTTGATTTTCCAAATGTCCATTTTGCCAGTCATGGTGAACTGCCTTGCTTTGTCATTACTCCTGAGGTGAATACAACATAGTACTAAGAGCAGCACCACAATGATATATTGGAAATATAGTGGGAAATCTTTTCCATGTTAATTAGTGAAACCTGAATTTTAGAATTTAATGCACTTGTTTTGTTTCCCTTGGTTCATTCAGACCAAAACAAGAAATGGTCGTATTGTATGCAAACTGTTTTAATTCTCCTTGATAGTTTTATTTCCATTTATAAAAAACAGTATTCCTATTGCAACTTTATTTAGTTAGTTTTGATATTAGTTGGAACTTTCTAAACATTTTTCAGGAAATATATTTGAGCAAAGAAATTTTTAAAAAGTGTTATGCTGAGTAGAAAGGAAAGAGGTTGGTCCCATACAACTGGAGTTGGCAAGGATAGAAAAGCTAAAGAAGTCAAGTGAGAAATGAAAGCATGCATATGGATTAGTGGTTGTTTAATTTTATTTTTAATTAATTTAGTTTTAAATGAAGCCTGGTTGACATACAACATTATAGTAGTTTCAGGTGTACAACATAGTGATTCAACATTTATGTACATTATGAAATGCTCACTGAGGTAAGTATAGTTATCATCTGTCACCATACAAAGTTACTACAGTATTATTGATTATATTTCCTATGCTGTACTTTACATCCTTATGACTTATTTTAAAACTGTAAGTTTGGGTGGCTCAGTCAGTTAAGTGTCTGACTCTTGATTTTGGCTCAGATCATGATCTCAAGGTCATGAGATCTAGCCCTGCATCGAGATCCATGCTCAGCATGGAGCCTGCTTGGGATTCTCTCCCTCCCTCTCCCTCTGCCTCTCCCTCACTTGTGCATGCTCTCTCTCCCTCTCTCTCAAAAAAACATTTAAAAGAAGAATAATAATAAAACACCACACTGTCGTTCACATTTTGCGTTTCCTCTAATTTCTGCCTGCTTTCGGTCGTTGTCTAGTATCTTCAAATAGTTGGTTTTTATGTAAAATTTATATTATCTCATAGTCCAGGACAGACTATTCCATCATTACCAGAAATGGAGCTCCTTCTCCTCCTTTTCTTCCTTCCATAGCACTCATCACATTTGACATTTAATATAATTTATTAACTTTTGTGTTTATTTTATGTCTCCTTCCACTAAAATGCAGGTTCCACTAAGTTAGAGTTTTATCTGTCTGGTAACTGCTGGGCACACAGTAGATGCCCCACAAATATTTGTTGAATAACCCAACTCTTCAAAATAGCCAGAAGTAAATAAAAACCTCTTGATGACCAAAGAGCTATTGTAGAGCCTTGTTCTTTCAACACAGTTGCACTAGTAGACTGACATATCTGAGGTTTACTTCTCCTTGGCATACAGAACAGGATATAGAGATTTTGACATTTCATTCTCATCATGACTACCATGTAAGTCAGTTTAGTAGGCAATAGCTAGGTGCAGATCGAATGAAATAGCATGTGAAAGTACTCTAGGAAGTGTACAGTGCTATGAGATTATAAGGTATATCAGTTAATTACATGTGGTTGCATTTATTAGTCTGGTCTTTTTGGATTTCATTTTGAAAGTATCTTTGTGTGCATTTTAAAAAATTTTTTTAATGTTTATTTTTTTATTTTTGAGAGAGAGAGACAGCAGGGGAGCGGTCAGAGAGAGAGACAGAATCTGAACCAGCCTCCAGGCTCTGAGCTGTCAGCACAGAGGCCGATGCGGGGCTTGAACCCACAAACTGTGAGATCATGACCAGACCCTGAAGTCGGGTGATTAACTGAGCTACCCAGGTGCCCCTTTTTGTGTGTATTTTTAAGGGATGAATATATTTACTTATCAGAACAATAATAAAAGTCATAACAGTGTGTTTATGATAAAGCCCTTGCTAAGTTTTATTGTTTTATCTGGCTTTTCTTTTTTAGGAACTTGAGAGATTTCAGAACTTTGTAAAATGCTGTCCTCCTTTTGATATCGTCATTGATGGGCTCAATGTTGCCAAAACATTTCCTAAAGCTCGTGAATCTCAAGTTGTAAGTACAAGTTTTATTTTGTTATTACAAATCTCTAGAAATATTTACTGTACTTATTTGTGATCTTCCTTGGGTGTATTAACTCCCCATTTTTCCTTCCTCTAAAAATAAGCTCCTAAAGGTGTCACAGTAACCAACCACGTATCTAAGATTCACTGTTTTCATCTCTGGCAAGAAAGTGACTCTTATAGGCTGGCCAAGAGTGATTAAAAAGCCATGTAGTAGAGGGCCATTTCAGCCCTTTTTCTTTCTTTCTTTCTTTTTTTTTAATTTTTTAAATATTTACTTTTGAGAGAGAGAGAGAAAGGGAGAGAGCACAAGTGGGCGAGGGGCAGAGAGAGAGGAAGACACAGCAGGCTCCAGGCTCCCAAGTTGCCAGCACAGAGCCCAAGGTGGGACTCGAACTCATGAACTGCAAGATCATGACCTGGGCCGAAGTCAGACACTTAACCAACTGCACCACCCAGGTGCCCTCAGCCTTTTTACCTATATAACCTTTAACTAACCTTCTTCTACATCTCTACTCTTTCTTTGGGGTTACTCTGTCATTTCCCTGTGAGTCACATTCCTCTATTTGAAATTTTTCAACATAAACTAAGAGATGTTAATATACCCATACTTGTTTTTTCCAAACATAGTATGTTCATAAATGAATCTAACCAGCTCTTTTTTTTGTAAGGTAATCATTTGTTCTACAAGTTTATAAGTATCCTGTAGTTTCTAATAGGAATATCATGATTTTTAATAGCAGTTATATAAAATTTTACATATAATTTATAGCAATTTTTATACTCTATAGCAATTATTTTAATCATTTTTATTTAAAAAAAAATTTTTTTTTCAACGTTTTTTATTTATTTTTTTGGGACAGAGAGAGACAGAGCATGAACGGGGGAGGGGCAGAGAGAGAGGGAGACACAGAATCGGAAACAGGCTCCAGGCTCTGAGCCATCAGCCCAGAGCCTGACACGGGGCTCGAACTCACGGACCGCGAGATCGTGACCTGGCTGAAGTCGGCCGCTTAACCGACTGCGCCACCCAGGCGCCCCTAATCATTTTTATAGATAAGAATACTAGAAAAGTGAAGCCAATTTTGTATAGTAAATCTGTAGAAAGCAGTCATAACATCAGAATTAAATTGTAGACAGCTCCTGGATTTCAAGCTTATGGTTCTTACTGCTGGCAATCTATGGCCATTCATCTGTAGTTAATCTGTGTTATTTCTTAAAAATTACTGCCAATTTAAAAGCTTTTTCTCAGAGATGCGACTAGTCCCGTTTGGCCATTTATACTCAGAAAAGCTTACAAGTACCAAGGATGAGGTTGATTTACAGAAATTTCTTTATATGTCTATCCTTTATGCCTACATTTTTATGGTCAAGTATGTACTTTTCAATCCTTTATTTTTAAAAAACACAAAAGCAAGTTGAAAATATTTTTGTCCTTTAGGTACTTGAAGGGTTATTTGAGGCAGCAATATTGAAAAGGGCAAAGCCAGAAAATGAAGCATAAAATTACTATCACTAGTACATGGTGGAGCTCAAAATCAGAAGTTCCTCAGCTAATCTGTGTAAAGTTTTGTATTTGTTTACCTTTTATTCGACATTCAGCTTCACACAAAGCAGTAAAAATTGGCTTGCCAGAAATATATAGCCCAAATTGGGTGAACATTTTTGGGGAAAGTAACATGTTGAAAATGCTGTAGTGGATACATCCCCTAGTATTATAGGAGAAAAATTTTTTTTTAATTATTTTTTTTAACGTTTATTTTTGAGACAGAGAGAGACAGAGCATGCACAGGGGAGGGGCAGAGGGAGAGGGAGACACAGAATCTGAAACAGGCTCCAGGCTCTGAGCTGTCAGCACAGAGCCCGACGCGGGGCTCGAACTCATGGACCACGAGATCACGACCTGAACCGAAGTTGGACGCTTAACCGACCGAGCCACCCAGGTGCCCCTATAGGAGAAAATGTTTTACATTTGGAAAGATCTTAGCAGATTTTGGCAAACCAAGAGGCAAAGAACAAAGATTAACCTGTGAAATCATAGGCAGCTGCCACCACTTTTAGCTTTCACTCTTAAAATAATTTAATGTTAACAACACTTTATGTGGACAGGTAACTGTTATTACTCAGCTCGTAAAAGCACCCTTATCTTGTAGCAGTACATTGGTATTATATTTGGGAAACTGCAGCTCAGAGGCTCTCAGCTTAGAGATGCCACCTGAATAAGGAAAAAGGAAAAAATTTCCTTCTCAAGTTTTTTCTCAAATCTCTGAATCTAGAGATTTATATTTAAAAAAATACAGATGTATCATATTTCTCATAGGCCTCTCCCCCCCCCCCCCCTTTTTTTTATATCTTTTGTCAGACCCTCTTGTGGCTTAGTTTTATTCTTTAACACTTTGTAGGTTGTCAGAACTAGCTTCCCAGTTTTTCTGTTAATCTTGTAAGTAGAATTTTAGCTTAGAAGTTAAGAATAAGGATTCCGGAGTCAGACTTTTTGAATTCTAGTCCTGGTTCTTCCACTTTCAGTAGCTTTCATGGTTTGAACAAATTACTTAACCTCTCTGTGCCTTAGTTTCCCAGTGTGTAAAATGGAGATAATAATAGTACTTATCTCACAAAGATGTTATAAAGAATAAATGAGTTAATATATGTAAGCATTTGGCACATTGTAAGTATCTAATAGGTGTAACTATTATTGTGATTACTATTCAGATTGATTTCCTATCTGGAACCGTAATTCTTGCTTTCAGTAGACCCTTATTTGGCAGTTTTTTTCCATCGTATCATCTGTGTAAATAGAATTAAAATACAAAACTCTGCCTTAGTATTAGACTGCATCTAGGTCAGGTATTCAAATAATAATTGAGAATTGAAGGCAGTACTACCAAAAACTTAAGAAAAATTTTAAATGCAATGATGTTTTTAAAAATGTTTTTACGTTTATTTTTGAGAGAGAGAGAGAGCGAGAGCAAGTGGGGGAAGGGCAGAGAGAGGGAGACAGAGGATCCAAAGCGGGCTCTGTGATGACAGCAGATACCCCAATGCGGGGCTGGAACTCAAGAACCACAAGATCATGACCTGAGCCTAAGTTAGATGCTTTACCTACTGAGCCACCCAGGCGCCCCTAATGTGATAATTTTAAGAAATTTTAGTTTCCTCTGATTATAAAAGTAATGCATGTAGAAAATTTGGAAATTACAGTAAATAAAATTATATATAGCCCTATCATTCAACAATAATCATTGTCAGTGTTTTATTTCCTTGCAGTGTTTTTCCATTTTCTTACCTAATTGAGCTTCAACTGTGTAATGACTATATATCTGCATTTTAATTCACAGTTGTTGAAAGCTCTCAATAAAAACGAAATTCTAAAAGGTGTAGAACTACCCATTTAAAAATATTTGAGGGGTGTCTTGGTGGCTCAGTTGGTTAAGCGTCTAACTCTTGATTTTGGCTCAGGTCATGATTTCGCAGTTCTTGAGATCAAGCCCTGCTTCGGGCTCTGCACTGACAGCACAGAGAGACTGCTTGGGATTCTCTCTCTCCCTTTCTGTCTGCCCCTCCCTCGCTCATGTACATACTTTCTCAAAACTCTCAAATAAATAAACTTAAATAAACAGTTAAAAAAATAAAATATTTGAGATGGAAGCACCTTAAAAGAGCACATAAAAAGGGGTACCTGGGTGGCTCAGTCTGTTAAGCCTGTGACTCTTGATTTTGGCTCGGGTCATGATCTCCAGAGAACTCTTAATGACATTGAAGAATTACCTTCTTGAATGGCACCCCCAAGGCATGGGTATAAGATTAAATGACCTTTTAAGGTAATGACCCTTTAGAAAGTTTAATCTTGATTCAGGGGCCAAATCTAGACAAGCAAGTCATTTTGGAGAAAATAAAATAGCTGAATCCAGCTAGCAAACTGAATATTTAGTGAACTACCCTTTAAAAAATTTTTTTTAATTAAAAAAATTTTTTTTCCTCATGATAAGTGTACCCCTTAATTCTCCTTACCTATTTCACCCACCCACTCCCTCTTCCCCTCTGGTAAATCCATCAATTTGTTCCCTGTAGTTAAGAGTCTGTATCTTGGTTTGTCTTTCTCTTTTTCCCTCTGCTCTTTTGTTTTGTTTTGTTTCTTAAACTCCACAAATGAGTGAAATCATGGTATTTGTCTTTATCTCTTTTTTCTTTTTTTTAATGTAAGTTTTTTTAATGTTTACTTTTGAGAGAGAGAGAGAGAGAGCATGAGCATGGGAGGGGAAAAGAGAGAGATACAGAGGATCTGAAACAGACTCCATGCTTGACAGTGGAGAGCCCAATGTGGGGCTCAAACGCACAAACTGCGTGATCATGACCTGAGCCAAAGTCCGACACTTAATTCACTGAGCCACCCAGGTGCCCTGGTGTTTGTCTTTTTCTGACTTATTTTATTTTCACATTATACTCTCTAGCTCTGTCCATGCTGTTGAAAAGGGCCAAATTTCATATATATATATATATATATATATATATATATATATATATATATATACCATTTCTTTTTTATCCATTCATCTGTCGATGGACACTTGTGCTGCTTCCGTTGTTTGACTATTGTAAATAATGCCGCGGTAAACATAGGGGTGTATGTATCCTTTTGAATTAGTGTTTTTTTGTATTTTTTGGGTAAGTACCCAGTAGTGCAATTACTGGATTATAGGGTAGTTTTTACTTTAATTTTTTGAGGAACTTCCATACTGTTTTCCACAATGACTGCACCAGTTTGCGTTCCCATCAACAGTGTGAGAGTCTTCCTTTTTCTCCACATTCTCGTCAACACTTGCTGTTTCTTGTGTTTTTTATTTTAACCATTCTCACAGGTGTGAGGAAATATCTCATGTAACTTGATTTGCATTTCCCTGATGATGACTGATGTTGATCATCTTGTCATGTGTCTGCTGGCCATCTAGATGTCTTTTTTTTTTTTTTTTTTTTTTTTTGAATGTTTATTTATTTTGAGAAAGAGAGTGCACGAGCAGGGGAGAGGCAGAGAGAGAGGGAAAGAGAAAATCCCAAGCAGACTCCACTCTCAGTGTGGAGCCCAAAGTGCAGCTCAATCTCAACAACCATGAGATCATGACTTAGCTGAAATCAAGAGTCCAATGCTTAACTGACTGAACCACCCAGGCTCCCCTGGATGTCTTCTTTGGAGAAATGTTTGTTCATGTCTTCTGCTCATTTTTTAATTGGATTGTTTGTTTTTTGGGGGTGTTGAGTTATATCAGTTCTTTATTTATTTTAAATACTAACCCTTTATAGGATACATTGTTTGCAAATATCTTTTCCCATTCAGTAGGTTCCCCTTTAATTTTGTTGACTGTTTTCCTTCACTGTGCAGAAACTTTTTATTTTGATGTAGTTCCAGTGTTTTATTTTTGCTTTTTATTTCCCTTGCCTCAAGAGGGAAATAATGTTGCTAGGGCCAATGTGAGAGCAATTACTGCATGTGCTCTCTTCAAGGATTTGTATGGTTTCAGGTCTCACATTTAGGCCTTTAGTCCATTTTTAGTTTATTTCTGTGTATGGTGTAAGAAATTGTCCAGTTTCATTCTTTTGCATGTAGCTGTCTTTTCCCAGCACCATTTGTTTAAGAGACTGTCTTTTTCCCACTGTATACTCATTCTTCTTTTATCGAAGATTAATTGACCATATATTTGTGGGTTTATTTCTGCGTTTTATGTTCTATTCCATTGATCTACGTGTCTGTTTTTGTGCCAGTACCATACTGTTTTGACCACTACAACTTTGTAGTAAGTTTTGAAGTATGGAATTGTGATACCTTCCCTTTTTTTCTTTTTCAAGATTGCTTTGGCTATTTGGGGTCTTTTGTGGTTCCATACAAATTTTAGGATTGATTATTCTAGTTCTATGAAAAATGCTGTTGGTATTTTGATAAGGATTGCATTAAATCTGTATATTGCTTTGAGTAATACAGAAATTTTAACAATATTTGTTCCTCAAACCATAAGCATAGAATGTTATTCTATTTCTTTGTGTCCTCTTGAATTTCTTTCATCAGCATTTTATAGCTTTCAGAGTACAGGTCTTTAATCTCTTTGGTTAAGTTTATTCCTAGATATTTTTTATTGTTTTTGGTGCAGTTGTAAATGGGACTGTTTTCTTCATTTCACTTTCTGCTGCTTCCTTATTAGTGTATAGAAATGCAACAGCTTTCTCTACATTGATTTTGTATCCTGCAACTTTACTGAATTTATCAGTTTTAGTAGTTTTTTGATGGAGTCTTTAGGGTTTTCTATATATAATATCATGTTATCTGCAGATAATGAGAGTTTTACTTCTCCCTTACCAATTTGGATGCCTTATATTTTGCCTTTATGTTGTCAAATTGCTGTGGCTAGGACTTCCAGTACTATGTCGAATATAAATGGTGAGAGTAGACATTCTTGTCTTGTTCCTGACCTTAGGGGAAAAGCTCTCTTTTTCCCCTTTGAGTATGATGTTTGCTGTGGGTTTTTCATATAAGGTCTTTAGTATGTTGAGGTACATTCTCTGTAGACCTACTTTGCAGAGTTTTTTTTTTTTTAATCATAAATAGATGTTACACTTTATTGAATTCTTTTTCTGCGTCTATTGAAATGACCTTATGTTTATCATCCTTTCTTTTATTGATGTGATATATTATACTGATTGTTTTGTGAATATTGAACCACCCTTGCATCCCCAGAGTAAATCCTACTTGATCATGGTATATGATTTTTTTTAATGTATTGTTGGATTTAGTTTGCTAATATTTTGTTGAGGATTTTTGCATCTGTGTTCATGAGAGATACTGGTCTGTAGTTCTCTCTCTCTCTTTTAATCTTTTATCTGGTATTGGTATGAGGGTAATGTTGTCCTCATAGAGTGAGTTTATAAGTTTTCCTTCCTCTCCTATTTTTTGGAATAGTTTGAGAAGAATAAGCATTAACTCTTTTTTAAGTGTTTAGTAGATTTTGCCTGTAAAGCTGTCTGGTTCTAGACTTTTGTTTTTTGGGAGTTTTTTGATTACTGCTTCAATTTCATTGCTGATAATTCATCTGTTCAAATTTTCACTTTCTTCCTGCTTTATTTATTTATATGTTTCTAGGAATTTATTCATTTTTCCTAAGTTGTCCAATTTGTTGGCATGTAGGTTTTCGTAATATTGTTACAATTGTTTATATTTCTATGGTGTTGGTTGTTATTTCGTATTTCATTAGTGATTTTGTTTATTTGGATCCTCTCTCTCTTCCTCTTTTTATTTTTTTTAGATGAGTCTGGCTGGAGGTTTATCAGTTTTGTTGATCTCCTCAAAGAACCAGCTCCTGGTTTCATTGATCTGTTCTGTTGTTTTTTTAGTTTGTATATCATTTATTTCTGCTCTTATCTTTATTATTTACTTCCTTTTGCTGAGTTTGGGCTTTGCTTATTCTTTTTCTAGCTCCTTCAGGTATATGGTTAAGTTGTTTAGTTGAGATTTTTTTTGCTTCTTGAGGTAGGCCTATATTACTATATGCTTCTTCCTTAGAACCACTTTTGCTGCACTGTGTGGACATGTTTGCTGTTCTCTTGGATCTATAATTGGGAGTAGAATTGCCAGGTCATATGGTAATTCTCTGTTTAAACTTTTGAGGAACTGCCAAACTTCCAAAGCAGCTGCACCATTTTACATCTCCATAACAGTATATAAGAGTTCCAGTTTTTCTGCATCCTCACCAACATGTTACTATCAGTCTTTTTTATTATAACCATTCTAGTGTATACGAAGTGGAATTTTTTGTGGGTTTTGATTTGCATTTCTAATGACATAGGATGTTAAGCATCTTTTTATGTTTATTGGCCATTTGCATGTCTTCTTTGGAGAAATATCTATTAAAATCCTCTATTTGGGTGGCACCTGGGTGGCTCCATTGGTTGAGTGTCTGACTCTTGATTTTGGCTCAGGTCATGATCTCACGGTTTGTGAGTTCAAGCCCTGTCTCAGGCTCTGCACTGGCAACAGAGAGCCTGCTTGGGATTCTCTGTCGCCCTCTCTTTCTGTCCTTCCCCTGCTTGCGTTTTCTCTCTCTCATTCTCTCTGTCTTTCTCTTTCAAAAGTAAATAAATAAACATTTAAAAAATACTCTATTTTTTAATAGTAACTTGTCTTTTTATTGTTGAGTTGTATTTTTTATATATTCTGAATATTAGATCTTTATCAGGTAAATGATTTGCAAATATATTCTCCCAATTAGATTGTCTTTTGAAGCACAAAAGTTTTTAATTTTAATGAAGTCCAGTTTATCTATTGTTTTTCTTTTGTTGCCTGTCATTGTTGGTGTCATATCTAAAAAAAAAATCATTGCCAAAAATAAATTAAAAATAATAATAATAATACATAAAAAATTAAAATATCATTGCCTAATCCTAGATCATGAAAATTTATGCCTATGTTTTCTTCTAAGAGTTCTATAGTTTTAGTTCCTGCATTTATGTTTTCTGAATATTTAGAGATATAGTCATGGGTAGATGATAAGCAATAATTTAGAAGATAGATTCAGATAGGACTACCTTTGACTGTTTCTGATTCATTTGTTTAATCTTCAGTAAATCTGGGGAAAATAAGACTTGTTACTAATCTTGTAGATATTTTTCAAATGTAAAGTGTATCCTGCTTAAAAATATATATATTTAGTTTCAAATTTTCAGAAGAAGAAAAGATCCAATTTGTATTTTTATTTTGAAAAGTGGGAAGGGTTCTGGGTGACCAGTGGTTAATTATATAGTCTCCTTTTTGAGGACAGTTAGAACATCTTAGCCAGGAATTACAATGTAGATTCAGTTACTGTTTACTGAGCACCTATTCCACTGTCAGATATGAGCACCTATTCCATGTTAAGATGTGAGGATATGTCTGTAGGCCAATAAATGCTAGGAACATAATTGGGCTAATAGGTATGTTATCTAAGCAAGACATTTGTAGTATATTGTGCATTTTGTTGTCCATTAACAGTGATTCTTATATTTGTATATGATTCTTTTTTTAAAAATTTACTTCAAATGTCAGAGTAGAGAATAACGTTTACCCAAAATACATGGGCTAAAAATTTTTTTAATAAGAATTGCAAAACAGTTTTCATAACATTCAGTTCTCCAGAATGTGTTGTAATTTGGGAGAAACTAAATTTGATTAAATTTTAAACTTTGACTAAAGTATCAGGTATGAACTCTTGCTCCATTGAACCCTTGACTCACTTGAACTGGTATCTCTTTAGCATTACCTTCTGCAAGGTACAGTGTTTTGGATTTTCTTCAATTGCATTTATTGTCTTTTAATTTAATAAACTTATCTTTTTAGCGTAGTTTTAGGTTCATGAATCTCTTTATTAACAGCCATCCAACAGCATGCTATTTTGACTCCTACAAATACTTCTAAGGAAAGGGGCACCTGGGTGGCTCAGTTGGTTAAGCTTCTAACTTCAACTTAGGTCATGATCTCATGGTTCATGGGTTCGAGCCCTGTGTAGGGCTTTGTGCTGACAGCTCAGAGCCTGGAGCCTGCTTCGGATTCTGTGTCTCCCTCTCTCTCTGCCCCTCCCCTGCTCACACTCTGTCTCTCTCTCTCTCTCCTTCAAAAATAAATAAAATATTATAAAATAAAATAAATCCACAGGTCTTCGGAGGAAAAGCTTTGCATAGCCAGAGGTAGAAATTAACTTGTATTTTTTACAGCTTAAGTGAATAAGTAATTGGCACCACCATCTTCCCATTTGTTCAAGTCAGAAACCAAAGATTCTAGCCTCAATTGCTCTTTTTCACTAGCTCCAAATCCAGTTGACTGACAAGTTTTTTTGTTGTTTTTGTTTGCTTAAAAACAATTTTTTTTAATGTTTATTTTTGAGAGACAGAGACAAGCAGGGGAGGGGTAGAGAGAGAGAGAGAGAGAGGGAGACACATAATCCGAAGCAGGCCCCAGGCTCTGAGCTTTCAGCACAGAGCCCAGCACGGGGTTTGAACTCATGAACCACAAGGCGAACTGAGATGAAGTCGGATGCTTAACTGACTGAACCACCCAGGTGCCCCGATGACAAGTTTTATTGGTCATAACCCCCAGATATATCCCATAATCTTATCTCTTTCCATCTCCATTCACATCATCTCTCATCTAAACTCCTAAGTGGTCTCCTTGCTTTTTGTCTTTCAGTTACACTTAGAATGAAATCCAAGTTCCTTATCATGGATTATAGTACTGTTTTTTTTTTTTTTCTTTCAATGAATAATGGGCACACTAACATTTTTCCTGTTCCTCAAACACACTGAACTTGTTCCTGCCTTAAGGTCTTTGTACTTGCTATTCCTTCAGCCTTTAATGTTCTTTCTTCTTAAAATGGCGGGGTCATTATCAGCACCTCAGAGGCCTTCCCTAATTCTTCTGAAGTAACTCCAGTCTGCTTTCCTACCTTCTGCCTGCATTTTCAGTTACATCAACCTTATTTACTTTGGTAATAGATTAAAAATGGCCACAGATTCTTTGCAGTTCCTCTCATATGGAGATGGAGTCTGTTTCCCCACATTTTGAATCTGGGCTTGCTCTATGACTTGCTTTGGCCAGTAGAATGTGGCACAAGTGACATTGTGGGACTTCTGGGCAAGGGCGCAAGAGGTCATGCGGCTATGCTGTCACTCTCGAGGAATTACCACCTTGTGAACAAGCCTACATCAGTCTCCTTAAGAATGAGATGCCACATAGAGAGAGAGGGAGAGGGAAAAAGAGGGCAAGAAAGATCAGGGACACAGCCATCTAAACTACGGCTCCAAACATATGAGTAAGGTCATCTGGGACCAGACAGCCTCTAGACAACCTGCCAACTGATTGTGAACACATGGATTGGCCTAACCAATGCCATGTAGAGCAGAATAACTGTCCAACTGAGCCCAACCTAAGTTGCCAACCCATAATACTGTGAGAAAATAAGTGGTTATTTTAACCCAAGTTTCAGGGTAGTTAATTATACAGCAATAGTTATTTAATTCCTTCATAGCACTTAGTATCTACAATTTCCGATACATGTCTCTGTTTACTTTATTAACCTCCATCAGAATGAAAATGCCCCAATATTGAAGATCTTGTACATCTTGTTTACAGTTATAGTTTCAGCACTGAGAAAAGGGCCTTACACATAGTAAATTGCTCACTAGATACTTAGTAAATGAATGAAAGAATGAACAAATGGATATAGAGTTATAGGAAATTATATAAACTGTTAGAAATAACTGGGTTTGGGGGTTAACTCTGAAAGACTTCTTGAGTTTCACTCTGCAACTTCATTCACTTGCTAGCTTTGTGATCTAGGCTGTTAAAGCTCTTCATGCCTTCTGTAAAGATCAAATGAACTAGTCATTGAAAAGCACTTATTGCAGTGCCTGGCACATAGTCCAATAAATTTAAGCAGAAAAAAAAAAAAAAAAACACCACCACCTTGTGAGTGCATTTAGTTGTCCATGGTCTTAACTTTGTAGGTACCAAAGTATGGTAGTTTTTTATGATGCGTTTAGTTTCCTAATTTAAATATAACTGACAATCTGCTCTTAGTTTTTTCAATTTGGGGGTCTTCATTGTTTTGAACTGATGCTTAGAATCTAAACCTGAGTGTCTAAATAAATGGCTAACTTTTCTGTAAAATAACTAAATAAGAAATATATTAATGGTACAGAGAAAATAAAAGACTGTATTAGTATTCATTAGGATAGGTTATGTAATGCTGCAGTCATAAACCCAAAATTTCTGGGGCACCCGAGTGGCTGAGTGGGTTAAGCATCCAACTCCTGACTTTGGCTCAGGTCATGATCTCGTGGTTTGTGAGATTTTCTCCCTCTCTGTCTCTGTCTCTGTCTCTATCGCAAAATAAATAAATAAAATTAAAAAAAAAATAAACCCAAATTTCATTGGCTTAAAACAAATTATTTCTTGTTCATGCTGCATGTTCAGCGTGGATCATCTGTCTCATTGTCATCCTTATTCCAGGATTCCGCATAATTTTCTGAAATATGCCAGTCACTGTGACAGAGGGAAAAGGGAAGGTGTAGAGTACATGCTGACTCATAAAGCTTCTACTCAGATCTGATACCTATCACTTCTGCTCATAATTTATTAGCAGCTAATGCAAGCTATGCAGCTACACCTGAGTTCAGTAAGATGGGGACTGGGGGGAAATTCTACCACATGTGCCCAGAAGGAGAAGGAGAATTAATGTTTTTGAATAGCTCTAATGACTACCACACTGAGGTTGGTGATGTCTTGCTTGTTACAATGGTCAAGTGTAGCCCAGGAGCTAGAAATGAGTTTCAGCATGACCGTGCAAACTGTCTTCACCTAGGTTCTTTTTTCCAATATCAGTTTCCTTCACCATGGTTTTATGTAGAAAGAACTGATGGTTGATTTTTTTTTTTTTTCTAGAATGAACAGATAGGAATTCTAAAGTCTCCATGACTCATATTTTACACACACTTTCACAACTTTCATTTTCAGGATGAGTTTTTCTTTTGAGCCACCAATTCATCATTAATAATTGGCAATGTGAGGTCATCTTGAGGGGACAGGGACACCGTACTAACCTTTTACCTAGAAAATAAAAGGATATAAATTGGAAGGATTCTTATTTTGAGTTTTCTCTCTTGTCTCCCCTGCCAAACACACACACACACAGGCTCACGCTCCTACCCATAATTCAGTCCTAGTGTCCTTGTTCCTTGCTCCTTTTGCAGCTTGCATTTTGGATTTTCGTTTGTTCATAATAAGCTCCTTTAGTAGAGGGTGTAGTGTATAGGGGGAAAAGTACATCATTTTAGTTAATTTTGCTAGCTGTTCAAAACTCTGCTACCAATTTTTGTTGATAACTGAGAATTGGTTAAAATAGCTTCTACAGAATGGAAATATATAATGTAATTTAAAAGAATTATGGCCAGACATCAGCACTGAATGCTTTATCCTTACAGCATGCTTGATGCATTGAATAGAAAGTAGTTTGGTGGAAACACTGCAGAATTTGTTTTGATTGCCACCTCTTAGTTGGTTTTACTATAGTGAGAGAAAAATTGAAGCATGGGTATTAGCCAGTAAAGGTTATTTGGCAGTAGCATTTACTTAGCAATGAGTTCTCTCTTTTTTTTTCTGCCACCCAAGTTATTTTATTTCTTTTGGTTGATTTACATAGTCTCTTGTAAATGTTTCAATACCATAAAAAACCTAAGATACAATAAACTATGCTCAGTGTTTTGTGTGGTGTGTGTGTGATCTTGGGCTTTTTTTTTTTTTTTTTTTCCTCAAACTGTAGAAATATTGTAGAGTTTAACACCAACTGTGCTTGAAATTATGTTGTTTTTGTTTTTTTTTTTAGCGTTTATTTACTTTTGAGACAGAGAGAGACAGAGCATGAATGGGGGAGGGTCAGAGAGAGGGAGACACAGAATCCGAAACAGGCTCCAGCCTCTGAGCTGTCAGCACAGAGCCCGACGCGGGGCTCGAACTCACAGACCGCGAGATCATGACCTGAGCCGAAGTTGGCTGCTTAACCAACTGAGCCACCCCGGCGCCCCGAAATTATGTTTTAATAATATTAAAGTAGCACAGAAACTCTTAAATTATCTTACTGTGTTTGCAGTGGCAAATGTTAGATTAAGTATTGAAGTATTTTTATTAATAATACCTTCTTAACTTTTAAATACTTTTCTCCATATAGTTTTTCTTCCTACTTAAAGACTAGCTCTTAAGGGCTGGCTTTAGAGGTAGAAGGTCCTTGGGTCTCAAAACTAGGATGTCATGCTGCTATTGTTGCCTTCAGAAAACATGTACTAACCCCCATGTTTCCTCTGAGAAGGTGTTTGAGTAACTTTTTTCTGTATTGAAATGTCAAATTGAAAACTTGTCATTTTTCCCAGTTTACTTTCATAAGTTTCGTTGATTACTAATGATTGGAAATAAGTGATTGGAGATTGTTTCTAAACATGTTCTTAATTTTAGTCAACTGGTTAACAATAGTTTCTTTCCAGTGGAATTTAAAGACTGGTTCTTTCAGTGTTTTTAAGGCTAGGAGCTGTAAGAACAATTATGAATCCAGTTTTTTCAAGGTTAAACTCTAATCCGGCAAAGGACTTCACTGTTAACTTTATCTTTCTTTAGAAAAAATTAACATATTTTTAAAGAAAAAAAACTTTGAAATAAATATGTAGTATTACAAACTTAACCTCTAGTGATTCGGCTATATTTTAGAATATTGACTCTCAAACTTTAGTGTGCCTCCGAATCACCTTGAGGGCTTGTTAAAACAGGATGCAGGCCCTACCCCCAGAGTTCCTGATTCTGAAGGTCTGGGGGTGGGGCTGAGTAGGTAATGCTGATGCTGCTGGTTTGGGGACGACATTTTGAGAACCACTGTAATATAAAGACAGTTTCTCAGAAGTGTGTTCATACTGCTTTACAAAAACAAGCAGTTTATAAAAGGTAAACACTCAAAATTATTAGAAGTCTTAATAATTTTTAGATCGGGATTCTGCTTTTTTAACTGAATATATGAAACTCATTTTAAGGTACTGAAACTTGGTCCTAAGAATAATATACTTCTTCCACTTTCAAAGTAGAAGTTTGTCATGTTTCCATAACTAACAGTTACATTATCAAGTTGTTATATTAGCATTATGATGATTTTCAGGTACCTAGAATATGACTTTAAAAAAATATGTTAAGTAGCCCAAAGAGAATGTGCTAACTGGGGAAAGCCTAAGACTCAATTAATTAATTATAGGGAGTATCAAACCAGTGGAATTGCTTGTTTCTCTCTAGGGCATCTGAAATAATCACCCAAATAAGTCATTGTTAGTATGTATTTATAAGCCTAAGATTAAAAGAAAATCAGTGGTAACTATAAACTTGGACTGTGAATCTTAAGGCAGCTAACCTGTAGCAGCATTTAAGTTCTGTTTTATTGGGATTTTGGAAGGGCTGATAAGAGTTCTCTAATCTATAAACTTACTACATGGGAGAGAAAAAGTAGGTCTAATCTTGATTCCTTATTTTTAGAATAATTATATCTAGCTAGTCAAAGATGATCTAAGTGACTTGGGGAAATAAATAGGCATTAGTGAATGCCAATCTAGAATTTAGTGAAAAACACAAAATATGTTCCTTTTCTTACTATTCATCTTTCATGACATGATAACTCAAGGAGGTCACATTACCTGCAATCAAATAATGCCACACTGACTAGGTACTTCCTTTCATCCACGTGCAATTCCACCCACTCAACCTGCCTGACACACATAAGAATTCTGTTTTGTTATGTGACTGCTAGAATAGTCTACACCACTCAGAATTATTCTTACATGTACCAACTGCTAATGGGGTGAATGATCAACTGTCACATAAGTGGGGTTTTGGTGAAGTAATCAAGGGAATAAGTAGAAAGATGAATGAAGCCAGGCAAAATTTCTATAATGATGTTAGCCTCATGTCTCTTTCTTTCCAGACATCTCCAATTATTTTGCATAGTGTTTGAAAGAAAATTTCCCCCATTACGTTACTCATTCAAGTGATTGTGTGTCTTAGAACAGCATTGTTAGGAATACATCGTTGCCAGGCTTCCATATCTGTTGTCTCTCTGACAAAATCTCAATGACAAGTTGATTCTTCTCTTGATGTGCCACTGATAACGTTTGTGTGATAACTGTTTGGGGTGTGGTGAGATTATCTTTGTGAATCGTTATTGTGTGTACCTTGCTTCTATGACAATGTTTTAAAACACTTCTCAGGAATGTGGTAGGCAGAGCTCCCTATGAAAATATAATACCCACTTTAATCAAAATTTAAAAATATATATTTGTTAAATTTCTAAGGTAAACAGCAATTCCAGAATGAGTAGTAAGTTTACTTAAACATGTTTTTGAAGTTATATCAATTATTCTTACCTATTATTACAGTGGTAATACTTTATTAGTCATTAATTTTATATTAAAATATTTATTTTAAAATAATTCTCCTTTTAAAATAGCTTCTATTTCAGACTTTTAACTACTGAAAGGCTGATTTTTCTCCCAGTCAAATACAATGAAGATCGATTGATTGAGATCGATTCAGATCTTAGATTTTATTGCAATATTTCATTTAGACGTGGTTTCTTTTCCTAGATAGTATTAGGAAGTGTATATAGTTCTTCAGGTATTCATCTCCCCCTCCACCCTAGCTATTCTTTATTTGTAGATTATCTGTGTCCCACTTTGTTCTATGAGATAAATGATGATTATAATAATGTGTACACTGCAGGGACGCCTGGGTAGCTCAGTCGGTTGAGCGTTTGACTTCAGCCCAGGTCATGATCTTGCAGTTTGTGAGTTCGAGCTCCACATCGGGCTGGCTGCTCTCAGCGCAGAGCCTGCTTCAGATCTTCTTTCCCCCCCTACTCCACCCCCGTCCCTCCCCTTCTCATGCTGTCTCTCTCAAAAATAAATAAAGCATTAAAAATTAAAAAAAAAAAAAATAGTGTGTGTAATGCAGAAAATAAACTTAAAATAAGTTAAAATAAAATGAACTTAAAATAAGAGCACAAAGGGAATATAAGCTTAGGAAAAATAAGAGGCTTGAGTTTGGTTCCACAAAATTTATACCATGCAGTACTCTAGTAATTTGGCTGTAAATTCTGTCAACAGACTTGAAGATGAAAACATGATTGCGGAAGAGTAGGGGTTTGTCCTTTTATCTGCCTGTACATCATTCATAAGTACTCCACACTGCCATTTATAAACACTCTCTTTCCTTAAAGAGATTCTCACAGGGACTGGGATGGGTTTTGGGAGAGCGAAGAGATAATCAGAAAGTAGAGCAGTTCGAAGACACACAATTCTGGTACACCTTCTAAGGAAGTTATTTTACTGTAAGGTTCATTGATTTGGGGGATTCATGTAATTCATAAGACCAAATGGAAACAAATTGTTTGGGGAAAGTACCATTATTTCTAATATTTGAACCAAAGAGATTTCACTTGCAGGCCTTTTTAGTACAGGGCATGTGGGCACTGTGGGTGCTCTTTACAACACCCTTGTTAGGACCAGGCGAATGGACTGTGTAAGTATCAGCAGTAAAGGAGTCAGAAGAATAATATACGAGCTTGAGAGAACAGGCCTCAATAACTCATTATCATTAATGCTGTCTCAAGTTGGTGAGAAGGCCTGGTAGCAGAACTCATGCTTCTTGACCTCTTTGGAAAATGGGTAAGCTGGTTTTTCACTTTGGATCCACAGTAATCCACAGTGGTACTACACCTTGTTTTTATTTTATTTTTTATTTTATTTTTTTAAATTTTTATTTATTTTTGACAGAAAGAGAGAGCATGAGCGGGGGAGGGGCAGAGAGAGAGGGAGACACAGAATCCGAAACAGGCTCCAGGCTCCGAGCTGTCAGCACAGAGCCTCACGTGGGGCTTGAACTCACTAACTATGAGATCATGACCTGAGCCGAAGTCGGATGCTCAGCCAACTGAGCCACCCAGGCGCCCCTAGACCTTGTTTTTAAAATATATGATTTGATTTCAGTTTTTTAAAAAATCTGGCTAGGAAACATATATCTCTAATACACTGCCTATGTAGCAAGCACTCTTAAGATTTAAAGAGATACTCAGGTGGGTTGGAGTATCTGAAGTGCTTTGGTTTTTGTTAAGTAATTATAGCAAATACCATTTATTTTATGTGAAAAAAGAAGCTTACAAACTCAACATCATTTAATTTCATCAGTGTAGTGCTTTCTCACTCAGTCTTGTGTAAATCATAAATGCTTAGAAAGTACTTGTGTACATAAAGTTACAAAATTAATCTGAATTGAAGCTTTCTGATTATTATAGATATCCCTCTCCACAAAAATATCTGCACATATTATGATATGAATGGCAGGAAAACCTCTTGAAAATTTTCTCATTGGTTTAGGAAAGAGATAACAGGCAATTTTACTGGGTTTAAGCTTAGAAGATAAGTGGAAATAGCACTTCCTCTTAAAATGGACCAAAATAACCCTGCAAAATACATATAAAGTGTTTTATCAATATCAGTCTTTTACCAAAATAAGAACTTGAAAGTGAAAACTGCAAAGCCGCATAGTTCTATAGTTATGAAAACATTCTAAGTATACCAAATTCTTAAATACTTCCAATATTTTGTTTTATTAATTCCATTTCAATGTCCACTACCTGGTTGTCATTCTGACATGTTATCAGAGAGAAAAAAATGACATTAAGATATCATAACATCTGTCATAGGGTCTCATCCAGAAATACCACCTTACATTTAATCATTACATCTTGTTAGACTCCTCTTCCCTGTGACAGTTTCTCAGACTTTATTTTGATGACCTTGACAGTTTTGAGGGGTGCTGGGCAGGTATTACATAGAATGTCCCTCGGTTGGAGTTTGTATGATGTTTTTCTCATGATTAGTGTGGGGTTATGGGTTTTGGGGAGGAAGACCATGGAGGTAAATTACCAGTCCCATAACATGATATTAAAAGTACATGGTATCAACATGACTTATCCCTCCTGTTGTTACCTGTGATCACCTGGCTGAGGAAGTGTTTGTCAGACTTCTCCAATATGATATTGAAGTTTTTCTTTTTCCCCCTCTTTTCATGTTGTAATCTTCAGAAGGAAGTCAGTATGCAGCCACATGTGGAGAGGAGGGAGTTATGTTCTTCCTTCTTGGAGGCAGAGGATTTACATAAATTATTTTAGATTCTTCTACATGGGAAATGTGTGTATTGTCCCCCATTTACTTATTTATTTAATGCTTATTTATAGTGGTTTGGACTCATGGATATTTTATTTTATACTTTGGGTTATAATCTAATATTTATTTTGTTGTTCAATATATTCTAGCTTTGGCAATTGCAAACTTTTTGTTGGCTCCTGTGTCTCTTGACATACCCCCATCATTGTCAATGTTGTGAGCATTTCCTTACTTTCTGGCACCACAGTGTACCTCAGTTGTACAACATTCTTTTTTGAAAGCTAGAAAACACAGGTAATTAAGTAGGCTGCATCAGTCTCCATTGAAGGGAAAGATGCTGTCTCCATTTTTGATTATTGAGAACAATAAACAAGAAAGGTTAGTGTTTTTTCTACTTTTACTCCATTTTTCAATATCAAATAATACTAGTTTCTGCCACTTAGTGTAACAGTTTTGCCCAGTCACCTTTGATTTTTTTTCCCCAGGGGTTAATCTTATTTGTGTGTTGCCTGTTTTGGAGGATCAGCGTGTATTTTGAATTTTCTTTTTCCTTTTTTGTTTCCTTAGCAGTGGAGTAGGAAAGGTAACAGCTCAAAGGATAAATTGAAATAATTAGCATAAACTTGTTCAGAGCAGCTCTACTATTACTGTGTCTCAAGTAATCAAAAAGTGGTCGTTACCCATCTGATAAACACTAGTTACCTCTAAAAGGGAAGGGTTATATAGAATGTTGGCTTTCTGTATTTGTGTAGTTTTAGAATTTTTTTAAATAATGAACTTACATTTCTTTTATAATCTGGAAAATAGTAAAGCCTTATTTTTAGAGTCAGTGGAGATGCAAAGAAAAAAACTTACCCTTTCTGTGGTTTGAAATGCTTTGGAACTTAAGGACTTTCCCCCCCCCCACACCTGATATACTCAAGACTTGTAGTTATTTTGCATTAATATTGTTTACCTGTACCTGTACTAGTGAAATTGGCATATCTGCCCAATTGTTTTATGTAATCGCAGTGCCTGCTTTAACATGAAGATTTTTGGTATTCTCTGACAGTCGTTTCAGAAGTGTAAAACTTTTCTTTAATGAAGTTACAAATATATTGTAGGTAGAGAAGACCACTTACAAAAAGACATACAGTTTTGGTGTGTTGCTGCGGAAGGAATAGGTGGGAATCTTTCCCACTGGTTCTTTGTTCTGCTGCTTTTCCATGCTATCCTGAGACTTGATTTCTTTCTTTCTTTTTTTATATCCACTGGGTTCTCTATTCTATGCACACTGACCCTTACACCCTAAGGTTACTTACCTGTTCTTTTTCCTCTCTTCTTCACCCACCAACTTGGACCTGCCAACTCAAGGGAACCCCTCCACATTTTCCCTGGGGTATGGCACGATCTCAAAATAAGAATGTCACTGCGGCCAGTAATCTGTTTACCTCCACACCCCCACAAGAGCCCCTAAAAAATGGCTATCCCATTTCGAAATTAGGATATTTTAAATAAAACATTGATAAAGTTTTGTTTATATTTCTTTGTGCCATAAAATGTGTCTTTTTGTCCTCTCCGTGTGTTCTTATTTTTATTTCAGTATACCATAAAACAACCAGACATTTGTGTTATATAACTCAAAGCCAAAGAGGTTTTGTTTTACTATAACATTTTGTTTGCCAGAGTTTAAATACAGCATAGTCACTTTCTAATAAAATCTTCTGCAAATCAACAAAAATAAGTTTAACTCTCTGTGCTCAGAATTCAGTTCAGTAAATACTAAGTTACTATTGTGTGGTTCTGGAAATGGCCTTATGGTGTTTGCCCTCAGAAAACTCACAACCTAGAAGTGATAAGACACATTCAAATGAGGGAGGAGCAGGAGTATTAACATCATTAGTGAGATGTAGATCAGGAGATTAGGTAAAGACTTCATGAACAAGGTGGCATTTGAGATGAACTTCATCAGGCAGAGTCAGTGGGCAAGGGTGGTCTAAGCAGAGGCAATGGTTTGAGTCATGAGTGTTTAAAGGCAGAAAATAAAGGCACACTTGAAGACTAGTGAGTAGACCACTAGTAGTTGGAACATAGCTTACTTGTTTGGTAGTAGTGGGAGATAAGGTTGAAAATGTTGGTTGTGGCCCTGGTTTGGAGCACCTTAAATATAATATTGAAGGGTTGGAATTTTCTTTCAGTCATTCAGCAGCTAGGTACAGTGGTAAATCAAAACAGGCATGATCATCACCCCTGTGGAGTTTATAGCCTGACGTTATAATAATCCTAGAAATATGTGTAAAATTGAAGTTGTGATAAATGATACGAAACAAACAAACAGAAGGTACATGGTGCTATGAAGACATTTAAGAAAACAAAAACAAAACTTGACCTGGACAAGGAGATCAGGAAAGGTTTCCTTGAAGAAATGGCAAATGGGTTGAGGTCAGAGGGATGAATAGGAGTTAACTAAGTAGAGAAAGATAACAAAAAAGGAAGTATTTTAGGTAGAGAATAGCATGTGCAAAGGCCCTTGGTGGGGGCTGGTTAACAGGAAGATGACAAGTATGAGAGACTGAAAGGTCAGGATGGTAGGATTGGAAAAGGTCCAGACATTATAGACTTCAAGGAGTTGGTTCTTTATCCTAAGAGTGATAGAAAGCAGGGAATTGACATAATGCAGTTTTCATTTTAAAAGTATAATTCTGGCTGTAGTGTGGAAAGTGAATCAGTGATTTCCAGTTAAGGTGGTTCCATTAATTCACACTTTGATATACCACTTCTATACATCTATATATCAATGATAGATGAACTATAGAAACTACAAACTAAAAAGATATTGCCAAGCTCAAAAACAAAACAAAGCATAAACAAAACCTTCAGTAGAACTGTAACCATAGGCCTGCTTAGCTCTGAGTCCTAAAATAGGCATGGAGGCAGGGATTTAACTCCTTTGGCGTAGGAAAGACTAAAGTGTGCCATGTGAGTGGGGCTTTATTGTTTAAAGCTAGAGCAGGAGCAAAGCTTCTCAAAATGACAGAGGAAGCTGGGGTACTGGGGTGGGGGGTTGGGGGGGACCTTTTAACTACCATTTGAAGTTAATGGCCTGTCAACTAGTTGCAAGCCCCAGGAATGAAGACGGAAGAATACTCTAGCAACTCACCAGTGACAGGATCTGTGATATTCCCATCAACAAAGTACTCAGGACTAGGGAGATGAGTAATCCCAAAACTTTTAGGCAGGGATAGGATCAGCATAATGGCAGCTAAGAATGTGAAAGAGAGAAAAGAACCAAAAAATCTAAACTTAAAATGAAAATAAGTCTACAAACCAAAACTCAAAGTGTGAAGAAATTTAATGCTAAGAAAGAAAACCAACAAAACAATTAAAACATAAATTTACAGGGGCACCTGGGTGGATCAGTTGATTGAGCATCTGACTCTTGATTTCAGCTCAGGTCATGATCCCAGGGTCTTGGGATTGAGCCCAACATTGGGCTCCATGCTGAACATGGAACCTGCTTGGGATTCTCTCTCTTCCTCTGCTTGTCTCCTCTGCTTATGTGCTCTTGTTCTCTCTCTCTCTCTCCCTTTCTCTCTCCCTAAAATAAAATAAATAAAAAACACATAAATTTATAGATCAAATTAATTCTGTAAAGGTTCAAATATTTTAAAGTATGTTTAATATATTTGCTCAGATTCAAATGAATATATTCTATTTAAGGCAAGCAAGAAAATATGAAGCAAATGAAACAGAAACAAATGTTTAAAAGAATCAGAACTCTTGAATGAAAAATAGTCATTGAAATAATTCAGTAGACATAATAAACTCTAGACTGGCCACAATGAAAGAATTTATGAATTGGAAGTTGGTACTGAGAAACTCACCCAGAATGAAGCATAGAAAGATAAATTTAGAGAGGGAGAGACTAGGTAGAAGATGGACGAATCTTCAAATATTTAGGAAATAAAACAGAGAATTTGGTAATGAACTGGATGGGGGGGGGTTGTTAATTGGAGAAAGTGATCAAAGATGATACCAAGGAATGGGTTTGTTTAACTGGACAGAAGGTGATGCCATTTCCTGAGAGGTTGGAAGACAATTGGAGGGAAAATTATGAGTCTGCCTTTAGATATGTTGAGTTTGATGCCTCTGGGGTATCCAAAAGGAGATACCTAATAGATAGTTGGGCATATAGCCCTATGATGCAAAAGAGGAGTCTGGGCAGGAGGTAGAAATTTTAACTCAAATGCCTATATATAGGTGATAATTGAAACCATCTGGAATGAAAAAGGAGTAATTCTAGGACCGAGCTTTAAGGCACTCTAATATATAAACCAGTACATAGAAGAGGATAAGCTTGCAAAGGACATGGAAGAGTACCTACAGAGATGATAGGTAAACTGGAAGAGTAAGTATGTTATGGCAGCCAAGGGAAGAGAATGTTTCAAAAGGGAGCAGAGATTAATATTTGCAAATATTATACAACTATCATGGGGGAATGAGGATCAGGAGGTGTCATTGAATATAGTGATATGGAGATGATTGGTGACCATAGAATGAGCTATGGAGGTGGAGAGAAGGGATAAGCAGTCAAATGGAGTAGCTTGGACTACACACTGTGTGTCTCTCCTTTATCACTTACACAGAACATCCCACACTTTACTTAACTTCTGACACCAGATGTGTGGGTTTTTCACACATCAAGCAATTATCTGTGATACCAGCTGGTTGTCCTACAATTGAGTTAAATTTTTTTGATACTAACTGCAGTTAGCGCAGACTCCATAAGTTAAGGGCTCTCCCACAAGATTCCCTATACCCCTTAAATACCAATTGCAGTTCCCAGGTTGTCACCTGTACTTCTGACTGATCAGCTATAAATTGGAGGTTCCCATGACCCCTCCTCAAGTTTTATCGTTTGCTAGAATGGCTCATGGAACTCAGGGAAACACTTATGATTACCAGTTTATTATATAATAAAGGATATGGTAAAAAATACAGATGAACAGCCAGATGAGGAAATACATAGGGCAAGGTCTGGAAAAGTCCTAAGTACAGGAGCTTCCATACTGGTGGAGTTGGGGTGTGCTACCCTCTTGGCATGTAGATGTATTGACCACCCTAGAAGCTTTCCAAACCCCATACTTGAGGATTTTTATGGAGGCTTCATCATTTAGGCATGATCATTAACTCAGTTCCCAGCCCCTCTTCCTTTCCTGGAGGATGAAGGGCTAGGGCTGAAAGTTCCAAGCTTCTAATCATGGTTTGTTCTTTCTGTGGTGATCAGCCCCTGTCCTGAAGCTATCCAGGAGCTCACCAGGAGTCACTTCCTTAGAAAAAAAGATGCTCCTATCACCCAGGAAATTCTAAGGAATTTAGGAGCTCTGCATCATGAACTGGGATCAGAGACCAAATATTAAAACAAAAGATGAGCTCCTAGTATTCTTATCACTTAGGAAATTATAAGGGTTTTAGGGACTCTATGCCGGGAACCAGGGCAGAGACCAATATATGTATACTTTTCATTATGTCACAAGGAATAAAGGAAATTGAGGCTGTGAAGTAGGAAGGATAGAAACAGGGCAGTATCTGAAGGGGGATAAAGTAAGTAGACATGTGAGAGAAGATCCAGGTTGGGGTTGAAGCTGACTATGTAAGAGAAAAAGAGTGAATGGTTAGTGTATTAAAGAAGGTGGAAAGCAATAGGGTCCAGAGCATAGAAGGAGGAATTAGCCAAAACAGGAAGTATGGAGGGAAGAAGAACACAGTGTATACGGATATTTTCCAAGAGAGGATGTATTATTTGACTATGGAACTTTTTTCACAGAGCATTTTGAAGGGCATATTCTTCAGAATACACTTGGGGAAATTTTGCCTTAAAGCATAACCAACCGTCTTCCAAACTTTCTAAGTCATCAAGTACTATTCACTTGTTATATGAGAAGCTGTAACAGATATTCGAAATTAGTGTTTTTAATGCTTTTTAATCCTGGACTTCTTTTAGAATAAATTAAAAGTAATTTTAGATAGTAAAATGTTCTTTATACTTTCTTAAGATTAGTCTATAAAAGCAAAGAAATTGTATATTAATGTAGATTTAAACCTTATTTAATTTTGCTTGATCTTACAACTAATAACATCTAGATTTTAGTGTAAGGGTATTTTTTTGATAGAATTGATCATTTTGTTACTGTGTTGAGACAAAAAAAAAAAGAAACCTGAAAATCAAGCAAGAATATCCGAAAGGTTTTTTTTATTGAATTAATTAAATTCTGAACTACTAAATATGTACACCTTATGTAGTTATCTAGAGCTTGGTATTTCACAAATGGTATCTGTTATCTCGTTTAATCTGGCAACCACAAAAAACTTCCTGCAGAGGAAGAGGTAATTTTCTGTTTACTTACCCTTCTCCTTTAAAATTTTTATCTTCCACTTTAACTTTGTTACAGGTGATACTCATGTCACATGGTCGTGTTACTGGAAAGTCATATTGGGAGATGATTTGTAAAAGAAATGAGAAAATTAAGAATTTCACATGTGCCAGGAACTGTTCTAAGCCCTTTACGTATGTTATCTCATTTATTCCTCACAGCAGTCTTATAAGGTGTCATTTCCATTTTACAGATGTAGAAACAAGGGGTTGGAGAAGTCAAGAAACTTGCCCATAATAAATTTACAGTTAGTAAATGTCAGAATTGAGACTCAAACCCAGGCTCTCTAACAGCAGAGGCTAAGACTAATAACACTGTGTTATATTCTTTTCTATCGATCTTGCCAGCTTTCCATACATCTGTTCTATTAACAAAGAAAAGCAGCTTCAGAAGTGAAAGGAAAGCCATCAGTGGCATTTGTTTATTTTAATTAAGTATTGACATGATCTTGAAATAGAAAATGTTCACAGTCTACCAAACACTTGAGACCTGTAATATCACCATAATTTTTTGCCTTTGTACATGTTGCTTCTGTAGTATGGCCAAGTTCTTCTTGCCTTTCAGGGCTCAGCTTGGGAATCCTCTCTCATTCCTAAAACCCCTTCCCCACATTCCCTGTCTTCTCCCAGAGGTCATCTTTTGTCTGGGCACTTGGCCTCTTAATGTGTGCTCTCTGAGTACCCCGCTCTCATCTCTGGTTTAGCATCAGTCACACGATTGCACTTATCTTAAGTTCCTTGATAGCAGGAACTGTTCTTTTTAGAAATTTCGACATCCAGCACAGTGTCTGGCATATGCTAAGTATACGCAAAAGGTTGAGTGAATGTTTGACCCAAAGTGTATTTTTAGATTTGTGGAATGTTTGGTGGCTATGATAGTGGTTCTTATGATAGACAACGTACCTTTTGTTTGGTTCTCCATTTCTTTCTGGTGAATAGTGTTTTTCATATCCCTAAAGGCTTGAGCTCATCAGATGGGAGAGCAGTGGGGGAATGCTGTTAGTGAATTCCCTGAGTAGGGTAGAGGACACTGGTGTTACTCTTACTTCCCTTCGCAGTGAGAAGGGGGCCAAGCTGTAGAGTTAGGGGGAGGATAGTGGCACTCACATGAAACCTCAGAGTCTGTTGGTAGCTTATAGTTTACTGGTTAAGACCTCTGATTTAAATATTGGCTACGTCTACACTGTGCAGGCCCATAGCTATTTTATACTTTATATTCCCACCAACCAGCACCAGGTTTAAACCTTGTAGGTCAAGGTGATAGATCATTCCTAAATATTCACCCCTGACCTGAAGCCAATCTCTTTTTCTCCATCACAAGTCTGTAGACTAGCAACATCATCATATATCAGATGCCAGAAAAACTGCACACCATTCCCACCACCAATGTTTTTTGACCAGGTGACCTTAGGTAAGAAAGTGAGCTTCTCTGGGCCTCATTCATCTGTTTTCTAATGTGAGAGTTTTTATGTTCATGGGACCATAGAACTAACCTGGATTGTTTCTCAAGGTCCATTCCATTTCTATTTTAGGACACATAATTTATATTAATTATTTAGCAGTGTTCCAGTGCTGCTCATTGAGAAAGTCGATGAGAAGTTTTCTTCTCTGTAGTGATTATACATTTGCCATTTGTTTGTCATTGTTGATGACAGTGTTGAAATTCTAACACATGAACTTCATTGCATTCAGTATGTTGATTTTTAACCCCTGAAGTTTGCTGATAGTAGATTATTATCATGTGGAGTCGTCTCTTTTTGAATTCTTTTCTCAAGGTGGTTGTGTTTCTTTTATTTTTTCTTCAGGACTAACAGCCTAATAATGCTGAACAAATGAATACTGTCAAGCCATTTACCTAAGGACGCCAGAGCCTTTTGGGCATGCGCCTACATTTATATCCTACATGACGTAAATGCTGAAGTGTTTTCCTGGGCCTTTTAACCCTCTACTCTTTTTTTTTTTTATGTTGAAAAAATTTATATTTAGATTTAGCCAGCTGGACTCAGTTTAGATGATCCCAATTTTGTTGACAACATCCAAAGCATCATAGTCAGGAGCCAGTTGAACATATGCTTTCTTTTCTCCATCAGGCCTGATCAGAGTGTAGACCTTGGCCACGTCAATGTCATAGAGCTTCTTCACAGCCTGTTTGATCTGGTGCTTGTTGGCCTTGACATCCACAATGAACACAAGAGTGTTGTTGTCTTCTATTTTCTTCATGGCTGACTCGGTAGTCAGGGGGAACTTGATGATGGCATAGTGGTCAAGGTTGTTTCTCCTGGGGGTGTTCTTTAGAGGATATTTGGGCTGCCTTCGGAGACACAGTGTCTTGGGCCCTCGGAATGTAGGTGACCTGCGGATCTTTTTTTTATGACTGTGGACGACTTTCAGCACTGCTTTCTTGGCCTTCAAAGCCTTTGCTTTGGCTTCGGCTTTGGGAGGGGCAGGGGCTTCCTTCTGCCTTCGCTGCCATCTCCATGAAAGGGATTAACTCTCTACTCTTAAAAGAAAGTTTTTGAATGTAAAATAAAAGACCTTATAGTTTTATTGAAAAGCCTTACTTCCTGAAGGCAGAATTCAGATAACAAATATAAAGAACTGTAGTTGTCAGAAAAAAATACTTTCTTCACTATTACTATGCATACATTAATAGTTCATTGTCCTGTTCTCCACCAACAAAGAAACTGCAAAGTGTACATTTTAACAGCGATGGTATCTGGAACAGGCCTCCTAACCCTCCAGTTTAATCCGTATCAGCTACTATTCCATGCTGAGACAATGCTTCCTGTTTCCCTTTTTTTTTTTCAACATTTTATTATGAAACATTTTTAAAATACATTAAAGTTTAAAGAATTTACAGCAAACATCTGTACACCCATCTCCTTGATTCTACTATTAACATTTTACTATACTTGTTTTGTTAGCTGTTTGTCTTTCTTTCATCTATTCATTAATTAGTGTGGATTTTAAAAATATATTTCAAAGTAGATTATAGCTGTCTATACCTATTCTCTTTGATCAGTGTTTATATTCCTGCCCAAACTGGCTGGATTCAAGTGCGCAGACATGACCACTTCTTCTGACTCCTCTTAAGTTCTTAACGCATATTACCAGCCTTATTGGTACAGTGCTGTCAGCTTATACAGAGTGGTTTTCACAGAACAGACCAGTAACATTCTAGAGTAACATTGTAGATCAGCAGTACTCAATAGGTATATAATGTTAGATTAAATCTTCTAATAGCCATATAAAAAAATTAAGAGAAACAAGTGAAATAACATTAAATCTTATTTAACCCAGCATGTCCAAAATGTTATCATTTCAGCATGTAATTAATATTTTTTAAATTACTGATGAAATATTTTATTTCTATGTGAATAGTAATTTTCATAGAAATCCAGCGCACCTCAATTCTACTTAGTTATATTTCAAGTGCTCAATAGTAACGTAGCTAATTGCTACCATATTGGACAAGATAGTTCTAGACTTTTAAACCTCAGGAGTATATTTCTTCTGATAAATGTCCATGCCTGAATATAATGACTTAGCAATCAATTTCCTAATGAATGCAAAAGAAGTAGTGGTATGTATCACAGCAAGCCATACCCTTTTGTGTTGAGGTCATTTTTATTCTTAGTTCCCTTGTTAGAAACTTATTAGTCCCCCCCCCCCAATCATTTCTCTTGATTTCTTGGCATCAATACTTAGAGTTGAATTGCATTCCCTATAGCAATATTTAATGTATTTTTTTATTAGTTTTCTGCCCCCTACCTCTAGTTTCAAGCTGTGCCAGTTTACCTTCTCCCTTTTTTGCTAGAGCAGTGTCTCTAAAACAGATAAGATCTTTATATTGCAATTGTAAAAATAAAAAATAAATGCTAGTGTTAAAATATTAACCAGCATAGAATTATAAAAATTAAAAATTAATTAATGGTGAAATTGTTCTGTATCCTGATCATGGTATTGATAAAACTCATAGAATTGCCTATGTGTGTGTGCATGTGTGCACACACGCACAGACACACTCAAACTCACAAATGGAAAAAAAAGAAATTGATTAGGTGTTACGAAGTTTTGACTAGGAGAAAGACATTTGGCTGAATAACTAGAAGAATGTTCCTATGTATAAATTGAGTTATCGTTAATTATTTGTTGGAAGACATCTAAATTCTTTCTTTCTTTCTTTCTTTTTTTTTCCACTAACAAAATATTTAATTTCAGGGGCGCCTGGGTGGCTCAGTCGGTTGAGTGTCTGACTCTTGATTTTGATTTTGGCCCAGGTCATGATCTTACAGTTCATGAGTTCAAGCCCTGTGTCAGGGTTATCCCTACTTGGGATCCTCTCTCTCTCTCTCTCTCTCTCTCTCTCTCTCTCTCTCTCTCACCATCACCCTCCCCCTCACCCCCTCTCCTGGCCATGCTCTCTCTCTCAAAATAAATATATAAACTTTAAAAAAATCTAATTTTGGATAGTGAAGATGCATCATCTCATTCTCTGTTTTCAGAATGGATGAGGAAAAGTCAAAGTTATATAAAACATTTAAAACATTTCTGATTTCAGTTACATCTGGGTGGTTTTCATTTTTAACATTTAGCTCGTAGTTAGGAGTCTTGACTGAGCCCATGGAGAAGAGTTATACTGGGAAGTCAGCAGAAGTGGCAAGAATAGCTAGTATTCTGACAGTGGCAGAATTTCATAAGAAGAAGCTCATGTTGGTAAGTGTTAATTATCTTGAAAATCAACTAGCTAGACTAGCTAGACTAGCTAGACTAGCTAGAAATACCTGAAACATTGCCTAATTTAGATACTAGATAAATAAACTAATTTAAATATCTGGAATACTTAGATATGCCCACTAAACTTCTGGAAAGAGAAAAAAAAGAGCACAACAGTTCACCTCCTCCAGTTTTCTTCAGTAGAACAAGCCACTATAGGCTTTATGCCCACATCACATTGCACTATAATGGACAGTCATATATATAAGTCGCTCAGTTGCTACAGTGGAACTGGTGAACAATTTTTAGTGGGTGTTCAACACTGTAAAGATTAATTTTATGTTTTTTCTTAGGTACCCATTTTGTTGTCTTCACATTTCACAATCACCTTATTCGTTTGTTTTTCTTTGTTTACTGGTTCTCATTTTGCTTTCTGTCTTCCATGAGAGCAGAGACCTTGCCTCTTTTATTCACTGCTATATTCCCAGCACCTAAAACCATGCCTTGCAGACAATAGCTGCTCAGTAAATATTTGTCAAAAGAATTAATGATTCTTACTTTTATAGATGCATCAATAGACAAATAACTATCAATCAAGAATAAGTATCATGTCCCCAGTATTCAGTATACTTTAAAGGCTATTAAAATGCTGCTGATGATAGAAGCCATACTTTATTCTTTTATTCAACACTTGTCACATGTCTTTTTTTTTTTTTTTGCTAGTCATCCTTCAAATAAGAGGAAAACACAGGGTGTTCTTTCAAAGAATACTGCCTATCAGGGAAGTAGGTATACTGTTCAGATCTACAAATAGGAGAATAAAGGCTGAAATAGTCCCTATATTATTTATATTTTTGGAAAAGAGTTATATACTGTTTCTTTCCCTTTATGAGTAGACATTCATAAACCAGCCTAAGTAGTGAAATTGTAGGACTTTACTCCAGAATAATATCCCAGTACATTAGGTCAGTTACCTGATCGCAGATTTTTTTCAGAAGCCCCAAACTAATATTGAATCTGTTCTCACTAGAGAATAGATTTAGAGAATAATTTTTTTAGAACTAAACAGAATGATTTTACTTTCTTATCTACTGTTGCTTTTTATAGTTTTTTTTTAACGTTTATTTATTTTTGAGAGAGAGACAGAGCATGAACGGGGGAGGGGCAGAGAGAGAGGGAGACACAGAATCAGAAGCAGGCTCCAGCCTCTGAGCCATCAGCCCAGAGCCCGACATGGGGCTCGAACTCATGGACCGCGAGATCGTGACCTGAGCTGAAGTCCGGTGCTTAACCGACTGAGCCACCCAGGCGCCCCTACTGTTGCTTTTTATAATAAGGACGTGTTATTAATAGACAGATGCAAAGGTTGTGAGGTATTATAAATTTTTTTTTTTTTTAATTTAGAGAGAGAGAGAGAGAGAGAGATAGGGAGCAAGAGCAGAGGAGAGGGGCAGAGGGAGAGATTGAGAATCCCAAGCAGTCTCCATGCTTAGTGTACAGCCCAACACGGGCCTCAATCCCACAACACTGGGATCATGACCTAACCCAAAATCAATAGTTGGTCACTCACCCAACTGAGCCACCCAAGCGCTCCTATAAATTCTTATTCTGATTTGTATCAAGCAACAGGCAAGAATGTACGTGCCCTTCTAAAATAATACTTTTATTTTTATTTATTTATTTAAAAAATTTATGTTTATTTTTGAGAGAGAAAGAGAGAGTGCAAGTGGGGGAGGGGAAGAGAGAGAGGGAGACACAGGATCTGAAGCGGGTGCTGACAGCTCAGAGCCTGACGCTGGGCTCGAACCCGTGAACCATGAAATCATGACCAGAGCCAAGGTCAGACACTTAACCGACTGAGCCACCCAGGCGCCCCTTCTAAAATAATTCTTTTAAATGGCTGGGTGCCTAGAGTACTTTTTGAGTTTAGGCTCTCATACTTACCAAAGAATGGCAGAGTATTATTATTTTTTTTAATCTTTAAAAAATGTGTTTAGGGGCGCCTGGGTGGCTTGGTCAGTTGAGTGTCCAACTCGATTTCAGCTCAGGTCATGGTCTCACAATTTGTGAGATCGAGCCCTGCATCTGGCACGGCACTGACAGCATGCGGAGGCTGCTTGTGATTTTCTCCCTCTCTCTCTGCTCCTTCCCTGCTTGTGCGCGCGCGCGCGCGCACACACACACACACACACACACACACACTTTCTCTCTCTCAAAATAAATAAGTAAACTTTAAAAAAAATTTTTAATAAAAAATTTTTCTAATGTGCTTAATAAAAAATGAAAAGAAAAAAAATACTCTGGTTAGGATTTAATGTGGGGCTCTATTCTCAGCTCTGCTGCTGCCTTCCTTTATGATTTGGGTAGTGTTTCCTTTTTGAACCCCAAATTCCTATTTATAAAATGAGGAGACCAGGCTTAATATACTAAGAGCCTCTCAGTTCTAAAACTTAGCGATTCCAGCAGACTCCCTGTGAAAAACAATGCATTTCTTCCAAAAGAGGGTGCTGTGGTATTTCTGAGAGCTTTAGCATTTTCTTGAAAAGAACTGAACAGAGGTAGAATCTCAGCTTAATTTTATGTCTTCAGACTACCAACCTTTGAGAAATAGCATCTCATACCCTAAATTTATATAGATAAGGTAATATAAACCAATTCTTAATGTTATTGATGCTTCTAAAAGCTTTTCTTTATTGTTGACTTTAGAAAATCTGGCAAATAATATTTCAAAGAAAAAATTTTCAGTGCACATAATCTCAACACTCAGTATTAATATTTTGGTGTATTTCTATTCTTTTTTTTTTTTGTCTCATTCAATTTTTTACCAGTGAGTGTGTATGTGTGGGTGTGTGTGGGTGTGTATGTAAATATATATATGTATATGTATATATATATATATGTATGTATATGTGTGTATGTAGAATGTGTGTATATATATATATTTAGATCTTTGATCTATTTCAGTTGATTTTTATATATGGTATAAGGTATGATCTAGCTTGACCATAAATGTGAATATTTATTTCAGGACCCTCAATTCTATTCCACTGATCTGTATGTTTGTTCTTATGTCAGTACCACATAGTGTTAATTACTGTAGCTTTGTTGTAAGTTTTGAAATTGAAAAATGTGAGTCTCCGCCTTCTTTTTTTTATTGTTTTGGTCATTCTAAGTCCCTTAAATTTCCATGGGAATTTTTGGATCAGCTTGTCAATTTCTACATAAAAGCCAGCTGATGTTTTGGTATAGGGATTACATTGAATCTAAAGTATCTTGTTTTCATTTGTATTTTTTAAGTAAATAATGAGACTGACAGTTTTCATGTTGGTTAGCAGTTTCGATTTCTTCTGTGAATTTATGTTATTTCTGTAAGTTTATATGTTTATGCTTTTTATTCTGTTGGGCCTAAGATTTATTTTGTTTGTATGCATTCTTTATAAAGCAAGTATATTGGACCTTATTATATTTATTGCAAATATTTTCCCAAGCTTTTAGTTTTTAAGTGGCCTAATCTAATTTTTTCTTTGTTTCTTTGGAAAATTTCCCCCTTCCTAAATTCATTCTTGTTAGGAAATCAGATGAATCTTGGCCACTGTGGTCCAAAAAGCCATTTAGAGGTAGATTACATTTTTAAACTTATTTTTAAAATATATAAATAGAACTGTTTTATTAGTCCTAAAACAACAAAATTTTAAATACTTTATAATAATTATATCAGAGATGTTGTCAGTCTATCCTAATTCCTTAGTTTTATTTTGGGGTTGTTTTTGATTCCCCCTCTGCCCCGCACCCCACAACAAACCTCACCAAAGTACCTTGGTATAATTTGCTAGATTTACTTGGTATTAAAAGACTTTCCTATGCACGCACACATCACTGGGTTTTCAGTAGAGCAGTGTAACTTCAAGTTTTTACATGTAACCTCTTTCAAGATTCCCGTGTTCTTTTAATTCTGAGAAAGACTTTGATTTGCCTTGCCTTGCCTGTGTTCTCTGTTCTTAGTTCTTTTCCTGTGTCAGAAACTGTAAGAGTGGCTATTCTTTTTTCATTTTCTTTTCTTTCTTTTTTAATGTTTCTCATACTAATTAGCCAGCTTCAAGCTACAGAGTTTCTTCTTATTTTTTTTTTTTTTAATTTTTTTTTTCAACGTTTATTATTTTTGGGACAGAGAGAGACAGAGCATGAACGGGGGAGGGGCAGAGAGAGAGGGAGACACAGAATCGGAAACAGGCTCCAGGCTCTGAGCCATCAGCCCAGAGCCCGACGCGGGGCTGGAACTCACGGACCGCGAGATCGTGACCTGGCTGAAGTCGGACGCTTAACCGACTGCGCCACCCAGGCGCCCCAACTTCTTATTTTTTTTTCTGTTCAGTCCTCTTCATTCTCTACCTCTTTCATCTCCTTCTTTCTAACTTGCTCTCTAAAGTAGAACATTCCTCGTTCTATCTTAATCAGGAGTGTTGAGACCAGATAGCGTAGCCCAGTGGTTCTTAACTTGGCACTATTGACATTTTAGGCCAGATAATTCTTTGTTTGAGGTTATGTTGTTCATTGTTGTTGTTGTCCATGCTTAGCAGGATGCCAGGCCTATGCCCACTTAGATGCCACAGAGGTGCAGTCTCTCTGACTGCTTCATCTATAAAAGGAGGACAAATACCTACCCATTGGATTTAAGTGAGAATTAAATTTAAAAATGCAATTTAAATGTTGATAAGTGCTCAGTTAACAGGTGATGTTATCATCATCATCACCATTCCATTGCTTACCTCCTCTAGTGAACTGACTCTAAGATATCACATGGGCACATCTCAAAAAATTTCCCAGATTCTACCACTCTACTCTTATTTCAAGCTAAAAATAATCTCTTTCTCTTTGGAATTCCTATTTTGTCTCTGTCTTGTAGCATTTGCCACTCGTTATGTTATAGTTTGTTGTTGTTGTTGTTGTTGTTTGTTTTTTTAATTTACATCCAAGTTAGTTAGCATATAGTGCAATAATGATTTCAGGAGTAGATTCCTTAATGCCCCTTACCCATTTAGCCCATCGCCTCTCCCACAACCCCCGCCCCCCCAGTAACCCTCTGTTTGTTCTCCATATTTAAGAGTTTCTTACGTTTTGTCTCCCTACTGTTTTTTTAAATTTTTTTATGTTTATTTATTTTTGAGAGAGAGAGACAGAGTGCAAGCAGGGGAGAGGCAAAAAGAGAGGGGGACACAGAATCTGAAGCAGGCTCCAGGCTCCAAGCTGTCAGCATAGAGCCTGATGCGGGGCTCAAACTCAAACTGTGAGATCACGACCTGGGCTGAAGTTAGATGCTTAACTGACTGAGCTACCCAGGCACCCCTCCCTCCCTGTTTTTTATATTATTTTTGCTTCTCTTCCCTTGTGTTCATCTGTTCTGTGTTTTAAAGTTCTCATATGGGGTGCCTGGGTGGCGCAGTCGGTTAGGCGTCCGACTTCAGCCAGGTCACGATCTCGCGGTCCACGAGTTCGAGCCCCGCATCAGGCTCTGGGCTGATGGCTCAGAGCCTGGAGCCTGTTTCCGATTCTGTGTCTCCCTCTCTCTCTGCCCCTCCCCCGTTCATGCTCTGTCTCTGTCTGTCCCAAAAATGAATAAACGTTGAAAAAAAAAATTAAAAAAAAAATAAAGTTCTCATATGAGTGAAGTCATATGATACTTGTCTTTCTCTGACTGACCAGTTTTGCTTAGCATAATACCCTCTAGTTCCATCCACGTAGTTGCAAATGGCAAGATTTCATTCTTTTTGATTGCTGAGTAATACTCCGTTGTATATATATACCACATCTTCTTTATCCATTCACCCATCGATGAACATTTGTTACAGTCCATGTTTTTCTTCCCTACATGTCACTCTATTTCTTGCAGTTCTCTGTATTTTTCACCTTTGTGGCTCAACACATTCTCACATAGTACACTGTCGTTAAATATTTTGAACAACTAAATAAATTTAGACACTGGTGGACCAGCTCAGGGTAGCCTGTTAACACCAATAGAATAATAACTTGGGAGACACCATGACAGACAGCTTAAGAGCACAGGAGCAAAGGTATCTGGGTTTGGATCTGTCTTTCTTATTATCTGTGTGCAACCCAACTCCATCACACACTAGGCTGTTTGATAAAATGGTTTTGTGATTAGCAAATAAAACTTATATTGGAAGGAGAAAAATATTCCTTTTTATTTAAAGTATTTGGTCTTATGAAAACAATTTCGAGGTGTAAAAATCACTGGTGACATATAGTTAAGATTTATTCCTTTTTCTTAGTTGTGCTATCCCCCTTTTTAATTAACAATCCAAAAAGTGTGAAATTGGAATGTCATTATTTTTGGGTATTTACATTTTCTTTAAAAGCTTAAGAAATAGTCACAGATTCTTTAAAGCCCATTTTGTAAATTAATAGCAAGTTATGGGCAGAGTAAGATGGGCCTACAGAAACATTTTTTTCTACAAAGGGACATACAGCATTTATGAAAGTTAGTGGCCTACACGTGACATTGTTTAGACACTGAGTATTTGAAAAGTGTTTGGTGGACCCTCAGAAGAGCATACTTTGTCCCTTACCTGCATAAGCTACCATTTCCTAAGTGACCATACATGACATTTGGATGGAGTCCACATCTAAATCCTACGTGTTAGACATAGCTTCATGCATTTGTTAAAGATAAGTTGGTACCCATCAACTTCACAGCATTACCAGTTAATTTTTTTGTAGTTTCTGTATGTCAACAGAAATGCTACTTGATTGTATTAAAATACTTACCCTTTTCTTTACTGCATGAAGAGTAGAGGTGTCAGTTTCAGGAAACATTGCAGAAAAGCTTTCCTGAGTGGTAGCTTTCCATATGGTCTCGGTTTTTCTGGTTTTCTGTTTTTTTTTGGTTTTGTTTTGTTTTGGTTTTTTGCTAAGCAGGAAATGACGAGAAACAAAGATTCTTCAATTTAGAAGTTCTCACAAATCTACTTGTCTCATTTCTCCCTGTCTCCATATTCATGTCTCTTTCTCAGTGTCCCTGACCTCTCTCCTTCTGTCTCTTGTAGTCCTTGGATTTAGGACTCATCTGGGTAATCCAGGATGATCTCACCTTGGAGATCCTTAACTTGATTACATCTTAAAAGACTCTTTTCTCAAACAAGTTCACAGTTTCCAGACATTAGGACATGGATATATCTTTTTGAGGTTCACTATTCAACCCCACACCCTAATCGCACTCCACCTCCTGCCAGATTCACTTTGCAACATCCTGATAAGGAGCTGCAATGTTCATGGTCATGGCACATTCATCATTTCTCATCTCTACCTATCTTGTTTATGAGCAGTTCTAAAGGGTAAAAATCCTTCTTTCTGTTGAGCCAAAACCTGTTCTGGGATAATATTTGACAGTGGGTTCTAGATCTCCTATAAAGCTATATGGGATAAGAAAAACTTGTCCCATGATTCTCAGGTTCGGGGAGAATAACACATGTACTGCTTCTCTAGCATTCTGACACAGTCTTCTAGGGGTATGAGATCCTTTCCAGCATATATACTACCACCATCACCCTCCAAAAAAAAATCCCATTAAAAAATATATTAAATGAATATTTAATATCATTGTGAGCCAGTTGTGATGGATGTGTCATGAACTTCCTCCAGGAGGGTGGAGAATGGACAAAAGATTGAGAAATGCAATCTCAACCTTCTTCCTCATGACAGCCATTCAGGTAGATGAGGACAACTATTTATATTTCCCTAAGTCTTGTTTTCTGGAATCAATACTTTTCATTTCATTTACTCCCCTATGATATGGCTTCCATACCTTTCATTCAGAAAGTATTTATTGAGGGCCTAATATGAGTCAGGCACTATGTTAAGTATTAGAATGATGTAAGGATGAATATCCCAGAATCTGTGTCATCTAAGACTGTAGTTTGGGGGAGGATGTAAACGAATAAATTGTAAAACACTGTGGTAAATATTTGGTAAGTTTACGTGTAGGATACTGAGAGAGCATAGAGGAATAACTAAATTAGTAGTGATGAAGTGAGATCTAAACTGAGGCCTGACAATCAAGAAGAGAGGAGGGAGGCAGGGCAGATTTATGTTCCAGGCAGGAGCATCCACATTCACTTCCTATTTTGGAGCCATGCCCTCCCACAGGGGAAATCAAAGATGGCTCCAAACAGTTCTTCTTGTTGCTCCTTGGAACCAAGGGGCAGGCCTAAGGCTGGGGTAAGAATGAGGCACTCACCTCAGCTGTAGTATTTAAGGAGATGCCCCAAAATGCAGTAATTAATAAGGATAAATGTTTTAATGCAATATTTTAAAAATCACAATTAATGTAAAAAAATCCATGATGGGAGTGCCTGACTGACTCAGTTGGAAGAGTATGGGACTCATGAGCTCAGGGCCATGAGTTTGATCCCCACATTGGGTGTAGAGATTACTTAAATAAGTAAATAAACTAAAAAAAAAAAAAAAAAAAAAAAAAATCCATGATGAACAAAATATCGAAATTTTAAAGAAAAACTGAATCACTGTTATTGATTGTCCCTTTTGTCATAGGCACTGGTATGGCTTGGCGTGGCACTATTATTGAACCTGTCTTTCTTTAAATTTTGATATTTTGTTCATCGTGGATTTTTGTGCATTGATTTTGATCGTGCAAAATACTGCATTAAAGTACTGTTCATCTTATTCAGTGAATTTTTTGGTGCCCCTTTAAATTTTGTGCCCAAGGCAAGGGCCTTAGTCACCTCATTCTGGTCCCAGTCCTGTAACTAAAACGGACAGACAAGATCCATGCTTAGCCAGGTGGGCTTTTCCTCCTGGGACTTTGACTCTGGAGGATATAAAGACACAGATGCGGTTAGAGACATTTCACAACGGCAGTGGAAGTCTGTATCCTGCCCTACTGTGACTGTGGTGTGTGTGCCTGCACGACATGCAAGCATGCTCACCTGAGGGTCCAGTGGCGGGCCCCAGAGGCAGTGTCTAATTAACCACTCCTGTGGCATGACCTTGGCTGTGTTACTACTCTGACCTTCTTTGGTCTTGTTCCTCTTCTGAACTGGTGTTGTGGTATTCGAGATTTATATTTCCTTCCTTTTTGAAAATTAGTCATGTTTGTTTATCTCCAGACTTCCATTCTTCCTTCTTTAGAGATAACCAGTAATGGCTGTACAATTATATATATACGTTTTCTTGGTATCTTAGGATGAAATTCATCCAGGCCTAGAAAAATGAACTCGCTTGGAGTAATTATTTTTTTCAGTCACTTCTCTTGTACTTCTTTTCTCATTCAGTCTTTTGTGCAGCATTTCCAACTTGAATATAACTTGGAACTTTTATTTTCTGTTGTCCATAACTTACAAATTGTAATAGTCATTGGACCTGAATATATGAACAGCAGAGATTAAAGGATGCCAGGCTCAGTGGATCTCACCAAAGACCAGCACCAGAGGCATCCATGGATGAAAACAAATGATACTCACCAAGAAACAGCTGGGAGACATTATTCAGTATTTATTACACTCAGAGTCCAGTATTTGGAAAGAATGGCCTCAAAAATTGACATATGTATAACAGTACTACAGATTTGGTTCAAGAACTTCAGAGCATATTCAGTAAAAGCAACAAAAAGCTCAAAATAACAGTTACCTACAGAAAAAGTCATGAGAAATACGGACATACCACTCAGATCCACTGATGGGGCTAGCCCTGTCTCCCTGATTTCTGTGGATATATGGCACCCCCAGTCCAAGTTAGCATGTCCCGATTTTAAGGTCCCCATAGACCACTCTGATGGCCATAAAATAGCTTATTTTGGATACTGCCAAGTCCCTAACACATACTGTCTTTGCCCCATTTTGTACTCTCAAGTTCTTTTCCCAGGCTGAGATTCTAATTCTCTGGTCTCCTTGCTAGGCAGAACTTAACCAGCAGTTCTGACCTGAAGGAGAAGCAGGGTGGGGCGGAGGGGGGAGGCAAGGAAGAGCAGGAAACAAAAAGGTCATGTGCTTAGGAAAAAAATAATCTCCTTCTGGGCATTAACTTTCTTGATATTATTGTAGTGAGTTTGCACCACTTTTTGTATTCATCCTTTAATAAATGCATCTCTACCTGTGTTTAATTTTTTTCTTTAGTTGCTTCTCTCCTTTTTTTCTCAATAGAGTCAGTAATATTACAATTTTGTTTTTAAAGCCTTATCTTCCACTTGTCTTAGGTTATACTCCCTGTTAGAGTTTCTAGCTTGGAGTTACTCCATACTATGTCTGAACACTTTGACATTTTCTCTCTCAGGGTCTAGGGTCCTCCCATGGGAAATGTTTCCTTCCTTTGCTCTTATAAAGTCCAGACTAGTGAGGACCATCATGTCTTTTAAAGCCGTTGTCACATCATCTATAGTTTCCTCCTTGACAGTCTTTATACTCCTGAATAGCAGTTCTCATTTGTTGTTTCCTCTGCTGAGAAATGAAATTGTCAATATGATATCAACTTATCAGGTGCTCTACTTTTACCAGAATGAAACCTCTCACCCATGCTGGGAGAGGTGACATTTCCCGTTACTACTGTATGTCGTGTCTATATCTGTTTTGTAATCTGTATTAGGAAAGCATCACAGTTCGTCAACCACAACAGCATCATTAGAATAGAACATACCTCTCCAGTGTCATGAGTCTCAGTGACACTTGCCTCCATGTGTTAACCTTTCAAGTTTTCCTTTTCTTGTTATCCATGTTCTAGAGATTGTTATTAGGAATAAGGCCATTATCTTACTCTCCATCTACTTGATTTTTCACTGATAAATTATTGAAAGGCTCTACTATAGTATTCTTTAGGTATCACACCAGCACTTCTATGTGGGAGCTCTTCTTGATTTTACATGGTCTTATTGAGACTTCAGACCCCACTCTATCCGCAGCTTTAATGTGTACTGTCATATATCTAACAGTGGAAATGATGCATATCTTCTTATATCCTCTCTCTATGTATTCCCCTGACGTGTGTGTGTGTGTGTGTGCCCTTTAATTTCTTTAGGGTCATGGCAGATTTGGAGGCAGTGAACACTTAAGCACCCTGAGTAAGAGGTATACTGTTTCCTGGATAACTATCTTTTAACTAAAATTATAGAAACAGAGTTAGAAATCACAGCAGGGGGAATGAAGGACAGACAGTAAAGTCAAAGCAGGGCTTTTTCAAAAATAGAAAACCATTTTTTAAATTACACCTAGTGTCATCATAATATGTACATCTGGAAATCTTCTCGATCATGGCCATCAGAGTGGTCTATGGGGACCTTAAAATTGGAACATGCTAACTTGGACTGGGGTGCCAGATATCTACAGCAATCAGATCAATCTCAAAGTTTTTAAGTCAGATGAACAGTGGGAATATTGAGGACCGATATTATTTACCAAACATTCACGTAGCACTTCTGTGGGAGACAGTTCCAAAGTGCCTTATAAACAATAAATTAATTTACTAAATTAATCATTTAACCCTCATAAAAAACAAATCCTCCTATCAGGTGAGAACCAGTATTAGCTCCCATTTTGTAGATGAGGAAACTGAAGCTTAGAGAGATTAGGTGACATCCCTGAGGTCACAAAGCTAGTTAAGCAAGAGCTAGAATTTGAATTAAAGAAATCTGGCTTGAGCCTATGCTCTAAACACTACATAATGCAGCCTTTCCAATTTATTTTCTTTCTAAAGTTCCAATGGAAAAAAATGTTACAGCCTATACTAGAAAATACCTAAGGAACATGAAACATTACTGAAACAACAACTAATTAAGGATTTTATCAGATGTGTAGCACCTTAACCTTCATAATTATAACTTTCCCCAAAGCTACCTAATTACAATAGTGTTCCCTCCCTGGTAATTATTGTCTCCTTGGTTCTCTCCCCATTTCCCAACTTTGAAATTACATGGTTTGTATCTAGCTCTTGTTTATCTTTGACCACAAACTCCTTTTGGTTGATTGTGGTATGTTTTGGGTTGAGATTGTGGGAAGTTTATTGATTGTTTCCAGGGTTACACTAATGATGTCTTTTCATCTATTTCTTTTTTAGCTTAATTATAATTTTTCCTGATAATTATTTCCACCTGTCCATGTTCATATCTAATCATTGATATTGATTGGTTTTGCTAGTATCATAAATTAATTTTTTCCATATCTCTGCATAGATTTGTGTTCTTTTCTGAATATATTGTTCTTGATTGTTTTAAAAGAAACTCTGTTGTAGTTAATTTTATGTAGTATAACATACCACATACATAAACTTATTAGGAACTCTGAATAAGAGAGCCTCAACACTTGAATACCTTGGTAGGGCATTTTTCTACTGTGGTGAAGAGAGACCCAAGAAATGAAATCAGTAAACAAAAGGCTAAGGATTCTAATACCTGCCCTTCTTCCCAACATTTGGTATGTTTTAGAATTTGTTATGCTTTCCTTTCTGGTAGTTACGACATCTCCCTGGCAATAGTACAATCTGTCTAGTCTATAAATTAATGATTAGAAAAGAACTTTAGAAGTTTTAGCTCCTTGTAAATCAAATGCCCCTAGCCTAACCACAGCTGTGACAAGTTATAATATTAAGTTGTCACTAGACTGCTAGTGACTTAATGACACTAAGTATTACTCTTATAAAAACCATGAGCTTAAGTATGTATATTTTACTGTAGTTGCCATAGATTCTGGCTTTCCTTGCCCAAGAAATATTTAACAAAGACCCTTCTGTTGTTGATCTTTGTGCCATGATATTTCTCAAAAAAATTACTTGTGGACAATATAAATTTTGAAATGTAAACACACATTATTCGTTAAATCTTTACTGACTTCCTATCCTGTGCCAGGCATAGTGCTGGGTATTGTGGCAGATACAAAGGTGAGTAAAATGCAGTTCTCTCCTTGTCAAGGAGTTTATAATCTTGTAAATACTCAAGTTGTTCATATGTAGACTATTTTTAAGGGCCCTAAGAAGTATTTCAGAAAAACTAAAAAAAAAAAAAAAAATCATAGGCTAAGGAAAACTACTTCTAGCTAAGGAGGAATAAAAGAATACTTTATGGACAGACATCACCATTTAATTGGTTCTTTATGACTAGGTTAGGTTTCTATAACTAGAGCTGAGGAGGTGGGAAAGAAGGGGGGCTGATTCTGTGTGCAGACAACATGTTCAAATAGCACTATGTAGCAAAGTAGTTCTTGGGAGGTAGGGAGTAAAGGGTGTGTGGGGGGGAAGTACTAAATATCACCCTTTTTTTCCTATTGTCAAACACTTCGTACCCGTAATAGGATGGGATTTGAGAAAAAAGATGAAATTTTATACCCAGTTGGCAATAGTTGGATAAACAACCCAGAAAAATTCACTGTCTTCTTAATATTGGTGGTTATATTATCTCCAAAATCAAATTTCTTCTTTTTGATTCTAAAGTGTATTTTGAATGGATTCCACTTATTTACCTTAAAAGCTGTGTTGTGACAACACAGCACATTGGTATAATATTCTCTTGGGAACATGAAGATCACCTGTGGTTTGGGATAACTTCATTTAGGCTTTTCCAGCTTGTACCTACAAATATGAGTCAGTCTGTTCACTTTTGATGGCCCTTCCTCCTTTTCCATCCTGTCTGTCCCTACACTAACCCACAGGTCAGTAAAGAGAATCCCACCAAAAATAAGAGATTCTTTTCACTTCAAAAAAGGGACTCTCTTTACTTCTCCTTGGAGAGTCCCAATTTGTATCTTATAACAAAATGAAGTGAATGAGAATTTGAGCATATTAAAATATTTCTTAAAATTCTAGGTTAAAATTATAAATTAGTTCTTTTTTTCTTCACTATTAATAGTTACATAACATGTAATTTAAAGACTTAAAATCATAAGCTCTAGCTTTACACTATAAATTTTTAAAAGATAATAACCAACCCATTAAGCATTATTACTTTTCAAAATGACAAAGAGAAAATATACCATGTAACTTTGATAAATGCATATATTTAAAAGGGCATGAAGACATTAGCCTGTTGTGTGCCAGACATTTCATTTCTGTTATTTCCTCCCTAAAAAAATACCAGGATTCCTAGATGTACTGTAGATGGCAGTACTTATATGAGAATGATTAGCAGATGGAGTCTTAAATGAGTAAAGTTCAGTTGAAATGTTCTTAATTTTTCTCATTTTCTGGATTTTTAAAAAATAATCATAAACTTTCTTTTTCACTCATGATGTTTCCGTTCATTTTTATTTCACCATCACCTGACCTCCCTCTCACCTCACCTTTGTTTCAGAAATCACATGTTATACAACCATTTTCCCTTTACGTGGCAGTGATTGGAAACCAGGTGATTATACATATAGGATCCTGTGTAAAGTTCTGTAAAATTATTTTTTCTCAAGGATGTTGAGTGCCACATGGCATTGCTGAAAATTCTGACTGGGACAGGGAGAACACTGTCACCTGTGTTTCAAATACACCATCATTGTATATCTACAGTTCCAGAGTTGATCAAATCTATCTTTGTATGGAGGGAAGTAGCTCTTCCATGAATATGAAAAGCTCTCTCATTCTCCCTAAACGTTGGGAATTTTGCTGTGGGATTCACTGAGTAAATATTTATTAAATGCTAATTGTATGCTAGGTCCTGTGCTGGGTAGGCACCTTGCATTATATCCATAAAAGAGCATGGTACCTACCTTTAGACACCCCTTCCCAAGCATAATAAAGTGTGGTAATTCTTATAATAGAGGCATGTAGAAGATAAAGTAAGGTACAGAACGGGAATAGATGGCTGTAGCAGATATTACAGAACATTCACAACATACTGTCCTTCAAGCCTGCTGGCCTCAAGCTCCTTCACAACACAGCACTTGAGGAAACTGCTATCGTTCTATCTAACAACGACAAAAAAACCCATATAAGAAGCCTATTCCCTATCCATGGCACAGTGGGAGAAGTGCTTAGGAGTCTAAGCAGTATACATTGTGCCACCCATTGTGCAAAGAAGGGGAAAGAAAACACACACACACTTGCTTGTTCATGTCTCTTGAGAAGGCCACCCAACAAGTGGAAAATATTGGTTGCTTCTGGGGAAAGGAGCTAGGTGGCTGGAGGATAGGATGGGAGGGAAACTTTTCAGTGAATACCCTTTGGTTTCTTTTGGATTTTTGAACCATGTGGATTTATTACCCATAGAAAAATAAAGCTTTAATGGCTTGGTACATCACATTACCACATGAAGAGTTGTCCTTTATTTGGTGGGTTCTATAACCTACTAAACTCCTAAACATATGGTGGATAGGAGACAGGTATTGCTAAGGATCACGTAAGTATTTGTAACATTTTTGTTTTGGTTACAGGGAACTTCCCACTCTGTTTTTCACAGCTCTCAACTAATAGATCCTGATAAACATCAAGTGGCTGTGAGTAAGAGTGGTTCCTCCCAGAGAAGCCAACTACAGATTTTTTATACAGCGAAGAGCTATGTGTTTTGTTTTGTTTGCTTTTGTTGTTTTAATGGAAATTACAGATGGTGTGTCCCAAAACCCATGGCAGAAAACAGATTGTGAACAGAAAAAATATGGTTCAGTAAGTACCTTTGTATTGCTCAGAATATAGAGCAACTTAGCAAATTTCTTTGGTGAGATGAATTGTGATATGTCATCAGAGGAATCATAATAGGACATATAGAGGCATCAGCTCTCCTGAAATAAATTTTTGTAGCTGAAATTTTAAGAAACATTGTGAGTATGGGGCACCTGGGTGGCTCAGTCAGTTAAGCGTCCAGTTCTTGATTTTAGTTCAGGTCATGATCTTGCAATTCATGAGTTTGGTTCCTGCATTGGGCTCTGTGCTGACAGGGTAGAGCCTGCTTGAGATCCTCTCTCTCCTTCTCTCTCTCTGCCCCTCCCTCACTTGTGCTCGAGTGTTCTCTCTCCCTATCTCTCAAAATAAATCAATAAAACTTAAAAAAATACTGTGAATGCGTAAAGAAATTCCATAGAAACAGCCCATGTCCTTAGAAATTCTATATATATTTAATGGGATCATGTAAAGATGATGTTGAGGGTTTTAAGGAAACAGACTACAGGTCTAGTTGAAACCTGGTAAATAGAACAGAATGAAAATCAAGGAATAATATAAGTTACCTATTTTATATACATGCATATATGCTCAAGTTCAGAATATGGTCAGTAGACATTACGTGACTGGTTAATCTTTCTTTGTGAATTCTGTTTCTACTAATTGGATAATAAAAACAGCTAACACTATGGTAGTGTATGACAATTTAGAGATCACTTCTGCAGTGTTCATCTTACTTGATCATGTGTTCAAGAATTTATTTGTTGGTGGGGGGGAGTCATATTATGGTGAAAATCCTCTTCTGACTTCCACCTCCCTGTATGGTTATGGCCATGTAGATACTTTTGATAGAAAAAAAGCAATTGAGTGAACTTTTCTTGACATACTTAGCCTGTTACCTAAGAAGAAAAAAATAAGAAGAAAAGTTCCCATCTATGCCAACATGGTCTTTTCACCCCTCTTTATTAATATAACTTTAGCTTCACTCTTAATAAGTCCATGCCAGAGCACAATAAAACTTGGCAAGACAGTTCAAACTGGTTCTGTCATCCCTTCTTTCTCCTCCTACATAACAGGTAGGAATTCCATTCCAAGGTTCTGGATTTTTTTACTTGCTCAGTCTTCCAGCTGAAATGAATCCTGCTCTAACATATACTTCCCCTCTGCTCTCAAACTTCAGTTTTCCCCTTTTCTTTTATTCATTAATGCATTCATTCATGCAGCACATTTTAATTGATCGTCTTAAGTACCAGGCCCTATTCTTTGTGCCAGGGATACCATGAATGAAACAGAGAAAATCCCCTGCCCTCTTGGAGCTCACATTGTTTTCAATACATGCCTGCCATCAGGGCTGCTGCTGCGCATCACCCACAGGGGCTCTCACATCTTAGTCTGTGTGAATGTTGCCCTAGAGTTGTGCAGTGCACAGCCAGCTCAACTCCACACAGTGACCTTGTCTACTATGCTTAATTTGGATGGTTGTCAAAATTAATTTCCTATAATAAAGTCAGTCATTTCCCATGTTCCAGCATTGCCAGAGTGCAACTCTTTTCTTTAAGGAAAGCACATAAGTTCTCTCCCAGGGGGTGGAAGAAGTTTTGTGGAGAAACCAACCTTTGTCTTTCTTCAGACTACCTGTGTTAAGTTGCTCTCAAATTCACTTACCACTTCTTTCTTTACCTTCAGTAGTAATTGGAAGATTTTTTTCTTTGCCTTTAAAGAGTTCTCTAACTTCTTTTCTTTTTTCTTCCTTCCTTCCTTCCTTCCTTCCTTCCTTCCTTCCTTCCTTCCTTCCTTCCTTCCTTCCTTCCCTGTACAGAGAAACATGGGAAGTTTTTTCTAGTTTTCTTTTCCCTCACATGATCACAGCATCTCTCTTTTTTTTTCTTCCGAGCTATGTGGTTGCTCATCCACCTTGATTTGCGGTCAGTAAATGTGCAGTTGGTAAGAAGTCTGTGCCCTGTATTTTGAAGAGAGAGTTGCATTTCTTGTATTTATTTAGGAAGAGAGATATGAAAAAAGAATAGCATTGGATTCCATTATACCATTATCTTGCTTTTTGAGTCTGTGCAGTTCTAAATTCTTTAAACGTTAGGTTTTCTCTGTAACCAACATATGAAGCTGAAAATATTGATAATTTCACACACATACACACACACACCCCATCTGGAATAACTTTGAATTTATTTAAGAAAGCTGTCATGTCAAGACTAATTACTAGAATGAATGTATGTTTGAAGAGAGTAATTCTTTGTGCATTTGGGTTGGAAAACTTGAGACGTATATTTGTTTGAACATCTGTTATAGTTAGAATCAGATGGGAAGGTTTAGAGATTGTGCAATTAGGGAATGTTTTCTACCCACAAATTCTCTAGCTGTGCGCTTCACATTTGTTAACAGGCCCAGGGATGCTTGAATTCAAGTCTGCTTTGGAAGCTAATATTCTTAAATATTTTGTTTCCTCGATCTTTGCTGAAATGATCAACAGCATCAGGCTCCATCAAAACTTTCCTCCATGACGTGGCTCATTTGACCTGTGATCCTTTCCATGTCCAGCTTTCTACAGCTTCCATCTTTGTTGCAAATTGCACCCTTTATAGACCAGTGGGGGACCTCTATTTCAAATAATTTTGGGACATACACTAATCATATATAAGACATGAGGGCTCCTCTGGCCTTAGTTTTTCTTGGCAGTTTACTTGCCTCATCCTTTTTAGGCTTCAAACATGGTTAACTCTCTCAGATCCTTTTTCTCTTTCAATTCTTGTTCCCTATTTGTAATATTTCATAACTGAATGCCTTAATCTAGGACAATTTAACATCATCTTCACTGCTTAGTTGAAATGACACTCTTCAATGTTACTAGTGACTTCTGTGGGGAGATAGAAGCTAGTATTTGTTGAGTATGTTCTGTGGAGCAAGCAGAAGGTGCCTGTGCAAGGCACTTTTATATGTAGCATCTTGTTTAATTCTCACAGCGGATCCACAGATAGTGGTATTTCTTTCTTAAGGATAAGGAAACTACAACTCAAAAAGGGTTAAGTAATTTGTCTCATAGCTAGTAAGGGGCAAAGTTACAGGATTATAAATACTTCTTTCCAAAATCCATGTTCTTCTGTAACAGATCTATTTGTCCCTCTTTCCTGAAATTCTACTTTGGCCTCTTTGTATCATGCTTTTGATTCTTTGGATCTCCATTGCTTTAATCACTAACTCATAAACAGCTAGCTTGCTCTAGTTTCTCTCTTCCTCATCTAAACTTCTCAAAAGACTAGTATACAATTTCTTTCTTGCTATCCATTTACTCCCTAACCCCTAAGGGATGGCTTAGCCCCCATCACTTTTTTGAAACTAGCCCCACTGAGGCCATCAGTAGTTTCCTAATTGCCAGTTCCAGTGGACATATTTTAGTCCTTGTATTAGTCCATTTGAGTTGCTATAACAAAAATACCATAACCTGGGTAACTTTATAAACAACAAACATTTATTTCTCACAGTTCTGGGTGCTGGGAAGTCAAGTTCGTGGCTCTGCAGATTCAGTGTCTGGTGAGGGCCTGATTCTGTGTTCATAGATAGCCAACTTTTCACAGTGTTCTCACATGGCAGAAGGGCAAGGGAGATCTCTCTGGCCTTTTTTCTAAGGGTACTAATCCCATTCAGGAGGGGTCTGTCCTTATAACCTAATCACTACCCCCAAAAGACTCCCATCCCCACTTAATATCACACTAAGGGTTAGCGTTCAATATGTGAATTCAGTGGGGAGATACAGACATTCAGACATTTTCTCTTATATTTAGTACTTTATTTTTTTTCTTCTTGAAATGTAAATTCTGTGAGTCCATACTCTTATCCTTCTTCTTGTACTCTGACCATTCCTTGTCATCTTTTATACTTGAGCTCCTCTTACCCCTTAAGTGTTGATATTCCCTGAAGCTCTGTCTCAGGCTCCACCTTAGTGGATCTCATCCACTTTCTGGGCTGTCAAGTTCCAAATCTGCATCTCTACCCTAGACAAGTATGTACTTCGAACTAAGAATGTCCAAAACTGAAGTCAGCATCTTCATCCCTAACCTCTACTCCTACAGAAGATACCACCATCCTTCCAGGCATCCAGTGTAGAAACCTGGGCGTGGTCTGTGACTCCTCCCTCTCCATAGCCCTCAAATCCAGTCATTCACCAAGTCTTGCCAATTTTACTTTCTAATTATTTCTCAAATCAGTTCTCTTCCTTCCCTCTGTTCTATAGCCTTCTCTTCAAATCTTTATTAGCATTTGCTTAAATAGCTACCATATCCTCGTAACTGGATTCTCATCTCCAGTTTTGTTTCTTTCAAATCCAACCTATTCTACAGACAAAAATGTAAATCTCAAACTTAATTTACAGTGTAACCATAGATTTACATTTGATGTTTTGACCAAGGAGATATCTGAATATGTCAAAAGATTTATTTTGAGGGCCGCCTGGGTGGCTCAATTGGTTAAGTGTCCAACTTTGGCTCAGGTCATGATCTCAACGGTTCGTGGGTTCTAGCCCCACATCAGGCTCTGTGCTGACAGCTCGGAGCCTGAAGCCTACTTTGGATTCTGTGTCTCCCTCTTTCTATGCCCCTCCTTTGTTTGTGCCCTGCCTTTCTCTCTCTCAAAGATAAACATTAAAAAAAAAAAAAAGATTTATTTTGGGAACAGATGTGAACTATTTTGTTAAATTGTTCCCTTTTCCAATGTAGCCTTTTATCTTCTTGCACTTTAGATATAGTACCTGATTATGCAGTGGAGCAAACAAAACTCTAAATATACAATGCACATAACCATTTTGTTTTTATTAACATCTTATTTTTCTATCTGTTTTATATGAAGGGAAAGAAACTAAAACACACACACTAATAAAGTTAGACACTGTGCTTAAATAACCCTATGAAGTAAGCAATTAACTTTCCATTTTACAAACTGAGGTGCAATTAAACCATTTCCTAGAGTAAATAAATACAAGTAATAGATTCAGAATTCAAATGCCAATCTGACTCCAAAGTCCATGGTCTTCCCACTATGCTACTCTTCCTGTGTTGTGTATGTTGTTCTGTGTTATAATTTCCAAACCTGCATATGTAGCCCTCTCCTCACCAGGTAATTCTGGATTTGTCATACCTACAATTTAGGATAGCCTAGAATCCCAGAAATTGGGATGAATCCCAGAAAGTAGAATGAATAGCAGGAAAAGTAACCTGGCAGTGATCCAGGAGAATCCTGGTTGGAAGACCAGTCAGGAGACCTAATTGCATCTTGAAGTCAAGTGATGACAGTGAAACCAAGAAGAAATGAATGTGCTTAAATCAAGGAGTTAAAGCATCTTTGCAAATATATGTCCACTCTATTTTCATGAAAACTTAATTCTCTTAAAATCATAATCTTTTAGGATCTGTCAAAGCCATGTATAAATGGACCACATTTTTGTGCTTTCATAGCCTAACAATAACAATATGTAGTCTTTTACAGCTTACTGAGTCCTTTCATAGATATTATCTGATTTTATCCTCACATGTTTCTTTGGAGTAAGTGGTTGTATTTTTGTCATTTTACATATGAGGAAACAGGCTCAGAAGTTAAGTGACTTGCCCAGAGGTTAACAGCTGTCTAGTACTGCACGGAATCCATATACTGTGCTTTTCTCAGAGATGTTCTGCCTCCCCGAAAACGAACAATATTTCTCAAAGCAAATGATCAAATTCTCACCGTTTGAATGCCAGCTTGGCAGCATATCATGAGTTGGTTAGATCAGGCAGTGGGTAAATAAGAACAGATGATCTGATTCATGCTATGGGCTATGGACTGAATTGTGTACCCCTGCCATGTTGAAGCCCTAACTACCAATGTTTAGGTTTGCATGAGGTCATGGGGGGTTCTTATGAGAAGAGGAAGAGACCTGAGATTAGTGTCAGAAGAGGAAGAGACAGCTCTCTCTCTGCCACGCCAAGGACACAGTGAGAAGGCAGCTGTCTGTGAGCCAGGAAGAGAGCATTTACCAGAATCCAACCATGCTGGCTCCCTAATCTCAGACTTCCAGCCTACAGAACTATGAGAAATACATTTCTGTTGTTTAAGCCACCCAGTCTATGATATTTTGTTATGGTAGCCCAAACTGACTAAGACAGTTCATAAAATGATTTTCTTGTGATAACTCCCAACTGCAATATTTTGTAGAATTAGATGCCTGCCTGGTCTACATCTTACAAACAGTATTGTCCTTCCTTTTGGCAGGTGACAGATAACAGGCACGTTATTGCTTCTGCATTTCCTATATTGCCTAATAGGAGTAAGTAAATGAAGCCATACCATTGCCATTTCAACTCAGTGGTATGTCACACTGAAATAACTTTCCCATGGACATGAATTGTCCTGCCTTGTCTAACTGGAAAACCAAGGGTCTTCTGCTCTGTTCTCTATTTAAAAAATGAGAAAAGTTTTTTTAAACAGAGTGCTTGATAGGAATGTTGTGCAGACTGGCACAGAGTTGGTGGTTTATAAATCATTTCACTATCACCAGAGTTACTACTCAGACTACATTCTGTACACATACATTCTAATTTTAGCATCCTTTAAAAATATTGTGGCTACCATTTCCTGGATAGTGGTCAAATTTTAAACCATTCTTTTCTTTGTTTTAAAACTGACTCAGGTAAGTTTTCTCACTTTGCCTGTTTCTGTTTTGGAAAATCATGCCTTTGAAAACAAATTATTTTGTTTATTCCCATTCATAGATAGCTTTGGGGCATATATGGGCAGGCGCGTGTGCATGTGAGAGTGTGTGTGATCATAGTCATTTCTAAGGCAACCAGTTGTGTTTTGAAGCAGCAAATAATCTCAAGGACAGCTATTATGCCACCTACTTTTGGACGTATCATTTTCCCATTACTCTCTTCCTAGGCGTATATGCAGGAGAAACCAAAATTTAATTCAAGTAAACATCTGTGAATTCGCATACAGAACCAGACTGCACTTTTTAGCATATCAGAAGGTCTTAGTAATTTTCTGACTATCTGGTGAGTCTTAAAAATTAATACCTTCACCTACAGTATGGACATAATTTTGATGAAATCTTAAAAATCCCATTTCTAGGCTTGGTGTAAATTTACAAAGTAGGATATAGTGCCTTGGAAAGTGTATTTTTTTACATTAGATTTCTTAAATTGGGCATATTTCAAAAAATCTCTTGCTGTCTTTCAAAAATACTGAAAATTATGGCTGCACTATTAATGCACGAAATTTGGAGATGGAATAAAAAGCCTCACATACTTGGGATTTTTAATTTTTTTGTTTTGTTTTCTGAGACATGTCAATGTGAAGGTATTTCATATTGAATGAAAATAAAGGGAGACTTTGACCTCCCATGCCTCATCCTTCTTTTTTGTCAAATCCTCACTTAGAGTAATCTTTAGAAAAGGTTTGACATCAAAGAGATCTGGGTCAGGATTCTGGCTCTGTCATGTATTAGCTAGGTTACTAGCTTGGGCAAATAACTTCATTGCAAAGTTAACACTCTAAAACCAAACTTTCTGTCTCCTCCCTTCCCTCCCTCAGACCTGTTCTTCTTTCTATATCCTCTATCTGGTTTGCTGGTACCACTGTGCATCCAGTTACCCAAGCCAGCAATTCCAGGTATTTCTACCTTCTTATTCTCTACATTCACGAAATTAACAAATCCTGCAAATCAATATTGCCTCCTAAATTAATCCCTCCAGTCCTGCACTAATATGGTAGCCACCAGTCATTGGGGCTGTTGAACTCTTGAAGTGTGGCTAACCAAACTGAGAAGTGCTGTAAGTGTGAAAAACACACCATGTTTTGAAGATTTAGTGTACAAAGGGATAGGAACTAGTTCATTAATAATTTTTATATTAATTTCATATTGAACTTTTGATTTTTGATATTGAACTACATTTTTGATGTAGTGTGTTAAGTAAAAATATTTTGTGTTTCTTTTTGTTTATTTTCTTAACTTTTAAAAAAACTTTTAATGTTTTATTATTTATTTTTGAGAGAGAAAGAGACAGAGCATCAATGGGGGAGGGGCAGAGAGAGAGGGAGACACAGAATCCGAAGCAGGCTCCAGGCTCCAAGCTGTCAACACAGAGCCCATGCAGGCTGGAACCCACGAACCGTGAGATCATGACCTGAGTCCAAGTCGGATGCTCAACTGACTGAGTCACCCAGGCGCCCCTCTATTTGTTTTTAATGTGGCTACCAAACTTATATTTGCAGCTCATGTCGTATTTCACTTGGGCTGTACTTCTCTCGTCTGTCTTGTCCTATCTTATTTAGACTCTTCATCTCTCACTACTGCTGAAGTTTAATAATTGACCTCCCTACATTTTGAACCTCAGTGAGAACGCTCTTTCTGAAATGGACATCTGAAAGTGTCACTACTCTGCTGCCACAGCTCTTCAGAGGCTTGTCATCACATAAACCCAAGGTACTGTACAGTGCACAGTCCTGATTGTTCGACTTCTACGTACCTCTTGGCCCTTCTCTCACCTTCTCAGCACCTCCTTCCTCCTACCCTGCACTGTACATTCCACCAATCCTAAAATTCCTGCCTTTCCTTAAACATACTGTGTTGTTTCATTCATCTGTGCCTTTGCATTTGCTACTTCTTTAATCTAGAATATTCTCCCCTATATTTCCCCCATGTGACTAGGAAGTTTCGTTTCATTTCATTTTAACTTTCGATACTTGCCACAGGCCTCTCTTTTCAGCCTCCTTTGTAGAGATTCTGCCAACACCTTATATTTACTCCCAGTGAGCTCTAAGCTCCTTGAGGGTAGGTTACCATGTCTTGCTTACCCTTCTGTCACCTGGAGCAGAAGAGTTATATCCATTTGGTAAATTTTTGTATTGCACTAAAACTATATATATTACAGTGATTTGTTTACATGTCTGTGTCCCTGGACAGAACTCTTGGAAGAAAAGAAGTGAATCTTATTGATATAAAGATCTATTAAAAAAAAAAAAAAGGTCTATATATCCCAGCACCTCAAGTAGTGCCTGCCAGAGTGGACACCATATTTGCTGAAATGATTTAAATAAATTCAGGTAGAACCTACTCTGGATCTGCTGATTTTCAGATTGACCTTTTAGGCTCAGTCATTCAGAGAATTACTGATTTGGAAGGTCTCTAGGAATCCTTTTTTATCTTTAGTTTGGGGGATTGCTGTGTGTGCTGTTGTTGCTATTTTTCCCCTTCGTTTTAGGAATACTGATTTGTATACCTAAAGTTTGAGGTATACTGATTTGCTTTATAGATATTCGAAATAGTGAAATGATTACCATTGTAAATTTAGTTAACATATCCATCACTTCACATAGTTTTTTTTTTCTTATGATGAGAACTTTTAAGATCTACTCCTTAGCAACTTCCAAATATATAATGCAGTATTGTTAACTGTGGTCACCATGCTATACTTTACATTCCTAGAACTTACTTACCTTACAGCTGCAAGTTTGTACCTTTTGGCAACATTCACCCGTTTCCCCCACTTTCTTCTTTCTATTTTTTAACCATCAGATGTTTTTCTTGTTTTCTAAAGGTAGTATACATGTTCATTGGGGAAAAAGTCAAATACTATCAAATGATAGAAATTGAAAATTCTTGGGGCACTTGGGTGGCTCAGTCAATTTAGTGTCTGACTTCGGCTCAGGTCATGATCTCGTGGTTCATGGGTCGAGCCCTGCGTCAGGCTCTGTGACCGCTCAGAGCCTGGAGCCTGCTTTGGATTCTGTGTCTCCCTCTATCTCTCTCTGCCCTCCCCCGCTTGTGCTCTGTCTCTCTCTCTCTCTCTCTCTCTCTCTCTCTCTCTCAAAAATAAACAAACATTTAAAAATTTAAAAAAAAAAAGAAGAAATTGAAAGTTCTCTCAGTTCTGCTCCTCAAAGGAAACCACTGATAACAGTTAAGTGTGCATCTTTCAAGACTGTTTTCACACATACACACAATTATTTTGCACAGAAATGCCATCATTAAACATAGTTTTCTAAAATTTGCATTTTTAAAAATATATGTATTTCCAGTAAGTACAAAGTTTTGGAAGTGTCTTTGAACAGTCAGATTAGGGCAATGTTCCATAGTCTGCCTTTGTTCCTGGGCTGGTTAGAGTGCTGTTCTCTGCTGACCTACTTTACAGCCCAGTGATCACTCCTTAACACTTGTAGAGGAGAAAGCACCTATACCCAGAGGTTGCAGTATATGACCCTGCCACAAATAGAAAATATATCTGGAGTCTTGTTTCATCTTAAAAGTCAGTGTAGATCTTGCAGTTGAAGATATCACAGCAGTTCTGTGTTTGTTTTCAAATCAGAAGCAAGGAGATTCTCAAAACTGAAGTAAAATGGTCAGTCCAGGAGGATGTGCCTGTTTATCCTATGGGCTTCTGGGTGCCCCCAATATGTTGCCAAGTACTGTTTGTGCATACCCCAGTGTAAGAAATACAGTGTTAGCCTGTCAAAAAAAGTAGCTAGGGATTTCCCACAACTCAGGAAGGAGGAAGCAATAGATGTTACTGGAAAAATCATAGTCACAGCTATAGATTAAGGGGCAGGATTAAGAAGGGGGAACATTTTGAAAAGAAAGGAGTTAGAATCAAGATGTATTCAGTATAAGGGGGTTACTGATTAAGAGAATGGGTTTGAAGTTAGAATTAGCCCAGGTTTGAAACCTGGCTCTGCTATTTACTGGCCTGTGACCTTGAGCTAGTTCCTTAACTTTACTGAGCCTCAGTTACTCGTACGTAAAAGGGCATTAGGAGCAGCGTGGTAATAATGGTACCAAATTCATAGGACGTCTATGAGGATGAAGTGAAGATGTATATAAAGATGTTTAAAGTGCTTCTGACCCACCAGAATTGCCCAGTAAATTATGCTAAAGGGAGAAAAGAAGATGACTCTTTTTAGTTTACATGAATGTTTATTCTGTATGCTTGGAAAAAGCCTCAAAATAGCTCTTCTACCAAGAACCAACTCAGTCTGCCCATATCTCTGCCTTGATTAGAGCATAGTGAATACACTTGTCCCATTTGATATCTAATTCCTCTTCTCACACCTCTCCCTCAAATCACATCCCCATTATTGCTTCCTGCCATTTCCAGTTTCTGTGCCCCTATTTCTTTAAGAAAAGCAGAAGTGAGGGAAATGTGAGGGTTTGGGGATTTCTCAAAACTGTTCCTAAGTTCTCATTGTTACATTACATTAAACTATACTTATGTGAATATAATATTTGCCAGATCTTTACTCTGGGAAACACAAAGGAATTTCCCCATTAGTCTTACATTTTAACTTTTTGGAGGACAGGAATTATTGTATTGGGCATACATAGTATGAGAGTTACACAGTTATGAGAGTTCATTACATTGATTTCTCTGTTGTTTTATTTTTCACTCTACACTTTGCAGATGGGGAAACTTAGGCTCTTAACTCACCTCAAGGGCATAAGGTACATTGCTGAGCCTCAACTATTAGATTTAAACAGGAGGTTGCTATTTTGCACCTCAAAAATGGTAAAATATTGGGAACTTCATATGATTCATATTACAGAGCCTCTGTGTGTGTGTGTGTGTGTGTGTGTGTGTGTGTGTGTGAGAGAGAGAGAGAGAGAGAGAGAGAGAGAGAGAGAAACATAATCATCTATAAATAACACTTTTTTTTAAGTTTATTTATTATCAAGAGATCATACGTGCATGCACGCCTGCAGGGGAAGAAGAGAGAGCAAGGGAGACAGAATGCCAAGTGGGCTCCATGCTGTCAGCAGAGCCTGACATGGGGCTAGAACCCATGAACTGGGAGATCATGACCTGAGCCAAAATCAAGAGATGGATGCTCTACCAACTGAGCCACCCAAGCGCCCCAAGAACACTTTAAATGTAAATGTATGATGTAAAGAATAATAATAATAAAACTCTCCTATACCTGTCAGATTAAGAAGCTCTCTATGTGCCCTAACTTATTTTTCTTTCTTCTACTAACCTCTTCTTCATCCTGACACCCTGAGTATGGTATAAATAATTTTCTTGCTCTTCTTTGTTTAGATTTGGAAAACCAAGTAGCAAGCTCAACCCTAGCTGTGTAAAGAAAGACCAGTGTTGTTGCTATTAGATGACAACTCCCTGGAGAAGGTGAACAGAATCTTTGGTTCATGGCTTCTCTGAGAGCTTGTAAGAGCCCCTTCTGGGGAACTAAGCATTCAGCCTTAGGCATGAGTCTTAGGAAACAGAGGTTTTATCAGGCATCTGGCAGAGTTATAGTTTGGATTAGTTACACAACATTTGACAGAAATATGGTCAAACCAAACAGGCTGCTGTTTACTGCCTCTACACTCACATGGCTTTCCTCCAGCTTTTAGGAGTAGATCAAAGCAAAACTTTCTTGCATTTTCAGTAAAATGCAAGTCTTTTACCGATCCAGGCAGCAGGGCAGGGAGTAGAGAGTATAGTAACTCCAGACTGTGGTTAAGACAGCCAAGTACAAGCTCACGCACTTGAGCACTCTATGCTCAAATGAAAACGATGATGTGATGGCAGTGGAGATCGTGGTGATGACTGTCCCCAGTGTGGCTGTCTCTGGACTCACTTTCCAATCTAGATTGATTGCCCTCTGAATCTGATACACAGACAATTATCCTGGAATCTCTCTTCACCATCCTCCTGCAATTCCCATTGCCTCTCTCCTGTATTGGATTCTATTTCCTGTCTTCCTCTTTCTTGGGTTAGTGTCTTTAGTAGAAAACATTCTCCAGGGGCTTCTTAAGGAAGGATGCATGGGAGGTAAAATTTTGGAATGCTTCCATGTCTGAAAGTGTCTTTATATTATTCTTACATATGATAGAGTGGCTGAAAATAGATCTCTAGTTTAGAAATAATATTCTTCCAGAATTTTGAAGATAGTACTTTATGTTTCCAGTGTTGAAAATTTGAAGACATTTGTTTTTTGTTTTTGTTTTTTTACTTTTATTTGCATTTAGTCTATGCAGAATGTACTTCAGAACCATAAGTTTTTGTTTCTTCAGTTTCCTCTAGGATATCCTTCTCCTCTGTGCAACCTCCTCTTCTGCTTTAGGAACAATCTGCTCTTTTTTCAGTAAGGATCATCTCAGTGTGGAAGGGAGAGCTCATGTATGGGTTAATCTGCATGAGCCCTGTAAGTTCTGCACCACATCTTGGGGTCTTTGCTCACCTGGATGTGCTCAATGACCAGAAAATCTACATCCAAATCCTTAAGGTCAGCATTACTCTGTGCATTTTTAAACATGTACAATAAAAATTTGGCACTCTTTTTGGGACACCAACCTTGTGTCTAGCCCCACTCTTTGTAGCAATGGAATGGTATACATTGCTTCTGCAAAGTGACATCCTTCAGATACTGTGTGGCTTTTTGGATATGCATACCCTTGATGGCCTAGGCAGTTTCACATGTGTTGTTAAAGTGAACATGAAGATTTGAACCTATTTTTTTTTTTTTTTTAAGAGAGAGAGCACATGCTCACAAGCATGGGGGACAGCGGCGGGGGGGGGGGGGAGAGGGAGAGGGAGAGAGAGAGAGAGAGAGAGAGAGAGAGAGAATCACAAGCAGGCTACATGCTCAGCACGGAGCCTGAGAGAGAGAGAGAGAGAGAGAGAGAGAGAGAGAATCACAAGCAGGCTACATGCTCAGCACGGAGCCTGACACTGGGCTCAATCCCAACAAGCTTGGGATCATGACCTGAGCTGAAATCAAGAGTCTGATGTTCAACCAACTGAGCCACTCAGGCACCCTTGAACTTCTTGATTTGCATGATTTTGTATGATTTTCTGGGTCAACTGAATAGTGAACCATTTTCAGAGATCATCTCAGGCTGCTTACAGGAAGAGTGGAAATCTGAAGACATTCTGACTCCCGATCTTTTCTATATGATTTTTTTTTTTTTTGGAAGCTTTTGGAATTGTCTTTTTGTTTCCAGCATTGTAAGCTTTTACAGTAGTGTGACTTGATATGGTCAAGTTGCTATCCATTCATTCTAAAAACTCGTATCTTTCTGTTTTGGGAAATGTTCTTTGATTATTTCATTGATGACCCCTCCTCTCTTTTTTCCCTGTTCGTTCCCTTCTTCCTCTCTCCCTTTCTTCTTCTCTGTCTCTCTCTGTCTCTTATTCAGATGTTAGATCTCCCAGGCTGGTCTTCTAAATTTCTTAATTTTTATCCCTTTGCTCCTTTCCTGGGAGGCCTCTTCAGTGTTCTCTTTCTACCCTTCTATTGATTTTTTTTTTTTTTTAATTCATGGTTGCAGCCATATTTTAATTCCTAAGAGCTCTTCTTTATTTTCTTCCTTTAAAAAAAATACATAATGAATATATATTATCTCATGATTTTAATGATAAGTTTTTGTAGGATTTTGGCCTTGTCCCTTTATAGTCTTTTGTTGTTGTTTTTTTTTTTTTCTTATTTATTTTAGACTCTTCCATGTCATAGGCTCTCCACAGCTGTGATAATTCTTTGCTATGTGCTTAAAATTAAACATAATCTCAAGAGCTGATTAGAAGCTCTGGGTGTGTAGGTGGGGCTTATTGACTTCATAGTAGGGTGATCTGGGTGGGCCATTTGTTGGGGAATTCCCAACAGTCAGTATGTCTAGGGTTTTTTCTTTGCCTGGTCAGATTCCCCAAAGGAGAGTTTCCAATCTCTTGACTGCAGGGCCAAGGGCTTACTACTGCCAGTGTTTCTGAGAGCCAAGTAGAGGAACAGGAACAGGTCTGAGTTTCTCTACATCCTGCTTTCAATACACGTATATTCACGTCATGCCTATTTTTCAGTATTGTACTCACACTGTGAAATGTGCACAGTACTCCAGTATAGAGATCCTTTGATTTACCACATCCAAATAATGAACCTTCAGACTTCCTACCCCCACCACAGCAGAAACAGTATGTATGTGGAGTGGGGAGGGAAGATTTAGGAATCTGATGCTTCCTTAACAGCTTTTATCCAGGTCTTCTGAGTGAAGACATACGCCTCCAGTTAGCCTGCCTCCTTTGCTTCCAGTTCTGGAGTATTTTGAGAAATTAGGTTGGTTCTTAGTTCACCCCTCTTCAAAATTGACTTTGTTGGATCTGCAAGATTAGTTACCACCTGTCCATCTCCTTTCCAGCTTCCAAATTTTATTGCCGTTATCTCCCTTGTTTCCAGGTTCTTGTGGATTTGTCATTTTAGAAGGCTCTGTGTTATAGTTTTAGTAGGGTTTCAAGTGGGGTTAATATTAGATGCATGTGTTCCTTTTGTCTTCTTAACCTGAAAGCTTACGTTCTACTCTTAACAACTGTTGACAGAGAGATTAATATAAAAATCACCGAGGTCTGTGATAATACCAAAAGAATCTCTCTTTTCTTTCTTTTTTATCTGTTTTATTCTCTTTCTGTTTTGTTTTTTGTTTTTGTTTTTTGAGGGAGTGGGAATACAGTGGGGTTTGGGAGGTCTAAATTTACTAATCCAGACTGTACTGTCTAACAATAGCTAGCATTCATTGAGTATTTTTCCGCGTGCTTTGTAGCTAAATGAATCTAAATTAATCCTCATAATAACCCAATTTGTATCTCCATTCTACCAATGATGAAACAAAGGCCCAAAAAAGAAATGTAACTTTCTTGAGGTCACACAGCTCTGACACAGTAGAGCCAGAATTTGAACTAGGCAGCCTGATATCAAAGCTTATTGCTGTTAATTACTATACTATCAAATACTAGATATGAATTGCAAAAGTTTCTTTTATGTCTCTATTCAGTTTCATTTACCATATCAGCCTTTCCACTACAGAACTGTATAGATGACTTGGAACATTAAATGGAGATATCCAAGGTGTCTTTTTATATTCCTATGTCTCTCATATATTTAGAACTGACAGGCTTGTTCCAGAAAACAAAATCAAGGGGCACCTGGGTGGCTCAGTCAGTTGAGCGTCTGACTTCAGCTCAGGTCATGATCTCACTGCTCTTGGGTTTGAGCCCCATGTCAGGCTCTGTGCTGACAGCTTGGGGCCTGGAACCTGCCTCAGATTCTGTCTCCATCTCTCTGCCACTCCCTTGCTCACACTCTGTCTCTCTTTCTCAAATATAAATAAACATTAAAAAAAACTTTTTTAAGTGAACAAAATCAATAGCCATAATATACACTTGTGTGTGGCTCTCTACTAAAACAGAACCTATATAAATCAATGCAGCCATGGAAAGGTTACATAAATTTTCAAGCCTCCACAGCCCCAGTCATCATATTCTTTCTTTTCTAGTCATTAAATGGTATCTATGAGCCTGAAAGTATTTACATACTTTGCCAGTGTGAGCAGATTACTCCCCGTACATGGACTGGATCTAGAACCCTAGTGGAAATTTTTATTAAATTGTTGCAAGTGGAAATTAAAATGTATCCGAGTAAGTTAATTTAATCTTCCTGAAATTAGTTTTCAGTCTTCAAAATACTATCCTTTTCTGTCTCACAGTGATAAAGGAAACGCAAATATCTTACAGAGAAACTAAAAAGACCAAAGGATGCATGTAAATGTTTGGAGAAAAGTCATACTATGAGTCAGGAGCCAAATCTTCTGTTTTCTAGACAGTGCTGACTCTCAGCTAGCTGGGGAAATCCATCTTGGCCAAGTTAATCATTCTCTAAAAGGCTGGACAATTGTGTGGGTGCTAATGGCATCAGAGAAGACAAGGTATGCAGGAAACACATCCCACACTTGACAGGATGTTCCCAGGGCAGGAAGGGCATTTCTCTTCCTCAGTAGAATTGTTTCATTGAATAAAGACAACGTGAGATCATTCGAATCTCCCCAAAATACCAAAGACTGATGAAAGCAGGATATATAGAACATGGTGAGTCTAGTGTAAACCAGTGGGATCATTTATGACATCATAATAAAGTAACAGTATTTTGTGTATATACTTTCTTCCAAGAGATTCAAAGAAATTTACATAGTCAGTCAGTCATCAAAGTTTTAAATCTTCTGTGGTCAGAGTACATGGTCCCAGAGATGGGAGCGGAACCCTGGTTTAGTCTCAGCCTTTTCTCTCTGGAACCCTACCACCATGTTTATGAAGCTTCCATTTGAATACCACCCAGTAAAGTACCCCTCCCCTCCTCACCCCAGCTTCTGCCGCTTCTCTAAAACATTTCCTTTTTTCATCTTCTTCTAATTCTCCCATTTTCATCAAGTGCTAATCTACATCTTACATGGTGGATAGCTCTTGAACAGTTCCAACAACGAAATATCATTCATCTTCCTTAAGTAAAGAATGATATCTCTCTCTAAGATAGAACTGAGGCTGAGACAGCACCAGTAAGCAGTTGGCAAATGAAAACATGATGAGAAGCCTTGAGCCAAAACTTTGGTGGTTTTCCTAAACTCCTCCTTGTTGGTATTTTCCAAGGTATACAGGAAAATGTTGAATATAGCAGTCACCTGAGCAGGAATTCTCTTCCCAAAACTTAGCTCAGGAGAACACTGAGACTTACAAAAACAGAAGAGAGAATGAAACTAGATATGAGCTTACCTGCAGATGGTAGAAACAACACAGAAACAAGTAGAAAACTCCATTGTTCAGTGTAAGTTATGACTTGCCTTGTTTTTTCTGCTGTAAACTTTGTGGAGAGCACAGTGCATCAGTTATAAACATTGTGTTTGTAGTCTTCTGAGTCTGAGAACACTGCCTCTATAGAATCATTCATTGTGTATCTAAAGTGATTTCATATTCTCTTAGTTTGTGGGAAATAATTGTCAAAATTAATTAATGCACATGAAAGAAAAGGACCCAAAGAATTTTTACTTACTTTTCTTGCTTGCCTTTGACTTAAATGTTTATTTATTTTTGAGAGAGAGAGAGAGAGAAACAGAGTGTGAGTGGAGGAGGGGCAGAGAGAGAGGGAGACACAGAATCCAAAGCAGGCTCCAGGCTCTGAGCTGTCAGCACAGAGCCTGACTCGGGGCTCGAACTTATGAACCATGAGATCACGACCTGAGCCAAAGTCAGATGCTTAACCGACTGAGCCACCCAGGTGCCCCATAGCAACATTGTATTTAAAATTAATCTGCTTTCTGGAGCTCCTGAGTGGCTCAGTCAGTTAAGCATCCAACTCTTGGTTTTGGCTCAGGTCATTATCTCACAGTTCGTGAATTTGTGCCCCGCATCAGGCTCTGCACTGACAGCACAGAGCCTGGGGATTCTCTCTCTTCCCTCTCTTTCCCTGACCCTACCCCATTTGTGCACTCTCTCTCTCAAATAAACTTAAAAAAAATTTTTTTTAATTTTTCATTTTGCAGTTCAGGTGCTGAACTACAGCTGTGTGTATGTGTAAAGAGGAGACAGGTCAAAGACAAAATCACTTCACATCTTCTTTGGTGTGAGCACTAGTATGGTTTTATCTGAGAAAAAATGAGGCCTCCAAAAGCTTGGACCAGTCAAATGCATGATGCCTTGCTCCTCAAACACCCCACCTGATCAGTTTTTACCTATAAACAGCTGCTGGCCATTTTCAGAGAGAACAACTTCTACTTTAATTAAGCTCCCCTTCTACATCAGGTCCTTTTTTTTTTTCCTTATTTAAATTTTAGTTAACATACAGTGCAATATTGGTTTTCAGGAGTAGAATTCAGTGATTCATCACTTAAGTACAACACCCAGCGCTCATCACAAGTGCCTTCCTTTAATACCCATCACCCATCTAGCCCATCTGCCACCCACCTCCATCCATCAACCCCCAGTTTTTCTCTGTTATTAGGAGTCTCCTGTAGTTTGTTTCCCTCTTTTCTCTTTTTTTCCCACTTCCCATCTGTATATTAGATCCTTTAAAGAAAACTGTCCACAGCCAAGTGCAGGAATTTCAGCTTTCCATGATTCCTGAAGAGCTGTTTACACTTATTCATTTCACACGTTGAATATTACCATCAGAAGCTGCCAGGGAATGATACTGGGTGCCTTATCCACTGGGTACTGGGCTCCAACTAGCTGAATAGAATTGGGGACTGGGGGGGGGCGTCTGCTCTTAACTAAGGCTAAGATAAGTAAATACAACTTCTCACCACCACCCCCCACTCTCCCCCCCCACACACACACACTAATACATTAAAAGGAGAAAGGTAGGGCTGAAGGTGGAGAGGTAGGTTGAGGAAGGAAACATACTTCAGCACTAACATGCGGCCTCCTGGGACCCCTTATCAAATTGACCCCTGGTGGTTTCCAAAAGTCATTAGAGGGGAGAAAAATTGCCAGAAAGAACATGCCGTGAAAGCCAGATGGTTTTGAGATCCTTGCTCCAAAGATCTTTCCATATAGAAGTTGTATGTGAGTTGATGTCATTTTACATTTTTATTGATGATAACTTGATAGATAAATGTTCATAATACTGTTGAGGATAGTGGGAGGGGGAGTGAAGAGGGTGGGAGGTAACTTATTTCACATTTTAAAAATAAAGCAATCTGAGTAAATAAATAAAATAGGAATTTGAAATTCCTGACTCAGGCCAGAACCCCCAAACCACAGATCCTATGTTGATAAAAATTTGGAATGAGATCTTCAGTAGTAAATAGGGAGAGCGATATTAGATGACTGATGTTTTGATGATGGTTCCACCTGTAAGTGCCTTTGGACCAAATTCGGAGCAAGGGATTATCATTACCCACACTGGCCTTCTCACTCAGCCAGGATGATGCCTGCTGAAAATCTCCCTACTGTGCCAACTGCTGCTGCCTCAAGGCACTCCCGGCTTCCACCCTCTTCTGGGTTCTTATGCTGTCTGGCTTGCTCTGTGAGTCCGAGGTCAGCTCTCACTCCTAATCTCACACCAGCTGTATCTCCTCCGTGTCTCTGCCCTCAAGCCTCCTGCTCTACCCTCCCCACCATCCCGCTGCCAGTGACTCACCTCCTGTGGCACACAGAAAATAGAAACTGTCAGGAGGAGTGACCTCACATTTCAACATACACACCACACACATACATAGATGAACCACGTGGTCAGGCCAATTTATCTGTGCTCAAATCCATTTCAATGCTAGAGGTGTTCTCTCTTTCTTTCTTGCCTATTCTCTGGATTCTCCTTACTGCTTTCTCAGGAAACTTGTTCCAACAATTATCCTTTCTGTGCCTTGTATCTTCATCCTTTACCTTGCCGCTGACTTTTTCTGATCAGGATATAAATATTCTCAAGTCTTCTGTCTTTAAAAAAACAAAATCAAATGCCTCCTCCCTTCAAAATGAAGCTTCTGGAGGGTGGAAGTTTTGAAGAGACCACACAACATCGTTTCTGAAACGAAAAAGCAGAATTGTTATTTTTGGTAAACAAAATACAGATATGCTTGTAAAACAGAGTCTCTCTGGAAAAAGCAAACTGTAACCTTATGTAGTTTAGGAAACCAACTGAAATCTCACTTCTGTCCCCGTGGCTTCCTCAAAATGACTCCACGTTGCAGGCCACACTTTGGTGTCTCTATAAGCACTGATACTTAGCCTCTCCTTTCTTCTTAAAAGCTCTTGATAGTCTGAGAGACTTCTGTCTCCTGGTTTTTCTTTATCTCTCTGACCATTCCTCAGTTGACATTAAATTCTTATCATTCTAGCCTTCAAAAAATAGTATTCTTCATATTTCATCCTCAGCTTTATTCCTTTCTCTGTCTGTATCCTTCCTGTTAAACTTCTACCCCATGATGCCTTGAAATCTTTATCTCCAGCCCAGAGCCCCCTGCTAGATAGTAGAGTCACATAACTGGCTGCCCACTGGATATCTCCCACCTGGGGGTATGATGAGCTTTTCTTCTCATAGACTCTGTCTTGGTACTAACATTTGTCCAGTTGTCCCAGTCTTCCTTGGTTTATCCCTCTCCTCATCTCCACAGGTAATCAGTGACTAAGCCTGATCAGTTCTGCTCCACTAACTCTACTAACTTAGCAGGCTCTCTTCTCTCCAGCTTTACTGCCCGTGCCTCAGTTCTCATCTCTTACTTGAATTACTGCAGAAACCCCCCCCCCACCTTGATCTCCTAGTCTAGCCTTCTCAAAGTTCACAGTTTTTTTTTGTTTGTTTGTTTGTTTTTGAGACAGAGAGAGACAGAGCATGAACAGGGGAGGGGCAGAGAGAGAGGGAGACACAGAATCGGAAGCAGGCTCCAGGCTCTGAGCCATCAGCCCAGAGCCTGACGCAGGGCTCGAACTCACGGACCGCGAGATCGTGACCTGGCTGAAGTCGGACGCTTAACCGACTGCGCCACCCAGGCGCCCCTCAAAGTTCACAGTTTTGATCTAACTTGGTAGTCATATCATGCTCCTGTTTTAAATTCTTTGTCCCACCCCCCCCCCCCCATTGCTTTCAGGTGGGAAAAGATTCCTTATCACAACTTACAAGGACCTTTTTGAACTGGCTTCTACATTTATTTCCAGCCTTATTTGTGGCATTCCTCAGGTCATCCCACACCTTTGCTCGAAACACATTTGACAGCTTGCAGTTCCTCGAATTCGGTGTACTAATAAAGAGCTTCCACCTTCAACATGCTGCTCCTTGTCCTTGGAAATTCCCATTGCTTGCCTGGATAATTCATCTGAAACCTCAGCGGTCGCTTCCGCTGTGGAGACGTCCCTGACCACCCTCCCTACCCTCAGTGTGATTTAAGTGCCCATCCCTTGTGCTCCCTCTTAGACTTACTCAATTCTGTTAGAATCATTTGACTGTAAACTCCTGGAGGTTAGGGATTACTGTGTCTTTATATCTGTATCTTCAGTGCCCCCTGTTTATTGACTGACAGAGAAGTTCTCGTTCATGTTCTATGAAGGAACTGGAGTTTCACATACACGCACATACATGAGTACACACCAAAAAAAAATCCTTGAGTTTGGTTGACTCTCTAGATCCAACTACTAATTTATAACAAAAACAGAGGACTGGAGAATATGTTACATGATACCATAGGGATGCGGTCAGCAAAATCTAAGTACAGGAAATACTGTAAGACAAACAGCCACATTTCTGTAACTGCAGTCAAGCAATTGCAATATATGGAGCTTTTTTAGATCCTGATTTTTTTTTTGAAAACTGTAAATAAAAATCATGAATGAGAAATATGAATAGTGTATATTTGACATTAAGGAATTATTGTTAATTTTTTAGATGTGATAATGGTATTATGTGCTTATTTTTAAAAAACAGTCCTTATGTTTAGAAGTATATTCTGACATATTTACAGATGAAGTGATATAATGTCTAGGATTTGTTTCAAAATAATATGAATGGGAGAATAATCTGGGTGGGGATATAGATGAAATTGGATTGGCCATAAGCTGATAATTATTGAAACTAGTGACAGGCACACAGTAATGTGATTATATTTGACTGACTTTTGTTTATATTCTTAGATTTCTATAATAAAACTTTCATTGTGGCAAAACATACACAACATAAAATTTATTTTAACCATTTTTATAGTTTCTAGTTTTTATTTAAATTCCAGTTAGTTAATGGGGCACCTGAGTGGCTCAGCCAGTTAAGCATCTGACTTCGGCTCAGGTCATGATCTCGCCGTTAGTGAGTTCGAGCCCGGTATTGGGCTGTGTGCTGATAGCTTGGAACCTGGATCCTGCTTTGGATTCTGTGTCTCCCCCTCTCTCTGCCCCTCCCCGACTTGCACTCTGTCTCTCTCTCTCTCAAAAATAAACAAACATTAAAAAAAAATAATAAATAAATTCCAGTTAGTTAACATTTAGTATAATTTTATTTTCAGGATAGAATTTAATGATTTCATCCCGTACATATAACACCCTATTTTAACCTTTTTTTTTTCTATTTTAACCATTTTTAAGTGTACAGTTCTGTGGCATTAAATGCTTCACATTGTTGTCCCATCATCGTCACCATTCATCTCTAGAATGTTTTCATCTTCCCAAACTGAAACTCTGTACCCGTTAAACAATAACTCCTCATTTTCCCCCACCCCTACCCCTTACAATCAGTGTATTTTCTGTCTATGAATTTGACTACATACGTCACATAAGTGGAATCATACAATATTTGTTCTTTTGTGTCTGGCTTAATGTCTTAAGTTAACGTAATGTTAACGTAATGTCTTCTAGGTTTCTCCATGTTGTAGCATGTATCAGAATTTTATTCCTTCTTAAAGCTGTATAATGCTCTGTTGTGTGTATATACACGTTTTGTTTATCTTTCCATCTATTGATGGACATTTGGGTTGTTTCCAAAACTTTTTCCAGAAGGTATCTGATAATAACTATTCTCATATATAAGGTATACTGATTATAGTTATCTTGCTGAAGAACTGGCATAAAACTAATTTCTGTAGACATCAGATCCCAAAGGCTTAAGAGTTTTTGAAGACCTACAGTCCACACAACCCAGGAAGCGCAAGAGACTGCAGGGGGTGATGTATAAAGTTAAGAATAGGGAAAGGAAGTTACACTTGCAGTTTAGGATTACTCAGAAAAACTCTTGGTCTCATTGGCCTCTACCACCTCCCAGGCAGCTTTTCTACTTCCTGAGTATCCCTACGCAGTTATTTCTAACAGATGTGGCCCTGCCAAATGTATTTTTACCCTAAGCTCAGGAACTACCTTTCAGCAATTTTATACCAAAAATAAGTGTCACTTACAAGTAAAAAAAAAAAAAAAAACAAAAACCTTTTATCTGTTCCTGTAGGAGATAAACCAAATTAGAATGGAAGCCAAACCAGAAAGTGTTTGCATCAAATATTAGTCTGAAATTTATTCTTCTTCTTCTGGTTTTTGGAAAATTATCCTTTAGACATTCTAAGGAGCAATGGGGTTGGGCGGGGGGTGGTGGTGGCGTTGAGATCCAATCTCTGGTTAACCTTAAGATACCCAGAGAAGTTCTAGAATCAATTTGGAATTTTGGATACTCTCCAGAAGGAGCCATACTATTTATTTTGTTCTATTATGTGGCTCAGATTCTAGATTACTTAGACAAACCCAGAACTATCCCTTACCATCTCATTCATGGTTTTCCACATTAGAACAGTCCAGAGTGGATTGTGGCTTCTCTGGTCATGACTGTCCTGAGTTTAAGAAAACCCTTCCTTATCTTTCTTATCTAAACTTATTTCCTGCTGATAGTCTCAGGAGAGGATTGCCTTTTATATCTTATACTGACCATCCAGGATGCATTGGATATTTGTCACATACCCGTTTGTCCTTAGGAGCCCCAGTTTGTTTTGGTTTAGAGGTTTTGTTTTATTTTGGCTTTTTTGTTTAACTTCTTATTTTGAGATAATTGTAGATTCATATACAGATGTAAGAAATAGTGACAGAGATCCAGTGTATCTTTTACCCGCTTTCCTCCAATGGTAGCATCTTGCCAAACTATATTATCACAACCAGGATATTGACCTTGATACAGTCAAGATAGAGAACATTTCCATCACCACAAGGAACCCTCCTGTTTCCTTATTATAGCCATACCTACTTCCCTCCTGACCTCACCTTCTCTTTAGCCCACAGCTGCCACCAATCTGTTCTCAGTTTTTATAATTTTCTCATTTCAGACATGTTATGTAAGTGGAATCACACAGTACATAACCTTTTGTGTTTGGCTTTTTTCCTCAAATAATTCTTTGGAAATCAATCCAGATTGTTGCAGTATCAATAGTTTGTTCCTTTTTATTGTTATTTAGTATTTGATGATCTAGATGCACCAGTTTAACTGTTCACCTATTGAAGGACATCTGGATTGTTTCCAGATTTTGGCTATTACAAATAAACCTAAGTAGTTAAACATATGTGTACAAGTTTTTATGTGAACATAGGTCTTCATTTCTCTGGGATAAATGCGCAGAAATACAATACCTTGGTCATGTGGTAGTTGCATGTTTAGTTTTACAAGAAACTGTAGCTAGAGTGGCTGTACCATTTTAAATTCCCACCAGCAATATGTGAGTGATTCAGTTTCTCCTTGTCCTCACTCACCAGCATTTGGTGTCATTACTATTTTTTATTTAGCCATTTTGATAGGTATATAGTGATTCCTCATTGGGTTATAATTTGCACTTCCCTAATGGCTAATAATTTTGGATATCTTTTCATGTGCTCATTTGTCATCTATGTGCATTCTTTGGTGAAAGTTCTTTGGGTTTTGTTTTGTTTAAAAAAAATTTTTTTTAACATTTTTATTTGTTTTTGAGAGAGAGAGAGAGAGCACATGGGCAGAAGAGGGTCAGAGAGAGAGGGAGACACAGAACCTGAAGCAGGTTCCAGGCTCTGAGCTGTCAGCACAGAGCCCAACATAGGGCTCAAACCCATCAACTGTGAGATTATGACCTGAGCTGAAGTCAGATGCTTAACTGACTGAGCTACCCACGCGCCCGTTTTGTTTTAAGTAAACTTTACCCCCAATGTGGGGCTCAAACTCACAATACCAAGATCAAGGTCACACGCTCTACCACCTGAGCCAGCCAAGCACTCAAAAAGGTCTTTGTTCATGTTTTATTTGGATTATTTGCTTTTTTTTAACTGTTGAGTTTTGAAAGTTCTTTATATGTTCTAGATATCACTTCTTTGTTGAATATGTGGTTTGCAAGTATTTTCTCCCAGTCTGTAACTTGTCTTTTCATCTTTTTTAACAGGACCTTTCACAATGCAAACAGTTTTAATTTTGAAGTCCAATTTATCAATGATTCCTCTTTTTTTTAATTTTTTAAAAAGTTTTATTTATTTATTTTGAGAGCGAGGAAGGGAGAGAGAAAGCATGAGCAGGGGAGGGGCAGAGAGAGAGAAAGAGAGAGAGAATCCAAAGCAGGTTCCGTGCTGTCAGCGCAGAGCTCAATGCAGGGCTTGAAGTCATGAACTGTGGAATCACAACTTGAGCCAAAATCAAGAGTCAGATGCTTGACCAGCTGAGCTACCCAGGCACCCCCAAAGATTCCTCTTATAGACAATGTCTTAGATGTCAAATCTAAGAACTCTGTGTAGATCTCTGGTCATGAAGATTTTTCTCCTAGGTTTTTTCCCTACAACTGTATAGTTTATGCTTTATATTTAAGTCCATGATCTTCTCTGATTTAATTTTCTGTATAAGGTGTGAGATTTAAATAGAGGTTCATTTTTTACTTATGGATATCCAATTACTTCAGCACCATTTGTTGAAAAACTTACCTTTCCTTGGCATATTTATATGGGTCTATTTCTGGGTCATCTATTCTGTTCTATTGATCTATATGCCTATCCCTTTACCAATATCACACAATGTAGATTACTTTAGCTCTGTAATAAGGCTTCAGATGAGGTAGACTTATTTTTCCCACACTTTATTATTTTTTTTCAAAACTGTTTTAGCTGCTCTTCCTTTGCCTTACCCTGTAAGTTTATAATAATCTTGTCTATATCTACAAAAAAAACTTGCTGGGATTTTGATAGGAATTGCATTTAAAACCCATATATCAATTTGAGGAGAATTGACATCTTTACTGTCTTGAGTGTTCCAATCCATGAACATGGATGGTGGTGTTGAGTTCTTCTGTATACTTGCTGATTTTCCATCTGGGTCTTCTCTCAGTTGTTGAGAGAGGAATATTGAAATCTCAAACTATAATTATGGATTTGTCTGTTTCACTTTTGCATTCTATCAGCTTTTGCTTCACATATTTTGTAGCTTTGTTGTTTGGTGCACACACATTTAGGATTGCTGTGTCTACTTGGTGAATTGATCCTTTTATCACATAATGTCCCTCTGCAAATCTGGTAATTTTCTTTGCTCTAAATTCTACTTCATTTAATTTAATGTAGCCACTCTGGCACTCCTTTAATGAATCTTTGCATGATTTAACTTATTCCATCCTTTAACTTTCCACTAGCCTATATTTTTATATTTAAAATGAGTTTCTTTTACGTAGTATATAGTTGGGTTATGTTTTTTAATCCACACTGCCCGCCTCTGTTTTTTAATTGGTGTATTAAAACCCTTTGTATTTCATATCCTTATTGAAATGTTAGGATTTATGCCTGCCATTTTATTTTTTGTTTTATATCATCTCTATTTTTTTTTCTGTTTCATTTTTCCTGCCTTCCTATTGGCTACTTGAACTTTTTTATAGAATTCCATTTTTATGTATCTGTCCTGGGTTTTTTACTGTGTTTTATTTTTTAATATATAGTGTGTTTTAGTGTAGATTTTTAATGGCTGCTCTGGGAACTGCATGTATATATGTACACACACACACACACACACACACACACACAATACCACAGTCTTCTGGTGTCATCATTGTAACAAGTTTTCTGTCTTGCTGGATGGCCTCTTTCCTGGTCCTTGGGCTATAGAAATTGGGCCTTTCTTGGGGTCTTTTTGTACCCATTGGCATTTCTGGGTTGCCAGCTTCTTCACTCTAAGTCTAGGATATATGAGTCAAAAAGAATATACAGGGAACTCACTTACCATGTCATTCTTCATGCCCTCAGGTCCCTAGCCAGTCTGCTTTTTTCTCTGTACCTTTCACAGTCTTCTTTTTTCTAATTTCTGATATTTTTCTTATGTGCAAAATGGGTATAAATTTCATTTTATGGTATTTTTTTTAAGATTTTATTTTTAAGCAATCTCCACACCCAGCATGGGACTTGAACTCACAACCCTGGATCAGGAGTTGCACATACCACGGACTGAGCTAGCCAGGTGCCCCTATGATGTATTTTATATTTTAGATGTGTTTGAAAACATTTTGATTTTTGGAAACATCAAACTTTCGAAGTCTTTATATGTTTGTTTTGTAGAATGTCTGGGCTTTTTAGTAGTACTTTAGAGATAGGGAAAAGTAGATCTACTTGCATCTTCCAAGAAGTGGAAATCCCCCCCAGTTTTATTTTTGATCTAACATAGAATTAAGGTAAATTTTCTTTTTCTTTACTATTCTGAGTATACCTGTGACTCTGACCCAGCCCACTGGATCTAGCCTTGGAATTTACTGCAGAGGAAGTCTGCTCATGGCTAGACTGTCATAGAGTTTCAGGCCAGTGCCTTTATTCTGTAAACTCATCTTTCTTTCCTGTATCTTTCTTTTATTCTCTTTTGTTAGCATCATTTCAGAGAGCTGCTGCTACTACAGACCTCTAAGCCACAAGATGGTGCCCCAGAGCAGTTCAAGCTAATCCTTTTCTGTTCTTCCCTGGGCCCCTCTTTTTAACTTAATATTAGTAAACTCAAGGCCATTTATCTAACCAGGGTATAGTAGTAAACTAAAAATATAAAGCGATAATCCAATGGAAATTTATATGGAAAATTTTAAAACTAATTGTCATCCTTCTTAATGAATCCAGTTGCCGTTTTTTTTTTTTTTTTTTTTAATTTTTTTTTTTTTTCCAACGTTTATTTATTTTTGGGACAGAGAGAGACAGAGCATGAACGGGGGAGGGGCAGAGAGAGAGGGAGACACAGAATCGGAAACAGGCTCCAGGCTCTGAGCCATCAGCCCAGAGCCCGACGCAGGGCTCGAACTCACGGACCGCGAGATCGTGACCTGGCTGAAGTCGGACGCTTAACTGACTGCGCCACCCAGGCGCCCCCAGTTGCCGTTTTATAATTGAGCTCACCGAAAATAATCTGTAATCTCAGCATAGCTTTAAGAAAGGAATGTTATGGGTGCCTGGGTGGCTCAGTTGGTTAAGTGTCCAACTCTTGATTTCAGCTCAGGTCATGATCTCACAGTTTGTGAGATCAAGCCCCGAATTGGGCTCCACATTGAGCATGGGCCTTCTTGGGATTCTCTTGCTCCCTCTCTCTGTCTCCCCCCTGCTTGTTCACATGCTCTCTCTCTCTCTCTCTCTCTCTCAAAATAAATAAATAAACATTAAAATAAATAAATAAAGGGATGTTATAAATGCATTCTAAAGGAGATGCACCTCTCAGTATCTTTTGAGGTGTTTGAATCAATGAACCAAACTTTCTTATAGTGTAGATGTTTGCTTTTGATTACTAGCCTTTTAAAATTATGGCTTATAAGATTATATAAAAATGCATGAAATAAAACCACTGGTAAATACATATTAACAATCTTTGGGTGGGGAACAGAAATTGACAGATCTTTGAGTGGAAAAAAGAATTTCAGTGAAAGGTATCAGTCTCCGCAGAATCATGACATGGAAAAGTTGGCTGAAAAGATGCAATCTATTCCAGCCATATACAAACTTACAAGAAAAAAAAAGTAGAACACTTTGTTCACTTTATTCAAGTGACAACTTATACAGAATGCCTATGTATAAATGTACCAAAGCTGAGCTTGTTTTGGTTGAAACAGGGTCGGGAGTATAGGAACTAAACCCCATCCTCATTGAACCTCTCTGTCTCTATCCCAGTGAACTCTGCGGAACACACTTTAAAAACAATTCATTTTGGGGGCGCCTGGGTGGCTCAGTCAGTTAAGCATCCGACTTTGGCTCTGGTCATGATCTCACCGTTTGTGAGTTCGGGGCCCTGCGTCGGGCTCTGTGCTGACAGCTCCGAGACTGGAGCCTGCTTTGGATTCTGTGTCTCCTTCTCTCTCTGCCCCTCCCCCACTTGTACTCTGTCTCTCTCTGTCTTTCAAAAATAATTAAATGTAAAACAACAACAACAACCTATTTTGTCTATGCTTAGGACCCCCCCCCCCCACCAGACCCAATGTAATGTAGCCTGACCAGTAGGCTACAGTTGTAACAAAGAAACATTTGCTTCAGGCTTACAAAGATGCAGAATTGTTTTAAGGAATGTTTTCTCACCCCTTACCAGAAAAGAGTGTTTCACCATTGAGACTACGAGGTAGAAGAATCACTCCACTTACTTGACATTCTTCTCTTGGCCCTTTTGGGGACTGGCTTTGTGTTTTTTAGCTCTTGCATGTGGTCTCTCAACTAGCCAAGCAGAATCTGCAGCTGCTGGTCTTGGGCCGAAAGCACATGCTAACACAGCACTCCAGGTGGAGAAAGGATGAGATGAAAAAGGTGCAGAAGCAAGCCAGCTGCTTCTTTGCTGACAACATGTAAGTACTGAAGACACTAGGTGAATTACACTAGATTTCCATCATCTGCTTGTTAGTTACCTATTCTTGCCATTTTTAAAGTGCATGTGTCTGAATGTATATATGTACGTATATTCAGCCTCATTCTAAAAGAAGATTTGAAGCAGCTTACAAAAATATACTTTCTACAGCAGGATACATTTAAATGGATAAGAAAATAAGGATAAAGGAGAAATAGGAGGGAGATAAAGTCAGAAGTGAGATGAGTACACAGAATGCATGCCATAAGGTCCTACACAGATCATTTAACCAATATTGTATAAATATGAGCACCCTCTGTGTTCTTGGAAAACAGCAGTCGTTCATGAGTGCCTGCCTTCATGGGATGTAAAGAGGTAAACAAATAAAAAGGTCATGTAATTCCAGGCAGTGATCAATGGCTAGGAAGACAATAAAGCAGAGTAAATAGATTAAAAAGGATTAGGTAGGGGGTAGGTCAGAGGGTAGTAGATGGGATGGTCAGGAATAGCCTTTTGGAGGGGGCAAAACCAGAGGGAAGGAGTCATTTGAGAAAATGGGGGAGGGTGGATGGAAGAACATATGAAGCAGAGGGAACAGCCACTGTTCAAAAAGCCCTGAAGCAGGAATGTGTTTGACATGTTTGAAGAAAGCAAACAAACTATTGTAGATGAGCTGTAGCAGCAAGAAGGAAAAGCAGGAGGTTCTGGACTGAGAAGGAAAGGACCATAGTACAGAAGACCTGTGGACTCGGATAGGCAAGCGAGGAGCCTGGAATTTATTCTAAATATAAAGGGAATGTTGCTATGAGCCACAGCTTCTCAGGAATCCAAAGACACATGGAAAACATGGTGAGTGACAAAATGGTACAGTGTCCATAAAGAAGAAAGCAGCTAATCAGGAGGGGCACAGACCCTCAACAGGATGTGTAAACTTTTAACATACACTTAGTTTTACATCCGATTTATGCTGACAAAAGTTTATTTTTAACTTTGCCTGGATCATGTGTGTACCTCAGTCCTGGGTATAGGTTTCATTATGTTGAATGTGGTAGCTTCAAGAGTTGTCAGTATTCCCCAAATCATTTATTCCTAAAAAGGTAAAAATGACTCTCTGTGCATGGAACAGAGGGCTAACCCCTCGTTCAGATCCCAAACCAATCCCTTTTTCCTTAGCTAAGCCCTTTTATGTATTCACGGGAAGGGTTGCTTCTTTGTCTCTGTGAGTAGAAGACAATAATAATACTCTTCACACTCACTTTAGGCAGCATCGGATAGACAAGAGGAGCACAGGCTTGGGAATTAGTCTACCCAGATTCATATCAGCCCTGCCACCTCCTATCTGGGAAGATGTTTCCCTCTGTGTCTTCATATATCACCCCCATGGGGTTTCTGTGAAGATTAAGTGAGATAATATTTGTAAATAATCCATGGAAAACTGTAGCAGGGCACCAAGTACTTGGAAAGCATATATGTAAGTGCCATCATCATCACTTTTATTTTTCTTAGGTGGAGGAACTGGATAAATGCAGTGTTACAACCAAGAAGCCTGTTGGAAATTGGTCTCATGCTTGGTTTGGGGCTTGTGTTTATTGTGTCTGTTAAAGTTCCAAACCCAGTTGTAAAGATTGATTCAGTGACCTCCTGTGGCTTTGGATTTGAATATTTAAGTTTTTAACATTAATTCTATTTTCCACTAATGTACCAAAGAAGCCTTTTCAAACAGATACTATACTATAAGAGAATAGTATAGTGAATCTCCATGGAAGTGTCACCCAGCTCCAGCAATTACTATCATTTTTCTGATATTGTTGCATATAACCCCCTACATTTTTTCTATTTTTCTTTCCGCTCTCTTTTTTCCTGGAGATTTTAAAGGCAGATAGATTCTAGTCATTTATCATTTCATTTGAAATAGTTGAGTATAAAATAAACTATAAATGGTCCTACTTTGGGTCATTTGGATCAAGGCATAAGACATACCACGTGCTATAGTCCAAATCTCCTGAGCAAGGCAACTACTTGGCTGTTTTTACAGCACACATACTACAGTGGTAAGTGCTCAAGTGGAGGGTCTGTTAGAAACTCTGAGTCACTGGTTCATCTCATAGCAGGAGATGCCTTTGAGTGCTGATCTGGGTGACTACCCAGAAGCTTCTTTGAGATACCACTATTAGCTTTGAGGGCAGCCCATTATTTTTGGTAGCTTGCAAGGAAGTGTCATCGTGCCTTATTAATATTTTGAATATTCCTCAAATTTAAATGGGGAAAGGCGAGAAGGGTGGCGCGGGTGTGCCCTGTGGTGGATAAGGCAAATAGGAACAACACCTTGGGCACACAGAGAACCAGGGTTCTCTGTGAATGTGAAGAGAAAGTCATTGTTAGAATTCTTCATTTTAGTGGGAGAGCCCACTACAGTGGACCAAGTTGAACATTTGCATTCCCTTCCACTTAGCTTTCCAACCTGTGTTCTAGAGAATGCTGTCTACTAGCAAAGGACATGATGCAGGTAGTTTGTAAGCATCACTGAGATCATGTCAGTTAACAATGCAGAGCACCTCTGAGGAAAGTAGATAGAGTAAGAAGTAAAAAGCGTGGTGAGGGGCGCCTGGGTGGCGCAGTCGGTTAAGCGTCCGACTTCAGCCAGGTCACGATCTCGCGGTCTGTGAGTTCGAGCCCCTCGTCGGGCTCTGGGCTGATGGCTCAGAGCCTGGAGCCTGTTTCTGATTCTGTGTCTCCCTCTCTCTCTGCCCCTCCCCCGTTCATGCTCTGTCTCTCTCTGTCCCAAAAATAAATTAAAAAAAAAAAAAAAAAAGCGTGGTGAAGAATGCCATCCTCTGCCTCCTTGGGGCTGTGCTTAATTGTATTCTTTCTTATGCCTGGCTTAGCTCGGCAGACGACCCATTCCTTCTGTATGCCACGCTGCACTCGGGGAACCACTGCAAGTTTATCACAAAAGATCTGATGCGGGACCACAAGGCCTGTCTACATGATGCCAAGACCCAGCGCCTCTTCTTTAAGTGGCAGCAGGGCCATCAGCTAGCAATCATTAATAGGCTTCCAGGATCAAAAATAACCTTTCAGGTATGTTATTTGTTCTCTACATAATGCCAACAGAGTCAAGTACAGTATATATATATATATATATATATGTATATATATATATATATATATATATAGTAAGAATGTGGCATAGTCAAAGAATGTTGCACTTAGTTGAAGGTTCTGAATGCTTTCTTTTTCTCAGCTGTAGTTTGGTATTTGGGATTAGCCAGCTCCTGGACACAGAAAGTCTGCCAGAGCAAAAGTTTCCATAGACCAGCCTCACATCACGTTAATTGACATATCAAAAACATCTGAGATGTCATCAATTGTGACTTCAGTTATGTCACCGATTATAACTCCTCATACATGTTTTTTATTTTCCTGAAAATTCCTTATCCCTTATGGTTCGTCATATTTCTGCTAAGTAACTCTTTTTCCTGTTAGTTCACTTCTGCGGCATGGTCTCAATTGAGTTCTCCTTTGGTTCTAGTTTAGATGCCTGCAAATATGAGATCTCTTATCTCTTGTGTGAAAGCAAAGGGAAAAAATCCAAAGGCAAGCTATTATAGAAAAATACACTAGCCAATGTATATGTGGTCCATTGGTCAAAAAATATACAAAACAACAGCTCTATAGGAAAAATCAAGACTGGGGGAAACTATTCAGGACAACTGACTTGGTTTCCTCAACAACAACAGAATGACAAGAAAAACAGAGATGAAAAGTAAAGCTCTAATTAAAATTAACAGATAATTCAGTCATGATGTAATAACCTAATTTCAACTCCTAATCAAAGAAATCAACTGTAAAATATATGTACACATATTTAATAATTGGGGAAATGTAATTGTAGATATCTGATGATAAGGAATTTTTAACTCTTAAGTGTAATAATAGTATTGATCTTATATTTACAAAATAGATCCTTACTTTTTAAAGGTATATACTGAGGGGTGCCTGGATGGCTCAGTCAGTTGAGCTTCCAACTCTTAATTTCGGCTCAGGTCATGATCCCAGAGTTCTGGGGTCAAGCCCCACCTCGGGCTGTACACTGAGCATGAAGCCTGCTTCAGATTCTTTCTCCCTCTGCCCCTCTCTCCCACTTTCTCTCTCTCTCACAAATAAAAATAAAGGTACATACTAAATATTATAGAAGAAGGGATATGATAGCTGAGATTTGCTTCACAATAATCTTGGGGGGTGGTATGGATGAAATAAAATTATCCATGAGTTGATAATGGCTGAAGCTGGGTGGTGCATACATGGGAGTTCATTATACTATTTCTCTATTTTGTATATATGAAAATTTTCTTTCAGTCCAAATATAGACTCTCCTGTAGAGACACTTTAACCTTAAAGATGAACTCTCCCCCAAAAAAGAAACCCCTAATGCTAGGGTTCATCTTCACAGAGCTAGCTGCTCTTTGAAAATCCATTGTTAAGTAAGACAGAGAATACTCCTGAAGCAAACTGAGAAGTTGTCAGAAAAGAAAGGGAAATGGCCAGGTAACCCCTCTGTGTTGTTCTCAATGTTTGGCTCCCTTTTTAATTCAACAGCATATCCCCAGTTATGACACAGTGGTGCAAACAACTGGAGACTCATGGCACATACCATATGATGAAGACTTGTTGGAAAGATATTCCTATGAAGTGCCAACCAAATGGCTGTGCCTTCACCGAAAGACATAAAGACTATACCCCATGCAGAACTTGTGTTTGGGTGCCCTTCTGGTTGGCATCAGAGCTCTTCAGTCAGTGCTCGCTTAGAGCATTGCTCCTGTGTGATCCACTTTGTCCTGTTTGGTCCAGGTGTCAACAAATTGAGGGTTTTTTTTTTTAATTAAATAAAATATAATATCTTTTCATAAGCAGTTGTGTTTGTATTTTTTTTTTACCAGCCATTTGTTTTTGGAGAATTTATCCATAGTTGGGGAAGTCAGGGCAGAGTGAAGTCTGCGTTTCTCCTGTCGGGCCAGCTTGGCCATTCACTTGGACAACAGGTGCTTCTGGTATCCATTTTGCTACCCCTGACCTCACCTTCCAGGTCCACAAATAGTAGAGCCAGTGCATCTAGGCCTAGGCTACTCATGTTGTTTCTAAACCCCTTCTACCATTTCTGGCATGATCTCATCCTCTACACATGATCTGCTACTCACACTGAATCACTTATGGTCCTCTGTGATAAACTGGCCAAGAAATCAGAAGCTTATTAGCAACTTTTACTTACCACCCAATGATTTGAGTGGGAGAGAAAGGAGCAGTTTGTTCTCTTTAGCCTGTGGTCATTTCTTCATTCTACAATGCCTTTTTCAAATTGGTTCAATATTTTGTGAACACTATTAATTCCATCACTCAGAATATGAGGGCTTTTTAAAGGATACAGATTTTTTTTCATTTAATCAAGTTTGACTTAGTTTTACAAAGTGATTAACTTTTCATGTTTGCCTCTCTTTTACTTCCTTGCCAGCCTGCTTATACCTCACTGGGCCTTAATTTTAGCTGGAAATATTCATGTCCACAATACTTTATGTTTTTTCTTTATTCATACATGCTGTATGATTTAATACTCAAGAATAGGCAAAACCGGGGGCACCTGGGTGGCCCAGTCAGTTAAGCATCCGACTCTTGATTTTGGCTCAGGTCATGATCTCACAGTTCGTGAGTTTGAGCCCCACATCGGGCTCTGTGCTGACAGTGCAGAACCTCTATAGGATTCTCTCTGTTTCTCTCTCTACTCCTCCCTCATTTGTGCACTCTCTCTCTCAAAAATAAATAATAAATAAACTTAAAAAAAAAAAAAAGAACAAGGCAAACCCAGTCTATGGTGATAAAAATCACAATAGTAGTTGCCTGAGGCAAGAGCACAAGAGACCTTTCTGGAGGGTGATATAAAGTTCCCTCTATATTGATCTGGGTGATGCTAACTTAGGTGTATGTGTATACTGGTCGATTTATCACACTACTTAAAATGGATGCCTTTACAACAATGTAGCTCAAAAAACATTAACCTTAAAAAGATAGTTATTGGGGCTCCTGGATGGTTCAGTCAAATGTCTGACTTCAGCTCGGGTCATGATCTCACAGTTTGTGAGTTCGAGCCCCGCATCAGGCTCTGTGCTGACAAGCTCGGAGCCTGGTGTCTGCTTCAGATTCTGTGTCTCCCTCTCCCTGCCCCTGCCCCATTCGCGGTCTGTCTCTCTCTCAAAAATAAGTATTAAAAAACTTTTTAAGATAATTATTTACATGAAATAAATAATTACCTCACTTACGTAAAGCCATATACACAGATATAAGTAGGGTGTGTATTAATGCACAGAGAGACTATTCAGGAAAAACACAGGAGGGGAATGTTTCATCCCCTTATCCATTTACTGGATCCTACTCTGCTGCGTGCCTAGAAAAAATAGCTTTCCAGAAAAGTGTGCAATAATTTGAAAATATTGAAGATCAGAAAATTCTCCTACATCCAATCTGCTTATTTTCTAAATTTCATAAACTACAGACAGAAAACTGTGTTTTCAGTGAGTTACATTTTTTTAAAGTAACTATCCTAGTTTTTGGAAAATTTTTAAAAAAGAGAAATGTGTTTGTTAAATAAGCTTATCTGACAGCCTAACACAAATACCTCACAAGGAGCACATGGAGATGGGGGAGAATACAAAAGGAATCCCAGAACTTTGAGTGAACCTTGAAGAACAGAAAGTCCAGCAGTAGCATTTTATAGAGGAAGGACAGACCCTGAAAGATGAAATGGCTTCTGTGGATCCCATAGCTAGTTCGTGGAGACATTTCAACTGTAACCCACCTTCCCTGATTCCCAGCCAAATAATCTTCCTTCTTTACACTGTGATTTAGGTTAGGGTAGTTCATAAAAACTCAAACAGACTGAATCATAGGGCATCCAGTATTTAGATTGAGGGACTTAGCCACATAAGAGAAAGGGGGAAGAATGAGAGCAAAGAAACAAGGGAGTACCTCTTTAAAGGGCCCACATTTGTAGAATGGCTCTTCAGTGTACAAAATTGTGTCAGGGAAATTACATTATTTTTGAACTCTTTAATACCATTAAAAAATACAACTCTGGCTCAGTCTGAAGAACATGTGACTCTTAATCCCAGGGTTGTGAGTTGAAGCCCCATGCTGGGTATAGACATTACTAAAATAAATAAATAAATAATTTAAAAAATCCTAATTTCTGCTTGAGTTGAGGTGCATCTGTTCTTTGTCCAGGAGTAAGGGAATTCTAGGTCTGCTTAGTGTAAATGACACTGACACAGGACACTGAGGAGTGCAGGGATCTTCTGAAGGAAAGGAGCTGGTACCAAACACTTAGGCTGCCCTTTTGTATTCTGAGTGAAAAAAAAAAAAGCTACCAGTTAAGCAAAGTCTGAGACAATGGGAAAAGGAATTCTTTTAAGTTATTCTCAAGGGGGCCTCAGTGGCTCAGTTCGTGAAGTGGTGAAGCAGTTAAGCATCAGACTCTTGATTTCAGCTCAGGTCATGATCTCACGGTTCAGGAGTCCCAGCCCAACATCGGGCTCTGCACTGGTAGTGCAGAGCCTGCTTGGGATTCTGTCCCCCTCTCTCTGCCCCTACCTTGCTTGCTCTCTCAAAGTAAATTAAAAACAATAAACTCAAAAAAAAAAAAGTTATTTTCTGGATTAATAGTGTCTTTTAAGTCAGCTGTGAACAAATGAAGGCTTTGAAAGGGCAAATGAAGGCTTTGAAAGAGCATTAACTCTGCCACTGAAAAATACCTCCAGGGGCGCCTGGGTGGCTCAGTCAATTAAGTGTACGACTCTTCATTTTGGCTCACGTCATGATCCCAGGATCATGGGGTCAAGCCCCATGTGGGGCACCGTGCTGACAGCATGGAGCCTGCTTGGGATTCTCTCTCTCTCTCTCTCTCTCTCTCTCTCTCTCTCTCTCCGCCTCTCCCCTGCTCATGTTCTCTCTAAATCAATCCATCAATCAATCTTCCAAAGTGCTTTGTGTTTCCCTCAGAAATGCTCCTGAATTTATACTCTCTTTGCCTCCTGCTGTTCTCGGACTGAATAAAGAGAAGATCTCAAAGGGGAAGCGTGAGTTAATTATTCTCTCAGGACTACATTGACACTACCTCACCTCAGGTGTCTTGTTCTTCACATTAATTTGTGTCTTCAAGTTTGCATTGAAATATAATTACTTGCTCTTTGGTCCTGTAGCAGGTTTCTCATTTTTTGAAAAATTGTCCTGATGTATTATAAAATACATCATATATGTTCACATTGGATTTCTTTTTCCCTAATAGCTTCATTCTAAAGCAGGAATGGAAAGGAAGAGTGTGTTATATGGGCACCTGAATTCTGTCCATCATGGTGAGTCTTATACTCATTTGCTAAAAATTAGTATTATCAGGGTAATTGAGGGCAAAGCTAAATGGAGTCCAGATCTGGTATTTCAGCCGTCCTTCAGTAATTTGGAATTCCTAGAGTGAAAAACACCTAAGGGAGCCCTTGTGGGAATGACTGGGAGTATAGCAACATAGACCATTGTGAAGATATGGTGATATTTCTTTTTTCTTTTAAATGTTTTTTTTTTTTTTAATTTTTGAGAGAGAGAGGCAGAGCACGAGCAGGGGAAGGGCAGAGAGAGAGGGAGACACGGAATCCAAAGCAGGCTTCAAGCTCTGAGCTGTCAGCACAGAACCTGACACAGGGCTCAAACCCATGAACCGTGAGATCATGACCTGAACCAAAGTCAGACGCTTAACTGACTGAGCCACCCAGGTGCTCCTATTTTTTCTAATGTTTATTTATTTATTTTTGAGACAGAGTGTGAGCAGGGGAGGGGCAGAGAGAGAGGGAGACAGAGAAACCTAAGTAGGCTCCGTGCCATTAGTGCAGAGCCTGACACGGGGCTTGAACTCACAAGTTGTGACATCATGACCTAAGCTGAAACCAAGAATTGGACACTTAACCAACAGAGCCACCCAGCCACCCCATTTATTTTGAGAAAGAGAGAGAGAGACAGCACATGAGCAGGGGAAAAGTAGAGAGATGGAGAGAGAGAATCCCAAGCAGGCTCCGCGCCATCAGCGAGGAGCTCAGCCCATGAGATCATGGCCTGGGCCAAAATCAGACATCGGATGCTTAACTAACTGAGCCACCCAGGCACCCTGAAATGGTGCTATTTTGATTTAGGTATTCTTTCAGCAAATAGAGTTCTCAGTAAGAGAGACCAGGCAGCTGTTAGCGCCCCCTATAGCCCACAATGAGTAGGGTTCTCAAGTAAAATACAGGACTAGGAGTTAAATTTGCATTTACATTTTTTTAGTGTAAATATGTCTCAAGTATTGCCGGGACAGACTCATACTAAAAATATTGCCTATCTGAAGTTCACATTTAACAGGGCACCCTATATTTAGTACATCTGACAACCCTAGGTGAGACATACATGGGAGGGTGAGTGGTAGTGGGGAATTAAGCATCTAACAGCCAGTAGTCTTACAGGAGGCAGGAGGGAAACAAGGAGAAGACAGGAGGTGAGTAAAAGGCACCTGAGAGAGGAAAGAAAGGCAAGAAGACCAGCTTTTCCCTGCTGGTCCCAGCTAATAACAAATCTGCTTGAATGTACACTCTATAAGCAAAGGGACTTCCATTTAGAGAACTACTTAGAAAAAGCCATAGAAAGCAGTGAGATGAAAAAATGTAAGAGATGGGAACACCAATGAGTAAATGCAGTAAATCTGGAGAGATAGTCTTTAATTTTCTCTTTGTCATGTCTATTTCATTTGATGTTTCAAAATTCCCTGAAGCTCTGCCACTGAAAAATACTTCTAGGGAAGCTCTGTCTTCCGAGATTTGTTCTTTGTTGGCAATATTCAGTCCGATGGATGCTTCCAGAGACCCTACATACACAACTTGCTTTCAACCGGAATTGAAATAAACAGGAAGACAATTATCTAGTAGTCATTGATGGCAGCCAAAAATAGTTTGTACAGAGTCCTCTCAGTTCACTATTATCAAATGGATTAGGTTATTAAGGTAACCACGATAATTTATTGTAAATAACAGTGTCATATGAAGGGGTTTTGGTAGTTTCTGACAAGAAATGTGATGGAAATTTCAACCACATTAAAATGATTACCCCACCATCTCTTTGGTGTTAATTAAAATCCAGCACAACAAGCAAATGCTGGAAAAAATCAGTGCTAGGGACTTAAATTTCTACTATGGTAGAGACATAAATTCATTTTTGAAGAGACTGGGTCAGATTGCCCTATCACTCTCAGCTAGACTAGAACATTACTTGGTATCAAGCTTAGTTCACATAGAAACCTTTAAAATTGAACAGATTTCTTTTGCTTTCTATGACCACATCAGAACAGAGAATTTCCAGGTTCTGACAGGTGCCAGTGGAATTCTCTCACAATTCTGCTGTTCCTTGGGCTGTCCGGGGCAGAGTGGTGTCCTGGCCTGGGAGAAGAGAATGGGCCTCCACTTCCATGAAATAGGTTCCTTTGGAAGTGGTCATGGCAGGTCTTCCCGAAGGTAAGTCCCCTGTTGCTTAAGATGTACTATGGGGCGCCTGGGTGGCTCAGTCAGTTAAGCATCCGACTTCAGCTCAGGTCATGATCTCGCCGTCCGTGAGTTCAAGCCCCGCGTCGGGCTCTGGGCTGATGGCTCAGAGCCTGGAGCCTGCTTCCGATTCTGTGTCTCCCTCTCTCTCTGCCCCTCCCCCGTTCATCTGTCTCAAAAAAAAAAAAAAAAAAAAAAGTTTAAAGATGTACTGAACTACTAAGTCTTTTTTTTTTTTTTGTAAGTTTCTTTATTTTTTTAAGTGATCTCTACTCCCAGTGTGAGGCTCAAACTCACAATCCTGAGATCGAGCCACACGCTGTACTAACTGAGCCAGCTAGGTGCACCTATTCCTAAGTCTTTAAAAATATATTATTCTATTTTCCTCATTTCAGTGACCTTGTCCTAGAATCCACAGCTGCATTTTTTTTTCTATCCCTTGCTCCAAAGCTGGGCTGTCTGTTGCTACTAAGTTTTTATACATACGTAGATATGTCTATTACATACATATGATTTTTTTAAAGGATCAATTCTCTGTAAACTCTTTTGTAACTTTTTGTTCACCTGAGAGAAAATGAAAACGTTTGTACGGTCTTCTACCATTTCTTCTTTGTATACTCTAATCATAATAATGTAAATTCATAAAGAGAGCCAGCCAAGTTAAGCTGGGCTGTTGTATACCATAAACTACTACTTGCAGAGCTGTATATTCATATACTACTCAAGGCTTCCTTGTGTTCAGAAGGAAATTTGTGTTCCAGGAAGCTGTCACTCTGATAGTATGTATTGATTCAAATTAAGGGTCATGTCCTTTGGCATTTAGTCTTATTCTGTGGCAGGAGTGGTCAGATCTTTGAAGAATGGATCTTTTCCAAGTTAGGCCCTCTGATGTCCAACTGCTAAAGAAATAAACTCTAGTCAGACCAAGTTTTTGAAGAGAAAGTCTCAGGAAGGATTGCTGCTTTAACACAGATAAAAACGGCTTTTTATCTTTTAAAGCAAATCACATGGCTCTTTTTGTTCGTTAACCCACCCACCAAGGGAAGTTTATGTGAGGCAATCAGTATTGAACAGTTTGTGCTTTACAAATGTCACCAGATTTTTTATTCTGGTCCATGCCATTATCCCCGGAGATTCTAACACCACTCATATGTTGGTCTTGTTTCTTAACCTCTTAAACCTGGTCATTTTCAGCCCCCTGTGAGATGGCCAACCTGGACCTTTTAAATTACTTAAAAGTGTTCCAGGGGTGCCTAGGTGCTCAGTCAGTTAAGCACTGACTCTCGGTTTGGGCTCAGGTCCAGATCTCACAGGTTGTGAGATCAAGTCCTGCCCTTCATAGAACTCTGTGCTGATTGGAACTTGCTTGGGATTCTCTATCTGTCCCTTCCCCTCCCCAACCCCCACCTGCTCTCTGTTTCTCTCTCTCAAAATAAATAAGTAAACCTAAAAAAAAAAAAAGTGTTCTACCTTCAGGATTTCAAACTTTTAAGTTCTTCATTTTGACCACAACCTCTTTACCAGCCCCACTCCTTCATCCCAACTACCAGTTCCTTGGTGTATTCTTTGGCCCATCCCTTCCTTACCTAAAGGCCTCTATTGTCCATCCCCATCTGTCTTTGCTTGCCTTCTTTTGTTCCTTTCACCTCCTGCAGCATCTTACCTAAACCTAATTTTGGACAGCCCCAAACCATTCCACTTCCTCCATTGCTACACACAAGTATTGCTAGAAAAGTCGTGAAATTATACAGCTGGAACTTCACTCTCATTTGAAGATCCTTGTTTTCATCTTTCATTGAATTCCCATTAATTTCCTGAAGGAGCTCTCTCACCCTTTGCAATATTAACTTGAAAAATGGCTTATCTCCTAAAACCTCCATTCCCTTTTCTGTTAATTGGGAAGATGGGCTACAGCAGTACTTCTCAAATTTTAATAGACATAGAATCATCTGGAATCTTGTTTAAAATGCAGATTCTGATTCAACGTCTGGTGTACCAAGTGATGCAATGGTACAGACCATATTTTGAGTAGTATCGTGAGTAGCTTCAAGTGAGCTCAAGCTTATTTTAAAATAATAATACAACAACACTCATGAGTCTGAGTCCTGAGTCATAACCTCACTATTCTGTCAGCAGATGACTTAACTAAGATCTACAAGCCATCTGCAATCTGCTGAAGCCTCTTCAGCAATTTTTGTCCTTTCCAGTAACTTTCCCATCCTGAACTTTTCTCCCTTTTCTTTTCTAGGTTACTTTTTCTACTTGCCTCCATTCTGTCCCTTCTTGGTGGCTTGAGACCTTGTTCTCTTCAGTTAATCCCTTTCCACTGGCTCTTTTCGCAGCTAACTGCAAATACCTTTAGGCTTGTAGCCTGACATAAACCATGCCTTGCTAGGGTTAGTATAATAGACAAACATCTCAAAGGTAGGCGCTATCTCTACCCTGGTTTCTTTCTAATTCCACATTTGCAGCTGAGTATCTCTACCTGGGTGGCCTGAGGACCTACAAACTGAACCACTGTGGGAACCACTCATCTTCACCCAAAGCAACTTCCTGCCTTACTTTGTTATTTTTTCTTGTTCCTTTCCCCTTACTCGCATACCTACTCAATACCTTCAAAATGTCTGTTGCAGGCTAGTTAGTTGACTCTTGACTGTCTTTCAAAAAAAAAAGTTCTTTTGTAAAGCTTTGTACCTGAAGATGTTCATAATAGTGTTACTGATGATAATAATAAAATTGGAAATAACTAAGTGCTCAAAACAAGGGAATAAAGAAGTAAATGTAGTTTTTAATGTTATAGTGACTAACATGAAACTCTGTGTGTTGGCATGGATTAAATGAAAAGCATCTACAAAATGGTATGTCTAATATGATCCCATTTTTTAAATAGGAAGGAAGGAAAGAGATACCTGGAGAAATGTATCTTAAATAACATTTCGTTGTGCTGCCTGCCTGGCTCAGTCGGTAGAGCATTCAACCTTTGGTCTCAAGGTTATGAGTTCAATCCCCATGTAGGAGAAAACATTACTTAAAAACATAAAGTCTTTTTAAAATTAAAAAAAAAAAAAAACATTGTATTGATTCCAAAATATTAATAGGTATCTCTGGGTGTTAGAACTGTGGATGATTTTTACTTTCTTCTTTTCATCTCCTGCATAGCCTGAAATTGTTACAATATATGTGCTGTATTCCACTGAGGCACAAATACAGTAGATACTAAGATTCCCAGATGAATGTGAGGTACATACACAGATTTTACAAAAAGAATAAAGAAGAATCTGACTCACAACCTCTGGCCTCTTAGCCAGGCCAAACATATAAAAGAGTCAGAGGAAAGAAAAAGATAAAGAAGTTTCTTTAGAGAGCCATTGCCAGGCTCTGAGTTGTGTCCTCTGCCCCCAGGACCCCAAGAAAGATGCTTCAGCAGGAGGACTTGGAGAGCCTCCTACAGTATGGGTGACCCAGAGTTCTGGTGCCTGAGAAAGCTGAAGGCTCTGGGGATGGGGCCTGAGTGTGTCTGCAAATATAGAAGATGACAGAAGGGCCAAAAAGCAGTATTGGAAAGGGAGTCAGAGGCTCCCTTGAGTCAAGTCCACTGCCTTGAAAGGTTTCCCAAGGGCCAGATGTGTTGGGGTTGGGTTGTCTTGGGCTGCAGAGGAACTTCTGGATGCCCAGAGGGTTGAAGAAGTTGCTGCAAGTAGCCACCTACATATAAAGATATACGGCCCTAGAAGAGTAGCCAAGAGAAGAAGCATCAGCTTTAACCAGGCTCACCAGAAGCACCAGCTTTAAGTAGCTGCTAGGCCTAGAAAACATTAACCATTCATTCTTACCTACCCTCCCATCCTAGCCCTCCACTGTCCATCCTCCACCTTGGCTGGGGGCAGAATTGAACGAGGAGTGACTGAACCAGAAAAGCCAACCATGTTCCCAATCCCTTTCCGCTGGGAGGCTTTAATCTGAAACCAATTTAAACTGGCAGATTAGAAATGATGCAGTGCTGTTTGGAATTTTTATTGTTCTAGAACTGGATATTCTGATTTCTGAATTGAGATTTCATTTATTAAAGTGACCATAGAACTGCATATTGTCTGAGGAACAGCAAAGTAATGGGACCTGCCAGGTATTCGTGTAGAGGAAAGAAAGATTGAAGAAAGGGTGGGAGAGAAAAAATCAAATTGGAGTTTTATCACAATCTGTTCATCAGATTCTGTTAGCAGAACACAGATGCCTGCTTCCATCATTTCTTGCCCCCGCAAACTTAAACACTACCTATTCTAACAGTATAGATTCATTCTGCCTGTTTTTATACTTTATATAAACGGAATCTTTAGGATGTGCTCTTTTGTGACTGGCTTCTTCCTTTCAACATTATGTGAAGTTCATCCATATTGTTGCATGTAACTGTATTTCAGTCATTTTTATTGTTGTACAATGTTGTATAGTGTGAACACCACAACTATTGATTGTACCATTCATGGGCATTTAAATGCTTCCAGTTTTTGCCTATTACAAATAGCACTGCTTTGAATAGTATATTACTTTTAACAATAGGGGGACAGCTATTTAAAAATCTCTTGTAAATATTCTTTCCCTTTCATAACCATTACTACCACCCCAGTTCAGGCCTTCAGAAACATTCACTTGGACTATTCACAATAGCCTCCTGACTGATATCCCCATCTATATATAGTTCATCATAAACAATGCCACTAGCTTTATATTCCCAGGGCATAATTCTAATTATGCTGCTTCCCTTAGTCCAAAACATTAAATACTGGTGCACCTGGGTAGCTCCATTGGTTAAGCGTCTCACTTCGGCTCAGGTCATGATCTCACAGCTCGTGAGTTCGAGCCCTGTGTCAGGCTCTGTGCTGACAGCTCAGAGCCTGGATCCTGCTTTGAATTCTGTGTCTCCCTCTCTCTCTGCCCCTCCATCACTCGCACTCTGTCCCTCTCTCTCAAAAATAAACACTAAAAAAAAAAAAAAAAAAATTTTTTTTTAAAGCAAAAATATTAAATGTCTCCCCATTGCCTTCCAACCAGAGCCTAAGTTCCTTAGCTTAGGCATTCAAGGCCTCTTCCTTGCATTTGTGTCCTAATCTAGAACATTTGTGAGTCCTAGTCAAGCTAGGCCATTGTCATGTCCTAAGCACAGGCTTTTTTTTCCCTTCTTTGCTTCTCTCTTTGTGTCACTCCCACTCCATGTTACATCTTGGTGCCACTGATTGACATTGCTTCCAACAACTAGCACACCTGGAGGATTTCTTGTCTTCCTATGCTAAGCTCACATATACTTCTTCCAACAGGAAGCGTACATTCCCTATGGCCCAAGGTAATTTGCCATTTACAGTCCTCTGTTGGAGTCTACCTTATGTATCATGAACTGTCTGTTAGTGTTGCTTTTAGTCATGTTTCATCTTCCCCACTGAACTCTGGTTCTGGTGGGGCCCTTGTCTGGTTCATCTCTGTGCCTCCCAGAGCAGCCAGCCCAGCTTCTTACTCATAGAAGGGGCTCAATACATGTTTGTTGAATGACTTTGGAGAAGTTGTTTGAAAATATCTTCCTGATTTTTATCTCCAATTCCCACTTCTCCTTTGAGTGAATTCCCCTCTTGCTCCATGGTATTTTGTGTGTGAGCTGGCTAACTCAAGAACATAGTCTTTGGTGTCTGATCCTTTGATCCTCAAGAAATATTAACTTCTCACTGCCACCCTCTATAATCATTACCATGTAAGCCCCCTATGTCTTATATGAATTCAGTATGATGTATTAGGCATCATTATGTACATACACTGTGATAACTGGAATAAAATTTGCTATACACCTGTAAGACCTCATTCCAGAATTTTTACTCTTGGAAATGTTTTAGATCTGTTATTGGTTGATTTTCCAAAGTTGCCTTTGTTTGACCACTGTGGACAAAATGCATTTGGGGTGAAATTTGGGGATCTCAACTCAGGTCCATCAATCATTTCAAAGCAAGGAGAAAATAAGACTGGAGCATTCTCTTACTTTCCCATCAATAACTGGCTTCTCAAAACTAGTTCCTAAATTAGTGACTGAAAATATTGGTTATAATGATCAGAAATCTCATTCATTTGCTGTCTCCCCTGTTACTACCCCGAGAGAGGCTGGCTGATTCTGAGCATCAGAGATGACTTAATTTTGTGGTAAGAAAATAGGAATTAGAGGAAGCCAATTAGGAAACCTCAAGGAAGAGGAAGTGTCTCTAGGCTAAAGGGAAGGCTGCTGAGTCTTATTTCCTCTCTGTCCTTAATTCGGTCTCTTGGTGCTGGCCAACTTCTGTACCTCCCTTTCCCCACCTGATTAGGGGGCTGGAATGGGGGTAAGGGTGAGGGTGGCAAGCAGAGCGAATGAAGTTAAATAACATTCCTAAAGACCTCAAGATGATAGGTATGAAAATCTTATCAATGAACTGATTGATGCTTACAGTTCCCACCCCGCTGTCCACAGCCGTGGGTGAGGCTGCATGTGTGTGGGACAGGGTGGGTAAGAACTGGCTGCTCTCCAAGTTAAGAAAATAGACTTTCACTTCTGAACAATAGCAGAGTGCAGTGCAGGTTGGTGCAGTACTTGGTTTCCTTCTGTACTAGGGTGAGATCAAAGCAAAATAGCCAACAATCCAGTCCTTTATTCACCAGTGGCTCCCCTTTACAAAGAGAGAAGCTGAGTTCAAGTCTATTAGTATGTGACTTATTTTCACAGTAGTGGTTAATATTTTTTTCTTTGCGCCTTTAAGGTGGGTACAGCATGCTTGCCTGTTTAAGAAACCGAGGTCATGGTCATCAGGTAGTCTGTGGCAAGACTCAGATTGTAATTCAGCGCTTCTGACACTCAGAGCCTGACCATGTTCGAGACTCAGGCCCCTCCCTTCCCCTTCAGATTTTTCACTGGAACATTTGCTGTTCTCTTAAGCTATGCAGGGCTTCCTGTGTTATCATGCCTAAGGGGAAGTTGTATGTTAAAAACCACCAACGGTTAAGCCCAAGACAGCTGGGGTCTTCCATTGCTTCTTCCAGTATTCTGGGGAGACCCATGAGAACTCTCAAGTGTTTCTCAAGACCTTTGGCTTCCAGAAACAAGAGATCAGTCGAGCACTGCATCTTCATTTAAGGAGGGTTTGAGAAAGCAAGAGAAACGTCAAAAGTTGTAAGAGGATAATACTGATGTTGTTATAGCTAAAAATCAAGGGTAAACTGAAAGCTAAAGGTTTTGGCTCTAAAAAAAAAGTTTTGGCTCTATATAAGGGAAGGTGGGGGATTCCTGGATAGTTTTAGTTAAATGTCCTTTGGGTTAGGCTGATGCAAGTTTATTCCCTTTCATAGCAAAGGACAACATTCTCAATATTGGTGATGACTAATAGAATCCAGGCACAGAATTATATGGACTGGTAAGGAAAGGATGGAGCAGAATGGAAATGACAGTTGTGTGACTGCTATGTCGATAGACATCATCTTGTACCCACCATTGGTATTGGAGGATGAGAGAACCACACTAGATGTTACGGACAAGGGGGCAGGGGAGTGTTGCTTTATTGGAATCCGGTCACGTAAAGGATTTGAAGGACTTTCAAGTAAAGGCATAATCAAGTGCTTCATGTAAGTCACAGAAGCACACTTCCCCCACATTTGGTGCATTTGTCCTTTTCTGCCCATAAATTATATAGAACTAGAGTACAGAGACATCACTTTTCTCCTTCCCAGAGACTCAGCCAGAATGACAACTCCCAGGAAGCCAACCATAGCTACTGGAGGAAGAGCTGTAGGTCTGACATTGCTGTGAGAACGATACAAATAGGGAAACATACAAATAGAGCCAGGTCCCTGCCCTCAGTCCCCTGAGAAGCACCTGACTGGGAAGTCTGGCCAGGGAGCTGGGCAGAGGTCTACCTCCCTCCTACTGTCCACCCAAGCTGCTACATCCTGAGCTCTGTCCTGGCTCCAGGTGACCTTTGGGGTCCCTTAACATCAAGAAATCCTCACTCTCCTAAAATACTGTTACCAGTGTTGATGGCTAACTCACAGGGCATTGTGTTTCAACATCTGCTAATATCACATGGAAACACAGATAAGCTCCATTTTTATATTCCCTGGGCTCACTGTAAGCTAAGGGCTAAATTCTTATCTTGCCTTTAAACACCACGTGATTCAGCATGTCTGCAGTCACTGGGAATCTACGCTGCCATTTTTTACCTTTGCCTTGTGGGTAACCCCAACCTTCCACCTACCTCCACCCCCAGGGGAGAATGTGGGCCTTGCCAAATGGAGGCCCCCAGGAGATTTTCCAAGACTCACAAGATGTTAAGTCATCTCTAAAATTTTTCAAAAAACCAGAAAGTCATTTCAAAAAGTCTAACTTGGTGGCCCCACAGAGAGGAAGATCAAATTTTCCACACAGACACAGCAAGTCTGCCCCCATAGGCCTGTGTTAAAGCTACAAGAGTATTGACGACTTTGGTGAAAGCTCCCTAACCCAAGGGGGAAGTCCACCTGGGTGAGTAGTTTGGCTGCTGCTTGGCACCCAGTGGCACATATTCAGTCTGCTTCCAGGGGATTTCCCTTAGCAGTGGAATCAGCGAGGGGTTTGTCTTTCAGAAAGATTTCCCAGAGGAATTCATTTGTGTATGGGGAAAAAAATCTCAAATTCTAATATAAAATCTCTGACCTTTTAGGTTTTTGAAATTTGGATTTCTCATTTATTCACAACTCTCTCCAAATTAGGAAAAACAAACATAACAGAAAACTCAGATAGTGAGCATGCATATCCATTGAATGATCTGAGTGCTTACTTCATGCTAGACATGGTTTGCCATTGAGGATACACTGGGGAGCAAAATAAATGTGCCCACTGCCCTAAGGGAGTCTAATGTTCTAATTGTAGCTTTCAGTTTGTGTTCGTGTGGAAAATGAGGTTGATTCTTTCCAGGTTGAGTACTAAAATGTATATACCATCTGAAATCCAATGCCTCTTTCAGGGCCCAGCTTAAATGTAACCTCAAGAAGGGATGAGGATTTCTTTGAACATGTGACATTCTAATGGCTTCCAGTGTCTGTGATTTTAAACATCCCTTCACTGCATGGCAGTGGGAATGAAAAGCAGACATATCCTATCCCATAGGAATAATCAACAGGATTTGGTAACTGACCAGACAGGAAAGCAACAATAACATAAACAGTTTAATGCGCCCGGTCACGTGCTAGGTACTTTGTTTAGTTCTTCACTTGCCTTCTCATTTAATCCTCACAACAGCCTCCAATAAAGTGGATCTTATCCAAAATTAATAGATAAGGGAATCCAGACTTAGACAGTTTGCATAAGGTCACATATCTAGTAACTGCCACAAATGGCATTTAAATCCATATTTAAATAGAAAAGGATGTACTCCTAACCCCGATGCTGTAAGGGATTCATTCATTCAACTAGTATTTATTGAGCACTTGATATATGCTGGGAATTTTTCAAGTTGCCTGAGCTACAGGAGTGAACAAAGATTCTTGCCCTCATGGAGCAAGTGGGGGGTGGGGGCAGTGGGGCTGGGGTGGGGGATGAGACAATAAACAGTGAACAAAATTATGAATTACAGAACAGAAAAAAAGAAAATGAAGGATCAGGATACTATAGGGACAGAGTAAGAAGTTTTGAGGAATCGAAGACTGCTGCAAGGTTTGGGTTCTGAGTACTTGTAAAGTGTGGTACAAGGGGCGGGAACTGGCTTGGTGGGGGGAGAAATGACATGATGAGCTCTGTTTTAAATACATTGGGTTTTGAGGTACCTTTTGTGTCAAAGTGAAAAACATCCCACAGGCAATTAGATAAGAATGCATTCTGGAGAAGGGTCCAGCTAGAGACATAGGTTTGGGAGACATTAGCATGGGGTGGGGGTGGGGGGCTGTTGAGGCTGTGCAACTAAAAGAGTTCACCCTCCTTAGCAGCCTTACAGAGAACTCTTTATGACTATTCAGGTAAAGTCTGGTAAATTATAATACACTAGCGTTGCTCAGAGTGTGAGGAAAAAAGCACCCAAAAGGTCAGGAGTTGGTCCTGAGGGTAGGGTAGGGACCTGCGGCAGAGGTAAGGGACAACTTTTATCGGTACACTTGGAAATTAGAGCTGGAAAGTACCCTGTGTGCCAAAGATGTTGTATGCATTTAGTATTATCTTAATCATGTCTCACTTTTGGACTTTTTCAGCTTGATAAAAATGGAGGTTTAATTTTTAAAAACACTGTTGACATTTGGGGTTTCCTTAAGAACTACTTAAGAGGGTCTTACACATTTTTTTCCTTTAAATGCAAAGTGAGCTTAGGAGAAAATATGTTAAAGAGGTAAGAATCCTTGCTTTAGTATTAACTTACAGCAGGCACTCAAGTGCCAGAAACCTTGGCAAAACAGGCCTCCCAGATGCACAAACGGGGGAGGTTAGGGACACCAGCCTAACGTCATGTTTTGCATTCAATATTGGTTAAATAGGAGTGTGCCTTGGGGAAAAGTCAAAATAGGCACCGTTTTACAATTTGAAAAGCCACTTTTCCTCCCCGGAGCCACCCAGTCCGCTACTCCCATTAGTTCATTCAACAAATGAACAGGGCTATATACTCCATGTCCTTTCCGTTCTTATCAATTAAAGCAACTTAACTTCATGATTCCTCATATTCCTCACCTATATTTCCTCAGTTCTACTTCTAAGACAAAACTGTCGGGATTGCTGGCCTTGCCTGGCCAGAAGACAGTTCTGTTCTTTCCAGTAGCTACTAGAACCCGCTCCCTTCTGTACCTAAAATTAACGGTTACTGCCGCAACACCTGCAACGCATTTTCTCCTGTAGTAAGAAGAAAAGTGGATGGGTAAAAAGTAGATTAGAAAGAACGCAAGAAATCTAGACACAAGCTGGATACATACGTCCCCAAACTAACGAGAGACTTAAACACATCATCCATCCATTTAGGTCCCACCGGTAGGCAGATTATTACTCGGGGCCCCCAGAAAGCTTTTTCGTCCTTGCTGCAGTCCATTCACTTTCCAGATGAAAACTCTAAACCGCCACAACGCCAGTTTCACCTGATATCTGCACACAGCTCAGACGCGTAGCTGACGCAAGCGCTCACCGAAAGCGCCCCCGACGCCGCACCGTCCCTGCTCTCCCCACCCCCCAAGAAGGGGTGTGGCCTCGGAACGCTCTCCGCGCCTGAATTGGAGCTGGAGTCGCGAGTTCCGCGCGTAAGAGCGGATGAAGCCGGCCGGTGCCCCGGAAGCAGTTGCTGCAACTTCCGGGGGGGGTTGTACGCCTGTTACGGGAGCTACGGGGCTCAGAGACAGTGCTTGAAATAGTGGGTGCGCCAACATGTCCCGTGGTTCCAGCGCTGGGTTTGATCGCCACATTACCATTTTTTCACCGGAGGGCCGTCTCTACCAAGTAGGTGAGTGAACCGAGTCCGCCTGTGGTCCACTCGAATTGCTCTGTCATGGTACGGCCTGGAACAGGCAGACGCGGCCGGAGTTTAGTCCGCGACTGAAGCATGGCCCGAGCTGGGACGGGAGAAAGGCCGAGTCAGGGTCCATTCCCAAGGTGTTCCCACGCCTGTCTGGAGGCAGGGATCGGGGTGCCCGAAGGCTGAAGGCCTCGGGCTCTTAAGGGCGAGAGGCCGCACCTCCTGGACACAATAAAGAGTTAAGGAAGGTAGGACTGCAATTCTGGACTCTGGTTTCTTGACGCATTTTCACTTGTTACGTTTTGGCCTGGATGGGCCCAACATCTGGACTTCTCTAAAGAATAATTGGCACCTTAAGTTTGCCATTAAAACACTCCTCTCCGTTTTCTTTTGTTTGCAACATGTACTTCCTTGTAGTAGTTAATTCCACACTGGCATTCAGACCCTTTTATGTGGAGGACACTGTGGCAGTCCTAGGGGATGCAAAGATGTCACACCCTCTCCTATACTGAAGCTCACAGCTTAAATGGAGTAACATATAACGTAAACAAACGTATAAAAAGAAAAGTAAAAAGTGCCAGATGACAAGGATCTACAGATCAGGACATCTTTGAAAAACTGGCAGATCGAGTGAGTGGCTGTCAATTCTGGAGCTGTTCTTGAAATTAGCATCCCCTTTTAACCCACATCTGAATGTTTCTAAATAGTTTAAAAGCTTGTTTTGAATTGTGGATGAGAAGTGGTGAACTAGCTGTTTCCTGAAAGACAGCCTTAGCGGCAATGAACTCTAAACTATTTACCATTCATTCAGTGTAACAATATATTTTGTTGGGTTGAAATGGTGTCAGGGATTCTTAATCTCCTGCCATAGGGAATTTAATTAATATCTGGAGAATCTGATTTACATCTGACCCCATGATCCTTTGATTTTTGAGTGAGTTTACCGCCACAGTGCTTTGGGGAGGACAGTAATACCATCTCTGCTTGGAAATCATAAGAGAGTTGACCTATAAATGAGGTTCTCTTCACCTGTAAATTTTAGAAATAGTTCAAGATAACTTGGAATGAAACTTACACAGTATATGGCTATATACTGTTTACAAGGTAGCAAGAAACAAGGGTAATTCAGTAACCCTTTTCGCTCATCCTCAATCGAAAAATATGACCAAAGACAGAAGAAAGATAACTCCTCAAGGAAGTTTCATTTTTTGTTTCTTTCCCGAGTTTTAGAGAATTTTTCTGTATTGGACTACTGCTTTAAATGTTCTATTTTATGATTTTTAATATGTGAACAGGAAAAGTCAGACCTACTCTTTGCTTTGCTATATACCATATTGTGAAATCCAGCCAAAAAGTAGTCTTTAATACTTCCAGATTAGGTGAGTGGAAAGGCTGGATATAGTGTCAGTTAAGTAATTTAAAAAGATTTGGAATGAAACATGTAGTCCAAAAGCTTAATGTCTAGACAGGATGACTTTAAGCACTGCCTTGTTGAATAACACATTCTGCTATTCAGGGCACTAATTAGATATTGCTAGGAAAAGGAAAGTGAAAGAACAGTTAGTGTGAGCAAGCAGTGTAGCGAAGAGGTCAGGCCCTGGAGCCTTACCTGGATTCAGATCCTTGCATACTGCATACTAGCCAACCTGGGCAAGTGATCTATGACATTAACATTAGCCTTAGTTTCCGTTTGCAGAGTTGGGTTAACAATTCCTTCCTGTGTGCTTGTTTTGAGGATTAAATATGATGATACATGTAGAGTGCTTAGCACAGTATTAAATGCTCAGTAAATGTTTTTAGGTGCTTATTTGATTCTTGGGCTCATTTTTTTGGTCTGTTAGCTTAGTAGCTCTGTAAACATGGAGTATTTACTTTTTTATGGTCTATCCATACTTGGTTCTCTAGTGAAATATTTGTACATTATAATATTGTGAATGCTGTTGATGAGTTTATAAACTTTAGAATCCACCAGAGACAAAGTATATAAGAATTATGAGTGCAAATTGTTAACTTTGATAGTGGAAAAAAATAAAGCAAAAATGGGGAGGTGACTGGGGAAGGAAAGATTAATGGAGAGGTGAGTGTATGCTCCTCCTCTTCCATAGTTGGACTCAAAACATAAATGTAGTCTAACGGCAATAATTTAAAAAATAGAGATACAAATTTAAAGTTAAAATGTTACCCATAATTACAAACTGTTGACAGTGTTTGCTCCCCGGGAGTAAGAGAAAGATTTCTCATTGTTGTTTGTACTCTTTAGTAACTACTGAAAATTTTCTTTTAATGAATGTATTCAGGATGTGTGTATGTAAAAATTGTAGAACTATACACAGAGCACCAGCTTTGAAATCTAATTTCAGAAATCCCGAAGTTATCAGTGAAGAAACTGAGGCCCAGGTGGGACAAAATAAACCTCACTATTTTCGGGCTTTTCTCTCCTGATTTTGCTGATCCTTTGCTGGATAGGTCTGGCAAGGGAGGAGAGGAGTGTCATTTGAATGTGCCTGCCAGGGGGATATGAGCACTGCCCAGTTGCTTCTAAGAAGGGAGTATACTGATAAGGAACAGGAAAGAAATAGACTGGTAGAATCAGACTGGATAGGACACTTTTCTAATCTAGAAATACCAGTCTGGCATAGTATCAAAGCCAGGATTCCTGAGTTCAAGTTCTTGCTCCACACCAACTATGAGAATTTTCTTCGATTTGTAAAACAGAAATAATAATTTCATGTCCTTTATAGGGCTGTAAGGATTTAATGACTTAATAGATACAATGTACTTATTAGAACAGTATCTTTCACAAAGTAAGTGCTCAATAAATGTTTCAGTGAGGGATGCTGTCAGGAAGAAATGAGTGGGTGATAAAAATGGAATCGAGTTTTATAAATAAATGGACTGGGAAGTATTTACTCTTTACATTTTTTGCTATTAAAAAAAAAAAAAACTCGTGTTAAAGTAGTATTTCTGGGGTACCTGGTCAGTCAGTCGAGCATCTGACTTTGGCTCAGTCATGATCTCACAGTTCATGAGTTCAGGCCCCACATTAGGCTCACTGCTGTCAGCCTGGAGCCCATCTTGGATACTCTGTCCCCTTCTCTCTTTGTCCCTCCCCTGCTCATGCATCTCTCTCTCTCTCTCTCTCTCTCTCTCTCTCTCTCTCTCTCAAAAATAAACATTAAAAAAAATAGTGTTTCTGAACCTAGACTTCTCATGCCCTCCTTGAATCGATTTGAAATTAAATGTCTGTATACATAAATACATACATATTATAACTACACCAGCAAGTAACGAGATCAAACACTATGTTTTCAAACCTCATATACACCCTCTACATCCCCATGCCAGTGCCAAGATTTCTAATGACCCCACCTGCTTAAAGATCACAGTTGTTTTGTCTTTTCATTTGGGAGAGCGCCCACGAATGAGTGGAGGAGGGGGGCAAAGAGGCAGAGAGAGAGGGGGTGGGGAGGGAGAGGATCCCAAGGAGGCTCCACACCCAGCGCAGAGCTGGATGCAGGGTTCAGTCCCAGGACCTGAGATCATGACTTGAGCCAAAATCAAGAGTCGGACGTTCAACCGACTGAGCCATCCAGGCACCCCAAAGATCACAGTTTTAAAGAGGGTAATAGGTGGTGCTAAGGAATGAGATGCACTTCTCATTTATGTTCCAAGGTTAGGGAAAGACAGAAGAATAAACAGCTTCCAAAAATCTTACTAACAAAAAGTTTCTAGCATGCAGCATTGAAATTAAATAGACATATTTTGCAGAATACCTGCCTTGCCCCAGTAGAACAACCCTTTTTTTTTTTTCCATAACCAAACTTCATAGAATGTATAGATCTCTCATTTCATTTTTTTATTTTTCCAGCCCATGTGTATATGGGGGAAAAAAACCCATATCTATCTCTCAAAACTCAGTACAGCATTTTAAACAAAATTATGGGTGGGGAAAATCTTGAGTATAGTCCTGTAATTGGCAGAAACTCAGAATCATCTATAGATGCCTTGCAAAGCCGATGAGTGTTCATAAAGGGGATAGGCATCTCTGCTGTTGCAGGTCGTAGTATGAGCCATTGTCTGGTATTGTGATTGTCCTGAACGTTTTATCACAGTATCTTTTATATTTTCCCGCTGTTTTTTTCCTAGTACTATACAAATGACTCCCAGAAAAGTTGGGAAAGTGCTGGGAAAAAGTATAAGGAAAGAAAGTGAATAAGAGATGACTGTGAAATAGATAACTATACAAAACAACTGTTGATTTACCATTTTGTTTGTGGTCAAGGAAGCAATTTGCGTTCTAACCTTATGGTTTATTGTTAGGTTGAACCATGTGAAACTGCTGATATTTTACTATTTTTTTTACCTATTAAAGTGATTTTCGTGGGTCAACCTAATACTTTACAAATATGTATTTTACTATGTATTTAAGGAAATGAAGACTTGAGATTGAGTGTAATTCATTATAATTTGTTCCATTTAAAAAATGGGAAATGGACTATCAGTTATTATCCTGCATAATTTTGGGCATTCAAAAACAGATTATGGAGATTAATGTAATAGTGCTTGCTAGTTTGTAAGTTTTTCTGAAATTTTACCCTAAAAGACCCAATCTTTAGTGATGGAAATAAAGTGTTTAATTACTGTTTCCAATATTTGAATTCTGGCTTTAAAAAACAAATACACCTTTAAATGTTCCCCTTATGCTGTTCTGTTTTTTTCTTAATTAGCCTTCATGCTCCCCTCTGCTGTAAACTATATTTTTACCCTACCAGTGTTTCTTTAGAAGATACTTTTTACTTATTATGTTGTCTCAAGATTCTTTACTCCAGCAGTTTCCATTTTTCTGGAAATTACTATAAAATATATATTTTACACTGGTAATATTACAATAGGGATTCATTTATATAAAATTTTATTGGAAATTACAGTGCAACATGGTGAGTACTAAAATAACAGTACAAAGAAGGTTACTATACATGGGCCACCTGGCTGGCTCAGTTAGTTGAGCGTGTGGCTCTTAATCTCAGAGTTATGACTTCGAGCTCTATGTTTGGTGTAGAAATTACTCCAAAAAATAAGAAATAAATAAAAATCTTAAAAAAAATAAAAAAAGGAAAGAAAGTGACATAGCCAGGAAGAGCCAGGAAAGGTTCCTCAGAGAAGGTGAATTGATATAGATGGGAATTATATAAGGAAATCTGGGGGGAACCAGGTTTATTTTACCTTTTTTAATGTTTATTTTGAGAGAGGGAGAGAGAGCGCATGAGCAGGGGAATGGGCAGAAAGAGCGGGGGGGGGGGGGGGGGGGGAGAAGAGGATCCAAAGCGGGCTCTGAGCTGATTGCAGAGAGCCCCATGCTTGCTCGAACTCACAAACTGTGAACTCGTGACCTGAGCCAAAGTCAGAAATTTAACCAAGTGAGCCACCCAGGTGCCCCTTCTAAGTTTCTTTCTTTTTATTTAAAAAAAATTTTTTTAAGCTTTATTTATTTTTGATAGAGTGTGTGAACAAGGGAGGTGTAGAGAGAAGAAGAGACAGAATCTGAAGCAGTCTCCAGGCTCTGAGCTCTCAGCACAGAGCCCAATGTGGGGCTCGAACTCATGAACAGTGAGGTCATGACCCAAGCTAAAGTTGGGCGCTCAACTAACTAAGCCACCCAGACACCCTCCTATTTTCTTAAAGTAGTAACTTAAATAATTGATTTTAGACCTTGTCTAATATAAACAAGGCTAGCATATTAGTTTTCTATGCTGCATAAACATTACTACAAACTTAGCCACTAAAACTAATACATTTATTAAGTCACAGTTACTGTGGGTCAGGAGTAGTTTGCTTAGAATATCACAAGGCTGCAATCATGTTGTCTGGGTTGTGTTTTCATCTGGAGGTTCAACTAGAGAAGACTCTGCTTTCAAGCTCACTGAGGATGTTGGCAGAATTCATTTCCTTTCAGTATAAGACTGAGGGTCCCAGCTACTGGCTGACTGTTCACTGGAAGACACCCATGGTTCTTTGTCATACAGCCATTTAGCAAGCCAGCAAGAGGAATCTCTAGAGTTAGTCTGCTAGCAAGACAGAGTCTTTATATATGTTTATATTTATATAAATATGTATGTTTATATATCTGTTTATATATAAACTATATATATAATTTTATTGATAAATGAGACACATACAAGTACAGTTAAGGACTGAAATTAGCCTCATGTCACAGGTAAATCATTTTATAAGCTCACTTAATGACATCTGTAAATGCCATAATTGTTACCTCTGATAATATTTTTGCATTCAAAGCTATCAGTGTACATTTCAACTTATGAAGTAATTGGAATTAGTTTGGCTGTTCTTAGAAGCATTAAACTGTATTAATTAAACATTTTTATTTTTAAATTTTGCATATTCATTTGGGGCAGACATTTACCTTTAAGGCAAAAAAACAATGTTACAAAAAGATGATGGTAGGAGAAATATGCAATGGAAGGTAACATACGTTTTTGCTTTTAAGATGTCTTATGTAATTAGGAGAATGACATCCCATCACCTTTGCCACATTTTGTCGGAAGCAAGTAAGGGTCCTGCTCACATTCAGGAGGAGGGGATTACACAAAGGTGTGAACACCCAGAGGCAGGGATTATAGAGAGGAGGCCACCTTAGGGTCTTTCTACCATAGCAATACAATTCCTTCTTTTAGCTGCATCCTACAAATTTTGATACATTATTACCAGTCAGTTCAAAATATTTTTAAGTTTCTCTTATGATTATGTCTTTGATCCATGGATTATTTAGAAGGGTGTTTTAAATTTTTCAAATAGTTAGGGATCTCAATACTTTAAAATTTATTGAGACTTGTTTTATGGTCTCTAATATATGCTCTGTCTCAGTAAAGGTACCATGTGCATTTGTATTACACCATGTGCATGTATATTCTTCAGTTGTTGCCAGTAGTGTTCTGTAGATACAACTCAGTCAAGGTGATCGATAGTGTGGTCCATATCATGAATGTCTACTTTGTGTGTTTATGTCTATTTCAGTTGCCCCAGTGGTGGTGGTAAAATCTTAAACTGGATGGGATTGGCCATTTCTCTTTTTAATTTTGTCAATTTTACTTTTATGTATTTTAAAGTACTCTTATAAGGTGCATATACATTATGATTGTTCTGTCTTCTTTCTTATGAATTGATTTTTCTATGACATTTTTTGACATTCTGTGACATTTTTTTTGAAGTGTCCCTCTTTATCTCTGATACATTTGTTGTCTTGAAATCTCTACTTTGTCCAATATTAATATTGTCCATTCAACTTTCTGATGCTTCTGTTTATATGGTAAGCATATAAACATGATGCTTACTGTTTATATGGTAAGCATCTTTTTTTCCATTCATTTAGTAAAGTGTGTCTGTGGTAGATAGCATATATTTGAGGTTTGCTTTTTTATCCATTCTGACAGTTTCTGCCTTTAATTGGAGTATTTTATCCATTAATATTTAATGCAGTTGACATGGATTCTGCTATATTCCTCCAAAGAATGTTGATTTGTTCTAGCAGGCAGTTAATTTGGGTGGCAGCTCAAATCTCTCTTTCTTTTATCCTTAGCTAAGCTGCCTGGAGTCTGTCTTGTGTATATGTGATTATGGAATCAGCCAGAGATTTGGGTAACATAATATATGGGTTGAGTCTTTCCCTCTCTGGCTCTCTCCTTTCTTTCCCTCATTTTCCAGTAGCTGTAGTTACCCCCAAACTGTTCTCTAGTTCTTCAGGCTAAAAAGACTGAATTTTCTGTGGGTATTTAGCCCTGACCAGGGCCTGCACTCAGTCTATAAGCTGTGAAAACGGGAAACTCATTCATGCCATTCCTTTCTTCCAAGCATTGTCCTCCCCTTCTAGAATCTGCCTACTGTTTGTCACTTTCTGGTGTCTTCAGGTAGTTATTCAGAGTTTATGGTTTTTTATCTGTGGAGGTTTGATCTGATAGAAGCTTTTTGGCCATATAAGAAATAGACCTGAGAAGCATTTTGAAACATTATGCTTTAGAAATTATTTGTGGTGATGGTGAAAATAAACTATTATAATCTAGTTGAATCTAAGGTAGATTTGAGGATTTTCTTTATGGTGTTTTGCTAGAGTCTTTTTTACTCTATTTTTCGGTCTTCAATCTATAGCTACTTAGAAATATTTGATGAGTTTTTTATTATAGCTCCTATTAAAGGAAGTTCTTTGGCACAGGTAGTATCTTTCTTGGCTGGTCCTCATCACCAGTTGGCTTTCTGAACATAGAAGACTAGGATTCAGACCCTGTGCCCAGAGTAATACTTGACAGAATTTTTAAAACATCTATTATGTTAAAATGTCAATAATGATTAGAGTTATGAGTGACTTTTTTTTTTACATTGTATTCTGTAATCCCCGTATTTTCTACAGTGAGCAAATATTTCTGTTGCTATTTTTTATGACTAATATTTTATTTTAATTTCTTTTAATTTTTTTTTTAAATTCAAGTTAGTTAACATACAGTGTAGTATCGATTTCAGGAATAGAATCCAGTGATTCATCACTTACATATAACACCCAGGGCTCATCCCAACAAGTGCTCTTCTTAATGCCCATCACCTATTTAGCCCACCCCCCATCCACCTCCTCTCTAGCAACCCCAAGTTTGTTCTCTGTATTTAAGAGTCTCTTATGGCTTGCCTTCCTCTCTGTTTTTACCTTATTTGTCCTTCCCTTCCCCTATGTTCATCTGCTGTGTTTCTTAAATTCTATATATGAGTGAAATCATAGGATATTTGTCTTTCTCTGCCTGACTTACTTTGTTTAGCATAACACACTCTAGTTCCATCCACATTGCTGCAAATGGCAAGATTTCATTCTCTTTGATAACCAAGTAATACTCCATTGTGTATCTATACCACATCTTCTTTATCCATTTAACTGTCGATGGACATTTGGGCTCTTTCCGTACTTTTGCTATTGTCAATAATTCTGCTATAAACATTGGAGTGCATGTGCCCATTTGAAACATCACACCTGTGTCTTTTGGATAAATACCTAGTAGTGCAATTCTGGGTTGTAGGGTAGTTCTGTAGGTAATTTTTTGAGGAACTTGCATTCCGTTTTCCAGAGTGGCTGCACCAGTTTGCATTTCCACCAACCTTGCAAAAGGGTTCCCCTTTCTCCACTTTCTGACAGCTGTGAGGTGGTATCTCAGTGTGGTTTGGATTTGTATTTCCCTGATGATGAGTGATGTTGAGTATCTTTTCATGTCTGTTAGCCATCTGGATGTCTTTGGAAAGGTGTCTATTCATGTCTTCTGCCCATTTCTTCACTGGATTATTTGTTTTTTTGGGTGTTGAGTTTGGTAAGTTCTTCATGTATTTGGATATTAAGCCTTTATCCGATATGTCATTTGCAGATATCTTCTCCCATTCTGTCCGTTGCCTTTTAGTTTTGTTGATTGATTCCTTTGTGTACAGAAGCTTTTTATCTTGATGAGGTTCCAATAGTTCATCTGTTGCTACTTTTATAATTACAAAGCGTGTTTATATTAGATTTAGATATTACAGAAATACAAAACATAGAAAGGGGTAGTCTCATTTGTAATTCTACTCTTCAAAAGCAGTTGTTGTCAACTGCATGGTGTTAAAGTAGTTTGTTTTCATGCTCCCTCTTTGATCCATCTGTTTTAACCTGGGGACTGGTTTGATAGCAGCTAGAAGTGCACAAGCTGAAGTTTGTTATAGACAAACTAAAGAATCCTTGTTTTAGATATCATGAAAATTAGAAAAACTATGATCCAGAAAATTTCAACTTGGTAGGGGAAAAGACAATACAGAGTAATCTTAACAGCAATTAAAATTGCATATGGTCAAATTAGTTACTGGCCACAATTAGCAGTAGTAGTAGATCTTGAGAAAATTTAGAGCAACTAAATTTGACCTAGGAAAACCAGACTTGGTAGAAATAATGACCACAAAACAAACTTTTCAAATTATAAAATGTAATTGATAAAGACTTGATATGATAGGGGTGCCTGGGTAGCTCAGTTGGTTAAGTGTCTGACTTCAGCTCAGGTCATGATCTCACAGTTTGTGAGTTCAAGCCCCGCATCAGGCTCTGTGCTGACAGCTCAGAGCCTGGAGCCTGCTTCTGATTGTGTGTGTCCCTCTCTTTCTGCCCCTTCCCCACTCATGCTCTGTCTCTCTCTCAAAAATGAGCATTAAAAAAAATTTTTTTTAAAGACTTGATATGATAAATTAATTAAATCTTTTTTGGAAATTTGGTACTTAGTCTGATGAAAATGATTAGTAAACTAAAATGAAAAGAAATGGAGTTGGTTTAACTGGAATTTATTATTATCATTATTATTTTAACTTTGCATGTCTTGGACAGCATTCCATGTTAGTTTGTATAGCTCTAGCTCATTCTTTTCAGTGACTGCTTATTCCATTTGATGAATCTATAATAATTTATTCCACCTTTTAAAAACACTATTCTGTTTTCCAGAATATGCTTTTAAGGCTATTAACCAGGGTGGCCTTACATCAGTAGCTGTCAGAGGGAAAGACTGTGCAGTAATTGTCACGCAGAAGAAAGTACCTGTAAGTAATACTGCTCAGATAGCCTGTTGTTACAGAATATAATGTAAGGATTTTTCATGAGTTTGTATAACAACAAACTCATGAGTTTGTTTTGTATAAACAAAGTTATATTACAACCTATATACATTAACATTCTTGCTTTCCTCGTGCTTTCCCGTTTCACTCCAGAAGTATTTACTCGGCAGCTATGGACTGTTTAGCTGAGTAGACTGAATTAACATATTGAACTTTGTGGTAATGATTATAAGCACAGTGGGAATTCTAGGTCTTTTTTCTTCAGGAATCTTGCAACAGGCTTTGGTGATATAGCTCTCCCCCACAGGAAACCTATCATCTAACAAAGGAAGACAAAGTCTATCCCCTGCCTTTTTTAAAAAATTGGCTTTAACAATAAAATGAACAGAAGACATTTGTTACATAGTTTATCATAACTCCATAGTATTTTTTTATCCCTGCACTGGGACCTCTGATTTTACAAAAAGTATCTTGATCTCTTTTGTTCATTAGGACAAATTATTGGATTCTAGCACAGTGACTCACTTATTCAAGATAACTGAAAACATTGGCTGTGTGATGACAGGAATGACAGGTAACTGATTTGATGTCTACTTAGATTTGTTATTTTCTTCAATTATTTTTGAGTTTTGTATTAATTTTAAAAGGCTCCCTTTAGTGCCTGATGTGCCTGATATATAGGAGTATATTTGCCATCTTCCAAGGTTAGTATCAGTATATTCGGAGTATTGTGAGCTTTTTTGAAATCATAAGTATGATAGAATTAGATCTGTATACTACTGTCAGGGAAACTGGGCTGAGGCCCCTCTCATAGATGATTTATTTCATATATAGTTAATACTTTAAGGGCAGTTAAGTCCATATATTTCAAATAAAAATTACTTTGGGTTTCTGTTTTCTGAAATCAAGAGAGAATTCAAGCCTACAAAAAAGATAAGAGAAACATTCTCCTTAAAACTTGTTCTTTTGGGAATTATTAAACACTTGTAGAAACTATTTTGACGGCTGATAAAGGACTCAGCATAAAAGGAAGTGCTGTGTGTAGAACTCCATCTTTAAATATGTTTTCCTTTTTTGTCATGTATTTGTTGCTGAGTCACCGACCGTTCGTTGGTGGTAGAAGAAACCATAGTGGACCACTCTACCTTCCTTAAGTTAGAGTGGAGATTTTATATATGTATGGAAAATGGAAAATTGTCTGATTTTACATTCACTCTTTCCTCTAAAGAAGTAAACTTGTTTTTTCTGCTCTAAGCGGACAGCAGATCCCAGGTACAGAGGGCACGCTATGAGGCAGCTAATTGGAAGTACAAGTATGGCTATGAGATTCCTGTGGACATGCTGTGCAAAAGAATTGCTGATATTTCTCAGGTCTACACACAGAATGCTGAAATGAGGCCTCTTGGTTGTTGTAAGTATGCTAACAAGGCTCACAAATAATTGATGAATTACATTTTTTCAGAAAGAGGAATAAAAGAAAATTATATAAAGGGTGGAACGCTCTATAATAAATCAGCGATGAAGGGTAGGTTTCACAACAGTATTTTAGGTATTATCTCTTAAGCTTTAGGTGCTATTAGACTTTATTAAAATAGTTCTTTTAAGGATGTTTGATTTGAAAGATCCAAGTCACTGTTACATTGGGCTGTTGTAATGGGAGTTGTACTGCAATTCCAGATTACTCTTTCCATGCAGATGTCTCAATAGGCATCTTAACAATGTAGCTCTTTTTTTTGATCACCCTAAAGAATTAGGCTCAAACACATATACCTGTGGTTCATATTTGTAGACTATATTATGTTTTTTAAAAATAAGTAAAATTCTATTAGGAGAGAGATGAGGTTTACTGATTTTAGATTGAATGTAATACATTATCCTGAAAAATTGAACACGTTTATTTTTGACATTGTGTCGTTTATGGGAATTAAAACAGTGAGTGTAATGACTTTTCTCTAACATATGACCCTATTTTTGACCTCTCATTTAAAAATGCTCCCTCAGTTTCTTCAGTGATGCTCTTTCCCTCTTTTCCTCACTTTCCTTAACTCATCTTCTGCTTTTCCTTTAAATGTTTTTGCTCACCAGGCTTTCTCTGTGGTCCTTCTCTCCCTCTTGGTTCTGTGTCAGTGATGTCACCCTCTTTCATACTTTGGTTTACTACCCGTTGTCAGCCAGTCACTACTACGTTAGTGTTAGCCCAGTCCCTTCCTCCACAGCCTGCAGATGCTTCAGACTTGAAATCATTGCTGTTTTCCTACTTTTATCCTCAACTTCTCTTTGCTACGCCTACTCCACCTTCCCTGGTCATATGATTAGTCTTCGAGCTTCACCTCAGAATATCTGTTCTTTCCTGTCTCCTCTGTTCCTTCTTCATCATCTCTTGCCTTTGCCACTTAGTTTACTTGTCTCTTCTCTCCCTTCTCACTCTTTCCTAGTCTGTCTTCCATGTTGCTATGTGAGTTAATCATTTTAAAATTAAATTTTGATTGTTACTCCCTAGAAAAACTGATTCCTCATCAGCTACAGTGTAAATTCCAAGCCCCTAAATATGACATGCAGTTTATTCCCAAGTACCTTCTTCCGTGTACTGCCTTCCTTCCTCACCTGAAGTCCCGGTAGTGTGTGGGTCTTTTGTCATCACCTGGGTATAACAAGACCTTTCATGTCTTGATGCCTTTGTGCATGTTGTTCCTTTTGCCTTGATTGCCCTTCATGTCCTTACCATCTATTAAACCCAGCTCATCTTGCAAGACTGGAGTAAAAAAGTGTTTGTTCCCTCAAGCAGTAAGTGGATATCTCTTTGGTGTTGCCCTATACTTTATATCAAGTATAAAATGTAAAGAAAATTAGAGGGTGACATAACCTTTGATTAAAACAGATATCTGGGGGCACCTGGGTGGCGCAGTCGGTTAAGCGTCCGACTTCAGCCAGGTCACGATCTCGTGGTCCGTGAGTTCGAGCCCCGCGTCAGGCTCTGGGCTGATGGCTCAGAGCCTGGAGCCTGTTTCCGATTCTGTGTCTCCCTCTCTCTCTGCCCCTCCCCCGTTCATGCTCTGTCTCTCTCTGTCCCAAAAATAAATAAAAAAAAAACGTTGAAAAAAAAAATTAAAAAAAAAAAAAAAAAAAAAAAAACCATATCTGATCACTGTCATCGTGTTTATCAATTAAATAAGTTTCAAAATTCCTCATTGGTAGACTCGGTAAAACATCTGTAAATGTGAATAAAGTGATTGACTACTACTGAATCTTAAAACAGAGGAAACTACAGGCATACCTCAGAGATATTGCAGGTTCAGTACAGACCACTGCAATAAAGCTAATATCACAATATAGTGAGTCAAATGAACTTTTTGGTTTCCCAGTGCATATGAAAGTTATGCTTACACTGTACTCTGTTAAGTGTGCAATAGCATTATATCTAAAAAAGCCATGTACGTACCTTAATTTAAAAATACTTTATTGCTAAAATGCTAACATCTAAACTTTCAACAAGTCCTAATCACTGATAATAGATGACTGTAACAAGTATAATAAGAATAATGGAAAATGTTTGAAATATTCCAGGAATTAGCAAAATGTGACAGACATGAAGCAAGCAAACAGTATTGGAAAAATAGACTTAACACAGGGTTGCTACAAACCTTTATAAAGAAATGCAGTATCTGTGAAGTGCAACAAGGCAACACGCAATAAAACGAGGCATGCCTGTACATAAAAGAGGTTCAGATCTAGAAATACAAGAAACCAGGAGTTAAGTCATTCTTTAAATACTTTATTACCTGCTTTGCTGAGTAGAAAGAAGTTTGGTGTGGTGTTTATTTTAACTGTATGTCATTTAACTGTATGGATTTGTAATAATAAAGTTCTGTGTACAGAATTTAGAATTTGGTTTCTCCTGACTACTAGGGGAATGTATACCAGCAGTACCACCAAAGATGGGCAGTCTGAAGATAAGCAAGTAGCCTCAAGGTGTATTTCATTTTGCGCCACCATTCCCAAGGTGTATTTCACAATTTTGGTTCCCTGGAACCTTAAATTCTTTAGAACCTTAAGTTCTTAAAAAAAAGAAAAAGTCTTCCTTGGTCAAATAAATTAAAGAACTACTAAGTTTAAGTAGGTCAGTCTACAGCAGAACATTTACCATACTACTATATATTATTTTCTCTAAAAGGAAGATGAAAAATTTAACTGAATTCAACTTCAATTCAATTCATATTTGTTTGGTAACATCTCAAGGGTTCAGAGGAATATGCTTTGAGTAATAGCAAGGATTTAGAAGGTTGTAAATTATAATTGTAATAATTCAAATTTTAAAAACATCTTTGATAAGCCTTTTGTGAAATGGAAAGTTCTTGGTTACCTAGTTTATCTGTGGTGATAACCTGTATTTTATCGGTGTTCTTTAAGCAAAATACATATCCTAAAATAGATGGACAGAATAGTGATTAACAATAGCTTTATGACAATACAAAGAAAGAAGAAATTGTGTTGTACAAAAGTATAAGATATTTCATGAGGGTCTTTCTTTTTAGGTATGATTTTAATTGGTATAGATGAAGAACAAGGCCCTCAGGTGTACAAGTGTGATCCTGCAGGTTACTACTGTGGGTTTAAAGCCACTGCAGCAGGAGTTAAACAAACTGAATCAACCAGCTTCCTTGAAAAAAAAGTCAAGAAGAAATTTGATTGGACATTTGAACAGACAGTGGAAGTAAGTCAAAAGGATCTGACCTTTTTTTTTTTTTTAATGCTAAATAGAATAGGGAAGATCATTGTATAAATTGACCATCTAAAAAGGCTGTTCTGGATTTATCACAGAACCAAGTTTGTTGGCTTAATAGTAAAATTGGTGTCATTCAGCTGACATGGGAACAATGAGGACTGCTTGTATTCACCTAATTCCTTATCTCATGTCATAATGTATTTGAAACTGCTTCCAATAAAACACTTATAAAATGGGAAGATGTAACTAAAAATGAGAATTCAAGACCAGGGCCTGAGACCTGCATGGTTGTGACTCAAATTAGACTTAAGCTTCCTGGAAGCAAAAGTGAAAAAATTGAGTCCGCAGTGTTACTCTTATGGCCCTAAAGGAGAAACAGCCACATACCAGATTCTCAGCAAACAAACATCTTCTTGGTTAAAGAATATATGCTCATGCGATAACTTGACAGAGAAATTCTATCTGGGATGCAAAAGCAGAGCTAGCTTAGTGCAGGAATGATAGGGGATTGATTATTCATTATGATTGGGATGTTTTAAATGGACACAACAAGCTAAAATTTTACATAAATGTTTAGTAATCTTAGACCAAGGAAACCTCTTATTTACTGCCAAGAAGTTGAAAACAAAAATTTTAGTAAATTTTGGAAAGGAGGGTCTGGGATACAACCATTCCAAAGACTTAAAACATGATTCTGGTAAGTGACAAAAGAAGAATTACTATCTAATACTTTTATGTGTGGTTGGCAGTATTATTTATAATAATGGGAGATATAAAGCTAGTTCTCATCTGGGAGGTACTGTGTGTCCTGTTTAAATGTTTATAAAAGGTCTTTTTTACTTACAGTTCATAATTACATAAATGATTAATCACATCAGATACAGAGCTAGTTCAAAACATTCTTAAATTGTTATTACGGTAAATTTTCCTTGAAGGAAGGCTGTTATCATTCATGTTTATCCTCTCCCCCATTTCACCCCAAGTGCTAAGCATAGTGCCCAGCATGTAGAGGTCATCAAGCAAACAGACTGTTGTGTGTGATTCATCCTGTGTTTTTTGATAGACCCCTTTCATTTATTACTTGACTTAGTATAAGCCAAGTTTCTTCTCATTGGCAGGCAACATATTAGAATTAAGCAATCTGTTGGTAACACGTGGTTGTAGAACTGCATCACTGAAACATGGAACAAATATGAATAGTTTGTGGTTAATTCATGATCTGAATAAGCTTGGAATGAAAAATCTTGGAATCTCTGAAAAATACTATTTTAATGTTGATACTTTTTTCAGACTGCAATTACATGCCTATCTACTGTTCTATCAATTGATTTTAAACCTTCAGAAATAGAAGTTGGAGTAGTTACAGTTGAAAATCCTAAATTCAGGTGAGTTATATTGTTGGACAGGTGCTTAAAGAAGTTTGCCAAGAGATAAATTACAGCCTAGAAGGGTAGAAGTGTGTGGGTCCATTTGTCCTACAACTTGGGGGGAAAAAGCATTTTTTTTTTAATTGCAGTTTTTTCCCTCATTACCTGAGAGATCTGTTTTAAAACTTACCAGAAATCTCTTTAAGGCAGACATAACTGCTTCTCATTTCTCAGTGATTTTATATCAAATATCAGACGCAACATAAAATAACCTTCTTTATGTTAGGAGTAAAGTAAGCATAAGTGTTACCTTTTTTTACCTTATGGCCAATAGAAACCTCATCTCCCAGAGTAGTAGTTTTTAGTTTTTTTCAGGTGAAGCTTTGATTATTTAGTGATTATTTAAGTGGAGCTTTGAGAGTAATATGAAATACTGATCTATATCAGACCCTGTCTGGAGATCTTTGGAAACCCCAAATTTTGAATATAGCTAATTGAATTGCAGATGCTGGATGCTTGTCTGTTCTTACTAAGTAACTAACTCCTACAGATCAACCTTATAGCTTCCATGAGTCAAATCTATACTGGGTGCTTAACATATACCATCTCACTTAATCCCCCCAGAACCTTGTGAGGTGGTTTACTTACCATGAATCTGGATGCACTTGTGAAAAATACTTCAGTTAAATCCACAGATGCAGGGAACTGCTGGAAGGCATGTTAACTATAATTTGTATTTACTCTTAGGTCACAGTTACAGGGATACTTGATAATGGTTAGGGGTGAGAAAAAAGGTGGTAAACTAAGCTTAACTGGACCTTACAGAGTTTTTTGTTACTATGCATTTTTTCTTCTAATTTATTCTCTTTGTTGCCTGTAGGTAAGTGGTTTAAACATGAATGATTTAAGAAAAATTCATGGAATTAAAAATTTTTTGAATCTATATATATTTTTTTTTTTTCCTGTGGGAAGTAATTGTGTGTTTGGTTTTAGCAGTATTTTTCCTACAGGAGCAATTTATAAATCTGCTTAAAGGACCTGCAAGTTCTTTTCTCTCTCTCTTTTTTTTTTAATGTTTATTTATTTATATTGAGAGAGAGTGAGCAAGTGGGGGAGGAGCAGAGAGAGAGAGAGAGAGAGAGAATCCCAAGCAGGCTCCACACTGTCAGCACAGAGCCCAACATGGGCTCAGTCTCACAAACCATGAGATCATGACCTGAGCCAAAACCAAGAGTCAGACACTCAACCAACTGAGCCACCCAGATGTCCGTCTTTTTTCTAAAGGGCATTTTGACATTGGAGCTAAAATAGAATACATTATGTATAGGTTTGCTTTAAATATTTTCTGTCATAGCTACAACTAAAAGAGTTTGCTTTCAGAAAACCTAATTTTAGATCTGATGTCAAAGAAGTAAACATTTTTGTGTATAGATAAAGTCGATGAAATACCTAGGAATTCTAAAGGGATGACAGGTATACAGATTTTTTAAATCTGTAAATTGATAATTGTCCAAGTTGGGTGTTAGGTACACAGGAATTCATTACTATCTATTCTACTTTCGTGTGTTTGGAATTTTAGATAAGAAAAAGTTTTCAAAAAGTAAAATAGTTACGGGTTTTTTTCTCCTTGCCTTCTAGGATTCTTACAGAAGCAGAGATTGATGCTCACCTTGTTGCTCTAGCAGAGAGAGACTAAACGTTGTATGTAGTTAGTTTACCAAATCCATGACGCCACTTGCCTGTGTGTTTGGTAACAACAGACCAACATTATGGGGGCCCCTGGATTGAAAAAGGAACCTCTCCCACTCCTCCTGCCGCTGAAGTGGTTAGGACTCTGTATAAATAAAAAAAAAATAGTGCTTTTGGAAAATAATCGCATCTTGTCTTAATTTCACCTCAAGTTTTAAGTCGTAAGCCTCTGGTGCATACAGACTGTTAGTGCCCACCATCCTCACATTGTAGCTTTATTCTTTTTGTTGACAGAGATCCAAGTTTCTTTGGCTTTAGGAACTTAACAGGCAGAAGTTTAAACTATAGCTCTATGGCCTAATGAATAAATGGCAAACTAAAAACTGTGGTTGTATAACTTGCTCTGATTGTAAGCTGGCATGTGAGGCAAGACCTTTATTTTGCATTTCTTCATTCATTCAAATGGAATATTCCTGAACTGGACTCCCAAGTTCTGTCAGAGGTTTTAACCAGAGTGAAAAGATTGGCATTGTTATTAGTGGTTTTGAGATACACATTTAATCTCTACTCCGTAAGATGCAGTATTCTTAAGAGCAAAAATTGCAGTTACCTTTGAGAAACAATGAGGCCAGGAAAGTTGTAGAATATATGTATTTTCTATGCTGCCTTAAAATTATTTAAAGCAGACTTTAAAGAATTGGCCTATAGTAGAGATGCCACTATAAACAATGTTAAGGGAAAAAAGAGCAGATTATATTCAGAAAAATCATTACTGAACAGAATTAAGTTTTTTTACATTCCCATAGTGATACCCTGGTGACATGAATCGCTAATTGTTAACAGATGATCCAAAAATCTCGCAATTTCTAAGGTTGATACGTTTCATGTCCTCATTTGCCCTGGGTGAGACAGGCTGTCACCACACACAACAGGTGAACGTGGCTGCTGGCCTAATACAAATGCCTGGAGGCAGTTGCTCCTGTATCTGTAGCCACCAGTCCCACAAAAGGGGAGACCATGTGAACTTGTGACCACTAAAAGCAGGAAACTTCACAGACCACATCCTCTTCAGAGCTGAGTCATGAGTCCTAAAGGGGAAGCAAGGTCTTCCAGTTCAGAGGCTGCTGCTCTGGGATTACCCATCTATATCCACTAGGCCCTGTAAAGGTACTACCATTTTCAAAGTGGGGTCTGTGTAGACCCTCAGCCTACTTCACTGAACAGACAACTATACCCTTAGAGTATTGACCGACTCTACCCTTCTGGAGTCATGGGTGAAAGTCTAGCAAATACCTTGGGTATTTTGTAAGAAAATACCTCTTAGTGGTAGAAAATGCAAATTGCCTCATTTGTTAGAAAAATAAGTTTTACATTATGCAAAATCTAGACAAATTTAAGTACAGTAAACCCTTGGATTGTAAGTAACTTGTTCTGTGAGTGTTCTGCAAGATGAGCAAACATTCTAATAAATTTTAAGTTGATAAATGAGCAATGTCTTTCAATAAGAAGAGTACATGACATCAAATGTCACATGATCACAACTGAGCCAATGGTTTTTGAAATTCACTTTGATATACAAGTACTTTGGATTACAAACATGTTTCTGGAAGGAATTATGCTCGCAAACCAAGGTTTTACTGTATAAAATAGTGGTTTTTTTTAAGACTTTATTTTTAGGTAATCTCCACACCCAATGTGGGGCTCGAACTCATAACCTTGAAAGCAAGAGTCACATGCTATACCGACTGAGGCAGCCAGATGCCCCAAGTATAAAATAGTATTATTAAGCTTCTTGGATTGGCTAAGTTATGCTTAAATGAGCTAGAAGAAATGGAAATGATCAATTTAAGTATGAACATTAAGTCACTCTAGTTCTGTTTGTGTGTGTTTGTGTGTGTGTGTGTGTGTGTGTGTGTGTGTGTGTGTGTGTGTTTTAAGAGTCTGGGATATATAAGAGTTAATGCAGAAAGGATCATAGATCCATGCTATCAATAGTCCCCTACCGCAAGTGAAAAAACTGAGCTCAGTAAATTAACTTGTCCAAGATCACACAAGCATTGATGACAGTAGACCCACACACAACTGTCTGACCCCAAGACTTCTTTGTCAGGGCATTAGATGAAACCTACAATCACTTATGTCAAGTTCTCCCCTCCCCACCATCAGGTGGCTAGATTCAAAATTCTAAAGAATGCCATTATTCTATACCAAAAATGTTCCAAAAATAGAACACATATATTTTCTCTATAATTATATGTCATAGAATATATTCAGGTCAACAGAGGGAATATTCTCTATATATTCTGTCTCTATTTTGTTGTTGCTGCTATTGTTGTGACTATAACTTCCTCAGAGACCTGGGCTCACCCACAACAGAAGGGCCGTGAGCTGCGCCTGCTGATAGCTGTCAAAGTGCCTATAATTCATGAGAGATGACGAGGCCACCCCAGCAGAGGAGGACGAGTAGGAGGAAGCAGGAAGATAGCCCTCGCCCTGGTGCCACCTGCCACGCCCTTGCCCTTGGTGGCAAACAAGCAGGTAGGGGTGGGGTACCAAAAGGGGATGTACATTTGGTACATGTAACTGTCCCAACATCTCATCCCCCAGGGCAGCCATAAGTGTAGCCCTGTCCCAGCCTCTTGTCAGTCATTTCTGGGATGGGCCATAGAGGCCTCTAGAACTCTGGAACTTTGCAAAATTTAGTGCATATCTTAATTTCCTGGGAGAGACCCATAGCTTTCATCAGATATTCAAAGAAGGCTATTGCCCAAGAAAGGCGAACCATTGGCAGAAAAAAAAACAGTAGAAGGAAAACAATAGAATATGAACTGTGGTTATTTCTGGTGGAAATTAATTTGGTTATTTACGGTAGAACTATGAGCACGTTTTTTTATACTCTTCTGCATTTCTAATAAGGAATATGCAAGAAGTTAAAGATGGATGTTAACTAATCATAGCTCAGTAAAATATTTTGCTGCCATTAAAAGTGTTTAAAAACTTTTTTAATTAACATTGGAAAATGCCATGACATAATTGAGAGAAAAAGTAGCATATGATTGTTTACAAAGTCTATGATTTCAACAATACAAACAATGTAGAAAAAAACTCTTGGAACTGTTGGAACTAGTAAGTGTTTATAGGAAGGTTGCAGATATGGATTAATATACAAAAGTCAGTTGCTTTCCTATACACCAGCAGTGCACAATTGGAATTTGAAATTAAAACACAACACTACCACTTACATTAGCACCCTCCAAAAATTAAATACGTAGATATAAATCTGATGAAATATGTGCTATATCCATATGAGGAAAGTTTTAAAACTGATGAAAAATTTAAAGGGTTTTTTTTTATGTTTATTTATTTTTGAGAGAGACAGAGCGTGAGCGATGGAGGTGCGGAGAGAGAGGGAGACACAGAATCTGAAGCAGGCTCCAGACTCGGAGCTGTCAGCACAGAGCCCAACGCGGAGCTGGAACCCACGAACCGTGAGATCATGACCTGAGCTGAAGTCGGATGCTTAACCGACTGAGCCATCCAGGAGGCCCTGATGAAAGATTTAAATAAATGAAAAGGAAGAGTCAATATTGATAGGAAGAGCCAATATTGTCAAGTTGCCAATTCTTCCCAACTTAATCCATAGGTTCCACACAATCCTAAACAAAATCCCAGCAAGTAATTTTGTGGACATTAACAAACTGATTCTAAAGTTTCTATGGAAAGGCAAAAGACCCAGAATAGCCAAAGATACCAAAGAAGAACAAAGTCAAAGGACTGATACTATCTGACTTAAAGGCTTACTACAAACTTAGGGTAGTCAAGATAGCTTGGTATTGGTAAAAGGATAGGTAAATCAATTAGGACAGTTGGAAATCCCAGAAATAGACTCCCACACATATAATGAACTAATCTTTGAAAAAAGGAGCAACAGCAATTCAATGGAGAAAAAATAGTCTTTTTGACAAATGGTGCTGTAACAACTGGACATTCACATGCAAAACGTTCACCTATCACAAAAAGTAACTCCAGATGGATCATAGACTTGAAGTAAAACAACAAACTATAAAACTTTTAGACCATAACATAACCCAAGGTGACCTTGGGTTTGGCAATGAGCTTTTGGATACACCACCAAAAGCATATTCATGAAAGAAAAAGCTGATAAACTAAACTTTTTCTGCTCTGTGAAGACACTTAAGAGAATGAAAAGACTGGGGCGCCTGGGTGGCTCAGTGGGTTAAGCGGCCGACTTTGGCTCAGGTCATGATCTCAGAGTCCGTGATTTCGAGCCCCACGTCGGGCTCTGTGCTGACAGCTCAGAGCCTGGAGCCTGTTTCAGATTCTGTGTCTCCCTCTTTCTGACCCTCCTCCATTCATGCTCTGTCTCTCTCTGTCTCAAAAATAAATAAACGTTAAAAAAAAAAAAAAAGGGAAAAGACAAGCCACAGGCTGGGAGAAAATCTTTGCACACTCATATCTGATAAAGAACTGATATCAAAAATACATAATTCTTAAAACTCAACAGTAAGACAATGTCCAGTTCAAAAACTGGCAGAGGTGCCTGGGTGGTTCAGTTGGCTGAGGACCAACTTTGATTTGGGTCACGGTCTCACAGTTTGTGAGTTCGAGCCCTGCATCCGGCTCTTTGCTGTCAGCATGGAGCCAACACTGTAGGTCATCAGGAGTTGCAAATTAGAACAATAACGTGATATCACTACACATCTATTAGGATGGTTTAAAACAAATTGACTATATGAAATTCTGGTGGAGATAAAAAGCAGCAGAAACTGGTGAGAATGACTCTGGATGGCAGTTTGATACCATCTTGCTGTAAGATCTAGCTTATGCCCACACAAAAACCTACACACAAATGTTTTTAGGGGTGCCTGGGCGGCTCAGTCAGTTAAGCGTCCCACATTTGATTTCAGCTCAGGTCATGACCTCACAGTTAGTGGGATTGAGCCCCGCATCGGGCTCTGTGCTGACAGCACAGACCCTGCTTGGGATGGATTCTCTCTCCCCTTCTCTCTCTGTCCCTCCCCCACTCATACTCCCTCAAAATAAATAAATAAACTTTAAAGACAAACAAAAAGCCCCAAATGTTTTTAGCAGCTTTATTCATAATTGCCCCAAACTAGAAGCAAGCAAGATGTCCTTCAATAAGTGATTGGAAAACAAACTGTGGTACATCCAGACAATGGAATATTATGCATCTCTAAAAAGAAATGTGCTATCAAGTTATGAAAAGACACCGAGAACCTGTAAGTGAACATTTTAAGTGAAAGAAGCCAGTCTGGAAAGACTAAGCTTCCAACTGTATGACATTCTGGAAAAGCAAAACTATAGTGACAGTAAAAAATCAATGATTACTGGGTATTTGGAACAGGTGAAGGAAAATGGAGGATGGTAGGGATCAGCGACTAGAGAAGCACAGGTTTAAGGTGGTCAAACTATTGTTTGATACAGTACTGGTGGATGCACAACATTCTGCATTTGTCAAAACCCATAGAGATGTACAACACAAAGGGTGAATATCTATATAAACCATGGACTTTGGTTCATAATAATGTATCAATATTAGTTCATTGGTTCATTAGTTAATGTATCAATATTACTTCATAATAATGTATCAAATAAATGTGCTACACTAATGCAAGATATTCATAATAGGGAAAACAGGTATGTATGTGGGTGCAGAGGGAAGTTATATGGGAATTCTCCGTACAATCCACTCAATCTTTCTGTAAATTTAAAACTGTTCTAAAAAATAAAGTCTATTAATTTTTTAAATGCTTGGAGAAAATTTCAAGAGATAATCCAAAGTGTTCATATCAGTTATGAATAATTTTTCTCATTTCTTATACCTTAATGTATTTTCCAAATTTTTAAATGGATTATGTGTTACTTATACGACCAGGCAAAAATTAAGTTCTGAATTCTAAAAACCTATACTGAAAAGCATGGATTTTGAAAACCTGATGGAAATTTTCAGTTTTTTAATGAGCAAATTTAAGCCCACATTTTCCTGGTGAAATATCAAAAGTGAAGGTATGGAGGGTCTTACCCATTTTTGAAGTGTTTGCACAGCCTACCTGGAGGGAAGCATTATCTGGAGAGGAGCCTTGCTCAGCTAGTCACGTGTTGGTCAAGACCCCTTGTTCAAACTCTCCATGGGGTGCTTGCTTTCCCCAGTTCAGACCACAGACAATCCCTAACCTAGGTGGCCCAAACTCTGAGCATGCATGAAGTGTTTACATTTCCCGGGCCAAATCATCAGTGCCACCCACAGCACACGTTGGGGAACCTACAAAGTTTCCTGGTGCACAATCTCACCCTGCTTGTGGGTTATCCGTTAGACCTCACCTCTAGCCCTGGGAACCTGCCTCACCTTAGCTTTAGAGAAAGCATCAGGTGCTTCTGACTGAAAAAGAGCCTCCTGGGTAGCAAAAAGCATTATTTTGCCCACTGACCTCTCTACCAAGAAGAAAATCACTGAGCTCAGTGTGGTTTTAAATTCTCTGTAATACCACTTTTCTATGCCCACATCTCATGAGGGTAAGCAGTGAAGATTTTTGAACTGAAATGTCTGACTTAGTGTTCTTAGCCAGGGTTTCACATCAGAACCACCAGGGGAACTCTTGTGAAGAACACGAACCTGGCTTCCAATCTTGATCAATCAACTCAGAGGTTCCCAGGATGCTGCTCTGGACATGTGTATTTTGAGGTGCTCCCCAGTAGTTCTGGTGTTTGCTGCTGGTTAGGAAATATTGTAAGAGGTAATTAACGGTGGCGTGATCATAGTGAAGTGTATTTGGGGCTTATCTCCCCTTTACTCCTTTTTTGGTAAGTGGGAAGCTTCTGGGGTGCTGAAGAGTCAAGTGGGTGTCCAGGACGTGACCCCTGTACATTAGGTTAATGTCATTTGTGCCTTTCTGACCTCATCCTTGAGTCCTAAAGTCAGTCAAGGGGACAAAAAATGCAAATGTCTAACAATAATTAACCCTTCTCAGCAGCTCAGCTTGCAGCAACTGTATCCTGGGGTTCCCCTTGCAAGGGCTCAAGATCCAGAGGGACGTGAAGGGAATACAGGGAAATACACATTTAGGAGAAGGGAATGTGCCATTGTCCCATAAGACAAGTGGTGTTGCAGAAACTTTGGTGATGCTCTTCATGCCCCTTCTGAGAGGTTACCACAAGAAGACTGTCTGCATTAGACATCTTTCACACAGAAATCAGCATCTGGCCTAACTGCACAAGTTGACCTGCAAACCTCAGAGTTAACCCAGTCATGTAGGTTTTACCAAGAGCTACAGTGATTAAGGCTCTAGCGGGGACTGGAATGAAGATGAAAAGGAGAAGCAGAAGAAGAACAGGAAAGACCTGGTTTCCCTGGGCAGAGTAGGGATGAATTGGGGGGAGCCCCAGCGAACAGCCACAGAGTGCCCGGCCTCGCTGGGGTTTTCCAGGGATAAAGGCAGAACCTCGGTTATCAATGGGTCCTAGCTCTCTAGTTGATAACCACCATCAGAGCTACGTTTGCCTGGGTCAGTATAACTAGGGCCAGATTCCTTGGGCAGCCTCCAGGGGCCTGGTGAGCACAAGTTTCAGGGAGCTTATATAAGTTCTCACCAAAAGGGAAGACAAGAAAGCTTCTGTGAGGATGGCCATGCTGGCATTTCTTTTTTAAAGATTTTTTTTTAACGTTTGCCTATTTTTTGAGAGAGAAACAGAATGCGGAGATGGGGAGGGGCAGAGAGAAAGGGAGAAAGAGAATCCCAAGCAGGTTCCACGCTGTCAGTGCAGAGTCCGACGTGGGGCTCGAACCCACAAACCATGAGATCATGACCTGAGTCAAAACCAAGAGTCGGACACTTCACACACTGAGCCACCCAGGCGCTCCAAGGCACTTCTTAAGTAATGGTGACACAAGGTGCCTCCATGCCCAGTGTGCTTCTGTGATGGCTCTAGGTTTTGGATGGACACGATGGGACAAAATCACCCCCTCCAAAAAAGTAGCTCATTGATCCTAATAGAATGGCTGGAGAGACTTGGGGAGTGACTTGGAGCAGGCTGCCAGCTTCTCTGTGCCTCTGTGTCCAGCAACCACCCGACAACATGTGCTTTAGGAGGGACCCAGGGAGGAGAGCTGCTGTGCAGGGGCCATGTTATTGCACCATTTCCTGTTAATGTAGGAAAGTTCTCTTTAGTTCTTCTGATTTACCGGCAAATATTTTTGACCCCTGCTACAAGTCAGACCCAGGTTTTGGGCCTGGGGTCACAGTGATAAACAAGGCGATGCAGCCTAATTCTCTCCGGGTGCTAAGGATTTGGGCTCTTGCTTCTTTCTCAGAGCATCTCCTGTGAGTGAGCTGTCACTGAGATGTTTGCATCCTGCCTCCATCCAGCAGGGTAGGGAGTGGACCCTTCACAGAAGCACAATGGGCATGGAGGCACCTTGTGCCAAACCAGCCTCCAGGCCATCTTCCAGATGGGCTTTGTTGGGGCCCCCAGGGACCAGCAGCAACCTGCCTGTGATGGGTGAGAAGATGCCTCTAACAACTCTCATTTGTCATACGCTTAGTGTGTTCCTTTCCTGCCACAAACTACACGGAGATCCCTTCTGGGTTTTTTTTTTTTTTTCTTCTACTCTGTGTTCTTAAAAAACAAACGTCATTGTAAAACAGAGTATTGTATGGTTTCTTCTGAAGCAGGAAGGGCTGCAGGCGCTCACGGCTGCTCACAGCTGATTTCACATTTCTGAAAAACCCCAGTACCAGGCCTCCTTTACACAAAGTGGTGGGGTGGGGGTGGGGGGGGAGCTGATGGCCTTAGAGGGAGGGGCTTTCCATGCAGAGGTTACAAGAACCCGACATCAGACAACAGCGAAACTGGGAGTGAGGAGGATCCCGCTGAAAACACCATGCCAACAGCGCCTGCTGGCTACATACACACCCACCACTGAAGTCTCAGTTCTGCCTTTGCTCCATTTCAGACAGCCTGAGGAGACCCAGGTGACAGAGACAGACTAGAGAGGTGGGGGAAAGGGGCACTTACACCCCCAGGCTCTCTCTGTTAGATTCAAGTGCCAAGGACTTCAACTCTCCAACAGAGAGGCTCATTGAATTCTTGATCCACAGCTGAGTAATTTACAGCCTCAGTTTTCTCTTCTGTAAAATGATATAATCATAGGATCCATCTCAAAGGGTTGCTGTGGGTATTAAATGACATAATGCACTTAAAGTGCTGAGAACAGTAGGTACTATCAACAGAATATGGTGTAGCTGTTCCAGAATGGCTCTTAAATGCTTTCAAGTTTCTTTTTTTTTTTTTTTAATTTTTTTTTTTCAACGTTTATTCATTTTTGGGACAGAGAGAGACAGAGCATGAACGGGGGAGGGACAGAGAGAGAGGGAGACACAGAATCGGAAACAGGCTCCAGGCTCCGAGCCATCAGCCCAGAGCCTGATGCGGGGCTCGAACTCACGGACCGCGAGATCGTGACCTGGCTGAAGTCGGACGCCTAACCGACTGCGCCACCCAGGCGCCCCCGCTTTCAAGTTTCTAAAGCATTCTGACCTTCCAAATTACAATTTCCTGGGAAATTTTCACCTAAGTAGTGGGGTGGACAGGGCAGAAACCAGCCTATAGTGAAAAAGCCTTTCTCGCAAGCCAGAGCTGAGCAGGTGTGGCCTCAGTAACTTGCACAAGGCTCATGGCTCAGCCAGCTTCCCACTTCTTTCTGGGTGAAGGGATTCCTTCCTGGGAACCTCCATTGCTCACTTGCTCATGACATCCACAGGCTGTAAGTTTTCCCCACGGGGGTCCCCGGCCTTTGGGGCTAATCCTGTCCTGGATAGAGCCTTCTTGTCCTGGAAGAACACACAAGATGGCATCAGGAAGCAAGCAGCTTCTGACCCTTCCATGAGTCCAGTCTCCCGGAGCTCTGAGGGGAACCCAGGCTCAGATCTCCTCCCACCTCCACACCTTCAGGGCCTGCAGAATCCTCAAGAACCCTGGTGGTCCTGGCTCAGCTGGACCCCAGCACAGAGCAGTAAGGCTCCGGCCTGTACCTAGAGCCTGCCTGGCCAGGGGCTCCTCATCCTGGGTAGCCTGGGGAGGACAGCAAAACAGATGGAGGGAGGCCAGAGGGCAGGTGCCTCACCCAGAGAGTGTGTGAGTCAAGGCCAGTTAGGGAGGGAGGGGCAGAGGTGGAGGAGCACTAACTGGCCAGAAGAATGGGGAGGACAGATGAGAAATCCTCCCGTGCTACTGAGTTCCTCTCTGTAGTTTTGGGCCATGCTAGTCAGCCTCTATAGAACGTCCAGGGTTTGTGCACCTTCTCTTCATATCCCTGTGGAAAAAGCATGTCCTCTTGAAATCTGCTTGTGTGGGAGAGATTTTGCAACCTCCTAGTGGCTTTGTCACCTGTAGAAAACTACAGGTTAGCTAACAAACCAACTTGCTTATCAGGTGATTGGAGCCAGATTGTAGGCCTTGAGGTGGGGAAGTCCTATCTTGCATGGCTTCCTTCCTTCTTCCCTTGGCTGGGCCCCACACAGCCTCCCCACACTGGGGACACATCCGCTGATACCTAGATCCTTCTCATCTTCCTGGAGTACAAGGAACATGAAGTTTCTGCTCCAGAGACTGACTGGATGGAAAACACCTACATTCCCAGGGCCTTGAGACAGTCTGTTCAAGCCTGGCTTCTTGGGGGAAACTGAGAGGGCAGAGAGATCAGGAGTGTTTCTATGTTGCTCTGTACTCATCAAGCACACCCTCCTGCTCACAGGGCCCCTACCAAGCAAGAACTGAAGGAGAGACTATGTGACGGTGCCACCACACAGCGGGTGCCCCATGGGTGTTCTTCCTTGAGGCCCAAAGCCCAGTACAGCCTGATGTTCATCAGTATTGGTGGCACCTTAGAATGTCTCCATCTGACTTTTAATAGTGACTTACATGCTTGTGGAATGCTGTTTGATTTCTTTAAACCACTATGACCTGTTTTTTTTCAGATTCCCAGCCTATTTCGAGTGGTCATTGGACCTTTTTTATATTCAGAAAACGGGTCTGCCTTCTCTCATTTCCTAATGGCCTCCGCATCCCACCCAGCACATACGAACACTAAGCCTGGAGTCAGGCCATTTCTCAGGACACAAGAATAAAGAGGAAGGTCAAAGGCCAGGTTTCTATTCCCTTCTCCTCGAAGTTGTTCAGTTGCTGGCGCCCTGGTGGCAGCCGCCCTGCCAAACCCAGGAGTCAGGCACACGCCTCCTGTAGTCAGGGCCTGAGTGGAACACGGTGCCCAGCCCCCACCCTGGGTGCTGTCTCACGTGTAGGAGCGCCATGGGGATTTTCCATCTTACAGCCCTGTCGGCTCCTCCTTAAATAGATCATCACCCGCCACTGACACAGGCCTGGGCTGGGCAAGCTTTCCTGCAGGTCAGCATGGGTGGTTCAGGCAGTGCCTGGGCCTGCTCAGGCCCTGGCTTCGCCCTCTGCTGCTCAGTAGGGTGGAGGAGGGGTTCAGCGCCCCAGATATCCCTCAGCCCAGTGTTCAGGCCAAGGCTGTGTTCCCCCACAGCCTCTACCTCTGCCCAGGCCTGTTTCTTCCTGGCCTCCTGCTCTCTTGCTTCTTTCGGCTTTCACTCTGGAAGGCTCCCAGCTCTTCCAAAAAACCCCCTCCAGGAAATTTGCTTGTTGCCACCAAATAATGCAAATGTGCTCCTGGGACTGCTCAGGCAGCTGCAATGTCTGTCTCTGAGAGACCCGGGAAAGGAGGACAAGACAGACCCATGTTCCTCAGTGCCCTCGGCGACCACACCCACGGGGCCAAGAACTCACAGCAGGGCCACGTGGGGACCAGACAAAAGCCTTGGCTTTGCGTGTAAGGGAACAGAGCTCAAACCAGAGACCTCTCCGATGTTCTGAGGTCCTTTTTGTCTGTTTAGTATATAAAAATGGGAGGCATCTGGGTGGCTCAGTCGGTTGAGCATCCAATTTTGGCTCAGGTCACAAACTCACGATTCGTGAGGTCAGGCCCACGTCGGCTCTCTGCTATCAGCTAGTCAGTACAGAACCTGCTTCGGATTCTCTGTCCCCCTCTCTCTCTGCCCCTCCCCTGCTTGCGCTCTCTGTCTCTTGAAAAATAAAGAACATTTTTAAAAATTATATATATAATAAAGTTTTATATATACATTATATATATTATATAATTATATATATATATGGTTTGTATAAAGTTTGTGTTCACGTTTAGCCTTTATCTCTGTTTAATTTAAAAGCATCGTCCTGACCAGAGCAGAAAGTGGAGACATGTGAGCAAACACCTGTAAGTCCCACAGTCCTGGGTCGTGACTCATGCAGTGACACACAAGAGCGCTGGTCGTCTAGGGGTAAGGGCCAGGACCTGGTGAGGGCCGCGCAGTCATGGCAGCCAACCCTCCTCCTCTCGCAGCTGCTGCCTCTTGTGATCAGGTCATGATTGCTCAGGAGAGGAATGGAATCCTAGGGGCTCTGGCTCCTAATTAAGGCGAGGTAGCAGGAACACTCACTGAGCATCTACTGTGTACCAGGTCCTCAGACTGGTGCTTGAAGTAAACGTTACCTCCACCGACTGTCTCTCGAGAGCAATCCTATGAGGTGGATGTTGTCATGCTTATTTGACAGATGGGATTCTGAAGCTCAAAATGATTAGCAATTTGCCCAAGGACACACAGGTGGTAGACGATGATTCAAAGCCAGGTCTGTTTGGAATTCAATGGCCATCAAGTCTTTCCACAGGCAGCTGTTGCCCAGAACACACAGCCTTGTCTTACAAAAGCCAGCACAGTTCATCCTATTCTCGCCCAGCTCCCGACTCCAAGTCTTGCAGCATCCTGACGCCTCCAACAGGGAGCCCAGAGCCTCCCTTGAGGCCCGTAGAAGACACAGGTATGAATTGGCTCAGCTTTCTGAAATGGCCTTTCTGGAGTGGTAGTTAACAATAATAAGGTAGGCGAAGCTGTCCCATTTTCACACTGAGCCCTCCAAATTAGGGTGTTGACCCAATGAGATATAAGGCCAAATAAGAAGCAAGTCAAAGTAAACTTGCCTTACAATTTCAAAGTGTAATTTGCTCGTGTTGGATGGTAATAGGCAGCTAAAGTTATTCATTGTGGTCAGTGATGTGGATCTCACCAGCCAGAAGTCAGGGAGGAATTTGGGGCTCTGGGGCTGAGCCTGTGAACCTATCTCCTATTCAGGCAGGGCAACCCTTCTTAACCCCCAGCTTGGCAGCTCTCATGGGAGAAAAGCCACAGGCTACAGCTTGGATCAGAGCTGGGAAGGGACGAGAATTATCAGGGCAAAAGCTCTGCCTCCCACAAAGTCTAGCAAGTCGTAACATAGGCCTCATTCTGCCCAGCCCCCCAAACGAGGGCCTTAAGGGCAGCCCCACAGTCCAGGCGCTTACCTCCCCAGGGCTGCAGTTCAGGATTTAGGAAACAATGGGCTGCAGGTGAGTAAGAATCTTGAGGCCCTAAAATTTATGCAAACGAGGCCCATCTGCTCCCAGGTAAGCGCGATGTGCCTCTACTATGTCAGTCTCTGACCCTGGAGAGGGGTGGCCAGTTGAGGGCAGCATCCTTGACCTGCCTGAGGTCCTCCTTGGGCCTCTCCACCCCTCTGACTCTCCTGCCAACCAGGATACTCACCCCTGCCTGTGGCATGTGTAACCTAACAGCTGTGGGGTGAGCAGAGAAGTAAAGCTTTGATGCCACCAGGTTCTTAGCAGCTGTGAGCTCTCTCTACTGCTTGGTGGTTTCAAGCCTTTCTTGTGGGATATTCATCTTTGTCCACTGACAACATCACCATCAGCTGAGTGCTGGCGGTGGGGAAGGACTTACCTGAAGGTAAAATGCATTCATCTTTGAGGTCCCAGACCGAGGCCACCACAAATCCTCACGTTTGCTTTGTTCAGGCTGTTTTTCTGGTGGAAAAAAACATTATTGAGAATATGGAGGAGGGGGCTTTCATTTATGTGTCAGAGCACAGATAGAGCAGGTGGGAATGCCAGCAAGAAGCCCCCCTTCTGAGATCTTGTGGTGGCATGAGGGGGGAGGCGGGTACTGATATGGACCAAAGGAAAAGTCTTGGGGTCTCTGGAGCTGCCATGCCCCATAGTGAGCCACCAATTCCCAGCCTCTCTGGTGACTTCTGTGCCATGTAGGCCCAATTTCCAGGGCTCTGGACCCACCAGCTACCTGCATCAGTATTGCCTGGGTACTTGTTAAAACTGCGCCTTCACGGGTCCCACCCTAGACATTCTGATCTCAAAGGAGGGGAAGAAGCTCAGGGAATCTTCATGCTAACAGTCCCCTCTGTCCCCAGGTGAATTTTGCACCCTCAAGTTTGAGAACCATTGCCCCTCCTACTCAGGCCAGACCCAGACCAGGGGCACCTCTATACAAAGCCTGTTTCCTCTTCCCTAGCCAGCTCCTCCCTCCCTGAATTTCTGTGTTCATGGCCAGACATTCAGTAAGAGCGGCATCTCTCAGTATCCTGGTGCTTTCTACAGACAAACGAGTGGCCAGGCCTGAGGAGAAGGAGCCCCTCCCTAGAGCCCTGCCCCCTTCCTGTCACCCTGCCTGGACCTTGCCCTATGGAATTCTGGCCAGGCTGACGGCCTGGGAAAACCCCGTGAGAGCCTCAGAGGTGGCAGGAGGAGGGGGGACCATGGAGGTCTGGGAATGCATCCTTTTCTTGGGTGCTCTCTGACCCTCCGGGTGGAGGCCTTGGGCCTCTCCTCTCAGGGTGCCCACTGCACCCCATTCCAGCACACTCCTGTGACCCTGCTCTGCACCTCTGTGCTGGGTAGGCCTCCCCCTTGTGGGCCTGCAAGTTTGAATTCATCTTTCAAAACCAACCTCGACTCCCTCACCTTTTCTATGAATCCCTCCCGCCACCCTGACAGAGACCTGATGTCTCCCTCTCCCATGGTGCCTGCGAGGTGGCACGTCTTTCATGTCTGTGAGCCCTCTTGTCAGCAAAGGCTCCCTGAGGGCCTCTCCTCTGTGAGCAGCTGCAGCTTGGAGTAAGTGTGCAGGGAAGCGGGTTCTTCTGGATTTGGTCTGGAGGTAGTTCAGGGTTTGTTTTACATCTGCCAATGATTTGGGTAGGTTTCTTATGATCTTATTTCAGAAGTGAAGCAGGACCGTGGGGCACCTGGGTGGCTCAGTTGATTAAGTATCTGACTTCTGCTCTTGTCATGATCTCTCAGTTAGCGAGTTTAAGCCCCACGCTGGGTTCTGGGCTGACAGCTCGGAGCATGGATCCTGCTTTGGAATCTGTGTCTCCCTTTCTCTCTGCCCCTCTCCCAGTCTCTCTCTCTCTCTCTCTCTCTCTCTCTCTCTCTCTCTCTCTCTCTCTCTCAAACATAAATAAACATTAAAAAAAGAAAAAGTGAAGCAGGACCAGCTCAGTTACACCTTCAACACTCACACAGGCCAATTGCTCTCCATTGTGGCATGCTATTTGCTCCCTGGGGCTTATTTGCAATTTGCAATTATTTTGTTGTTTTCTTGCCTTTTCGTCCATCTTACCCACTAGAATGTGAGTGGTGATGTGGTGCAACCGCTTCCCTGCTGAGTTCAGAAACAATGCTGAGTGAGACCCAGGAGGTGGTCAGTTAATGTTTGCTGAAGGAGTGAATAGGGCTTTGAGATTAGTTTTCGTAAATCTAAACATTCTTGTGCATTATGTAATGATAGGTATGAAATTAAATCATTGGTCTTGCTCCAGTGTACTTGACTCCCGGCCTTGGCTTCCACAGGCTCACTCCTCATCCTGATTCTGTGTGACCCAAGCCACTTGCGATGACGTCTGATTGGTTCAGAGGTGACTCTGCCACAGTGGCAAAAGCTAGAACGCAGGCAGGGAAGATGTGGAAGCAACCGGTCTGGGGAGGAGGAGAGGGATCTGGGTTTTCTCAGCCAGAGGCCTCAGGCTACTCTGCAAACCTGCTGGTCACCTCCTGGGCCGAGAGTTTACCAACCCACCACACCAGGTCAGATGTGCAGACCTGAAAGCATCACCCCATCCTCTGGGGAAGGACTCCCAAGGCCGGCAGATACCCAGTGTACAGGGCTCGCCTCTGATGAACAGCCTCCTCTGACTCTGGCCTGGTGGGCACCAGATACCAGCCAGCACCAGGCCTTTGTGTGATTTGGAAAAAGGTGACCCATCATTCAGATGGACACAACCCAGCACCATCTGGGTTAGTCCCCACTCATGCCTCAGCCCACACCTGCACAGTTGTACACAGCAGCCTTGACCCCAGGAAAGTCCCCAAGATTTGTAGGAAAAGGAAAGGCAGACACAGTACATTCTCCATCAGGCCCCTTCTCTGGGCCTTCCCCAAGCATTCCATCCCCTTTTGGTTCTACCATATCCCAGCTGGGTGAGGCTTGGACCCCTTCAATAGGACCCTGAACCCTGGGGGTGCCACACTGGCCCCACATCCAAGGATTCTAAGTCAGGTTGCTAGCTGGAGCCAGCACTGCCTGGGCTGTCCCACCTGGCTCCCCTTCAAGGCCTGACTTGGGCTCCTGCCCACACCTCCCCACCCTCTGTCCCCACACCTCCCTTTAGTGTTTACCACACAGAAGGAGGCGAGGCGAGTGAGCTGGGAAACTCCCGGCCACTGCTGCCGCCAGCTGAGTATAATTAGCTCCACTGCTCCCACAGAGGCGACACTGTGTGCTTGCCAAGCCCCTGCCTTCCACAGCTTGTTGGCAGCTACCCAGGGCAGTCGAGCCTCCCAGCCTGCCTCCACTGGGGGAAAGACAAGAGCTGAGAACAGAAGAGGGGAACAGAGCCAAGATGGGGGGGGGGGGGCGGTGAGGAGCTTGAGCTTAGGGCTGAGTCCTGGAGCCCAAGGGAACCCTCAGAGTGGCTGTCTCCCCAGAGTCACCTCCTTGTTCCTTGGCCCCAAGCCCTTTGCTCACAGCCATCCTGGGCACTGTGCAGGGGTGTGGCAGGAGATGCATCTCTGGGCATCTCTGGCCAGCAGCTGCCCTTGTTGGCCGGGGCTTTCCACAACAGAAACCTCCTGGGCTGCTGGGGGCTGGCCATAGGGGCCTCAGCTGTCCCACATGATGTGTTTCAAGTGGTTTTGCTTTTGAGGAACCTGCTGCCCAGGACTTGAAGGGCCTCCCCTGCCCCATGCATGTCCCAAGGATTCCACTGGCCATAGCCCCATTCTCTACAACCCTCCTGGCTTCTACCTACTTGCTGCTGGCCCTGGGTTCCCGTGGCCAAGGAGAGTTGAGCACGCGCTTGAAATGCATCAGCCCTCACCCTAGAGTGATCCCAGGCTCTGCTGGAACTTTAGAAGGCAGACAGAGCCAGGGGATGCTCCATAAATATGTGCTGAATGAAGGAAATGGCCAGAGCTGCCGAAGTGTCTTTGATACTATGGCCTAGCCCTGTCCTCTCCACCAGGAACAGGCATGGATCACTCAGAAGTTTCATTTGAAAATTTGAAAATGGCCATTTGATTCCAGAGACAGCCTTCTTACAACCAAGGCTGCTTCAGGCAAGGGACTTGACCCCTGTGTGAGGAGCAGCCTGCGACTCACAGGCATCATAAGTCATCCATGCGACACTAGAAGAGACTGCTGACTACTTGATCTGTATTCTTACTGATAAATATCCCATCTACCCAGCACTGGCCTTGCAGACAAGAATCAGAAACTTCCGGTCTGTGGCCTTTTGGCCTCCTTACCAGCATGCCTTTCTGTGTACCTGAATGGAAGGGGCAGTCACTTTCTTTATGGTTTGTCTTCTCCCTTATGTCTAGTTCATTCTGAACTTTGACATTCGAGGAAGGACTGTAAAGAGCAAAAGATAGATGATCTAGGATCTTCTGTTCTTATGCTGTCTCAGCCCCTGAGGATTCAGCACAGACAGATGATGGTCTCAGGTGGTTGACAAGTTATCCACCAGGTATCCTGGAAATATGCTAAGGGATATAAAAGCGTGTCTGGATTAATGTTCTGCCCAGGGTCTGCCTGCTTGGGAGAAGTCTCAGGGACTGTAACGAAGGATACAATGCCTCCTATCAGCCGCTCAAGTAGAGGACAGAACCTCACCTCGGAAACAGGGCCAGAATCAGAGGAAGTGTGGTACTGTGGCCTTGGCATCCTCCGTTCTGGGCACAAGGGAGACATCGAGCCTCAGACACAGGTCTTGACTCAAGAATGATCTCAATATCACCCCCACTCTTGGGAGGCAGGTAGTGTAACTCTAATGCTGACAGAAAAGGTTTCTTCCCCACTGCTTGGCTTCCCTGGAGCTGCCAAAGGGACCAGCGTATCTCCAACCTCTCCCTCTCCTGGGCCCCCAACCCAGGCACCCACCAGATCCTGCCAGTTCTCTTTACCGGCCCTCAGGCTTCCTTCCCTTTCTTTCCAGACCCTCCCAAAGAAGATGTCACCTTGAGCCCCTGAATGGTGACACTGACACTACTCGCTTCCCTACCGTCCTCTTACCCCTCAGTGAGATAAATCTCCTTAAAGCCTGAGTCACATCACTCTCCTGTCCTAAACCCCAATGGGCACTGTACCGTCTCTTGAGGGAAATCCTCTCCTCAGCCTTGGGTCAAAGGCTTTCCCACATAGTCCAAACCATCTTTCAAGCTCATCACTGGCACCTCTTCTCATTGGTTTATTTGTCCTTGAAATACACCATTTGTCCATCCACTCACTCATTCATTTATATTTACCATGAATGGAGACTGATAGGGATGAAAATCAGCTTTCATTTTTTTTTAATTAACTAATTAATTTTGAGAGAGAGAGAGCACACACACAGCGGGAGAGGGGCAGAGAGAGAAGAGAGAGAATCCCAAGCAGGCTGTGAGCTGTCAGCACAGAGCTTGATGTGGGGCTCTCATTCACCAACCAGGAGATCACGACCTGAGCCGAAATCAAGAATCAGATGCTCAACTGACTGAGCCACCCAGGCACCCTTCATTTGTCAGTTTGTAAAGAGACAGGGGCAGGAAGCAAGGACGTGGCCCATGTGTCCATTGACAGATGCTGATATATGGCCTGGCCATTGTCTTTTACATTTTTTAAAGTATTTTTGACTAACAAATTGATTTTATTATATTGGTGCTCTTGTAAAATAATGTATCTTTAATGTTTATTTATTTATTTTGAGAAAGAGACAGAGTGCAAGCAGGGGACGGGCAGAGAGAAGGAGAGGCAGAGTCCCAAGCAGGTTCCACACCATCAGAACACAGCCAGATGTGGGGCTCAAACTCATGAACTGCAAGATCATGACCTGAACCGAGATCAAGAGTCTTAACCAACTGCCCCACCCAGGCGCCCCTAAAATAATGTATTTAAAAACTATTTTCAAAAATAAGGTTGTTTTCTCTGTGCAGCGAGGTGGTTTTATTAAAGCACGGGGACATGACCCATAGGCAGAAAGAGCTGCTTCAAAAATAAGATTATTTTATTTTATACTTAAAATTTTTTTAATGTTTACTTATTTTTGAGAGAAAGAGAGGCAGAGCGCAAGCAAGGGAGGGGCAGAGAGAGAAGGAGACACAGAATCTGAAGCAGACTCCAGGGTCTGAGCTGTCAGCACAGAGCCTGACGCAGGGCTTAACTCACAAACTGCGAGATCATGACCTGAGCCAAAGTTGGACACTCAACTGACTGAGCCACCCAGGAGCCCCGACCATAATATTTTTAAATGAGATTTACCCTCTGTATAAGGGTTAGGAAGCTCAGAGAAATTCTGTAAACAGAGGGTATCCTTAATTCTGCAATTTTTGTACTGCAATTTGTAAATCTTTCTTGGGCTCTGAGTTTCTAAAGGAACACTTGGCAGCTGGGAGGGCTGTCATGGTGAGTGCTTGCTGAGAGTAACTTTTCTTAGCTGTGTGGCCTTGGGCAGGGGCTTCCCCTTCTGAGCTGCAGTCTTTCCTCAGCTGTAAGGCAAGAAGATTCCACCCAGCTGGCACATGTGGTGAGGGTTTCATGACAGTGGATACAGCAGGCCCAGCACAGGGCTGCCTCTGAGAGGTGCTGGATGAGTAGCTCTTTTTGTTACTCCCAGGTGCCGGCCTCACCAGGACACTCACTGCTGCTTCCCCCTTCTCCTCACGGAATGGGCCTGCTCCATTGCACCGGGCCTCAGTAGGAAACACGGAAAGCTTTGGGTCTCACAGGGGAGGCTGTAATAAGTAAGTCACAATTCGCATATAGGGTTTACCACGTGCACGGCACTGTTCTAAGCACTGTACATGGATATTAAATTTAATACTCCTACCAGCCTATCGGAGAGGTACAATTATCCCTGTTACAGATCAGGATGCCTAAGGCCACCCAGGCAGTCAGTAGCAGGCTGGTGCCTGGGTTTGCAAGCCGTCGCAGAGACGGTCCCTTTGTCTCACCAGATCCTCTCCTCATCCTTTGCCACCCTGCACTGTGTCCAGAGCAAGCTGACCCACGTGACCGATCCTGCCTTGACAGGTGCACCTGACCTCCGGCTGCCTTTCGGTGTTGGCCAATGGGGAGCCCATGAGACACTAAAGGAAGGGAAAAGATGGAAGTCAGGAAGACCCTCCCTGTAGGGTCACCCAGGCCAGCTGTGACCCGGGAAGGAAGGTCACAGCCTCTGTCAGGCAGCCTCTTGCAATGATTCTCTCCTTCCTAATTCCAGTAAGTAGTATGAGTAACTGTTGCTTTTGACCCCAGGGTGCTGCACTGTCCACATGCTCTCTTTCCCCCCTTTACATCTTTATAAATAGTTCTTGTGAAGGGGCGCCTGAGTGGCTCAGTTGGTTAAGCGTCAGACTTTGTCTCAGGTCAAGATCTCATGGTTCGTGAGTTCGAGCCCCGCGTCGGGCTCTGGGCTGACAGCTCAGAGCCTGGAGCCTGCTTCGGATTCTGTGTCTCCCTCTGTCTGCCCCTCCGCTGCTTGCACTCTGTCTCTCACATTGTCTCAAAAAAAAAAAATAAACATTAAAAAAAAAAATTAAAAAAAAAAAAAGTTCCTGTGTAAGTGAGCCAGCCACAGCCCTGTACTGCTCATGGCTACCCATCCGGCAAGGCTTAGCTTGTTTTGGGGTCTTATCAGTCTGCTGCCTCATTTATTTTTCATTTTTCTTAATTATTTTTTGAAAAGATTTAAATGGGCACAAAGGGATGTATAGTAAAATTCTCCCTTCCTCTCTCTCTCGAACACCCTGCTCTCCCCACAGGCAACTGATGAAATGTTTGGGAGTATTTTTATTGTGGTTAAATATATATAAGATTTGCCATTTTGATAATTTTTAAGTGTACAATCTGTGACATGAAGTACATTCACACTGTTGTACAGCCACCTGCACCATCCTTCTCAGCACTTTTCCATCTACCCCAACTGAAACTCTGTACCCATTAAACATGAACTCCTTGAAGTTGTTTCTCAGTGAATTTCTCCAGAGACATTTTACACATATTCAAGCAAATGCACATAAATAAAAACATGAATGGTAGCTTCTTTTATACACCGTTGGCATCTTGCTTTTTTCATTTAGTGATACATATTGGATGCCATGTCACATCAATAAATAATGCAATTCTCACCCTTCTGTTCAGCCTGACCTTGTATGGATAGTCCCTATATGATTCGGTCTTCCCACCCTGATGGAAACTGAAGGTGTGTTCAATCTTTGCATAGATAGCTGCAGTTTGTTGCTAAGCTCCTGTTTCCTTTCCTGACTCATTACCCTGCATCTCCCACTCTGCATCCCTACAAGGGAAACCAACCACTGTTGTGACTTCAGAGCCTTCCAGTCCTCCAGTTTCCTGACTTGCTGTTCCCTCTCAGGAAACTAACTGTTCCTTCACCTCTGGCTCTGCAGTGAGCCCAGCCCACGTCTCCTGGGCCCAGCACCCTCCCTGGTGGCCTATGTTTCAGATGTGACAAACCACAATGACACAAGGTAATGGAAGAGGGCATCGGTGGCCCCCGTAGCATCCATGGGTGGGGTTGCCTTCCTCACACTGGCTCGTGGGGAGCACCTCACCTGCAGGGGCAGGGAGCCTGGCTGGCATCTGCTGATGTGAGGAGCTCAGCACGAGGTTTCCAAACTTGAGTCAATCCCAGCTGAACTTGCTGGCACCTACTCGAGGGGGTGTGGCTGCTGATAGCCTGTTTATCTTTCCACCCACACCCAGCACTGCTTTTCCTCCCTAACACTGCCATTGCCATTTCCAACTTCTAGTTAAAAAAGGAATTGTAGGGGCGCCTGAGTGGCTCAGTCGGTTATGTGGCCAACTTCGGCTCAGGTCATGATCTCGCGGTCCGTGAGTTCGAGCCCCACGTCGGGCTCTGTGCTGACAGCTCAGAGCCTGGAGCCTGTTTTGGATTCTGTGTCTCCCTCTCTCTGACCCTCCCCCGTTCATGCTCTGTCTCTCTCTGTCTCAAAAATAAATAAACATTAAAAAAAAAAAAAAGAAAAAAAAAAAGAATTGTAGAAAAAGGAGAAACAAGATGGTAGAGAACACACCCTCCCCTGGGGGGGGGGGAATATATATATATATATCCTATATATCATATATATATATATATATATATATATATATATATATATATATCATATATATATCTCCAGATTTATGCTAGATATAGGGCAGGGTCAATTATAAAAAATGCTTTTCACATTATACTACTACTAATAGCACATGTTTTAGAAATATGCACATGATGCCTTTGTAGCCCTCACCCTGCTGTGAGGTAAGTACATACTGGGTTTTTTCATTACTGATGAAGAAAGAAACTCAGGGAAGTCAAGGGACCAGCCAGTCAATGCCAGAGGTGGGGCTGGACCCTCTTTCTGACCTCGAATCTCCACTACTGTGGACATTTCCCAGAGTTCAGCCTGCAGTCCCTAGGGAAGCTTGCTGGTGGATAGTGTTGCTCAGATGCTACCGAGGAAAAGATTAATTAACTTGAAAGAACTGGAGACAGTAAGCCGCTGGGGGTAATGGGCACAGATGTGAGGTAACAGGGTCAGCAAAACTAGATCAGATTACAGGCTGAGCCCCTCGAGAATGTTGGAGGGAACAACTAGAAATGGCTGGAAGGCTGGAGACCAGCTAAAGGTATGTATGCATGGTCCTGAGAGCTGGCCCTGCCCAGAAAAGAGAAAGACTTCCCAGAAGGGACCTTGTCCTCACCAACAGAAGGCTTAAAGGTAGAGGTTTTTTAGCTAGAGGCAAAGTAAAAATGGAACCAGGAGTACAGTAGGGATGGGATTCATGAGGAATGAATTCAGTTGTATTCACCTCCTCCCTGGCTCCTCCCTCCAACATCCCTTCCTGAGGGCCTGAGGTCTGAGGTCATCTCACGCTATCCAGCCCCCTAGCCCGCAGGAACAGCAAAAGTAGGAATGGAGACTACGGGAGACAAACTTGGGTGAGGAGCCCTCATCTGCCGACAGTGCTCTCTGGAGAAAACCTTCTTTCACCCTGGCATTCTGAGGAATGCCTTCAGAAGAAAGCAGGAACTGAGGACGGTATTTGGGGACCCCTCTCACTGATGCCCCACCTTCCTGGCCTCTTGGAGAGCACCAAGAACTAGGACAAGCTGGCTTGGTAAAACCAGCAGGTGCTTCAATGCCATACATCCTGAGTGCCCAGATGTGCAAGGCCCATGGTCTAGATGCCACAGAGGATAGCAAGATGGGCCAGCCCCCACCCACAAAGAGGGCACAGGCAACCACTCAACCCACAGCAGCCTCAGATGGTATCAGAGAGGGCCTAAGAGAGAACAGACCCCCAGCAATGAGGGGTGTGGCTGAGACTTGCTGGGAGAGGCTGGGGAAGTTCACAGGGTTTCACACCTGGCTGCTTTCTCCTGGGGTTCCTGACAAGTTTTGGCCTCTCCCTCTCCAGGAACCACACACACACACACACACACACACACACACACACACACACTTCTGACCATTCTGTGTGTGCTGCCTCAGGGAAAGGACGTGAGACAGAAACAGAAGAAAAAGTATGGAAAGAAAGTCTTCCTGACCTCTGAGTTCCAGAATTATAAGTCCACAGAGGAATGGAAAACACAGGAATAGATGTGAGAGCTCCTTGATAAGGAATAGCAAGGCTTGCCAGTCTGGGCTTGGGAAGAGGGCAGAGGTGAGGGGTGTCCTGAGATATACGTGGATGTTGTTGAGGTCCTGAGAAAGAAACCCTGCCTGGGTTTCCTAGGCGGAACCCAGAGGAAGTGGCAAAGGTCCAGGTTAGAAATGGCTGTGGCGTGTCAGGCAGATGGGTCTCTGCCTCGCTGTGGGTGGCAGAAAGAGTTCTGTGTAACTGGTAGTGTAGGGGTATGGAGGAGAGAGCAGACATGGAGGGATCCTGTGGACAAGAAGTGACAGCCCAAAGTGACCAGCCAGGGAATCCCAGTAGATGCCAGCTGACCAGCTAGCCTGGAGAATTGAAGGTGCTCCATCTGTCCTTTCGTGTACTGAACTCAGGACCATCCCAGGAACTTTGAGGGGACGAGAGGACCAGCTGATCTTTGAACTGATGACAAGATGTGTCTGCCCCCTCAGGGGGATGGGAGATGAAATATAGAAATGAGAAAATCGATTATTGCACACCCAAATATGTATATTGAAATTCTAACCTGCTGTAAGACAGAATCTATAAGGGCAGCATGTATATTTTTTTAAAAAAGCCTACCAACAAAAGACAAACAATGAACTGGGGGGAAATTATTATACCATATATAACAAAAATACTAATTTCCTTCATATATGAAGAATGCTTCTAAATCAGTAAGATAAAAACTGGCAACATATGGGATAATTCATAAAGGATATAAGTAGTTCACAGAAAAAGAAATATAAATGACTTCTTGCCACTTGAAATATATCCCTCAGGGTGCCTGGGTGGCTTGGTCAGTTGAGTGTCTGACACTGGATTTTGGCTCAGGTCATGATCTCATGGTTTGTGAGACAGAGCCCCACATCAGGCTCTGCACTGACAGGGTGGAGCCTGCTTGGGATTCTCTCTCTTCCTCTCTCTCGGCCTCTCCCCAGCTAGTGCTCACTCTCTCTCTCTCTCTCTCTCTCTCTCTCTCAAAATAAATAAATAAACTTAAAAAAAAAAAAAAGGAAATACATCCCTCAACCATAATGAGGGAAATGCAAATTAAGATTATAATGAGATACCATTTTCACCTATCAGCTGGGAGGAGGTTTAGAGGTATAACGGAGCTGGATGCTGGTGAGAGAGGACAGGGAGATAGCCTCTCTCATGACTGTTGACGGGAGGGTAAATTGGCACAGCCCCTTCGGAGAGCAAATTGGCAATATCTATTGGAATTAAAGTACACCATTTTCTTTGACCCTGAAATTCCAGTTTAAAGAATTTACCCTGCACGTATAACCCCACAGGTCCACAAGGATGTTCACAGTAGCATTCTTTCTAGTGGCAAAAAAAAAAAAAAAGGAAAAACCCAATATCTATTAAAATGAGACTAGATAAGCAATAACACATCAGTGGAATACCATGTGGCCATTCAAAATGACAGATTTGTGTAGGCTGATGTGGAAAGATCTTCGAAATACACTGGTAATTAAAAATAAAAGCAAGGTGCAGAACACTGTGTAGAGTTTTCTGCCAGTTGCCTTATAAAAAAAGAATGTATAGGGGCCCCTGCGTGGCTCAGTCTGTTGTGCGTCCTACTTCGGCTCAGGGCATGATCTCGCAGTTCACGAGTTTGAGCCTCTCATCGGGCTCTGTGCTGACAGCTCAGAGCCTGGAGCCTGCTTTGGATTCTGTGTCTCCCTCTCTCTGCTCCTCCCCCGTTCATGTGCTTGCTGTCTCTCTCTCTCTCAGAAATAAAGAAACTTAAAAAAATTTTTTTAATAATAAATAAATAAACATTTAAAAAAAGAATCTATATGCAAATATATGCCTGTTTATGCATGGTTATTTCTGAAGAGGCACAGAGGTTAAACAAATACCCATATATTTTCACAGGATAATTGTGTACTGTTTGAATGGTTCGTGTCTGTGGACGTTTCATTTGTATAATGACACTATGAGTTAAAGTGGGGAGCGGGAGTGGAGGAGCAAGGGGAGGAAGGCACAGAAGAGCCTCTGCTGGCCTGAGGCTGAGGGAGGCACGTTTGCGCTAGGGAATGAGCGCTTTCTAGGTGGACAGCCTCAGACTTCAGGAACAGGGGCTGAGTCACAGTCACCCTGGAAACTGTGACAAAAGTCCACAACCTCCCAAAGGCAGGCATTGCTGACGTGTTCTAGAATAGTTTATCCTGGAGGAAGGAGCACCGGAGGGGCTCTAGATGGGGCTGGGAAGGACTAATAAGGAAGTGCCTGCAAGGAGAGATGGAAAATGAGTCCTCTTGTCCCCAGCTGTGCTGTTGTCAGTCTGTCAAAAGAGCTTCCATTTCTCAGCAAAATCTACCTAAGTTCAAAGGTGAGGTCAGCAAAGAGTTTTAAAAGAGTCGTTTTAGATATCATTTGGAAGGATGCAAATGCTTATACAAGACAAAAGAAGATGAAAGAAGAAATTCAAAGCCTAGTAACAGATGAGCAGTGAGAAAACTAGAAACATAAGTTCAAAGTCAATTCAAATTATTCAAACACGGAGATCCCATCTTCCACTCATCAGATCAGTAAAAATTTGCTAATTTTGTATTTGCTACTATTCAGTACTGGTGAGAGTTTGGGAAAACAGGTGCTCTTAAGCACCACTGGGAAGAGTGAAAAACACTCTTTTTTTCTTTTGAGGACAACTAGGCAGTAACAACATGTTTAATGTGGGTTTGCTCTGATCCAGAAATGTCACTTATGGGAATCTACCCCTGATGCAGGCTGGTAAACACGCATATGTCTTTTCTCTGTCACCTGAGAACCTGAAAAACGACACCATAGTAGCAATAAGCACACTGAGCACCCAGATCTTGGTTTCTAGAACCATTCTCCAATAACAGGGCCCCTTGGAGAACAGACTGACTCTAGGACTGAGAAAGATGAGCCTGGAGCACCTTGGAGTGCTAGAAAGTAAGGAGATAATTACAAATACATTGATAGGCTATGTCAAAGGGTCACAGGAGCCAAATGAAAGAGATCCCGATGGCCTAAGCTGGAAGATTTGGGCAATACAATCAATTGGAGTAGAACCCAAAATATAAAATGAGTCCATATTGATATAAATAAATTAATAAATGGAGAAAAAGAGGCATATCTTTGCAGAACATTTAAAAAATTTTTTTTAAATATTTGAGGCTGACAATAGCACTTTTTTTTAACAATTCAAATCCAAGTTAGTTAACATATAGTGTAATAATGATTTCAGAATAGAACCCAGTGATACATCACTTACGTATAACTCATCCCAACAAGTGCCCTCCTTAATGCTCATCACCCATTAGCCCATTCTCCCACCCAACACCCTTTCAGCCACCCTCAGTTTGTTCTCTGTGTTTAAGAGTCTTACAGTTTGCCTCCCTCTCTCATCTTATTTCTCTTTCCCTTCTCCTATGTTCATCTGTTTTGTTTCTTAAACTTGTGCAGAACAATTTAAAGACAGAAATGCATGCAGAGTCCAGAAATGCTCAAGACAATATCATGGCATTTTCAGAAAAAAAAAATATATATATAGTGTTACTTGTCTATAAACATTTTGCTTATAAAAGCTTCAAAAATCTCAAGCTTCAAAACATATGCAATACAATTTGCAAACGTATACATACATATTATGTGTATGTATACATGTACATGTATATATACGTTTGCAAATTTAAATGCTTAAAAATACACATACACATATATACATATATATACTGTAACTTCAATCCTGGCAAAGTTGTAAGAAACTTAGTATGTACATCCATCGCGGCAAGCAATACAATTTCATACATGCCTTTTGGACAGCGCCTTGGCAATATCCATCAAGAACTAGAAAAGATTTCATACCCCTGAACACGGTAGTTTCTTTCTTTTCTGGCAATTAATTAAATCCAAAAGGAAAGACAGCAAAGAAAGCAAATTGCATTTTTGCTGCTATCTTATTTAAACAAAACTGGAAACTGTCCCACAGGAGGTTACAAAATGATACAGTCACTTGGAGTATTAGTTAAGTACTAAAAAGGATGATTATGAAGACTATATAGGAACATGGAAAACGCTTCTGAGCATTTATGAGAAAGAAGTATAAAGCAAAACATGCAAGTATACTAGAATTTCAACTTTGTAAAAGTCTGCACACGGTGGCTGGAGGCCTGGGAAACTGAGCAGGTATACCGTTGGCGCCTGGACCCTGTCCCTCCCACATCACACACCCAGCCTTTCCTCTCTGCCTTCCAGGGCTCCACAGCAGATGGCTGTGCTCATCGCTTAGTTTACTCCAGGCAAAGAGAGGGTGCTCAAACACATATTTTTGGAAGAAATGTTTTGTCAGCGTTGCCGCGATATTCTGCCACTTTAAAAAATTCTCCTAGGGGCGCCTGGGTGGCGCAGTCGGTTAAGCGTCCGACTTCAGCCAGGTCACGATCTCGCGGTCCGGGAGTTCGAGCCCCGCGTCAGGCTCTGGGCTGATGGCTCAGAGCCTGGAGCCTGTTTCCGATTCTGTGTCTCCCTCTCTCTCTGCCCCTCCCCCATTCATGCTCTGTCTCTCTCTGTCCCAAAAATAAATAAAACGTTGAAAAAAAAAATTAAAAAAAAAAAAATTCTCCTAGGGGGCTCCTGGGTGGCTCAGTTAGTTAAGCATCAGACTCTTGATCTCAGCTCAGGTCTTGATCTCAGGGTCATGAGTTCAAGCCCCGGGTTTGGTGTGAAGACTACTTTTAAAAAATGTAAAAAATTCTCCTAAATATTTACCGGTGAACCTGGATTCAAACTTTAACAGTGTCTGTCAATGTCTTAGTCCCCACTGAGGCCTCACCAAAACCTCCCACGACTCACACATCCTATTCAAAGTTTCCGTTGCTATCACACAGCCACCTACCATCTCTCGAACGAGTGCAAGAAAGCCCCTGTGCGCCTTCAGGCAATGCAGAGGATTTTGAAAGGTCAAACATGACTGCTTGAAACTCAAAAGGGTTTTCCAGGGAGATGTTTGGATCTTTTCTGGAGAATCTAAGAATCAAGACATCTCCCATCTGAGCTAGTTCATTTTCAGTCCAGGGAAAGGGGTGGAGCTGAGGCCCTCTACAGTGTGGCAGGAGCTAGAAGTGGGGCTGGAACCCCAGGGCAGTCCTGTGCCACGGAAGGCAGCTACCTAGAGCAGCGCTGCAAGAGAAATGGAGTGTGGCCGCAGATGTAACTGTAAATGCTCTAGGAGCCACATTAAAAAGAGTGAAAAATAGATGACATTCATTTTAATGTATATTGTTTAATTCAAAATCTCCAGGCACGCCTGGGTGGCTCAGTTGGTTGAGCATCCGACTTCAGCTCAGGTCATGATCTCACACTCCGTGAGAGACACTCGCCCCGCTTCTGGCTCTGTGCTGACAGCTCAGAGCCTGGAGCCTGCTTCGGATTCTGTGTCTCCCCCTCTCTCTGCCCCTCCCCTGCTCATGCTCTATCTCTCTCTGTCTCAAAAATAAATAAGAACATTAAAAATTTTTTTGAATCTCCAAAACATCATTTCACTGTGTAATTGATAACAATTATTAATTGGTATTTATTTTACATGCCTTTCTTTGTACTGAGATCTAGCATATATTTTACTCTTACAGCGTATCTCAATTCAGATCAGCTGTACTTCAAGGACCCAAAAGCCATTTGCGAGCAGAAGCTACCATATGGAACAGCACAGCTCTAGAATTTTTATCTTTTTTCCTTTTCTTTAAAAAAAAATTGTTTTTAATGTTTATTTATTTTTGAGACACACACACACACACACACACACACACACACACGGAGTGTGAGTGGGGGAGGGGCAGAGAGAGACACACACACACAGAATCTGAAGCAGCCTCCAGGCTCTGAGCACAGAGCCTGATGTGGGGCTCGAACTCATGAGCTGAGCTGTGAGATCATGACCTGAGCCAAAGTTGGATGCTTAACTGACTAAGCCACCCAGGCACCCCTCTTCTTTCCTTTTGTGTTTTCTTCCTCCCTCTTTTCTTCCCCCACCCCTTTTCTTCCCCTCCCCCTCCGCCTCCTTCCCTCTTTCCCTCCTTCCTTCCCATTTCTTTCTTCCCTCCCTCTCTTTTTCTTTCTTTCTTTCTTTCTTTCTTTCTTTCTTTCTTTCTTTCTTTCTTTCCTTCCTCTTTCTTTCTTTCTTTCTTTCTTTCTTTCTTTCTTTCTTTCTTTCCTCCTTCCTTCCTTCCTTCCTTCCTTCCTTCCTTCCTTCTTCTTTCTTAGAAAAACAAATCATTCATTAGAAACTAAATATTTTGGGCACCTGGGTGGTTCAGTTGATTGTCTGAGTCTTGATCTTGGCTCAGGTCATGATCTCACAGTGGTGCGTTCAGGCCCTGCATGCTGAACATTGGGATTCTCTCTCTCCCTCTCTCCCTCTGCCCCTCCCCTGCTCATGCACTCTTGCTCTCACTCTCTCCCCACCCCCTCAAAATAAATAAATAAACTTAAAAAAAAAAAAAAACAGAAATGAGACATGTGTCTACTTGCCTACAGCATTCTCCAGGCAGAAAATTCTAGGAAACTTTATTTTCTTTTTTTTTTTAATTTTTTTTTTTCAACGTTTATTTATTTTTGGGACAGAGAGAGACAGAGCATGAACGGGGGAGGGGCAGAGAGAGAGGGAGACACAGAATCGGAAACAGGCTCCAGGCTCTGAGCCATCAGCCCAGAGCCCGACGCGGGGCTCGAACTCACGGACCGCGAGATCGTGACCTGGCTGAAGTCGGACGCTTAACCGACTGCGCCACCCAGGCGCCCCAAAACTTTATTTTCCAGAACTCTCTTCTGTCCAGTGGCTATTTCCCCTTTCGTGCTGTAGCATGCATGTGACTAGTTACTTTCTTTGGGCTTTCTGGTAGCCCTCTGGTTACCAGATCCAGTTACATATCTGGTTACATATCCAGTCCCTATACACCTATTGTCCATGGTTGTAGGTAACAAAGGTGAGCTGTCTCTCTCTACTGAGTGATGGGGGCAGGCTCACGCAGGCCCTTAACTCTTTTCTGGTAGTCTTTAGTATTTGGTGAGGCTCTCCATGTCTGTTTCATGATTGGAGTTGTACTTTGCATTGGAAGTTGGCTGGTGGCCAGAAGTTCTTCTAGCCCGGAGAGTCCCTGCATCCATCTCTGGGCCTGAGGGAATGTTTGAGCCCCAAAGTAGGGGAGCTCACAGAATTAATTACGCAGACTGTCCCATGTCCCTTTACAATCCTGGAAAATTGCTGTGGGAAATCAGCTCCTGAAAAAGAGATCTAGAGAGGAGCACTTTTGAGGAGATGGGAGGGATAGAGAGGAAGAAGTCATCTTTTAGGCATCATTTTCCCAGAAGTCATTACTTCTTTATTTGCATTTCCTTTCATTATCAAAGTTTAAAAAAAAAAAAAAAAGGCGCGATTGCAGTTATGCAATGGTTTATGCAGTTGCTATGAGCCTGAAAGCATTCTCTGGGCTGTGTGTGAGTCGGCATATCCCTGGCTTCCCGCACTCAGGGCGACAGGAGGCACTGGGAATTTCTCAAATGTTCACAAGAATGTCAAGAGGGAGTTCTGAGTAATCATAATTCCTTGAAGTTCTTGTGGGAAAATGCAGTCCCGATTTCCTTTTACAGACAACAGTCTTTGAAAACCGCTTGCCATGAGGGTTTGCATTTGTTTATGGTGCAGAGAATGGTAAAAATGCGCTTCTGTGGAAGGCCCTAGCCAGTGAAAAATCCTCCCATGTGGACGTCACACTTCTAAGCACAGAACAAACTCGAATTCTCCAGCCACCAATGCTTGATGTATTTCTGATCCACGCAGCTCTGGTGTTTTGGCAGTTTATGTGATCAGCCCGATAAAACTGTTGATGTTTCTTGTTGTCTTCTTCTCTTAGAGACCCAAATCTTGGTGTCTCTCCCCTGCCCCTGTTCTCTCCTGCCCCATAGCTATTTCCTGGGCAGAACCTCGGAACCAAGTCTCCAGGATGATAAGCTGGATCTGCCTGTCACATGGCGGGCCAAGGAACCCCCTAGTCACCCCATCCTCACTACTGGGCTCTTGCTGCCCCTAGAAGTCTCTGTCTAGTGTCACACCCTCTCTGGCCTCTGGTCTCAACCAGCCAGGCTGACAATTAGACTAAGTAAGGAGAAGGCAAAGAAAGAAAAAGGAAGAGATAGAAAAAGGATAGAAAAGGAAAGAAAAAAAGCCAAGATGCCTGGGTCGCGCTCTGCAGTGAGGAGTAGTGATGGCAGGAGCTGGTCTAAATGTGGCTGTCCAGCCTGCAGGTGTAACTGAAGATGGAGATTTCAAGATGTGAGGAGATGCATGGGTTGATGGAGACTGCAGTGTGAGGACCTGCCTGCCCACTCTGGCAGGGCTGCCTGACCAGGCCCACTGGTGGCTGCCCACTCCTCCCAGCCTGGCCATGCTGATCTAGCCTGGACTCTAAGCACCTGTCATCAGGCCTTTGTTTTTGTTTTTGTTTTTGTCTTTAAGGAGCAAAATAATAATAATTTAAGAAATCTCTTTTGAGGATCTCAGCCAACACAAACTCTTTATAATTCCAGAAATAGGGGCACCTGGGTGGCTCAGTCGGTTGAGCATCCGACTTCAGCTCAGGTCATGATCTCGTGGTCTGTTAGTTTGGGCCCCGCGTTGGGCTCTGTGCTGACAGCTCAGAGCCTGGAGCCTGCTTCGGATTCTGTGTCTCCCTCTCTTTCTGCCCCTCCCTTGCTCACACTCTGCCTCTCTCTCTTTCTCTCTTCCTCAAAAATAAACATAAAAAAAAATTTTTAATTCCAGAAATAGCCCAGATATGAGTGGCCTTATTCCCTCAAGGTGTTCGGGGCCAACTCCTACCTTCTTGGAGGAATGCAGAGAAAGGGTGAGCCCTGGGGGTGCATGGATCTCTTGGCAGCCAGCCAGGCATCTGGTCCATCTGTGGAGGTTCAGGCTCCCTTGTAGGGACCACACGAGCATCACTCCTTTTTGCTAAGCAGTAAGACACACATAGGAAAGTATGGGCTTTAGGTTTTTGTGCCAGCTTCACTTTGTTTCTTCTGTTGTTCATTCAGTCATCTAACAGACACTTATGGAAAGCCTAGGAGCTGAGGTAACAGAAGCGAACACCTACGGGGCCTGGCTCGAAGGGGCTCTCACCTGGACTGCTGGGAAGGCTCATCTCCTGTGCATCCCCGGTTTCCCTCCAGGACATGAAGAGCCCTCACTCCGAAAAGTGCCTACAGAGCAGTTTCAACCCCTCTGTGAATGAGTTTTGGCAAGCACACAGTTGAGTCACAGTCTTGGTGACACAGAGCACGTGGCTTTAAATTGCCCAGAAGTATGACTGGCACTCCAGCCTGTGACAGCCTCCCTACCCTGAGGGATTCTGGATGAGCCACTGTCAGCTCACAGCAAGGGATCCAAAGATAATCCTTCTTGTTTTCTAAAAGCCAGCTGTTGAGTTTCAAAGCCCTTCCGTACATGGTGAATTCCTTGAAGGCAGTTGAAATAACCACTGATTTTTTTTTTTTTTAATCACCTAAGCTAAGTGCTTTTTTCTGAGAAGAGCAGATTCCCCTGTGGATCTCCCGAACTTGAGGGGAAGGCAGAGAATGTTCTTGCTTGGGAGATGAACGGTGTGATCAGGCCAGGTTCAAACAGCTTGCGGGTAGCACCTCAATTCCTGACCCTGGAAGTTTACATGACCCACAGCGGATGTCTGCCTGACCCTCCCCTGAGCAGCCCCACTTCTCCTACGCAGGGCAGAGCAGAGATGGGAGAAGGCAGTGAGCAGCCATCCCGATGTCCACCAAGCAGGCTAGAAACTAGGCAGCTGGTGGCTTATCAGTGACAGGCTGCGGTCTGACTCACCACCCTGTCACAGCCCTTGGTGGAGGACTGACCCACAGAGGAAATTACACAGCACTCCGTGGCCCATGGTAGAGGCAGGGGCTTTTCCAAGTGCATCAACTGGGAAGCAGCCTTCACCCACGCCAGAAGACTTGGAGACCCCCACTGGCTTCAGGAATAGGGTAGCCTGTGCAAACGCCTCGCACGGTTCCTCACTGGCCGGCAGGACACCCAAAGCCCTGACCCATCTGTGACACGGCTGCTATGCTCACCAAGCCGGCCTTCCACACGGTTCCTCAGGCTGCAGCATCAAGTTGAGCTGCAGCCATCCACCCAGAATCTACACTGTCCCAGGAGCTTGCTGAGGGACCCTCAGTCAGAAAAGACAGTCCTGCCAGCACAACCAGATTCTACTCCTCTCAGGTCGCTGTGTGACTCTGGGCAACTCAATTAAACTCGCTCTATCTCAGTTTCCTCATCTATAAAATGTGTCTAGAACACCTACCTCACACACCTACCTCATGCAGAATACATGCAAAGGGCCTGGCACGTAGTAGGTGCTCTTCAATACATGTTCCTCATTTTTTTAAATGTTTTTTAATTTATTTTTGAGAGAGTGAGAGCATGAGTGGGGGAGGAGCAGAGAGACAGGGGAACAGAGGATCCAAAGCAGACTCCATGCTATCAGCATAGACCCCAAATATGGGGCTTGAACTCACAAACCATGAGGTCATGACCTGAGCTGAAGTCAGACACTTAACTGACTGAACCACACAGGCACCCCTTCACGTTCCTTGTTCTAAACCTGCTCTGAGGCACAACTCAAATTGGCACCAGAGTTGAGCCCTGGTGTCAACTCTCAGAGTTATCGCTTTCCCTCCCCCATATCCAGTCCCCAACTTTTCATGCAAATATGTGGCTGGAGGAAACAAGTTCCATCATCGCAATTGAGGAGTTGATTTCTCTGGGTGGTGTGAAGGATGGCCTAGCTCGAGACACCCACCCAAGGGGCAGACCACTGAAGAGGATTCTTTTCCACCCTCTCCTTTCCTACTCTGGATCTGACACCCCAGGACCATCCTACAGGTAGCCAGATGTGGACAGAACTGGCTACCTTCTCCTAAAAGTGGGGTGGGCAGGAGGGAAGAAGTGATGGGTGGCACCCAGGCCTTGCACCTGGAGTTAGTCCTAGGAGCTACCTCGGGGAAAACATTCAGTCCCATGAGGACTGTGGCTGGTTAGGATTCTCCTGGAACCCAGAGGACAGGACTCTTCTGTAGATTCTTCCAGTCCACCTGTGCTATTATCTGGGGTAAGAGCTACACTGCCATCCCCTTCCACGATGGGGGTTCCATGCTGGGATTACTGCGTACTGGTTATGCGGAGGCCTGCAAAGGTGGGCAGCCAAGGTCCTGCCTCTCCAGAAAGTACCAAAGAATAGATCAAATAGGTATGTAACAAGAAAATACCATCCAAGAATCTTCCCTCTGCCTAACCCAGTCACCCCAGAACTCCTGCCCCCTCCTTCTGTGCCTGCTGTCCCCTCAGCCTAGGGGCCCTTCTACTAGCACTCCCAGCTCTGGAGCACCTCCCCAGGGCTCCTCTTAGGGCTCCAATTCTCTCCCGGGCTGAAGCTTATCTCAACCACCAAATACAACTCCCAGAGGTCAAGGCCAGTTCTTGCACCTGGTCCCCTGAACTTGCACAGTGCCCAGCACATAGCAGGTACTTTGAGGCCAAATGGAGTTTTGTGTGTGTGTGTGTGTGCACATGTGCATAAAAGGAACAAATTCATTGTGCATCTATTAAGTGCCAGGCCAGTGCTAGGCTTCTTCAACTGGGGTGGGGACAGGGAGAACCCTATCTCTATTTTTATTTCCCCCATTGCAGGATGCTCTGCCGACAGGGCCCCTTACCTTCCCAGGCTCTTTCCCTTACCCACAGCTGCAGCTAAGAGCTTTAGGTTTGCAAAGGGTTTGCTTAGGTTTGCTTCACATCCAAGGCCTGGGCTGCCTTTTCCAGAAGACCCTCCTCTCAGACTCCATCCTGGGCTCTTTGGGGGCAAGATCCTTACTTCCTCCTGGAACATGGGAACCACCTGGGATAGAACAACTGCCCCCAGTGTTTCAAGAGTTCACTCGGGCTAATGGTTTCCTCCCTGTAGCAGCCTGGCAGTGGGGGCAGACAGGGACTCTATATGGCTAAGGAGCTCCCCTGAGACCCCTGCACAACTATCGAGGTTGGTTTATTTTCAATCCATTCTACCCCCCAGCTGAGCTTTAAAAAGTGCAATTTGTGGGGGGGTGCCTGGGTGGCTCAGTCGGTTAAGCATCCAGCTTCAGCTCAGGTTATGGTCTTGCAGTTCGTGGGTTTGAGCCTCGCATCAGGCTCTGTGTTGACAGCTTGGAGTCTGGAGCCTGCTTCGGATTCTGTGTCTCCCTCTCTCTCTACCCCTCCCCTGCTCTCACTGTCTCTCAAAAATAAATAAACGTTAAAAAATTTTTTTTTAGGGGCGCCTGGGTGGCGCAGTCGGTTAAGCGTCCGACTTCAGCCAGGTCACGATCTCGCGGTCCGTGAGTTCGAGCCCCGCGTCGGGCTCTGGGCTGATGGCTCAGAGCCTGGAGCCTGTTTCCGATTCTGTGTCTCCCTCTCTCTCTGCCCCTCCTCCGTTCATGCTCTGTCTCTCTCTGTCCCAAAAATAAATAAAAGTTGGAAAAAAAAAATTAAAAAAAAAAAAATTTTTTTTAAATAATTTAAAAAAAAGTGCAATTTGGGGTTGGAGGCACAGCAGAGACTCATGATGTCACCTCTAGGAAGAACTTTTAGTTATTTTGCATTTGGTCTTTAAAACCACCCTGCATGTGGGTTTGTGGGGAGGGCAATTATTATCTCTAATTTACAGATAGGAACCCTGAGGCCCAAAGATTAAGGTCACTCAGCTGCCACACTGAGTATCTTCTGAATCCTAACTCAGGGCCGCTTTCCACCACCAAGGCAGGTCCAGGTGCCTGGCACTCAGGCTAGAGGAGGCAGGGCCTAGAGAGAGAGTTCTGGAGACACCTCTCCCCAGGGAACGAAGATCAGGAGACCCATGGCTCCACTTAATGGCTGGCTGGCCCTGGGTGTTGAGGAAGCCCTGAAGCCATAGTCTCAAAAACAGACACCGTGAACCCCCTTTGGGCTGCCACGTGATCGTAGCTGATATTGAGGTAACATGTAAATACCGCTTTTCTGTGCACCAGATACCATTCAAGTACTTTCCAGAGATGGACTCATTTAATACTCACAAAACCCTAAGAGGCATTGAGATTATTCCCATTCTACAGATAAAAAGTTGGGGGCACAGAAGGGTTAAGAAACTTGTCCAGGTTTACAGGACCTAGGACCTAGGAAGTATCCAATAAACATTACTTTTTGTCAACTCTTTTTCAGACTATTAGAAACAAGACTGGCTCCTAAAGGTCTGCCCAGGACCTGAGATCAAGTGGGCCCAGTCTGTTTCATCATTGCTCTGCTTACAAAGGTACCGCTTTTGCTTGGTAGGTACAATCGTGGGTGGTTTGTTGGATTTTGTAAAAAACATAATTCCTCTTAATGTTTTATGTTGTTGGGATAAGAAGTATATTTTTATTCTTAAGTAACTTGGAGTCACTGGTGCTTTCCTTCAGCTGGGATTCCGCACAACGGTGGCCCAGAGAAGGGACAATAAGTAAGCAGCTGGTCTTATTTCTAAGTGGTCTCGGGGTGGAAACGGCGATTCAGGGGCTTTTCTGGACAGGAGACCTGAGCATGCTGGTGACAGTGGCCACGGAGCAGAAGAGCGCTCACCTGAGGCTGGTGCTAGAGACCTCAGGGGAGGAAGTATGTGCTCCACGAATGGCCCCAGAACACAAAGCCAGAGAGAGGCCTGGCGTTTCCGGGGGACTCCCTTGACCCTTGAGACCTCTGGATGCAGCTAATGTTATACGGTTATCTCTAAACTGCAAAGATGAAACAAAACCACCCAGACGTGAGCTAGCAGTGCATGACGGTTGTCCCTCCGGCTCCTCTCTTCCGCCCCCTTCTCTGCCCCTTGGGGACAGCAGCACAGAAGCTGGGCGTCCAGGGCGGCTGCGGGAGGGAGAGCACGGGCCGGGCCGTTCCCTGCCCCCACCCACCCCCACTCGCTGCTGCTGCGGGCTCTTGCAGGGCTCGGCCATCGCAGCCCTCTCTCCCCGGTAGGCCTCTAGGGTCGTGACCACTGCTGCGACCCTAGGCCTTGCACTGAGCCTCAAGCGCCCCCCACCCCGCACACCCTCCCCCTCGCCTTTCTCAAAAGTCTCTTTATTCAACTCTGCAGTGGGGAATTACCTGCTGTGCGGGTGACGGTTACACCAGTGATGTGCACAACAGATATTTCAGACCCTCTCCTCGTATCCAGTCCTCACCCCCACAGTATCCTGTCAAAATGACCTCCACGAATGCCACCCTCCACTGGGGACGCCCAGAGCCTGGGAGATCCGAGAGCAGTGCATTTAAAGGAATTGGTAGGGCTTATAGTCTGGAAGCATGAATCCATCCTGGGAGGAGGGCCCGCAGGAACACGACAGACGGATGTGACGAGCACATTCCTCCAGATGTGGAGCCTCTGGATGCACCGGGGATCAATATGACCCCCTCCTCCGCGCCAGCCGCGTGCAGCGCACGCCGGGGCGCACAGAACCCTTAAGGAGCTTCCAGGCTGCGGAGCTAACCCCTTCTTTCCCACAACAGCTCCACCGAGGAGCAGCGAGGGGGTGATGACAGCTCCCGGCCTCTGCGTCAGCGGGTTTGAGCCGCACGGAAACCACGCCCAGCGCTCTAAAGAACCAGTGAGGCCTGGAGGTTCGGGCATTTCGGGAGATGCTGGCCTGCGCTGCTCCCGGGATGCGGAAAGCCTGTGAGCCTTGGGAGAAACAGGAAGCGTTCACGTACAGGTCCGCCCTTGGCACTCTCGGCTTTTTCCAGGTCCAGAGAGCAATATGAAATGTATCCTGTTACGGTAACATACATGAGTCAGCTGAATCCTGTTGGGGCTTCTTCCCCAGGTGCCCAGATTTATGGTTGGTGTGGGGGCAGGGCCTGGAGCGCAAAGGATCCTGGACGTAGCAAGCCAGAAGAGAGGTTGGGGAGCTTCTGGCCAACTTCCTAACCACCCTGATTTCACAGACAAGGAAGGGCCTGGGTTGCAGAGCCGGGCTAGAACCCAGGAATCCAAAAGCCTGGAACTGCACCTTTCCCGCCAACCCTGCTCTCCTGTGGCACTTAAGCTGTCTTCTGAGCAGCTTTTCTAAACCCTTTGCCAAAGGCCTAGAGGCTCAGGTGAAAGATACTTTGTTGAAACCTGGTTGTTCAGATGCTGGGAGGGATGATCCTGGCAAATTAGAGAAAAGTAAATGCTGCTTTCCAAAGCTTTTCCTGAAGACCCTTATTGGAGTTACCGTTCCCTTTCCTTCCCTGAAATCCCGTTTCTCTGGATCTCCCCAAGTCGACTGTAAACATTAACATTCATCTATATCAATCCACCTTTTCCATGTAATGTCAGTGCTCTTTCCTCCTGCACAGTACACAGATTCCTAGGCAATTTTCCACTTCCCCATTCATGTCCTACCTGAACAGTGTGTGTTCAATTTGGATAAACAGTCACTCTAGAACAGAAGCCACAGACATCCAAGGATTGAGGTTGAAGAAGGTCTGAATGCTAATGCCTAGGCCATCCCAGCTGGGACAAGGCCTTCTATAGCCCAAGCAGGGGTGAGGATGGGGGTTGGGGCCAGATTAACAGGAACCGATTGAGATTGTTCTCTGGAGCAGAGCAGATAAAAAGACTTCCTATTCTCCCCACCTTACAATTAATATTCATGGTTGTATTATTGAGAGCTTACCATGGCATTTGGATTTCTCCTTTTAACTCTATGGATAAGAACTACCAACCCCCCCAATTTAAAGATGAGAACACCAAGGCACAGAAAGGTTGAATGATGTTCTCAAAACCTCATGGTTGACAAGTGGTAAGGCCAGAAGGCCACCATTAACCACTATGTTCTACTGCCCCCCTCCCCCTGAAAGTGATTCTGTGGTGGCCTCCCTGCCCTTGATGGGATGTTGAGGGGTCCTCTGAGCAGAGAGTCACAAAGGCTGCTCAGGCACGCGGAGTTCCAAGATCAGGGAACTTAATTCTTTTTTATGTCACCATCAGGACTCCAATAGTTCCATTACTATTCCTCAGAGCTGTGAGACGTCCTTGCCCGGCCTCCACCCCTGGGTTCCCAGTGGGTCTCTGAAGCAACAAGTGAGCATGGAGAGGACCCGTGGGGAATGGGTTCAGCCTGACCCTCGCCCCAGTCCCGGTGCTGCCTGCTGGAGGATGGGTCGTAGAACCCTCACCAGAGAGCTGGTTATTCGAACAGACTGAAACAATAAGGCTGGAAACCAAGCCAAAATGCCAGGCTAAGAAGCCAGAAAAAATAGGAAAGGTGCCTCCCCTTATCAAGATCACAGAGGGAGGTCTTGTTCACTAAGCAGCTAGAACAAAAGGTTCCAATCAGAACTCAAAGTTGTTGTTGAAGGAGACCATTTGGGAGGAAAATCAACACTGTGTGGCTGGTCCACTCCTTTCCCAGGACAGGGTCTCAGCAATCTTTCCTGCATCTGTGAATGGAGATTTCAGCAAACAGAAAGGCATGTCCGGCTTCCAGTTTCCTGACCCTGACGCAGTCCTCGCTGTCAACACCAGTGGCTTTCTACCTTCTGTGACATTTACTGGGCTATTCATCGTACTACTTTTTTAATCAAGGAAAAATGAAGTAAAAAATCTTGGGAAATATAGGAAGCTCATTGCAGGAACACCTCAGAAAGGTGACTCAGTACTTCTTCATTTCACAAAGGGAACCAGAAGTTTCGCAAGAACGTTGTTGTTCCCTCTAACTAAGTGGATTGAACCAGGATTTCCTGACTCCTGAACTTTTTGCTGATGGCCCTGGGCTCAGTTATAAGATTCGTGATTGGCAGCAATAGCACGCTCACCTTTTCAGAAACGGTTGAGTCTGGAATGGCTGAGTGACCTGATGTGCTTCTGCAGAGCATCCTAGACTAGTTCAGCCCTGGTGGTAGCCAGGGCATTCTTCTGGAACACTGGGAAATGTTGAACTATGAGTCCAAGAAGCAATGGTGCCAACAGGAAATTTGCCTATGAATAAGACATGAAATCACATTCAAAAGCAGATGCCCCCCAAAAGCTTTCACTCACAGTATGCTCAATGGTTTCTGATTTTTTCATTAATGTCCATTTCCTCTTATAAATGTATTTTGTAAATGTATGTAGACATTTACTATAATCAGTCAAGAAACTGGAAGGATGGAGGTAAAATTTTTTTGTTTTACTAGTTGCTTATTTTGCAAAATTACTTAAGTTGTTTATTTTTAAAAAAATACTTTCCCAGAAGTCATGTCCTCCTTACCAATGCTATAATCTTCCTAATTTTGCACAAACTTCACATATAGTGTATTTTAGCCAGCAAGCATTCAGTTAACTTTAGAACATCCCAGTTGACATCTCACATCATGTCATGCACTCGCTGATGGCAACCACAGCATGATTAGGCCTGAGTTGACTGGAAGAGTTGAGAGAGTTCAAGACTTATCAGTGAGTCCCAGGAAGGTCCCAGAGCCTACGGACTGAACCGACACTGCCAAAACCACAGAAGCTCGGGACTGGGCAGCATTGGGGAAGGTTCTAGTGCTGGATTACTTTTTGTTAGTATGCATATGCACACACACATTCACATGCATACACATAAACACAATCATTTTGTTTCATAGTGGAACTTCTTCCTTACTGAGAGCCACTTTTCCAAAAAAGAGGATGTCAGTTGCTTCTTCTAGAAGCCATCCTAGCCTTCTGCTGACCCCAGAACTTCTCCGACTCAGCCAGTCCCTCTCTGGGCTGGGAGTCACAAGTATTGTTCCCAAAAGCTGCCTGTCACTACTTTTCTCAAGGATTGGAAGTTCTTGAGACTAAGAGCCATGATAGACTTTTTGAAATTCCCTATAACCCTCAAAGAACTATATACTTTAAAAATAACCTAATGAACACTTGGGCTGTTTCCATAATTTGACTTGGGCTGTAGATAATGCTGCTATAAACATCAGGGTTCATGTATCCCTTTGAATTAGTATTTTTCGGGTAAATACCCAGTAGTGCAATTACTGGATTATAGGGTCATTCTACTTTTTTTTTTTTTTTAATGCTTATTTATTTTTGAGAGAAACAGAGACGGAATGTGACTGGGTTAAGGGCAGAGAGAGAGGGATTCACAGGCTCCGAGCTGTCAGCACAGAGCCCGATGCAGGGCTCGAACTCACAAGCTGCAAGATCATGACCTGAGCCAAAGTTGGACGCTCAACCAACTGAGCCACCCAGGCACCACACCCCCCCCCTTTTTTTTTTAAATGTTTACATTCTACTTTTAATTTTTAGAGGAATCTCCATACTGTTTTCCAGAATGGCTACACCAGTTTGCATTCCCACCAACAGTGCAAGAGGGTTCCCCTTTCTCCACATCCTCACCAACACCTGTTGTTTCTTGTGTTGTTGAGTTTAGCCATTGTGACAAGTGTGAGGTGATATCTCATTGTGGTTTTGATTTGCATTTCCCTGATGATGCGTAATGTTGAGCATCTTTTCATGTGTCTATTGGGCATTTGTATGTCTTCTTTGGAGAAATGTCTGTTCATGTCTTCTGCCTATTTTTTAATTGGATTATTTATTTTTGGGGTGTAGAGTTTGATAAGTTCTCTGTAGATTTTGGATACTAACCCTTTATCAGATTTGTCATTTGTAAATATTTTCCTCCCATTCTGTAGGTTGCCTTTTAGTTTTGTTGATTGTTTCCTTCGCTGTGCAGAAGCTTATTATTTTGATGAGGTCCCAATACTTTATTTTTGCTTTTATGTCCTTTGCAGTAGGAGACATGTCTAGAAAGAAGTTGCTATGGCTGATGTCAAAGAAGTTACTGCCTGTGCTCTCTTCTAAGATTTTTATGGTTTCAGGTCTCACATTTAGGTCTTTAATCCATTAAAAAATTTTTTTTAATTTATTTAATTTTTTAATAATCTCTACATGACCTTGAATTCATGACCCTGAGGTGAAGAGTAGCATGTTCCACCAACTGAGCCAGCTAGGCACCCCATTTTGAATTTATTTTTGTGTATAGTGTAAGAAAGTGGTCTAGTTTCATTCTTTTGCATGTTGCAAAATGTTGGTTTTCCCATCACCATTTGTTGAAGAGACGTTTGTTTCCATTGGATATTCTTTCTCTCTTTGTTGAAGATTAATTGACCACATAGTTGTGGGTTCATTTTCTGGGTTTTCTATTCTATTTCATTGATCTCTGTCTGTTTTTGCACCACTGCCATATTGTCTTGATGACTACAGCTTTGTAATATAACTTGAATTCCAGAATTGTGATGCCTCCAGTTTTGCTCTTCCTTTTCAGGGTTGCTTTGACTATTTGGGTTCTTCTGTGGTTCCATACAAATTTTAAGTTTGTTTGTTCTAACTCTGTGAAAAATACTATTGGTATTTTGATAGGGATTGCATTAAGTGAATGGATAAAGAAGACGTGGTAGATATACATACGATGGTATATTCCTCAGCCGTAAAAAAGAATTAAATCTTACTGTTGGATTGAGCTACAGAGTATTATGCTAAGCAAAATAAGTCAGAGAAAGACAAATACCATATGATTTCACTCATATGTGGAATTTAAGAAATAAAACAGATGCGCAAAGGGGGAGAAAAGAGAGAGAAAGGCAAACCAAGAAACAGACTCTTAATTACAGAGAACAAATTGATGGTTACCAGAGGGGAGGTGGGTGACAGTATGGGTTAAATAGGTGATGGGGATTAAGGATTGTACTTATTGTGATGAGCAATGGATGGAAGTGTGGAGTCACTCTTTTGTACACTTGAAACTAATATAATGCTGTATGTTAACTAACTGCAATTTAAATCAAAACTTAAAAAAAAAGGAACCTAATGAACAGCACTTTCTATAATTTTTAAATGTTTTTTATTAATCTATTTTTGAGAGAGAGAGCACAAGCAGGGAAGGGGCAGAGAGAGAGAGAAGGAGACAGAATCCAAAGCAGGCTCTGGGCTCCAAGCTTTTGGCACAGAGCGCAACACAGGGCTCAAACTCACGAACTGTGAGATCATGACCTGAGCTGAGGTCAGACGCTTAATCGACTGAGCCATCCAGGTGCCCCATTTTCTATAATTTTAAAGTGGCTTTTAGTACTGGTTTGAGAGAGAGAGAGCATGAGTGGGGGACAGGGACAGAGAGAGAGGGAGAGAGAGAAAATCTTAGGCTCCACGCTCATCGTGAAGCCTGACATGGGGCTCTATCCCATGACCCTGGGATCATGACCTGAGCCAAAATCAAGAATCAGATGCTAAACCAACAGAGCCACGCAGGCACCCCTGTATTTTACTTTCTCACTTAACATACTACAGTATATACTGCATGTACATTTCCATGTATTTCAGCTATCTGTTACTGTTTAACAAACTACCCCAAATTTAGTGGCTTAAAACTACCTTGATTTATTATTTTTCATGATCCTGTGGGTTGGTTGGGAGATTCTTCTGCTCCACATGGTGTTACTCACGTGGCTGCATTCAGCTGGGGGCTCAACTGGGCACCTCTGTTCTTCTCCATGAGCTGTCTCATTCTCCCAGGCATCTCCACACTTCCACTGTCTAGCCAGGACTTCCTTAAAGCATGCAGCTGGGTTCTAAGAGGGAGTATGCCAAGCAGACAAACCTAAAACACAAGTGCTTATCAAGGCTGTTCATGTATTATGCCTCCTTAAAGTCCCATTGGCCAAAGCCAGACACATGGCCAAGGCCAGGGATGATGTGGGAGGGACTACACAAGGACAAGGAGTCCAGGAAGCTTGCTTCCTGGGAGGGCACAGTCCACCACAATGTAGCAGTCTGCTGTAACATCCTTCTTTTCCAGAGGACCGCGAATAGTTATGGATTTGATGATGTCAGGTCCAATCACTTGTGAGCAAACCTGATGTCGGGATTGTGATTTTGCAAGGACAGTGTTAGAATTGTGTCTCCAGGGGCGCCTGGGTGGCGCAGTCGGTTAAGCGTCCGACTTCAGCCAGGTCACGATCTCGCGGTCCGTGAGTTCGAGCCCCGCGTCAGGCTCTGGGCTGATGGCTCAGAGCCTGGAGTCTGTTTCCGATTCTGTGTCTCCCTCTCTCTCTGCCCCTCCCCCGTTCATGCTGTGTCTCTCTCTGTCCCAAAAATAAATAAACGTTGAAAAAAAAAAAATTTAGAATTGTGTCTCCAGGCCAGTGCTGAAGTGAGAATTACGTACTGGTGAATGAGCCTGGCTGTCTGTGCAGCACCTGACTTGTCAAAGTTTGGATGGCATCCACTCACCTTGGCTACTGGGTAGTTCTCCTGAAGTGTGGGATGGGGGCAGTGGGGTTCAACACTTTCTCCTTGTGGAAAAAAAGAAAGGACATCATGTGAGAGATCAAACTAGTGATGGTTGAGGGCACTTGGGTGGCACAGTCGGTTGAGCGTCAACCCTTGATTTCTGCTCAGGTCATGATCTCATGGTCTGTGAGATGGAACCCTGTGGAGCCTTCTAGGGTTTCTCTCTCTCCTCTCTTTCTGCCCCACCCCCACTTCTGCTCCCACTGTCTCTCAAGAAGAACCCAAGACCCAGAAAACGACTATTAGTGATGGTTGAAAAGATGCAAGAATAAGCAAGAGACACACAAGGAGTCTCTGTGAAGACACGGTCCAGCAGGTGAGCAGATGGATGTTTCCTTATGTACGTATTTGGAGATTAACAAAGTTCTTGAAACATATCCATTGAAAATGTCAGGCAGCTGCTGTATTAATGTAATAAATCTTTTGCTGATATTAATAGAATTTAAATTTAAAGGGAAAACAATTCATTCAGGGGCACCCTTCCCAACTCCAGATCCCCTTCCTGAATACCTTTCAAGAAAGGGACAGACAGCCAGGGGCCACCCCTGCCCAGCTGCAATCAGTAATTTACTCACAACCCTACCACTTGTGTCTTTTTCCCAGGCTATGGTCATTTTCTTGCCTGATTATATGTAAGTGTAAACATAGAGTAGGTACATTTTGTATTCTTTTTAAAATTCAGGGGCGCCCCGGTGGCTCAGTTGGTTAAGTGTCTGACTTTGGTTCACAGTTTTTAAGTTCAAGCCCCGCATTATCGGGCTCTGTACTGATAGCTCAGAGCCTGGAGCCTCCTTCGGATTCTGTGTCTCCCTTTCTCTCTGCTCCACCCCACTCACACTTTCTCTCTCTCTGTCTCTCAAAAATAAACATTTAAAGATATTAAAATTCATCACACGTACCTTTCTTTCTCCTATTCCGTGTCATGGTGTGTTTAACTCTTCCTCTGGAGTAGGTATCTAAACTTTCTACACTGTTTCTATTATAAATAGTGCTGCCATGAACATCTGGGAAAATCTTCCATTTTGAATTATTTTCTTGGAAGTGTACTTCTAAAGTGGGTCAGAGAATATAAATATAGCTCTTGTTGCCTATTTCCAAACTGACCCTATACTTACCTCACCAAAATAAATTCCATATGGAATGAAGTTAGATATTTTAAAAAAAAAAGAGCAAAAACCCCACAAAATTTAAAGGAAAGCAAAAGAAAATAAGTAATATAACCATTGGAGATGAGAGGACTTTCGGAATATAAAAGAGAAATAATCAGGGTGCCTGGATGGCTCAGTCAATTGAGTGTCCAACTCTTGATTTCAGCTCAGGTCATGATCCCAGAGTTGTGGGATTAAGCCCCACATGGAGCTCTGTGCTGAGTGTGGAGTCTGCTTGACATTCTCTCTCCCTCCCGCCTTTGCTCCTCCCCCTAGTTCCCACACATTCTCTCTTTCTCTTTCGCTCTCTTAAAAAAAATAAAAATAAAAATAAAAAGATTGATAAGGGCACCTAGGTGGCTCAGTCAGTTAAGCAAGCATCTGACTTCAGCTCAGGCCATGATCTCACTGCTTGTGAGTTCGAGCCCCACATCAGGCTCTGGCTGACAGCTCAGAGCCTGGATCCTGTTTCTGATTCTGTGTCTCCGTCTCTGTCTGCCCCTCTCCTGTTCATGCTCTGTCTCTTTCTGTCAAAAATAAATAAACTTAAAAAAATTTTTACAAAGATTGATAGATTTGATTTAAAAATATCTTAAGCCACACCAAACTGAGATGAGTAAAGATTATTTCCTGTGGCAAGGAAGGAAATACCTCTAGGCTGGCCTATGGCCTCTGCATCCCAATAAAATGTAGACAGTGAAATCCTTTCCCAGGAATAGCACAGAAGTAGCATGTACCTTGTGGGAGAAAATATACTCAGAAAACAGCATTAGAAAACACATGGTATGCCTGAGATTTAATACCATGGCTAAACATTTCAACTAAGTCCAATACTATGATTATAAACTTTTTAAAAACTAAAAGAAAATCTGGTGAAAGATATTGATAGGCAAGGTGACAAAGTGTTAAAACTCTTACTGTATATTAAATGGGAAAGAAAAATAATATAATTCCAAGATAAAGAATATGAGTAGACAAATCACAAAAGAAAAATACAATTGATTACTAACCAATTGAAAAGGTATAACAATCAAATATTTGCATTTAGTTTTCTTTCCATCTTAGAGAAAGCACACGAGCAGTGAGGAGAGGGCCAGAGGAGCTCAGCATGGAGACTGACTGCGGGGCTCAATCCCATGACCCTGGCTGGGATCATGACCTAAGCCAAAATGTAGTCTGACACTCAACTGACTGAGTCACCAGGCACCCTCAAATATTTGCATTTAAAATAGGGTATATTTCCCATCTATCAAATTAGCTGACTTTAAAAATGTATAATATCCAGGGTTAGAAAAAGTACTGTTGTAGAAGTGTTCTTACTAATACCCTGCTGGGAGACTGGGGCTTGCTCCCAGAAAGTGCACAGATTTAGCAATGTTGTAAGGAGCCTTAGTAAGCCCATCCATGCCCTTTGGCCCAGTCAATACATGCTCTTATGAAATTCCATCCCAAAGATATCACCTTAAACACATAAGAAGCTCTGTATTCAACATTCTTTCCAGTACTAAAAAAAAAAAAAAAAAAAAGTGGAAATTAAGTATCTAATATTAGAGAAGTGACTTGGTAAGTTGCAGTATTTACTTGTTAGATTTTATGCAACCATTAAGACTTACTATTTAAATAACTTATATAATATGAAAACTGCTTACATTATGTTACTTTTTAAAATAGATTATGAAAGTATATATACACAACTGTATAAAGAAAAAAATGGCATAGAATCAGGAAAGAAATGGGGCACCTGGGTGGCTCAGTCGGTTAAGCATCTGACTTCGGCTCAGGTCATGACCTCACAGTCTGTGAGTTCGAGCCCTGCGTCAGGCTCAGTGCTGACAGCTCAGAGCCTGGAGCCTGTTTCAGATTCTGTGTCTTCCTCTCTCTCTGACCCTCCCCCCGTTCATGCCTGTCTCTCTCTGTCCCCAAAATAAACAAACGTTAAATTTTTTTTTTTTTTATATCAGGGAAGAAATCATTCAAAATGGTAATTTGAGAGCTACTCTGTAGCTGAGTTTGTTAGGTAAGGAAAGTCTTGTTGAGTTGAATTTTTTCTTCTTTCTTTCTTTCTTAAGGAACATGCATTTCCTTTATAATGAAAAAGAACTAAATGTATAAAAGGAAGACACCGTGAGCCCTCCCTTTCTGATGGCTGGGATTAGGTCATCTGCTTTCTTCCTGCTGGCTGAGAGGGGCCATTTATAGTCATTTGATTTTGCATTTCACAAACTTTTATTCAAATTGTCCTCCAAAAGATCAGGAGAACTGAAGATGTTATATGGGAAATTAGGGGATTACAAGGAGGGGGTGCAGGAACAGGATCCATGTGGATTTAAAGTTTAGAACTAATTGAGGCACCTGGATGGCTCAGTGGGCTGGGTGTCTGACTTCAGCTCAGGTCATGATCTCACGGCTCTTGAATTCGAGTCCTGCATCGGGCTCTATGCTGACAGCTCAGAGCCTGGAGCTTGCTTCAGATTCTCTGTCTCCCTCTCTCTCTGCCCCTCCCCTGCTCATGCTCATGCTCTGTCTCTCAAAAATAAACATTAAAATGAAGAAATAAATAAATAAAGTTTAGAACTCAGATAAAGTAGAACTTGATGGAGACAGGCAAGATGGGAAATGAAGCAGCTACCATGACTTCACATTCTCAGTAGAAATATTGAAATTAACTTGAGCCGTGTTCATATTCATATATTTATTCAAAAGTATTTATTGAGCACCTAACTGGGAATATAGAGTGGAAAAGATACAGGCCCTGCTCTCCAAGGGGGACACAAATGGTGAGAGAGAAATAGTTACAGCACAGTGTGCTGGCTGCCATATTGATGCTGAGTAGGGAAAATGAGGGCACCAAATGATGCTTGGAGCATGACGACACTGATGTAAATAAGCATAAAATCAACACCACCAAAGACTGGTACTGAGCACTGGTTATGGGTAAATAGAAGTGTATAAAAGTAAACAAAATGGATCTGGAGGCTACCCAGCAAATTCAGGAAAGTGCTACCTCTACAGAGAGGAGAGAAGGGAGGGAAATGCAGCAATGGGGTGGGTGGGGGGAGGTGGGGGCAGTTAAAAAGGACTTTTTACAAATTATGTGTCAAGTCCCCTTTCTAACTGAAAGGAAAAAAGTATTGCAAACAACTATCATACAATGTGATATTTGGGCAGGGGGAGATGCTTTGGTTGAGATATGTACCAATGTGATATGATGGAAGGAAGAGGGTTTAGGAATGCTAGGGAGATTGGGGAAGGAGTTCTGCGAGCTGAGGAGGAGTCTGCTAGCCTCAGCCAGACCTGGGGCTGGTGGGTGGATCCAGAGGTCTTTCAGCAGAGGAACAGCAGAAACAAGGATGTACAGAATGTGGCAAGTGTGTGTGGCTGATAAGGAGGCCACACAGGCAGGACCAGATCCTTGGGACCTCATGTGCCCCCAGAAGAACTTAGCTTCATCTTGAGGATGCTGGAAGGTTTGCTTTGGGGCTATGTGAAGGTGAACGAGGGGAGGAATTTACCCTAGGAGTCAGAGACCACCCTGAGTTGTCCTGGAAGCCCAGTGGTCAGCCCACCACTCATCCACTTGCCCAGGGGCAGGGATTCTCTGTCATTGCAGGAACCTCAAATGCACTCCCCAAAATCAAGCAACACAGGATGTTTGAGCGGCCCTTACAAGGGCAGTAGTAGTGGAGAGCAGTTTCAGGAGAGGAATAGTGTTGGTCAGAGATCTCAGCAACCTGGGGAATCAGTGGGATGGAAGCAAGGGCTAGGTGGGAGGTAGTTGTCATTTTTGGGGTGTGTCCAGCACCCACAAAGAGCATTCTCACCTCCTTTGGAGGAGACTGCCTCATCCCTACTTCCCTCAACAAAAGACAGCCAAAGAGATTTAAGGCAGCCAAATCCTCTCCACTCCACTCCCTTTCCTGCCCAGTCAGGACAGGAATGTGGCCTCCACCTGGCCAATGGACATTCTTGCCTAGGGTTTCAGATCCTGGGCAAGTGAGCTGAGGACAGTGAGTGGTTAGAGGTCATTTACACAAGCAGGTGCAGCCGGGTTGCTGCAGTCTTGGTGCACAGGCCATGACCTTCTTCTGGCTCTCTAGAGAGCTCGGTTCCTGACTTTCCTGAGCCTGCTCTTCCCAATGTCTTGTCTATTCTGTGAGCTCTCCACTCCCTGTGGGCTTCCACCAACTTCCCCTTTGCTTAAAACCTGCTGGGGCTGGCTTACAGATTATGGATGCAAGCATCAGCCTGAGTCAAGCACTCATCTGATAGTTAGTAATGGGGAGTCAGCCAGAGTATCCCACACTCTTCTCTTCACAATATATCTTGTTTTTAATTCATCCCCCATCCCTTCCATCTGGGCAACTGCAACTGCTTCCTAACTGTTTTCCCTTATAGCTCACTCTGCATCCTTAGCTGTGCTAAGTGTCACTGGAGCCCTTTATCCTGTCACTTCTCTGCTCAAGAACCTAGTGTGGGTCAAGTCTAGACATCCATACACTCCTTTAATCTGGTACCGCTCCCGCCACCTGACCATAGAAGCCCTGTGTGTACTCCTTGAATGGCTCCAACTGGACACCCACCTTGGCACTTCCCCTGTTGGAAAGCCTGTCCCTTCTTGTCTGTCCAAACTCTGGCAAGAATTTGGCTCTCTGGATCTGGTTCAGGGTTTCTAGGAACTTGTCTTGGTTTGGGGCATCACTGACCCTCCCTGTGGGCTGCTGCTGTCCTCTGTAGAAGGCCTGGGATGGGTCAGGTGGCTGTTGATGGTTCCTCCCAGTTTCCCAGTCGAACAAATTCCATGCAAAGCCCCCTCCCCACACTGTTGTTCGCCCCTTTCTTTCATGAGGCCCAGCCCTGGAAGAGGTCATGGAGGGGCCATCCAAAGGTCTCCCTTTCTCTCCCTTCTTCCTTCATCATTACAGTCCTATGAACTGGGTGGGTGCAGTTGGTCTTGCCCTGTTGCACCCCAGAAAAAAGGAGACACATACCGTCCACAAAGGCACAGAGCCCACTGTTGGCCCCAGTCACACAGACCGCAGCCTGACTGGTGTGCAGAGTCTGGGAGTCGGTAATGCTGTAGTCTACAGGATTCTCCCCGGTGGGTGCTGCTGCCCGGGCCACCGCCAACCCTGCGTCGTGCTCCGTATGACTTTCTAACCATTTTCCGCATTGGGGCTTTTCCTGAAACCAAACACTCTGCCAGCGCAGACCTCTTGTGAGGTGAGCGCCTACTAGGCTGGCTCTCCAGCTCATGGAGGCTCTTCTTCTGGTCATCGATCTGCCTAGGCTCAACGGCCGATTCGCTGCAGGCTGTCAAGACTTGACAGGTGTAAACATGCCCTACTTTGGGGATATAATTAGACCCATCTGATTGTCTCCCTCGGAGTGTTTGTGGGACAGGGGTGTGAACATATGTGTGTGGGTGAATGTGTAAGTATGAATGTATGTGTTAAGAGTGTGGATGTGTGTCAATGTGTGTGTAAGAAAAAGAGCGAGATTCAATGAGGGGTTGGCCTGTCTCCATCCTGTGCCTATCACCTGTGCTCTTAGCAGCCACAGCCAGGCTCACCTGCCATGTGACAGGACACACAGGAAACAGGCAGAGCTATTTGTTTGAGAGGAGCACAGGTGGCGGCCCAGGTGATGTCTGATGGCCTCACCACTTCAGTGAGCCTCCAGAGCCCTTGCACCAGGGACTTCTGTTACTTGTGACCCAAACCATGGTCCCTGTCACCCTGGGTTATGCTTCTGTGTTTCCTGACTGGCCCCTGTCTCAGACTGAGTTTGTGAGGCATGCCCAACTGTGGTTAATGTTTTTTAGAACAAATTAAATATGACAATAGCTTTATTTTTTCCTGACAACTAAAGTAATAGAAAAATATATGAAGAAGAGAATTTTAAAAATCCCTCTGAATTATTGTTAATTATTTTTTTTTAGGTGTGATAATCGTATTAAAGTTACACCTTTAAAATATTGCTCTTCTCTGGAGCACCTGGCTGACTCAGTCGGTGGAACATGTGACTCTTGATCTCGGGGTTGTGTGTTCGAGCACCATGTTGGGTATAGACATTGCTTAAAATAAAATCTTTTAAAAAAAGAAATAAAATCGGGGCACCTGGGTGGCTCAGCCGACTTTGGCTCAGGTCATGATCTCATAGTTTGTGGGTTCAAGCCCATGTCGGACTCTGTGCTGACAGTTCAGAGCCTGGATCCTGCCTCAGATTCTGTGTCTCCCTCTCTCTCTGCCCCTCCCCCGCTCACACTCTGTCTCTCTCTCTCTCTCTCTCTCAAAAATAAATAAAAACCTAAAAATTAAAAATAAATAAATAAATAAATAAAATGTAGTTTGTATTTTTAGGCATAAGGACTAAGATATTTAAGGGTGAACTTATATGACCTTTTATGAATGTACATGCGATGACTGGTGTTTACTTCAAAATAAGAGAGGGAAAGCAGGTGGATGGAAGTATACATGAAACAAAATTGCCCAAGAGCTGATAACTGAAGCCAGGGATGGGGGTTCATTTTAATATTCTTTCTGCATTTTTATCTGCTTGAAATACAAAAAAACAAAAACAACACCTCACCCTTTAATCCAACTACCCAGAAATAACTACCATTAACATCTTGGGACATATGTCACTCAAATTTGTCATCCTAACCCACTTATTATGTTTGGAGGAGATGCCATAACTTGAAGCAAAAATGCCAGCCACTCACGTTCTCAGCCTCCTTTCTCAGGCACATGACAGAGCCTCCAGCAATCACACCCTCTCCCGGGACCTTGAATCAGACGCTAATAATGGGAGGTATTGTGTGGACTCCATTAGGGCCACAGTGGGTCAACTTAGGCTGCCGTGGTGAGCTCACTAGTTCTTCTCTTTGGCTCCCTAGCCTTCCTGGAGATTCTGAGGGCTCCCCCAAATCCTCTCACAAATATTTTCTGCCTAAATTATCCAGAATTTGTTTCTTTCCCTCAAACTGAAAATCCTGGTGGGCACAACATTTTGTACAGTTTTTTGCTCACTGACAAGATTATACTATGCAAACTGCTCTGTAAGGTGCTCCCCCCACCTCTTCCCCCCTCCCCCCCACCCCCGCCGCCGCCACTTAATAGCATGAGGAAGGAGTCTCTGTAGGTGTACAGACCTCCCTCCTTTATTCTCTCAAACTGCTGCTAATGCTGCTTCAAGAATGAGGGCGCTCTTCCCTGCCTTTCCCACAAGTGGTAGAAGGGAAGGAAGGGTCTTCATAATAAAAGTTCACTTTCTCATAATGAGTCACGATGTGCCTGACCAGCCATCCCCTATCAGTGGGCTCCCGGCCAGGCCCCAAGAGAGGGGTGTGTGTCACCCTCCATAAGCGGGCCCTGCTTTTCCACTGAGCCTCCTCCCCTGGGCAGACTGAGCCTGACCCCCTGCTGATTACGGGAGCAAATCTTACACCTTCCAAGGCTTTACGGGGCTGTCGGAGGTCAGGAGCCTCCAGGCCTGCCGCCCCCCTGCCGGGGCCCACAACAACCTTCAGTTTCCCACCTTTGATCAGGCACCTCATTGATCAGGCCCTCCTAGTCCAGCCCCGTGGAAACTCCTGTGTGTCAGGTACAGTTTGAATGGGCTCCCCTCAGCCTGTCTGGTCCCCGTTCCAGGCGACCACAATAGGAGGCCAAAATGGGGCTGGGTGGAGCCCTGGGGCAAGGCACAAGGTCATGGAAGCTGTAGGTAAGCTCCTTGCCCTAGTTTGTCCTTAGAGAATCTGGTCCCACAGGTCCTGGGTTTCCCTGAGAGGTAGAGGAAGGAGTGCTACTTGCAGGGGTGGGATGCCAAAGGGAGGGTTGTCAGCTGCTTCGATGCTACTAATGTGAATACTTTTTTTTTTTAATGTTTATTCATTTTTTGAGAGAGAGAGAGAGCACGTGTGAGCGGGGTGGGGGGTGAGGGCAGAGAGAGAGGGAGACACAGAATCTGAAGCAGGCTCCAGGCTCGGAGCTGTCAGCACAGAGCCCAACATGGGGCTAGAACCCAGGAAGCTTAACCGACTGAGCCCCCCACCCCACCCCCAGGCGCCTGCTCATGTGACTAATCTTAATAGGACGAGCTGTCATCTGAGCTTTTACTACGTGCGGGGCGCTTTGCCAGAGTTTCACAGACACTAGCATCACAGCAACTGCCAGAGAGCTGTGCCATCCTGCTTTACAAGAGAAACTGAGAAGCAGAGAAGTTAAGCAACTAGCCCAGGGGCGCAGTGGTACAGATTGGGGCCCAGAGTGGGAGCCAGGTTGGTGTACCCTCCGGCCTGCCTCATTATGAGGAAAGTGAGCTTTAATTATGGAGACCCTGCCTTTCCTTCTACCTGCCCACTTGTGGAAAAGGCAGGGAAAGAGAGTGAGAGACCGCCCTCATTCTTGTAGCAGCATTAACAGTGTTTGAGAGAATGAAGGATGAAGGAGGTCTGTATACTTACAAAAGGACACCCCCCACATACTCTTAACTGGGAAGTCCCTCTGGAGGCTGCCTCTGTCCAGATAGTCACCAGTGGTGACGCCCCTTGAAACAGCTGCCCCCAGGCCCCACGGGCATTTGCTCACTGTACCCATCTCCGCCTCAGAGGGTCAGCTGAATGTGGTCTAAACTTAATCACAAATGACCTTGCACAGGGTTTCCCGGCAGGCCCAGAGAACGTGGAATTTTCTCTCTCCTTTGCAGGTGGGTTCCTACCAGCTGCTTTCAAGAACTCTCCCAGCACTGCGTCCACAGCTGCGCGGTGAGTTTCCTATGCACTTGTAGCAGCTCTATCAGTTACTTTTTTTTTTTTTAAGTTTGTAGAGATGTATGTAATCTCTACACGTGGGGCTCGAACTCATGACCCCCAAGATCAAGAGTTGCATGCTCTTCTGACTCAGCCAGCCAGACGCCCCCCTCTCAGTTACCTTTCAGACACTCCTGTGAGGTACTTTTCCAACCTTTCCGATGAGGAAATTTTATGAAATAGAAGTCGTAGCAAGTGGCTTCTCAGAGTAAAATGGGTTTGTGTGGCAGTCAGAGCTACTCAAGACTAACGACAGCAGTAGTGGAAAATGGCAGTTGTTGGGAGCTTCAGACATCTTCAGTAAATGAGGAGGCTCACCCTGGCCAGCCTGGTGGGAAAGGGCCTTGGGGGCCCAGGGGGCAGGGTTCGAATCCCAGCACTGCCACTTTTCCTGGCTGCATCACCTCAGACAAGTTGCTAAACCTCTCTGAACCTCTGTAAAATGGGGCTAATAATGCCACCTCTGGCCTGTAGTGATCTTATATGTAAAATGGCTGGCATGTAGCCACTGTTTGAGAAATGATGCCTCCTATTATTTTTCACCAGTAGCTGGATTACCTGGGTACTTGGTGGTGTGAATTTATGATGTGAATTAATGCGTTTAAAGAGAGATGTTGTACCTCAGGCTCTTCAATTACAGGTGAAATGACAGAACATGTAAAACTTGTTTCTTGACCCTTGCCTCACTTGCTCTTTGCTCCAAGTGTAGAGTTTCCTCTGCAAACTCCCTGTTAGCCCACCCCCAGCCCCATTCCCCCTCTCCCACCGCCACCCCCCGCCAATTGCTCACAGGTCTATGTCCTGAATTTTTAATCATTTTAATTTATCACAATGTCCCTGTCATGTGTCCTCCTATTCCTCAGGCCCTTACTCTAGGCCTAATGACTAGTCAGGTTGGGGATGAATCTACCCCATCCTGCCCCCTCGTTTACTGTCTACATTAACATAACTATTCTTCAACTTCATTATAGTAACTTAACTATTCCAAGCTGCTCTTGCCTAGGCAAATAACTTAATTGTTTATCATAGGAATTTCCTAAAAGACCCATCAACTCTTTAGTAGGAAGCATCAACAGACAGTTCATGCCTGAGACACTTCAAACCCCTCGCCTTAAATAACCCCTCACCTTGCTCTTTCCAACCCCAAACTGCTGTTATCTTGAACTTTTGCCAATCCCAATCAAGCCCTGCATTGAAAGACCCGCTTAAGACAAACTTGAAATTCTCATTGAGATTTGACCTTGTGTCATCCCCTTGGGGTGCTTTGGGGACTGTGGGCGGAGGATCCTGTGCGTAGAGCCACTCTTGCCCATCTCTGGGTGTGCATTTCAGACCTGGAAAGTACTGCAAGGCTCTTTGGTGGTGAATCTGCTGGTGGAACAGTTATTCCCAGTTCTGCCTTCAAAAAGGTGAAAGCTTTCTACTTCATTTGACTTGTAAATTGATGGTATTTACATATCAATGGTTCAGGCCTCTCCTTCAAACCAGAGGCTTACTCTGTGTTTTGTGGAGAACAACTGAGTTAAATGCAAATACCCAGACATGTTTTTTGACCCTGGAGCCAGGGCTGCTCGTCCCCTACAACTGGCCGGCCACACACGGTGGGTCACACGGCAAAGTCCTGTCCTGGGAAGTTGCCTCCCAATGGCGGTGGTGCGTGTGTGTGTGTGTGTGAGGGCTTGGAAGGAGAACGTTAAAACCCAACTTAAAATGGATAAACACTAGAACATTTCACCTGAAAGAAGCCCATTCATTAGTCCTTAAAACTTGCACTTGCTAGTTTGTATTAGGCCTCCCTGGAGATGAATATTAAAATACAGCAAAGTTTTTAGAAGTCTGACCAAAATGTTTAATGTGGTGACTTTGGGTACACCTAGCCTCAATCACAAGTGAACCTAGACCGCACAACTGGAAACTCCTGGAAGGACAGACATGCCTCACTTCCTTTTATTTAGTACCACATGAAACTCAACACTAAACATTCAGAGATGAATCCGGGTCCCCACTATTGTTCAGGTTACTGAGGTTTCCTGCGAGCTCACATCTTCCATTCTCTGCCTTATCATATAGTTTCTATGAGACACTCTTCCTTTAACAGGACACCTCAGAATTCAAACCATCCTTTGTAATATTTATCCCATTCCTGCAGGATACCTGTAATGAATGTGTAAGAAACAGGTTCAAAATTGATGAGTTGCGATCACTTCAGTCAGTGGGAATCCCATGCGTGCCTTTGAAGCCTGCTTTATTTATTTGTTTTATTATTTTTTAAAATGTTTATTTTTGAGAGACAGAGATAGAGCGGGGTGTGTGTGTGTGTGTGTGTGTGTGTGTGTGTGTGGAGGGGGGAGGCCAAGAGATTGGGAGAGAGAGAACCCCAAGCTGACTCTGTACTGTCAGCACAGAGCCCAATGCGCGTCTCTAACTCAGCCGAAACCGAGAGTTGCACACTTAACCAGCTGAGCCACCCAGGCGCCCCTGAAGCCTGCTTTATACTAACAGGTTGGGAATGTGGATCTGGAGCCCACCCAAGCCTGGCGTTGTGTGGCCTGGGCTGAGGTTCTTAAGTTGACTGTGCTTCAGTTTCCTTATAAAAAAATATGAAAATAATAATAGCACCTACCTCACAGGGTGGTTTGTAGATTACAGGAATTAATATTTGCAAACCACTTAGAATAGTGTCTGGCACATAGGAAATGCTGTCTACATGTTTAATAAATAAAAGGTGAATTTATTATTTTATCCCATGATATATGTTACCATAGATCAGTTGAGTGAGATTTTGAAAAATACATTGTACAAACAAAATACGACAATTTAAAAGACCTTAAAAACTTACATTTAAATAGCTGAATGCTTTCCATATAAGCTATAATTCAATAAATTTAAAAAATTTAATTCCAGTGTAATTAACATACAGTATTATGTTTCAGGTCTACCATATAGTGATTCAACAATTCCATATACTACTCAGTGCTCATCAAGATAAGTGTATTCGTGGGATGCCTGGCTGGCTCAGTCCATGGAGCATGTGACTCTTGATCTCAGAGCTATAAGTTTGAGCCCTACTTGGGTGTAGACATTGCTTAAAAATAAAATCTTAAAAAAAAAAAAAAGAGGGGCACCTGGATGTCTCAGTCTAGTTCTTGATTTTGGCTCAGGTCATGATCTCACAGTTCATGAGATTGAGCTCCTGGTTGGGCTCTGCTTAAGATTCTCCCTCTCCCTCTGTCCCTCTCCTGCTGTGCACGATCTCTCTGTCTGTCTCTCTCTAAAAAAAAAAAAAAAAAAAAAAAGATAAGTGTGCTCTTAATCTCCTTCACCTAGTTCACCCATACCGCCCCCCCCCCCCCACCACCTCCCCTTTGGTAACCATCAGTTCTCTATATTTAAGAGCCTGTTTTTTGGTTTCTCTTTCTTTCTCTCTTTTTTCTTTTGTTCATTTGTTTTGTTTCTTAAATTCCATATAGGAGTGAATTCATATGGCATATGTCTTTCTCTGACTGGCTTACTTTATTTTGCATTATACTTTCTAGATCCATCCATGTTGTTGCAAATGGCAAGACTTCATTCATTTTTGTGGATAAATAATATTCCATTGTATATATATATACCACATCTTCTTTATCCATTCATCTATCAATGGACACTTGGGCTCCTTCTATAATTTGGCTTGGGCTGTAGACAATGCTACTATAAACATTGGGGTGCATGTATCCCTTTGAATTAGTATTTTTTCGGGTAAATACCCAGTAGTGCAATTACTGGATTATAGGGCCATTCTACTTTTAATTTTTAGAGGAATCTCCATACCATTTTCCAGAATGGCTGCACCAGTTTGCATTCCCACCAACAGTGCAAGAGGGTTCCCCTTTCTCCACATCCTCACCAACACCTGTTGTTTCTTGTGTTGTTGAGTTTAGCCATTGTGACAGGTGTGAGGTGATATCTCATTGTGGTTTTGATTTGCATTTCCCTGATGATGTGATGTTGAGCATCTTTTCATGTGTCTATTGGGCATTTGTATGTCTTCTTTGGAGAGAGCTCTGTTCATGTCTTCTGCCCATTAAAAAATTTTTTTTAATGTTTATTCATTTTTGAGAGACAGAGTGCAAACACGGAAGGGCAGAGAGAGAGGGAGACACAGAATGTGAAGCAGGCTCCAGGCTCTGAGCTGTCAGCACAGAGTCCGGTGTGGGGCTTCAACTCAGGAACTGTGAGATCATGACCTGAGCCGAAATCGGACGCTCATTCGATGGAGCCACCCAGGCACTCCTGCCCATTTTTTAAGTAGATTATTTGGGTTTTTAGTGTTGAGTTGTATAGTTTTTTGTATATTTTGGACTCTAACCCTTTATTGGATATGTCATTTGCAAATATCTTCTCTCATTCAGTAGGTTATCTTTTGGTTTTGTTGTTTGTTTCCTTTGTTGTGCAGAAGCTTTTTTTTTTTTTTTTTTTTTTTTTTTTTAATTTGGATGTAGTCCCAGTAGTTTATTTTTGCTTTTATTTCCCTTGCCTTAGGAGACATATCTAGAAAGATGTTGTTACGGCTGATGTCCAAGAAATTACTACTGTGTGTGCTGTGTTTTAGGATTTCGATGGTTTCCTGTCTCACATTTAGGTCCTTAATCCATTTTGAGTTTATTTTTGTGTATGGTATAAGAAAGTGTTCCAGTTTCATTCCTTTGCATGTAGCTGTCCAGTTTTCCCAACATCCTTTGTTGAAGAGACTGTCTTTTCCCCATTGCATATTCTTGCCTCTTGTGTTGAAGATTAATTGACCATATAATTATGGGTTTCTTCCTGGGTTTTCTATTCTGTTCTATTGATCTATGTGTCTATTTTTGTGCTAGTACTTTATATTCAATAAATTAAAAATATGAAATGATGGCAACATTTAAAGGAAGTTATTTTTAAAAAATTAATTAGTTAATTAATTTTTAGAGAGAAAGAGTGAACATGAGAGGAGGAGGGGGCAGAGGGAAAGAGGAAGAGGATGTCAAGCAGGCTCCATGCCCAGCACAGAACCCCATTCAGGGCTCAACACGGTGCTGGACTGGGGGCTTGATCCCACAACCTTGAGATCATAACCCCAGCTAAAATCAAGTGTGGGACGCTTCAAGGACTGAGCCACCCAGGTGCCCCAGGGAGAAGTTATTCTTTGGTTAAGGTTTTCCCCCGTATATTTTCGTCAACTCTTTGTTAGGGCTTCTCATATTCTGATAAGGATAGTGGGGACTATGTCATAGGGAAGCAGCTCTCCCTCCCCTCCTTCTAGGGGCCTGGTCAGGGCCACATGCCACACCAATCCTATAAGGAGGTACAAAAAGTTCATTTTAAAAACCAACTTGTCAGGGCGCCTGGGTGGCTTAGTCTATTAAGCGCCCAACTCTCGATTTCAGCTCAGGTCATGATCTCATAGTTGTGGGATTGAGCCCTACATCAGACTCTGTGCTGGGCATAGAGCCTACTTGGGATTCTCTCCCCCTCTCTCTCTCTCTCTCTCTCTCTCTCTCTCTGTCTCCCTCTCTCCTCTCTCCCCCTCTCTTTGCTCCTCCCCTGCTTACACTCTCTCTCTCTCAAAATAAATAAATAAAACTTTAAACAACAACAACAAAAACAGCCTCCTGGGTGGCTCAGTTGGTTAAGCATCTGACCTCAGCTCAGGTCATGATCTCATGGTTTGTGAGTTCCAGCCCCACTTCGGGCTCCTTGCTGTCAGTGCAGAGCCCACTTGAGATCTTCTGTCTCCCTCTGTCTCTGCCCCTCCCCTGCTCATTCTCTCTCTTTCTCTCTCAAAAATTAATAAACATTTAAAAAAATAAAAACGAACTTGTCAACTTCTTAATTAGTGTATCACCCTTCAAATACATTTCCTTGAAGAATTTTGTTCCTTTCTTGGACCTCAGTTGATTATACCTTTGGCCTTGTATACATTTGGTCAGCCTCCTTCCTTATGACACTTACTTGTTTCAATGGAAGCTTTGTTGGTCTTGGCCAGCAGTGCTCAGGATCCTGTCCTACTTTCCAAAAGACTCATGTTGCCCGATGCTGGATCATCCTCATATGTGGCTGCCGAAGAGCTTATCCTGGTTTGCAGTGGTACCAGCTGGAGAATGCCAGCAAGTGCTGGCCTTAAATAACTAAAACAGCATTTTATTCAAAACGCTCGTCAGAGTGTGCTCCTCGGACCAGCAGCACAGACCTTGTCTGGGAACTTGTTAGAAATGCAAGTGTCAGGCCAGCTCTGGGCCAACTGAATCAGAACCTGCATTTCAACACCATCTCCAGGCCACGTTGCATGCTGAGTTGAAGATGCTCTGGCCTAAGGCATGCACATCATTTGCCATTAATTCAAAGGCTGGCAGCAGATTCCAGACTCAGCTCTGGATTCCAGGATCACACACAGATACAAAAATGAACAGCCTATCCCAGCCCATAAGTTTTGTTCTGAGTATAGCTTTGTTCTCTGCCACTTGTCAAAAGGGTGCCACTGGTCACTTGGGACATGGAATAAGAATAGATAGTACTGGCCGGGGTAGGGGTGGGGGCAAATAGCTCAAATGAGTGTAATCTCGTGACCCCTTCCCCCACTGCACTCAGTGTTAGGGGCCCCTGATCTGAGCTCACATCATACTCTGTGCTTCATCTTACCCGCCTGTCTTAAATGTGCTTGTTCAGTTCTCTTTCTGACCTAAGCAAGGAGCTCTTTGAGGCAGAGGCTGTGACTGGTTCCTCTTAGGGTCTCTGGTCCCTGGCACAGGACCTGGCGAATAATGGTGCTTTGTAATGTGAATGAATGAATGCATCTGAGAGTTCTACTTCTCTAGGAGGGAAACACACAGGATATCTGTTTTTAGTTCCTGTAATGCTCCCTTAAAATGGGGGACACGACCTGGGCTATTCTTGCCCAAGTACCAGTGTTGGGGAATGCTTTTTGGGCATGTTTCTGACTGGAGTTCCACTCTGACCTTTCTTGCCAAAGGAAACTTCAATTGCACCTAAGGCAAGCTGATGAAAACAGGGAGGAAAGGGGGCGAAGGAAGAACCCATCTCACTGACTCAGTTCTAACCGTCAGCACTTAATCACTTCCAGTAGCAATCGAAGTTTCAATGCAAATACCCCCAAGCACCCAGGCCCCACATGGTCTTCAGATTGCTCAGACTGGAGTTTGTTCCCTCTTAAAGAAACACCCTTCCTTCTGGAAGGGACTTGGAACATGTGACCTATAAAGGAAATTTGTCCTGAGGATGAGGCAGGCAGAAGGAATCAAGGAACTAAATTCAAGGAAGTTGCTGATGTGACTTTTTATTTCCCTCTTCTGTCACTTCCCTCTTTCCCAAGGCTCTCGTACTTCTACCTGTCCTGACAAGACCTTTGGCTCCTTGGAGAAAATTGAAGTGCATAAAAGGCTCTCAGTCTGCTGCTCCGTTTTCTTTGAAAACTTCTGGTTTGCTTAGAAATTTGCTGAAGACTTTCTACAGATTAGAATGTTTCCATTCTAAAATTTTTCTTTAGGGAACTCCAGACTCCAGCCACCCAACCAATGGCATGAAGGAAAGAAAGTAGGTTTAAAATAAAAAGAAGAGAAAGAAAGGAGATGGAGAAACAGGAAGAACCAGAGAGTAAGAAACTGGGCCAAGCGACCTCAAGATTTATGCAGACAATGGAATCCACCCTGAGGGTTGGGGTCCTGAAGAGCAGAAAAGCTGAAGCCTAGAAATGTGGGAGGCTGGGCCCAAATGGGTCAGAAGAGGCCCCTCCCTGCCATGACCATGGAAGGTGTCACCCCCACACAAAAGCCAGCCATGAAGGAGGCTTCCGAAGAGTGGGCCACATCCCTTTGTCCCATTTCTCCAGTCTTCTCATAGACCTGGAGTAAGAGTGATGAGCAAGTTGGCACAAATTCAGTGCCATCACAGGGGGAAAAAGAAGCACGTCTGACTGAGCAGACCTAAGTGAATCATTCCAAATTTGGAAGCCAAGTTTCCAACCTGTGTTCTTTTAGATATGAGGTGGATATCCGTCCCTCCTCTGCCCCCACACCCCTCTTACCTCTTCTACTCATCAGCTGACAGAGCTGAACCTAGTCGACATTCATGTGTCAGATCACAAAGCGCCTGGGTTCATGTGTTCTGGGATGCACAAGGAGTTTCAGTGATGGGGGCCTGGATCACTTTGAAAGATGGAAAGACTAGTACAGGGGTTATCACAGTGCTCAGCTCTAGATGACTGAAGCTGGAGGAGGGGGACAGGACTAGCTTTGACTGGTCAGTCCAGTCGACAGCAATACACTTTATACATGAAAGACCCACTGTGTATTGGCTCTTTTTTGGTCTGAGGAAGGTGACCATCATATTCACTTGACTTTGACAGCATTTACGGATCTGGAAAGGGACAACTTAATGGCGATGTTTTCTAAGGTATAAAGTTCATGAATTGTATTTATATGCCCTTCTGTATTTTATAGAATGCCACGAACTTTCCTTTATTACTCTTTCTACCTAGGCAAGAGATGTATTTTAGGGATGAAAACATCAATACAGAGCATTGAAACATAAATTTCACAAGTTACTGATTTCTTGTCAAATCCATTAAGTAGAATTAGACTGCACTGAGGAAAAAGATTTTTTCAAGCCTTCATACTACAGCTGGTAACAATAGGTTAATTTAGAGGTGAACGCAGGTAAAAGATGTTAACCACCTGAAAACAAGAGTATTAGTTGACCGCCTGCCTCTTCTGCAAGGTGACCTAGGACAGGACATTCTCTCTGGACTTGTTTCTTCCCCTGTGAAATACAGGATGTTGTGCAATAGCTTGTATTTTTCTTTAGCACTGTGTGCCTGGCACTCTGCTATGCTTTGTACGTACATTGTCTTGTGCAATCTTCACAACAGCCCAGTTTATAAGTGAAGAAATGGAGGCTCAGAGGTGGGTACCTGCTAAAAAAACATTAGTGCAGTCCCATTCCCGAGCCCATTCCTTAGGAACTGCCAGTATTATAGTCAAGATCTTTCCCAGCTCTATGACATAGGATTTCAGCATATCCCACTTGACCCAAATAATTTCCTAAAGTGAAACGGTCTTGGCACAGATTAAACCAAGATGAAAGCAATTGACAATGGAGGTTTCCAGCTGTAGGCCAAGCAGCTTGCTGCCACCCCAGCCTGAGAATGGTGTTTCCTATCTTCTTGCAACAGCCTCCCCTCCCACACACAGGGCCCCGGGGCCGCCTGCAAACCCTGGCTGGGAGTCCTGCATACACAGCGTGAGAAGCTGCTCTCTGAAAGGTCTTTGTGGCTGGCTGTGGTAAGTGCTCCCACACAACTCTCCACCGCCAGTGGATGATCGGATAACTCTCAGACTAGGAACCCCGCTGCGGCCCAATGAGAATGATCAGGATAATTCTGTTTGTAAAAATCTGTTTAATAAATACACATTTTAGAAGTACCAAAATAATTACCAACAAAATACACAATGTACACCATTTACAGGAGGGTAACACAAACCTTGATAGGTAGTGACTTTTAACCCCACACCGCCAAAAGGTTGAACAACACACCTGGTTGTTACACGTCACAGGATACCACTGAGCTCAGCCACGGAATCCATGGTGACTCAATGGCAAAAGCACAATAAATAAAATGTAATCCTTTCATCACATTTTTGGATAACCTTCTCCAAAAACCCCATAGAGGTGAGGCTTGAAAGTGGTTTTCTTTGAATTCCAACGATCTTCTTTGTCCCCCTTCCAAAGTTCACCAAAAAAAAAAAAAAAATGGGGGCTGATCCAGAAGAGTAAATGTTTCAGGCCACGCAGTGTGAAGTATGGTTGTAAGTAACCCCTTTTGATTTTTTTTTCTTTTTTTTTTTTTTTTAGAAAAATAAAACTCTCTTTTTGTACAAATATACAAGTCCATGTTCTTTTAGGTACTTTTTGAAGCTCATAACGTCAGGCGTTGGCCTCCAAGCACACAGTCATCATAGGGCAGCTAAACACATGAGAAAAAAAAGGCATGTTAAACTCCCAGAGCTTTGCCAAAAGCCCTGGGATAATGGTGAGGGCTGCTCCTGGAAGGAACTCAAGTATTCTTGGATTTTATTCTCCATAACCCAAACATAAACTAACTTCAGGGGCTGAGGAGTTTTCCTTTAATGTTCCTCTCCTTTAAAAAGGGCAAAGAAGACAGACACTCCTAGGATACTACTGGTCATGCACCCTGAAGTTTGAGAACTTCACTATATTGAGACCTTTAGATAAAGAGTAGCTCTAGGGGCCTGGGAAGGCAGTGCTTTGTGCAGAGTGACAAAGTGGAGACTCACCTCGTCCTCTGTGAACTCTGACTCCGTGTCGTAGCTCTCCTCATCCTCGCTCTCTGGCAGCATCTGAAGGTTTTCTAGGGTCAGCTGGCCCAGCTGCTGCTGTATCCGTGTACTTGGGCGGCCCCAGGTGAGCTGGTACGGGGAGTAGCCTTGGTAGGTGACTCTGTTGACATCAGCCCCGCACTTCAACAAAAGCGACACGAGGTCGGAATTCTGCAGGTCCACTGCAAGATGGAGGGCGGTTCGGCCATTACAGGGCTCCTGAAACCAATAGGAATTTGAGATGTTTACAGCTGAGTTTGGAATTTCTGCTTGCAACAAAAATATGTGAAATCTTAGAGGAGGGCCCTGGAAGCTGATGCATTCCATCTGGAGACATGAAGCACTCACCTGAGCATTGACATCAGCACCCAAAGACACCAAAAGCTCCACGATGCCCAGGTAGCCATGGATAGAGGCTAAGTGTAGACATGTGTGACCTAGGAGAACAATGAAGAAAGTATAACCAACCACTTGTTTCAACCCTCAGATCCCAAGAAGAACCTTTCACCTATCCTTTTAGGGAACAAATTCTTCTGAATTTGAAGAAGCCAGAACATGGGTTCTGAATGAACTTTATAAAGGGATCAAATAGGCCTTTTGCACGCATATTTTCTCAACCTTTCAAGTGTTGAGTGTTTTAAGCTTTTGCCTGGACTCCTAAAGTCGGCCCACCTCTCCCTTCTCCATGTCACCTGCCTTCTAATGGGCAGGGTAGGACAGGCAGACCTACCATTGTAGTTGGTGGCCTGCAGGATGGAGTAGAGGTGCTGGGTCCTGCAGGTCTGAGTCAGGACTCCCACACTGGCCAGGCAGCCTTGCTCACAGGCGAGGTGTAGGGGGGTATTTCCTCGAAAGTCTCGGAGCTCAGGATCACAGCCAGCTTCCAGAAGTGCCTCAGCAATTTCTGGTTGGTTGGTGATCACAGCCAAGTGGAGTGGAGTCTACAAACAGAAGAGGGAACAGAAAGAGCATTAGCATGGCCCAAACTCAGTCTGTATTCCCTTGAACCCCAGAGAGCTCCTGATTGTGGGTGATGCTCCTCCCAGACAGGTATAAGGGGCAAGACAAATCCCAGAGGCCCCAGGTGGGCTTTCATAAAGTCCTCACCAAATCAATGGGATTTTCTTTACTCTCTAGGATGTTGGCTGATTCCAATGTAAAAGGTCAGGGCAGATAATAACCAGTGATGATTAATTTAGGAAGGATTGGGAGCAACTGTGCTAGAATGTAACTTCCTCACTGGGCCAGAGGCACGGGGCTGGGCATGCCAGCGCACCTGCTGCAGGTTGTTCTGGAAATTGAGGAAGGCCAGGTCTCCTTTCACTTGGCGGACTACTTCCATGGTCAATGCCTTCTCTTCATGGATGATGGCCAAGTGCAGGAACCTAAGGGTAAGAGAGGGAAAAACCCCCAGGGCCGCTGAGTGCATTGCGTGGGGCCCAGGGAGGCGCGGGCTGCGGGGGATTGCGCAAGGCCGGGGTTTCTGGAGGCCGAGGCCGCGGTGTTTTCCGCGAGGTTATTATGAGCTGAGTGTTCCTGGCAGGCGCCCAGGGACTTTCCGGCCCCCCCCCCCCCCCTTCCTCCTAGGCGGGCGCCGGCCAGACCGCCCCGCCCTCCCGCCGGGCCGGAACGCCCTGTACTTCCCCTCCCGGCCGCGCGGCGCCCGCCAGCGGGGCAGAAACTCCCGCCCCTCTTATGCAAGCCGGGACTTCGCGTCCCCGCCGCCGCCCCGCCCCCGCCGAGAGGACCGAGGACCGGGACCCGGGGTGGGGGGGAGGGGTGCGCGCGGCTGCAAGGCAGAGCTGCTGCAACGCCGCCCCGGGATCTGACCCTAATCCTCTGCGCCCCCCCCCCCCCCCCCCCACGCAGCCTGCTGCTTTGCAAGGTCTCAGGGGCGGTGCATAAACCCCAATCTGCGGACGCCTCGCGGGCCTCGCGCTGCAGGCCCGGCGTCCCCACCCGGGCCCGCGACACTTACGAGTCTCCGTCCTCGGTGAGCTGCTGCTTCCAGGGCTCGGTGCCGCGCGGCGCCTCCTGGGGCTCAAGCCGGATCTCCCGCAGCTCCTTCACCATCTGCTCGTACTCCTCGTCCTTCATGGAGTCCAGGCCGCTGTCGTGGCGGTCGTCCAGCAGCCGCTCTTTCTTGAGCGCGTCCCGGGGACCCTCCATGGCCCAGTCCTGGGCGTGCTCGGCGGGTTGAAACATGGCGCGGTGAAAGCTCAGGCGCTGCTGCCCAGGTGCGCTCGGCCGCGGGCTGCGCGCTCGCTGCCTCGCAGTGTCACGGAGGGGAGGACCGCTGGCTGCGACTGTTGTGGGCTCGCCAGCGCCGCCGCGGCGCCCTATAAACGCTGGCAGGGGATTTCTCTGGGGCGGGGTCAGGCGCGGGGAATTTCCAAGCCAGTCAGACCAGAAAAGAGAACTGGCCTCGTCCTCTGCTCGGGCGGGGGGGGGGGGGGGTGGGAGGGGGAGAAGCCTAAACTCTGAGCCGGGGTTCATCAGAGAAACTCCCTGCGATGAGCCACTGGGGTCATGTACTGGGAACTTTTTGATGAACGCTGAGTGGCTGGAAAGTCCTCCCGACTAAGGCCCCCCTCCCCCGGTACTTCCCTGCAGCCTGCACCTAGTAATCCTGTCCCTCTGCAAGAAACCTTTCCCTGGGGTTTCCCACGTTCGATTCGATTTGGGGTCGTCGACTGCTGAGATCCCAAAGAACGCAGACCTGCCGGGCAGTTCCTCCTTGGGGTTTGCCAAACTGCCGGTCCTTTCCGATTTTTGCTCTTTTGAAAACGGGAGTGGAAATGATGGCTAGACGAGGGGATTTGTTTCCCCAAACTTTTCTCTGCGGGGAAGGACGCCCTGGCGGGTTAGAAGGTTGCAGACTGCCTCTGCCATCCTGCCAGTACCAGGCTCTTTGCAGCACAGGGACAGGTAGCAAGTCCCCGAGCACTCCCTCTCCTCAGGTAGAAGTTGTGAATGCTTTGGCATTAAAAGTCTAAATGCTTGGAGAACCCTCAAATAGTTTCCTCAGGGTTAACAGTCCTATTGACTGGAGAGGGAAGCACTCTGCCCTGCATTCAGGGGAAAATGCTGAATATGACCATATGTTTTTTCAAGTAAAGCAAGGTGTTACTCTTTGTAGTAGAGGTTATAGGTTGCTACCTTGCATTAACAAAATAATTATTGAGGTCATGTTCTCTGATTTGCATTGTGCTGCTGTAGAGAATGGATCCTGTGACTGCTTCTGGGTGCCGAGCTGGGCCACTTTCCAAGAGCATTTGGAAGAGGCTAAAGAATTAATTAGTTGAGTAGTGCCTTACACAAGATTGGGCCTTAAGGATGGTTAATAAAGTAGTTGCTAAGCACACCACAAGGAGGCTCATGGCAGCCCTAACATTACCCCCTTGCTGACTCCATGCACACCTGTCCTGGGATGGGGGTGGGGGTGGAAGCAGTTGGACCTCTCCCAGCAATATGTGTAACTACTCCAGACTCCTCATCCTCTGGTTTCACCTGCAGAAATAGAACTTATGTTCCCTGCCCCACCCCCATCTCCTAGCCAACAAGCCTGTAATTGAACTCATCTACTTCTAGAATTGGTCCAGGTAAAATAAAGCAACTTGGGTCTGAATTCTTCAGAATTAGCCCCAGAAGCCTCTATAGTTGTGCAGAAATTTCTGGTGATTATTGCAAGCATCTTTAACTTGACTGGCCATTCTAACACCCCTCCAACTATCTGAATATAGGGAATCTGGTTCAGTGGGGGTAAGATAAACCATATAAGGGGGAAAAAACCTAACATCAAGAAATAAAACCTTCAGGATAGTAATGATCACATGTTACAATGAAAGATTCCCAAGCATAGACTCCATTGTCTCTGGAGGCACATGATGTACAAAATATATAATTATTGAGGCAGGGTAGAACAGCAACTATAAGTAAATCTCAATTCCAGGCTCTACCTCTAATTAACTACACATTAATTGGAGAGATTAGTTAACTTTGCTGTGGTATACCTGCTTTTATAATAAGATTGGATTTAATGTCATTGAAGGTTTTTTCTGAGCTTAAAAATTTTATTGCTTGTTCACAAATGCATGTGTAGCTGCTTAAGGGTGACTGTGTCTCTTAGAAATATCACAGTATAAGTTTTTGGAAGGACTCCAAGACTTTATGCAAACATCGTTCTCAGAACTAATTTTGTAAGATAGGTATTTTTCCTACTTTCCCCAAAGAAACTGAAGTGCAGAGAAATTTACCTAGGCACTCCATGGCAGTTTACCTAATTTCTATCCCAACATATTAATCATTTGGCCAAAGCAATTGTTGTGTTAACACTGTTGAAAACATGTTGTGAAAATGTGAAAATATATAGTATATATTGAATATACTATAATTTGAAGAAGATACTCAAAATATTTTCTACTCCAATCATGAGGTAAAATAGAGGGTAGATGTTCCCCTGTTTGGAAATATTCATGTCTGTAAAAGAAAAAAAAAAGTACAGAAATCTTGAACTCTAAGTGCCCCACTTATATACCTTAGAGGAGGATTTTTAGCTCCAGGTTTAAAAATGATTATTAAAAAAGAAAATCATGCATAAATAAAAAGTATCTCAAGAATAGCTTTCTTTGCACCTCTTACTGCTCTGAGTTCCTGATGGAGTTTAAGTACTGGTAGTCTTTATTCCTGATTGTGTAGTGTGACACCTAGTGGTAAGAGTCAGGCCCAGGCATTCCCTGATATGTCATAGTGCTTTTGGAAATTTTGGGTGGTGCTGAGCCTTGATGACCTGTCCCTGTCGTGGGGATTCCCAAGGAGGTACCCTATGATTTTCTGCAACCTGGGAGACAGTTTTGAATAATGTGATCCAACATATTTTCTATCATAGGTAGCTCTATGTGGTTTAAATCAACAAACGTTACAATTTAGACAATAAAAGAACGTACTTGGAAGTCAGAAAACGAGCAGGTGGGGCAAAATAAGACAGCAAGACTGATGATTGGCTTAACAACACCTTTATGAACTCTTGGGCATTTAGACTTCTCCCAACATTCTAAAGATGTTAAAACCTTAGACAACTAATTTTTAATGTCATTTGCCTTTTTTTCCTTTTTTAATTTTTTTCACTGTTTACTTTTGAGAGAGAGAGAGAGAGAGCGCACAAGCGAGAGAGGAGCAGAGAGCAAGGGAGACACAGAATCCGAAGCAGGCTCCAGGCTCTGACAGAGCCTGACTTGGGGCTTCATTCCATGAACCTGAGATCATGACCTGAGCCGAAGTCTGATGCTTAGCTGACTGAGTCACCCAGGTGCCCCTGCCTTTAAAATTTTTTAATGCAAAAGACAAAGGAATGAATATGTTAAAGTGGTTTTATATTTTAGCCCAGAAGGGAGCCAGAGAGAATGACAGGATGGTCAGTGATGCTCACTGGGCCTCACTCTGGGCAGGAGCACCCCCATGGAAGAAGGAGCACCGACAGAGGCCTGTGTGAACACAGGCCCTTCATGCACTCCTCCTGGGTAGGAAATGCACAGTGTGGACTGGACCTACCGTCTGAAGTGCCCAGTGGTCTAGCAGCTTAGAGCATTGTCCAATATATTTGGCTTTGCTGAACATCATGGACAGGGTGTCCTATGCCAGTTGCCCTGCCCATTGAAACTAAAATTGTGTTAGCCCCAGCAAACTGAACTCTCGAAGAAAGCTACCCAATTGCTTGATACAGCCAGACTGGAAGAGAGAGTGGCCATGGCACCGCCCTGAAGGGCAGGCAAGTCAGGCACACCACAAATGGACAGCCCCATTAGGAAACTCGGCACTTATATTCCGCTTTCAGTCCCAGGCCCTGTCTTTTCCTCCTGTGATAGTTAGCAACTGCTGCCCTCCATCCCTCTCGGAACCTGGAGCTCCCAAGCTCTGGGACCTCTTCTGAGGAAAGACCATCAGGACCTTCATTTGTACTGAACTGAAAATAACACTGTCAAAGCCTTCATGTGTTTCTTTTGCTACAAATTCTGCAAATTAATGGGGGATCAAAGCTTTAAAGGGTCTCAAACTCAAATACCTAACGCATAGGGGCCAGGAGGGTTTCACAAATGAGTGAGGCCAGCCATGTGTGTCCAAGAGGATGTAGTGGCATCTCTAACAGACTAGACCTGGGAGACCACGTCCCTCACCCTCAGCTCAGGCAGTTCTTACCAAGCAGCACAATTCAGTGCTGATGTTCCATTGTTAAAGAAAACAAAATCAGAAAATGGATTTTGATGTGAACATTTTAAAACATGGGAACCAAGCAAAATACATATCTGCATCTTCTGGCTAAGTTGAGCCCACAGGCTTATGTGTGTACAACCTCTTTTTCAGCTGAGGTATGATTTTTTTTTTTTTTCAACGTTTATTTATTTTTGGGACAGAGAGAGACAGAGCATGAACGGGGGAGGGGCAGAGAGAGAGGGAGACACAGAATCGGAAGCAGGCTCCAGGCTCTGAGCCATCAGCCCAGAGCCCGACGCGGGGCTCGAACTCACGGAGTGCGAGATCGTGACCTGGCTGAAGTCGGACGCTTAACCGACTGCGCCACCCAGGCGCCCCATGAGGTATGATGTTTTTATGGTGCTTTGGGGGAAGGCACTAGCCTTTCGCGTCCTTGGTATCGCAGGGTCTCTGTTCCTCTGTGCAACTGGAGGCCGGGATCGCAGTTGTGTCCGTCCAGGAAGTTTTGCTTTGCTCCTTGCAGGCAGGATTAGAATCAGAGGCTCTAAGCCCTTAGAGGAGAGTTATCTTTCCCCCAAAGAATTTTTAAACATTGCATTGTAAAACAAGTATAACAAATTCAACAAAGTTCTGATTTTTCTCACAAAGACTACTTAGGTAGTCTTGTTTTATTTTTATTTTATTTTATTTTATTTTATTTTATTTTATTATTTTATTTTATTTTATTTTAACTCCTTTTAATGAACACCTCATCAAGGCGTTCCTGCTCTGCTGGTGCCCCAACCACGTGCCCAGTCTGCGTGTTGGACAACCTGCTGTCAGAGAAGGAGGCCTGCACGTGTCACCCTGGCCAAAATTCCTGGCTCTCCCTTTTCATTGTTTGTTGGCAGTAACCAAGTAATATCTATAGGTGTGTGGGGTTGTTTATGTTCTGTTGTGTTTAGGGAGGAGTAGCTGGATCAGGAAGGGGGTGGAGGCTTAAGAGCACATTGCTTCCTCTGCATGCCATTATATTTGCTGTTTTGTCTGGTGTGTTAAATTCATTCTGAGTTTAGTCAGGGCATGAGGACATTTTCAGCATTCGGGCAATTCCACACAGAAGCCTGGTAGCAGGATACAGGACATGAATGATAGGAGGTCCCTGTTCTTGGGCACCATGGTCAGGTGGCATGGGGTCAGCATCAGAGTTAAAATCTACTATCAGAAACATTAGGTAGGGGCGCCTGGGTGGCTCAGTCGGATAAGCTTCAGACTTCAGCTCAGGTCATGATCCCACAGCCAGTGAGTTCGAGCCCCGCGTCAGGCTCTGTGCTGACAGCTCAGAGCCTGGAGCCTGCTTCGGATTCTGTGTCTAGCTCTCTCTCTGCCCCTCCCCCACTCACACTCTGTATCTCTCTCTGTCTCAAAAATGAATAAATTTTTTTTTTAAAAAGAAACTATATGTGGACATTTTTTTTCCCTCTTTGGTCTAAGGTCTTGGGAATGATTTAGGACAAAGGTAAACAGAATCATAGCTGCTAAAAGATGTGCTTCAGCTTACAAATAAAGATTTAGGAACCTTGATCCTCAGCCCTTTCTTGTAATCATAAGATAATATCTTTCCCGAAACTCCTTTTAGAGCCTCTCTCCTCTGGAGTAGAGCCCCAGGTTACTTGGATAAGTATTAGAAATTGAGATGAGTCTTGGAAGCAATTAATGAGGGATACCTATAAAAATATTGATTCTGAAAGTTATTTTTAGGCTTATTTGTAAATACTGAAATTAAATGAGAGACAGAGTAAGAAGAGTCACAAGCAGGAGCTGTGAGCAGGAGAAAGGGGGAAATTGGCCTAGAATGGCTTTCCTTTGTTACCAGGTCCCTGCTGTCAGAGTCTAGTCTCATGACTGTGACATATTGCCTCTGGATAAGTCACTCAGCTTGGCTCGGGAATACTCATCATTTCCTATATCCTAGGGCTGCCTATAGCTTACAGTTTAGGGATTATTGTGCCAAGAACACTAATATTTTCAGAAAGCAAAGTGGATTAATGCATCTCCAAATCTTTAAATGTTAATATTTAAAAACTGGGACAATTTAGAAGAGAAGTTAAAGACCGCGGGAGATAGGGAATGGGAGTGCCCCAACATTCACTGACTGAAACTCAGGAAGCAAGGGGACCGTGGGTGAGGGTGACAGCATGACTGTAGGTCTTGGTAAATAATCTATATGAACAGACAATGGAGAGAGAAGAGGGAAGCACACATGTAACCCAGTCACAACATTGACATTGTCCATAAAGGACTCAGATCCACCCCCAGGTGGCCTGGGCATCAGGACGGGGAGATACGGGGAAGGACAAGGATTCACACGAAAAAGAGGAGGCTGCCTACAGGTCAGGAGCATGGAGGAAGGGGAATTAGGTAAGGAGCCACAGTGGAATTTTTCCTTCACTAATGGCAGGATCCAGCTGCCAAGAGGAGGAGCACAGTGTGGATGGAACTGTCTCCAGTGACATCTTCAGGCCGTCTGTGGAATAACTGTTCTCTGAGGAATCCCGTTTTCTTGAGGGGATTTTGGGAAAGTCAGGTTAAAGATGTCCACTGAGGCTGGATGCTTAGTGCCACGACAGTGCATCCATCGTTCGTCACAGTCCCAAGGGAAAGCTGTGAGTGTTCCTTCTCCTGAAACCCTTCTAGCTGAGCACCTCCTCTCATCCTGCTTTTGCTGTGACTCCAGCGCCACCCTCCTTCCATTTTCATGGTCCCCTCATTAGTGAAGGCCCTGTTTTACCATAGTAGCCTCTCATCTATGGGTACAGTCCTTGAATGCTTACCAGGGTTGCCATTTGGCATACTTCAATCTTCACAACCATTCTGTTGGGTGGGTACCGTTATTTCTGTTTTAAAGGAATTAGAGGCTCAGAAGGGGGTAAGCCCCTCACTCAGAAGGCAGAAGTCAGCGTGCAAACCTATCACCCCGTGCTGCCCCTCCTTTCTTTGCTCTCCACACTGTACAATGTTGCTTATTTTTATTTAAAAAAATTTTTAATGTTTATTTATTTTTGAGAGAGAGAGAGAGAGAGACAGAGTGAGCGCTCAAGCAGGGGAGGGGCAAAGAAAGAGGGAGACACAAAATCCAAAACAGGCTCCAGGCTCTGAGCTGTCAACACAGAGCCCGATATGGGGCTCGAACCCACAAACTGCGAGATCATGACCTGAGCCGAAGTAGGACACTTAACCGACTGAGCCACCCAGGCACCCCTTGACAATTTTTATTTTAAACATTTGCAAAGATATTGACACAAATTATACATTGCATTTTCTATGGTAATTAGTTTTTAAATTGAAATATAACACTTGCACATGGTTAAAAGTTCAAGTAACATACAAGGGCTGCAATTATACAATTAAATTCCCTTTCACTATTGTTTCTAACACACATTTTGTCATGTTATTTCCTGTAACAGAGCCTGGAGAGACCTACTGTGGCCTGCAGCATGGAGTCTGAATTCCTCAGGCAGCATTTAAAACCCTCCAGAATCAGACTCTGCCTAGCTTGGCCACTCTTAGTCCCCATTTCTCCCCGGCACCAACACTCTGTTCCAACTTCTCTGGGCTTCCCTGGGATATGTCCTCTGCTCTCTTGCTCGGTCCAAGGACCAACTTCTTTCTGTTTCCTTGCCAGGGCGGGCCCTTTCCAAGAGTCCTTCCCTGTCCTCCCTCTCCCTGGAGAACTCTGTTCTCTTCTGAACCCTTCTAATTCTTACTGTCTGTCTTACGTATGGGGCCCGTGGTCACACGTTGCCTTGCGCTGCCTAATTATTCCTCATGTCCTCATCTGATTCCAGTTAGACACTTAAGAATGTGGGGTGGAATGGGCACTGCTGGGTGTGGAGGAAAAGCATTCATTTCTTCTGTGTCTCCTTTGTCCAGCCATTGTTTAAGGCATGAGTATCCCCTTTTCCTCAGACCTATCATAATTGTTCTTTGACTCTTCTCCTCTGTCACTACCTGACTTTTCATCCAATCAACTTTTCTTCTCTATCTGAAAATCATCTCAAGAACTCATCTGGCCCAGCTTCTGCCTTGGTGTTATTCTCACTTTATAAAGGAAGGAGGCATTGTGGAATAAAGGCTTTTAGGAGGACAGGAAGTCAAACCAGAGCCACCATAGATGCAGCGCACCTGGACATTAGAGCATTTGTAAGAAGAGTGAGGAGACTATAAATAGACCTGGACAGTACCTGCCTCCCCCTCTTTTCTCTCTTTTTTCTTCTTTTGCTGCCTGAGAGTTACCTCTGGTGGGCCCCAGAGTTAGGAGGAAGACTCCTTTACTTTGGAAATTGATGAGATTTTAGAGTCTTGCTTAGTGCTTAGCCCAGCTCCCCAGGACAAGAGATCAACAAGGAAACTGGGGCAGGAGCTCTAGTCTAGAGGAATAGTTGAACATTTGCTTAGAGTACCCCCTGGGTCAAAAATCCTTTGGGGATGTAGAATGAGGGGAAGGGGGCTGAACGGGGGGAGTCAGTCTGGTTGATTGAGAGCTTGCCAGGCAGGATGATGCATCCCCAGAATTCCCATCAATGGACCACAAGGCTGAAGGTGCATGGACACATGGCTGGCTGGACCCAGTGGAGGTGCAACTGGGAAGGCCCAGCAGCTGCCCTTCCAAGGTGATCTGTGATGGCTTTCAGTAGCAGAATTTCCAACAGCAAATATCATATATCAAGAGTTTGACCGACCTAGTTTAACAAAGCATACAGAAACTAACCTAATCAGAAAATAGCCTGGTGTAGTCTATCTGACTCAGGTAACTTCTAGAACCACTCATTTTTCAGATAAGTTTTCCTTAAAGACGAAATCCTAGGGAGGAGTTTAGGTTTTCTGGTGTAGGCTCCACATCTCGGACTGATCACAGAGAACTTCTTTCAGATCACATTACATAGGAATATACATGAAATTTTGGGTAACAGTAGCAAAGGGGGGCTATTAGACATATTAGATGTCAGGGAATCACTGCAACTTTCCACTGTCCGAGACTTCACCTTTTGGCTGCAAGTCTTTTTGTTCTCATTTCAGGTCTAGCAATTTTCCAGGACAACCCTGGGTGATTCATATTGGCAAGAGCAAGATTGAAAGTTAACATAGTGGTATGTGAGAAGGTTGCTGTCTGGAGGGTGTTGAACTGAGGCTAAAAATAGGTGGGGGTTCCTGAGGCAGCCTCCTTTGTGGCCACAGGCACCACAAAAGGAAAACTCACCAAAGAAATCTGCCCACAAGAGAGGACAAAAGCCCCTACCTCTGTCACCCCTTTTGCCCCACAGAAAAAGGCTCAAGATGACAGTGAATTTGGTGCTTTCAAAATATCACAGTTCCTACAGACAGGCTCTTATTCCTCACCCCTAGACCTCAGATCAGAGGCTTTCCTTCCGGGTGAATTCACGTTCCTAGTTCCTACTCCAGGATCAAGCAAAGACGTCTGTCCCTAACTGCCTGGAGCTACATTTAGTCAAAAGATTGGTTAAGATAATGTGAAATATTGACACACATGGCTAATATGGAAAAAGAAATCTCTAAAGAGAAAAACGTATTATAGAAATCAAAAAATAAACACGAATTCATCAAGCATTTCTTATGTACTTATTTTGTACCAGGCACTCTACTGAGGTCTGGAAATACAAAGAAAATCAAAGAGGGCTCCCATTCTCAAGGACCTTATAGATGTGGAGAAATAGGTAAATGAGTGATTCTAGTAAGGAGTGTTAAGGGCTCTGGTTGAGGTAAGAACAAAGTGCTCTGGAAGCAAAGAACAGGGGAAGCCACAGCAGATGGGGAGGGCTGGTCAAGGATGGGTTTTGAGGGACAAGTAGGGGTTGGTCAGAGGGATACGAAGGGCATGCCAGAGAAGGTTGAGCCTGTGGCAAAGCATAAGCACGGAGTTGTAGAACAACTTGGTGTTGTGTGAGGAGGCTTGGTGTGTGGTAGAGGAAGATGAGAGGGTTAGGCAGGAAGGAGATGGTGCGTGGCCATGTGACCAAGCAGAGAAGCTGGCACAGCACCCTGAAAGCCACCGAGGGAGTTTATATGGTGGCCATCAGCCGTGTGTGTTTCAGAAGACAGTGTGGCAGATAGACTGGAGTGGGTGAGACACGAAGCTGGTGACCAGCTAAAGGCAGTGACTGGAACATGAAGAAGAGAGATGGCTAAAGAGAGATCCAAGAATGAGGATCTGCCAGCCATGGTGACTAACTGGATGTGAGGGAAGGAGAGAGGAAGCATCTAGGAGCTCTCAATTTCTGACTTGGGCTGCCCAGTGGGGAAACAGGAGAAGTGGGTTGGGGGAAAGAGACTGAGTTCTGTCTTGGACATGCTTATTTGAGAGCCTGCTGGATATAGAACAGGTGATTTAATGTGGGCAGTTCTAAGAGAATGAAATATCTAAAAGTCATGCCCTTATCGAGAAATAAAGGCAGGGTGAAGACAAAGCCACGCAGGAATTGTGTGGAGAGGTCCAAGGTGGAAGACGGGAATCATAGCACATAAGGAGTGAGCTGAGGCTAAGAAGCCAGTGGAGGAAACTGAGAAAGAACATTCAGAGAAATGAGAAGGAAACCAGGAGAGAGGGCTGTCCCAGAGGCTGAAAAAGGTGAGCCGTGCAAGGGGATGATCATTGTGAAGAGTGTTGAGTGTGTCTGTGTGAATTGCTCACTAATTCTTCTCAAGGCTGACTTGAGAAGAGAAAGGCCGGGCTGAAAGAAAAGGTTTTACTTGAGATATATTTACTCATAAACATACAAAGGCGAACTAAAGGGGTCCTTTGGGGCTGTGAATTAAAGATTTACCATTAGGACATTAAAAGCACGTAATAAAAATACAGCATCTCTTTCATTTTTTAAGTGAACAGATGGAAGTAGATGAGGTTAAGGGATGTACCAGAATCACCCAATGAAATAGATCAGGACTTGAATCCAGCTTTCTATGTATTTAGCCCACAGCTCTTTCCTCCAGATCAGTGGTGGGTTCTCAAACATCAGCTTGTACTAGAGTCACCTGGAGAGCTTTTAAAACAGGTAATGCTGGGGCGCCTGGGTGGCGCAGTCGGTTAAGCGTCCGGCTTCAGCCAGGTCACGATCTCGCGGTCCGTGAGTTCGAGCCCCGCGTCGGGCTCCGGGCTGATGGCTCAGAGCCTGGAGCCTGTTTCCGATTCTGTGTCTCCCTCTCTCTCTGCCCCTCCCCCGTTCATGCTCTGTCTCTCTCTGTCCCAAAAATAAATAAACGTTGAAAAAAAAAAATTTAAAAAAAAAATAAAAAAATAAAAATAAAAAAAAAAAAACAGGTAATGCTGACCTCTCCACCAAGATTTTATTTATTTATTTATTTATTTATTTATTTATTTATTTATTATTTTTTTAATGTTTCAAATTTTTATTTCAATTCTAGTTAACGTATAGTAGAATTTCAGGAGTAGAATTTGGTGATTCATCGCTTACATGCAATACCCAATGCTCATCATAACAAGTGCCCTTCTTTTTTTTTTTTTTACAAGTGCCCTTCTTAATACCCATCCCCCACTCGCCCATCCCCCACCCACCTCCCTCCATCAAACCTCATTTTGTTCTCTTTTGTTAAGAGTCTGTTATGGTTTGCCTCCCCCAAGATTTTAATTCAGGAGGTCTGGAGTGGGGCTTGAGAACCCACTTCTCACAACGTCCCTGTTCTCTATTGCTTCTGGCCCGGGACCACTTTGAGAACCACTATTGTATATGGCTTCTTTATCCCTAACACTTAAAAGTGCTTGAGGAATCTAGAAAGCAGTTAAATCTCCCAGGTTGCTTAATCATTCTTTAAGTAACCCTCCTTATAATATTAATTTGCTTAGAAAGAATATTTTTTTCATGCATCAGAGTGTCTCTGTGGAAAGTATGAATATGGAACGGAACTTTATTCAAACCTCTGTTTTGAGCACTCTCACTCTTCTATACACTCTTGTAGCTTTGGGGGATATGGTCAAAACTCTGCTCTCAGGGAGGGTCCCTTGTGCAGGAGACACAAATATACTAGATAAATGAGTGAAATATATAATAAATTAGTGAGAGTGCTGAAGAGAAAAAGGGGAAAAGGATAGAAATGTCAGGGCAAGAGGACATGTTAAAATTTTGGGGTGCCCTGACTGGCGATCAAGAGCATGTGTCTCTTGATCTTGGGGTCATGGGTTTGAGCTCCAGAGAGATTACTAAGAAAAAGAAACTGAAAAAAAAAGAGGACCTCTTAAAATTTTAAGGAGGGCGGCTGGGAGGTTAAAAGGACAACATTGACAGACTGATCTGAAGGAAGGAAAGAGTGAGTTGTGTGGGTATCTAGGGGAAGAATGGTCTGCACAGTATTCAGTGAGTGCAAAGACCCTGAGGTGGGAACACCCTTTGAGGAACAGCAAGGACTCAGTGTGAGTGACCTAAAGTGACTCAGGGGAAGACTAATAGGAAATGAAACCAGAGATAATAGAGCACCAGATCAGTGTTGGGGATCTTAGGGATTGATTTTTAACAACATTTAAAAATTCTTCCATAAGATATCACTCTGTTTTTCTTGAACCAAAATGTACTATTTACTTTTGAGGGAACACTAGGTCCCAAACTTGAGCTATGGATCTCCCAGTACTAAGATCTCATTAGTGAGATCTCATTAGTGGCTAATGAGTTTGCTCAACTGCTTGTTTTACCAAAACAATTGAATGCAGACCAGCCTGGAAAGACAAATAGAGACAAATAGAGAAGGAAATGTTTCTTTGGTTACCTTTTATGTGTATGTGTGCACTATCCCATTCTCTCCCTCCCTAATCCACTGGGGCACTCCCCCCCCCCCTCCCCATCTCTTCACTAAATTCCAAGAGAATTGCCCTGGCAATGTCTGCTGCATTTTTTCTGTATTACAAGTTACATTGTGTGCATTTCTGGGAAAAATTGACCCCACCCATATGAGTCGTGGGCGGTGGCTCAGACCTTTAGTTTGTCAGCCTACACTCTTTTTATGGTCAAGCCTTTTGGGGCCTGGCGCACCCCACAGCCACCTGTACTGGGGAAAAAAACGATTCATTAACACATTAAAGGACAGGCTAGCATGTTTGTCTTTCTGGCAGATTACTGAATTTATATTCAAACATGGAGAAATCTTAAAAGTAACAATTGCCACAGTCAAAGGCAAACTACTAGGCTGGATGGATCATTGTTCTAAGAAATTTTGCCTTTTTTTATGTTCTCACAAAAACAATATGACTTGGGATAGAGTTGGGTCTGAGGCACAGTGAAGTGCCTGACTATTGTCTGCAGAGCCTTGAGCTGGGTCCCGCACAAACATGGGACTAAAAAGATGCAGTCCCGGACTCTAAGAGGTTATGTCTGAGACCTCTGAGAATGGAGCAGTATCTATGAGGATTCATGTTGTCACATCAGTACATGAGAAATAGTTTCCAGCAGAACAAAAGAGAATTCTAAGCTTCCCTCACAATTTGGTTTTGAATCTTCAGAGACCACATCTGTTTCCTAGAACAGAAGTTAGTTTGGAAGCCATATTTATGCATTATCAAGTTATCTGTGGGTAAAAATTTTAAAGCATGGGGTTCAGATGAGATCTGGCGCGTTCAGGGTGTTACGGCCGTAGACTAAAGCATGGGATTCAAAAACACATGACTTTTCATCAATGACTCCCCCCCCCCTCCCCGCCAATTTGAATTGGCTCTTAGCAGCCCACGTGGAATAGAGGTGACTTTCTGCAGGTGAGGTCCCCCACCTCTCTAGAGCAGGCCGTCTGTCCCACACAGAGGAATACAATACTTGTGGACTGCTCCTAGGCACTGGTCCTGCTTCTAGGGTCTGAGGGCTTTTGGGGGCAGGGACAATTATTTTGTTGATCCTTAAAATCTTAGATGTTAGGGCCCCGAAGTGCCCTTAAAGGTCATTTAGCCAACTACTCCATCTATGCTTAAAGCATGCCTCAGTATCCTCACCAAGAGGTCTAGCAACTTTGGTGAAACACCTCTAGTGTTTGTACCTAGGAATAGTATTAGGTGAGAAGGGAGACCCCAATTTCACTTACTCAGGAAGGCCTTTGTGTAGGAGATAAGTTTTGATGTGGTTAATTTGTTCAGTTCAAATGTAATTCAGTTCAATTAAAAGAGAGGAAAAGGAAGCTTGACTAATGCCTCTTCTTTTGTCAAAGAAAACCATATTGTGGATGGAGAATCAAGAATATCTTTTTGGAAAATAGTTAAATGGCAAGCACCCTCCACTTGTATTTCCCTCCTAATGAGAAAAACAACCCCAAATGTCTGACCATAATAGTGTAATGCTTAGTAGTGCCCTACAACCCCAAAAGCCATAACTTCTTGTCTCCACCAACAAAAACAAATTTTATGGCCCAGTCTTTAAATGAATCACTCTGTGGAAATGATAGCAAATGTAATAATGCCAGACAGCTGCAATTATCTAAATGTTTCCCTATTAGCCATTTGAATGGCTAAAGCTTGATAATCAAATCAGAGTGAATGCTAATTGAAATCTAATAGAGCTTACATCCATGTGATTAGGTATCAGAATTTGATTCCAATATTGTTAAATTACAGACAAGGCCCATCAAATCACACTAAAAATAAATATTGTAACCTCAATGGCAAAAGGAGATGGATTTTTTCAATAAACAGAGATCAAACTGGAACCTGTTTGTACGGTGTCACTGCCACCTAGTGAGACTTAGTGGAACTGCAGAGACAGTCTGTCTTTGGAAGTGGGGCACAGCCATTTCTATTTTCCCAGCACAAGGAGTTTCTTGACAACGGAGAATATGAATAACGATCATTTCCAGAAGAGGCAGCCAAGAAGATTCCAGCTGGAAGGGTGTATGTTGGCAAGAACTAGAGGTGAGGTTGGATGGACTTGGGGGGACTGCCTATAGAAATGAGACTTAACACTCCCTGTGTCCCAGGTGACTTCTTTCCTCCCCTAGTTCTGCTAATAGAAGATTCACTTTCTGTTGGTAATACCTCTAGAATAAATAACATTTATTGAATCTCTAATATGAACACAGTCTCAAAATCCTGTTGAGTAACAGGAGTATAAAATGTGGTCCCTTCCCCAGGGAGTTTGTAATTGTAATAGGTTCTGTGGGGACATTAGAGAAAAACACATGCTACCTTATACCAGCAGTTATGGACTGACTTCTGTCGTAGAGTAGTCTCTGAAGAAAGAATGCTTGCAATGTAAATTTTTGGAGGCTTTGCATGTATGACAATGCCTTTGTCCTACACTCATGCTTAAGACAGTTTGGTTAGATAGGGTATAATCTTCTCTCACTTGTTGAGTATATAGGGAAGCTTGATTTGTAAAATCTATGCCCCTGGGACGTGAGAGGTAATAGAGGGGTGGCAAATCAAATTAGTTGCTTAATTTACTAACTGCATAGAAATTTAAAAACATAAAGACTAAAGTCTACATATGAGCATACTGGATTTGGACTGAATTAGCCCTGAATTTTTTTCAAAAATTTTTGGTAAAATATTCAAAAGATAAAAATTGTCATCCGAATCATGTTGAAGTGTGCAGTTCTGTGGCATTAGTTATGTTTGTATTGTTGAGCAACTATCACCACGATCCATCTCCAGAACTCTTTTCATCTTACAAAACTGAAGTTTCATACCCATTAAACAATAACCCCCTATTCCCCGTCTCCCTAGCCCCTGGAAACCACCATTCTACTTTCTGTCCCTATGATTTTGACTACTCTAGGTACCTCATATAAATGGAGTCATATAGCATTAGTCTTTTTGTGGCTGTCTTGTTTCACTTAGCATAATGTTCTCAGGGTTCATCCATGTGTAGCATATGTCAGAATTTCCTTCTTTGTTAAGGCTGAATATTCCATTATAAGTGTATACCACATTTTGCTTATTTATCTGTTTATGGACCGATGGGTTGCTTCCATGTTATGGACCGTTGAGTTGATTTAGCTATTGTGAATAATGATGCTCTGAACATGGGTGTGCAAATATATCTTTGAGCCCCTGCTTTTGATTCTTTTAGGTGTGTACCCATCAGTGGAATTGCTGAATCATATGCTACATCTATTTTTAATCTTTTGTGGAACTGCCATACTGTTTTCCACAGGGGCTGCACCATTTTACATTCACACCAACAGTGCACAAGGGTTCCAGTTTATCCACATCCCTACCAACATTTTTTATTTCAAATTTTAAAAAGTTATTTTAAGTATCTTCCACTCCCAGTATGGGGTTCAAACTCACAACCCTGAGATTAAGAGTTGCATGCTCTACTGACTGAGACAGCTAGGCATCCCTTACATTTTTTCATTGTAGCTATCCCAATAGATATGAAGTGCTATCTCACTGTGGTTTTGCTTTACATTTCCCTAATGATTATAATGTTAAACATCTTTTCATGCGCTTACTGTCCATTTGAATATCTTCTTTGAAGAAATGTCTATTTAAGTCCTTTGCCCATTTTTGAATCAGGTTATTTAAAAAATTTTTTAAAACATTTATTTATTTTTGAGAGACAGAGAGAGAGAGAGCAAAAGCAGGAGAGGAGCTGAGACAGAGGGAGACACAGAATCCAAAGCAGGCTCCAGGCTCCGAGCTGCCAGCACAGAGCCCGATGCGGGGCTCAAACCCATGGACCGTGAGATCATGACTTGAGCTGAAGTCAGCCAGTCAACCAACTGAGTCACCCAGGTGCCCCCGAATCAGGTTATTTGTTTCTTTGTTGTTCAGTTTTAGAGTTCTCTATGTATTTTGTTTTAAAGTTTATTTATTTTTGAGACAGAGAGAGACAGAGCATGAACAGGGGAGGGTCAGAGAGAGAGGGAGACACAGAATCTGAAACAGGCTCCAGGCTCTGAGCGGTCAGCACAGAGCCTGATGCGGGGCTCGAACTCACGGACCGCAAGATCATGACCTGAGCCGAAGTCGGATGCTCAACCGACTGAGCCACCCAGGCGCCCCTGTATTTTGGACATTAATCCCTTAGCAGGTATATAGTTGGCAAATATTTTCTCCCATTCTAGGGATTGCCTTTTCATTCTGTCACGAAAGTCTCATTTTTGGAGGGAGTACCAAATTGCTTTATTTGAAGCAATGGTACAAATGAAAGAACCTAAGTATTCCTTTTGGTAAGACCTATAGAAAAGGTAAAGGTAACCCCAACATGCAAGCACTACCTTGGTGACCAGGAAGTCACCTCTGTGGCTATGACCAGGGAAGTTACCCTCAGCCTAAGTCTTAGCTCTTGTTATCACTGTCTGTCTGTGCGTACTTGTCAAACAGACACTCTGCCGTGCCAGATTCTTGTACAAGTTGGTTATGTGGTCATCCGATTCTTTGGTGGATTTTACCTGCTAATTCAGGTGATGAGTCTCGGTGAAGTCACACAAGTAGGGTTTTTTGTCGGTGGCCATTCTGGCCATTCCAGTAGTGACTGATTCATGCTTTCCAAGTAAAATGCATACTCCATTGCATTCAGCCTGTTTTCCCAGTCCTTTCTGGTCCCGTTTCTTGATAGCCTTAAGGAGAATGTGGTCATTGGTTCTGCAGCTTCATCAGTTTCTCAGCTTTTTCTCTCTCTTCATGAGATTGGTGAGGAAAATATTCGTTGAAGTTCTTCAAAGCCACATCACTGAGGTCAAAGTAGTAAGACATGGATAGGTAGATGTAGGAGGTGTAGAGTTTCAGGCTGATCTGGCAGTGGATAGTGGCCTCTGAGTCCTGGTGGTATTTCTGGCCCATCCATGTGGGAGACGAGGAGGTCACAGTGAGCAGCTGAAGAGAGGCAACAGCAGCTGCCCCCCCCCCCCCTGCTGGAGAGGGGTGATGGCCTTGGGGCAGTCTGAAACTGTGAGGCGGTGCCCAGGGCTGGCTCTGAGCAGCCAGCGGGGGTTTGGGTTAGCGCCTTTTCCCTCCAGGCACTGTCAAAGCAGGAAACCATGGCAACTCTCAGGAAAGGCTGTTCAAAGTGTCCTTTGATGCACAAAAGTTTGACATTTTCTTGAAGTCTGACTTGTCTATTTTGTCTTTTGTTGCTTGGGCCTTCGGTGTCATATCCAGGAATCGTTGTCAAATAATCCAATGTCATGAAGCTTTTGCTCCATGTTTTCTTCTAAGAGTTTTATGTTTAGGTTGGTGGTCAATTTTGACTTAATTTTTGTTATTATTTTTTTTTTTCAACGTTTTATTTATTTTTGGGACAGAGAGAGACAGAGCATGAACGGGGGAGGGGCAGAGAGAGAGGGAGACACAGAATCGGAAGCAGGCTCCAGGCTCCAAGCTGTCAGCCCAGAGCCCGAGGCGGGGCTCGAACTCACGGACCGCGAGACCGTGACCTGGCTGAAGTCGGACGCTTAACCGACTGCGCCACCCAGGCGCCCCTGACTTAATTTTTGTATATGGTGTTAGGTAAGAGTCCAAGATCATTCTTTTGCACGTGGATGTCCAGTTTTCACATCACCATTTGTTGGAAAGACCATCCTTTCCCCATTGAATGGGGAAAAGGCTTTGGCACCCTTGTCAAAATCAGTTGTCTATATATATGAGAAGATTTATTTCTGGGCTCTCTATTCAATTCCATTGGTCTCTATGTCTGTCTTTATGCCACCACCACCCTGTTTTGATTACTGTAGTGTTACAGTAAGTTCCAAAATCAGGATGTAGGAGACTTTCAATTTTGTTCTTTTTCAAGATGGTTTTAGCTACTCTGGGTCCCTTGAAATTCCATATGAATTTTAGGATCATTTTTTTCTATTTCTGCAAAAGATGTCATTGGTATTTTGACAGGGATTACATTGAGTCTATAGATCATTTTGAGTAGTAACGATATTTTAACAATATTAACTCTTCTAATTCATGAGCATGGGATATGTTTCAATTTATTTATGTCTTTAATCTCAGTAATGTCTTTTAGTTTTCTTTTTTTTTTTTTTAATTTTTTTTTTCAACGTTTATTTATTTTGGGGACAGAGAGAGACAGAGCATGAACGGGGGAGGGGCAGAGAGAGAGGGAGACACAGAATCGGAAACAGGCTCCAGGCTCTGAGCCATCAGCCCAGAGCCTGACGCGGGGCTCGAACTCACGGAACGCGAGATCATGACCTGGCTGAAGTCGGACGCTTAACCGACTGCGCCACCCAGGCGCCCCTAGTTTTCATTGTATAAGTCTTTTATCTCCTTAGGTAGCTAATTTTTACGTATTTTACTATTTTTGATGCTATTATAAGTAGGACTGTTTTTTTTAAATTTTTATTTATTTGTTTTTTATTTTGAGAGAGAGAGAGTGTGTGTGGGGGGGGGGGGGGTGGGGAGGGGCAGAGAGAGAGGGAGAGAGAGAATCCCAAGCAGGGGATGCAGAACTTGATCTCATGAATCAGAACCACAAGATCATGACCTGAGCCGAAATCAAGAGTTGGATGCTAAACCGACTGAGACACCCAGGTGCCCCTATTTTTATTTTTTATTTAGTTTTTAGAAGTTTATTTATTTCTTTTGAGAGAGAAAGAGAGAGCAGGGGAGGGGCACACACACAGAGAGAGAGAGAGAGAGAGAGAGAGAGAATGAATCCCAAGCAGGCTCCAAGCTGCCAGCACGGAGTCCAACATGGGGCTTGATCCCACGAACTGAGAGATCATGACCTGAGCCAAAATCAAGAGTCAAACACTTAACCAACTGAGCCACCCAGGTGCCCCAGTAGAACTGTTTTTTTTAAATTTCCTTTTTAGTTTGTTCAATATTAGTGTATAGAAATTCAACTGATTTTTGTGTGTACTTTATATCCTGCTGTTTTGCTGAATTAATTTATTCTAACAATTTTTTTTGTGAAATCTTTAAGGTTTTTTACATATAAGATCACATTATCTGTGAATAGAGATACTTTTACTTTTTTCTTTCTGATTTAGATGTTCTTTTGTTCTTTCTTTCTCCTAGTTTGGTGTGCGTGTGCATGTGCGTGTGCGTGTGTATGTGTGTGTGTGTGTGTGTGTGTTTATCCTAAAAGAATGTTGAATTTTTATCAAATACTTTTGCTGCATCAATTGAGATGATCATGAAGGGTTTTTTCCTTCATTCTGTTAATATGGTGTATTATACTGATCAATTTTTATATGTTGAACCCTCCTTGAATTCCAGGAATAATTCCCACTTGGCAATGATGTATTATCCTTTTATTATGCTGTTGAATTTGATATGGAGTTTCCTCAAAAAGTTAAAAATAGAACTGCCCTACAACCCAGCAATTGCACGACTAGGTATTTATCCAAAGGATGCAAAAAATACAGATTCAAAGGGATATGTGCACCCTGATGTTTATAGCAGCATTATCAACAATAGCCAAACTATGGAAAGAGCCCAAATGTCTATCGACTAATGAATGGATAAAGAAGATGTAGTATATACACAAATATGCAATGGAATATTACTCAGTCATCAAAAATAATGAAACCTTGCCAATTGCAATGGTATGGATAGAGCTAGAGTGTATTATGCTAAGCTCAATATGTCCATCAGAGAAAGACAAATACTGTATGATTTCACTCATATGTGGAATTTAGGAAACAATCAGATGAACATATGGGAAGCAGGAAAAAAAAAGAGAGAGGGAAGCAAACTATAAGAGCCTCACAAAGATAGAGAACAAACTGAAGACTGATGGAGGGAGATGGGTGGGGTAAATGTGTAAATGGGTGATAGGCATTAAAGAGGACACTTGCTGTAAATGAACATTGGGTGTTACATGTAAGTGATGAATCACTAAATTCTACTCCTGCAATCAGTATTATACTATATGTTAACTAACAAGAATTTAAAGAAAATTTTGACCAAAAATGCTGTCGAATTTGGTTTGCTAGTATTTCTTGAGAACGTTTGCGTCAATGCTCATAACAGATAATAGTCTGTGGTTTTCTTTTTTTGTAGTGTCATTGACTGGCTTTGGTATCACAGAAATGCTGATCTCATGAGATTAGAAGTGTTCTCCCCTCTTCAGTTCTTTCAAAAGTTTGAGAAGGATTGGTATTAGCTCTTCTTTAAATGTTTGGTAGAATTCACCATGGAGCCATCAGGTCTAATGCTTTTATTTTGGGGGAGGTTTTTGATTACTGATTCAATTTCCTTATTTGTTACAGGTCTATTCAGATTTTCTATTTCTTATTTAGACTTGGCAGTTTTCGTGTTTTCTAGGAATTTGTCCACTTCATCTAGGTTATCGAATTTGTTGGCATATAGTTGCTCATAGTATTCTCTTATAATAATTTTTATATCTGTAGATTCAGCGGTAATATCCCCACTTTCATTTATTTTTATTTTTTTGTTTTTTTAAAATAATTTGTGTCTTCTCTTTTTTCCTATTCAGTCTAGCTAAAGGTATATCGATTTGCTGATATTTTTGAAAAACCAACTTTTGGTTTTATTGATTTTCTCCATTGTTTATTACATTTATTACTCTTACCCTTTATTACATTCATTTATGCTCTATATTATCTTCTCCTCGGCTAGCTTTGAGTTTATTGTTACTTTGTTTCTTAGTTTCTTAGGTTGTTAAGTTAGGTTATTGATTTGAGATCTTTCTTGTTTTTTTAATATAAACATTTATAGCTATAAATTTCCCCCTTAACAATCCTTTTGCTGTGTCCCATAAGTTTTGGTATGTTGTGTTTTCATTTTCATTAGTTTCTAACTATTAGAAAATTAGAAATTAGAAAACGTCCTTTGTGATTTCATTTTTGATTCATTGGTTATTTAAGAGTGTGTTGTTTAATTTCTATAAATTTATTAACGTTCCAGTTTTCCTTCTGTTACTGATTTCTAACTTCATCTTGTGATGAGAGAAGATATTTTGTATGCTATCCATCTTTTAAAGTATTTCGAGGCTTCATCTGTGGCCTAACATATAGCTTATCCTGGAAAATGTCCAATGTGCACTTAAGGAGAATGTGTACACTGGTGTTGGGTAGAGTGTTCTATATATGCCTTTCAGATCTATTTGATTTATTGTGTTCAAATCCTCCCTTTAATTATCTTCTATTTGTTCTATTAATTATTAAGAATAAGGTATTAAAGTCTCCAACTATTATTGTGGAACTTCCACTTTCCCCTTCAATTCCGTCAGTTTCTGCTTTATATATTTTGATTTTCATTATTAGGTGCATAAATGTTTACAATTGTTATCCTCTTATTGTATTCAACCACTTACTAATACATAATGTCTTTCTTTGACTCTTGCAAGCTTTTTAAATGTTTATTTATTTTCGAGAGAGAGAGAGACAGAGTGCAGAGTGCAAGCAGGGGAGGAGCAGAGAGAGAGACATAGAATCCAAAGTAGGCTCCAGGCTCTGAACTGTCAACACAGTCCAAAGAGGGGCTTGAACTCATGAACCTGGATTTCTTGACCTGAGCTGAAGTTGGATGCTTAACTGGCTGAGCCATGCAGGCACCCCATCTTGCAAACTTTTAAAAATTTAAAGCCTATTTTGGGGGGTGCCTCGTGGCTCAGTTGGTTAAACCTCCAACTCTTGATTTCCGCTCAAGTCATGTTCTCAGGGAATCACTTCTTGGCCTTTTGGCTAAGATCAAGTGAAGTCACATTCTCATGGTTCATGAGTTTGAGCCCTGTATTGGGCTCCATGCTGACAGTGCAGAGCCTTCTTGGGATTCTCTCCCTTCCCCCACCCTTCTACTCCCCCTGCACGTGCTCTCTTTATATAAATAAATAAATAAATAAATAAATAAATAAATAAACTTTTTAAAAAGCTATTTTGTCCAATATTAGTATAGCCACCTCTGCTTTGTTTTGGCTACTATTTGCATAGAAAGACTTTTTTTTAATCCTTTCGCTTTCAACCTATTTGAGTCTTTGGATCTAAAGTGAGTCTCTGAAAAAAATAAAATAAAATGAATCTACAGTAGAGAGCATAGAGCTAAATCATTATTTTAAGTCCATTCTGTCAACCTCTGTATTTTGATTGGAGAGTTTAATCTATTTACATTTGAAGTAATAACTGATAAAGAGGAACTCCTGTCATTTTGCTATGTGTTTTTGTATGCCTAATAGCTTTTTTTGTCCCTTATTTCCTGCATTACTGTTTTCTTTTGTGTTTAGCTGATATTTTTTGTAGTAAAATGCCTTAATTCCCCTCTTCTTTTGTGTATATTCTGTAACTATTTTCTTTGTGGTTGCCATGGGAATTAGATTTGACAGCTTAAAGTTATAAACATTCTAATTTCAATTTATGCCGGCTTAACTTTAATAACATACAAAAACTGTGCTCCTATATAGCTCCCTCCCCATTACTTTTAGTTATTGATGTCACAGGATCCATCTTTATACATGGTGTGTCCCAAACCATAAGCTAATAATTGTTATGTATAATGTATTAGTCAGTTGTGTAGGAAATAAAATGTGGAATCATAAATCAGTTATAAGAATATGAGCTTTAGATTAATGATTGTTTTGCTTTTTTTTTAATGTAGTATTCTTGGGGTGCCTGGCTGACTCAGTCAGTGGAGCTTGCAACTCTTGATCTTGGGGTTGTAAGTTTGAGCCCTATGTTGGGTGGAGAGATTACTTAAAAATAAAATCTTAAAAATGTATTATTCTCTTAAATCATGTAGAAAGCAAAAAGTAGAGTTACGAACCATTTTTTACAGATGATACTGGTTTTATAGTTGCCCACATATGTACCTTCACAATATCTTTATTTCTTCACACAGCTTTGAGATATAGGCTAATGTCTTTTCATTTCAACCTGCAGGACTCCCTTTAACATTTCCCGCAGGGTAGGCCTAGTGGTAACAAATTCCCTCATCTGAGGCTGTCTCATTTTTGAAGGACACTTTTGCCAGATACAAGATTCTTGGTTCACAATTTTTTCATTTAGCACTTTGAATATTTCAGTCCACTGCCTTCTGGCTCTCACGGTATCTGATGAGAAATCTGTGAATAATGTTATTGAGGGTCCCTGATATGATGAGTTACTTCTCTTTTGGTGTGTTTAAGATTCTCTCTTGTTCTTTTTCTTTCAATAGATTGATCACAATGTATCTTGGTGTGGGTCTCTTTTGATTTCATACTACTTGGAATTTGTTGAACTTGCTGGGTGTTTATATTCATAGCTCATCAAATTTGGCAAGTTTTCAGCCCTTATTTCTTTAAATAATCTCTTCTCCTTTCTCTTTCTTATTTTGAGACTCCCACACTGTATGTGATAGTTTGCTTGATGGTAGACTCTGTTCACTTTCCTTTAATCTTTTTTCTTTCCATTCCTCAGACTCGATAGTTTCCATTGTTCTTTCTTCAAATTTGCTAATTCTTTCTTCTGCCTGCTCAAATCCATCTCTGAAAATTTTATTTTAGTTATTGTGCTTTTGGGCTCTAGAATCTCTTTTTGGTTTCTTTTGGTTACGATGGGGATTAGATGGGGTAATCATCTCCATATTGATATGTCTACTTTGTTCAGACATTGTGTAGTAGGTCCACCTATTGAGACGGGTCTGTTGGTGTGGTTTTTTTCCTCTTCCTGTTTCTTTGTATACCTTGTGGGTTTTGTTGTTGTTGTTGTTGTTGAAAACATGAGTATTTGAATCTAATGATATGGCCTAACTCTGGAAATCAGATTCTCTTCCTTTCCCAAGATTTTTTGGCTTTTGGTTTTGTTTTGTTTTGCTTTTCAGAAAACTTGTAGGCTGGGGTGCCTGGGTGGCTCAGTTGGTTAGGTGTCCGACTCATGGTTTGGGCTCAGGTCATGATCTCATGGTCATGAGATCAAGCCCTGTGTTTGGCTCTGTGCTGAGTATGGAGCCTGTGGGGATTCTCTCTCTCTCTGACCCTCCCCTGCTCATATTCTCTCTCTCTCTCAAAATAAATAAACATTAAACAAAATTGTAGGCTTTCTTTGTGAAGGGTCAGCCTGCAATATAGAATTAAGGTGCTCTCAGGTCATTTTTTGAGTCTGTGCTTTTCTCTGGGGACATATGGTGCCTTTCTTTTTCATTTCCTTTTTTTAATGTTCATTTATTTTTGAGAAAGAGAGAGACTGTGCGCAGGGAGGGGCAGAGAGAGAGAGGGGGTGATCGAGGATCCAAAGTAGGATCCGTGCTGACAGCAGTGAGCCTGATGTGGGCCGCAGATTCACAAACTGTGAGATGATGACCTGAGCCGAAGTCAAACACTTAACCGACTGAGCCGCCCGGGTGCCCCTATATGATGCCTTTCTAATTTTGTAATCTCTACACCCAACATGGGGCTTGAACTCACAACCCTGAGATCAAGAGTCACATGCTCTTCTGAGTGAGCCAGCTAGGTGCCGCTGAATGCCCTAGTCTTTAATGTCTGACTCCCAAAATGGGAAAAAGAAGAAAATGAAGAGGTGGCAGGGCGGGGTGGGGGGGGGCGGGCGGGGAGATGGTCTAGTCCTCTAAATTTTATTGAAGTTGCTTCAGTCAGATGGGGAGAGGCTTGCAACAATGTGAGGTGAGGGGGCCCACGGGGCAGTGCAATAATAGCTGTCCATCTCTGTGTCTGCACCTGTGTGATCAGATGCAGCGATTAGGGAATCAGGGTACAGATCCCCAGTATTTGGAGGACAAAATCCTTATTGCAAACACTGGCTTCCATAGTTGTATGCAGGCTGCTGCAGGAATGCCCATAGAGCTGTCTGCCTGTAGGGCTGGAGGGTAAAGGATGTGCAGCTGCTATTGAACTGAGAGTTGAAATGGACCCAAATTAACCTGTTTGCTATCCAGGCATTTCCCTGTAAGTTCAAACCTTTTGTAGACTCCAGAGCTCCAAAATAGTTACATCAGACAGATTCTACCAGTGTAGTTGTTGTCTAGGTTAGGATACAGATTTCTGGTGCTTCTTATCTACTATGTTCCCAGAATCCTTTTTTCAGCCTTGATTTTTTTTTTAAACTTGTTCCATCTCAAAGGGAAATTTTTAAATGACATAAAATCAAATTATAAATGACATAAAGCCAAATTACAAAAGCTAATTTATTTCCCCTTTCACATTGCATTCATAAATCATCATGTTGTACACTTGATTTTTTAAATTTTAGTTCCAGTTAACATAGTGTTTTATTAGTTTCAGGTATAAAATATAGTGACTCACCAGTTCCATGTATCACTCAGTGCTCATCAAGATAGAATACTCTTTTTTTTTTTTAATTTATTTTTTTTTATTTTAGAGAGAGAGAATGAGTTGGGGAGAGGGGCAGAGGGGGAGAGAGAGGATCCCAAGTAGGCCCCATGCTCAGCGCAGAGCCCGACACAGGGCTTGATCCCACAGCCCTGGGATCATGACCCAAGCTGAAATCAAGAGTCAGATGCTCAGCTGACTGAGCCACTCAGGCTCCCCTCAAGATAAGTGAGTGTACTCTTAATCCCCTCCACCTATTTCACCCATCCCCCTACCCACCTCCCCTCCTGGTAAACATCCAATTGTTCTCTATAGTCAAGAGTTTGTTTTTTGGTTTGTCTCTCTCTTTTTTCCCCCTCTTTGCTCATTTGTTTTGTTTCTTAAATTACACATATGAGTGAAATCATATGGTATTTGTCTTTCTCTGACTGGCTTATTTTGCTTAGAATTTTACTCTCTGGATCTATCCATGTTGTTACAAATGGCAAGCTTTCATTCATTTTTATGGCTGAATAGTATTCCATTGTGTGTGTGTGTGTGTGTGTGTGTGTGTGTGTGTATCTCACATCTTCTTTATTCATTTATCTTGAATAATTGAAAATTTCAATTATCTTGAAACTTGGGCTGTTTCCATAACTGGGCTATTGTAAATAATGCTGCAATAAACATAGGGGTGTAGATATCCCTTTGAATTAGTGTTTTTGTATTTTTTGGGTAAATACCCAGTAGTGTGATACTGTATTGTAATGTAGTTCTATTTTACCTTTTTGGGGGAATATTCATACTGTCTTCCACAGTGGCTGTACTAGTTTACATTCCCACCAACTGTGCACAGGGTTACTTTTTCCACATCCTTGCCAATACTTGTTTTTTGTGTTTTTGATCTTAGCCACTTTGACAGGTGTGAGGTGATATCTCATTGTAGTTTTTGTTTTTAATGCTTATTTTATTTTTGAGAGAATGTGTGCACACTCAAGTGGGGGAGGGGCAGAGAGAAGAAAACAGAGGATCCAAAGTGGGTTCCACGCTGGCATCAGAGAGCCAGCTGTGGGGCTCAAACTCACAAACTGCGAGATAGTGACCTGAGTTGAAGCTGGACACTTAACTGACTGAGCCACCCAGATGCCCCTCTCACTGTAGTTTTGATTTGCATTTCTCTGATGATGAGTGATGTTCAGCATCTTTTTTTGTGTGTCTGTTGGCCATCTGAATGTCTTCTTTGGAGAAATGTCTGTTCATGTCTTTTGCCCACTTTTAAAGTGGATTATATGGGAGTTTTTTTTGGTGTTGATTTGTATGTTCTTTTTTTAATTATTATTTTTTTAAAGTTTATTTTTGAGAGAGAGAGAAACAGAGCATAAGCAGGCTTAAGCAGCACCCTGAGTTGTAGAAGTTCTTTATATTTTTGTATACTAACCGTTTATCAGCTATGTTGTTTGCCAATGTCTTCACCCATTCTGTAGGTTGTCTTTTAGTTTTGTTTATTGTTTTCTTTGATGTAGAAACTTTTTATTTGATGTCCCAGAGTTTCTCTTTGCTTTTATTTCTCTTGCCTCAGGAGACATATCTAGAAAAATGTTGTCATGGCCAATGTTGGAGAAATTACTGCCTATACTGTGTTCTAGGATTTTGACGGTTTCCTGTCTCACATTTAGGTCCTTAATGTGAGAGCTTATTTTTGTATATGGTGTACACAAATGGTGTACACAAAAAATACACATATATTTGTGTATGGTGTAAAAAAGTGGTCCAGTTTCATTCTTTTGCATGTAATTGTCCAGTTTTCCCAGCATCATTTGTTGAAGAGACTGTCTTTTTCCCATTGCATATTCTTGCCAACATTGTCAAAGATTAATTGACCTTCTAATTTTGTGTTTATTTATGGGCTTTATATTCTGTTCTGTTGATCTATGTGTCTATTTTTGTGCCAGTACCATACTGTTTTGAGTACTAGCTTCATGTGCCCCACCCCCTGCCCAATCACATTTCAGGCCAGGTGACTCCTGCACAGCAGATGTAGGGGAGGCTAGCCTTATGGAGAGTAAAAGCAGACCAATTCAGTGGAAGCAGTTATTCTGGAAACCTTGATGACAGCTATAGCTCCAGGTTAGTAAAATTACATTTGCTTCTTATTAATCACAATTATCAGCTACCAATTCAGAGTGTCATTGTTTTTATTAAGTTTTTGGAAGGATTCAGAATATGTAGATCTACAGAATATTAAATATAGCCCTAACGTTTGCAAGTGAGGATCTTCCCAAAGTGAATTTTTTACTTGGTAGCCCTTCTAATTAAAAGTGGTCATTGTGCCTGGGTGGTTCAGTTGGTTGGGCCTCCAACTTCGGCTCAGGTTGTGATCTCACAATTTGTGAGTTTGAACCCCATGTCGGGCTCTTTGCTGTCAGTGGGGAGCACACTTTGGATCCTCTGTCGTCTCCCTCTGTCTCTGCCCTTCCCCTGCTTGTGCGTGTGCATGTGTTCTCTCTCTCTCTCTCTCTCTCTCTCTCTCTCTCAAAAATAGACATTAAAAAAATAAAATAGTCATTGTAAGCTTTTTATTTCGAAATAATTTTGTATCCTCAAAGTTGCAAACACAGTATAAAGTTCCTGTGGATCCTTTACTCCACTTCCTCCAATGATAACACTATCAAAACCAGTCAGTGGACATTGGTAAATACTAACAGTAATTCAGATTTTATTTAGATTTCACAGTTCTTACAAATACTGATTTGGAGGGTGGTTTGCTGCATAGTTCTATGAAATTTTCAAATATATAGATTTGTGTAACCACTGGCACAGTCAGGATATAGAACTGGTCCACTGCCACAAGGAAGTTCCCTTGTATCATCCCTTAAAGTCACACCCTCCCTGTCACCCAATCTCTTCTCCATCACTATAACTTTGTCATTTTGAGAATGTTATGTAAATGCTATTATACAATGTGTCAACTTTTGAGATTGACTTTTTCACTCAGTAGAAGGCTCTTAAGACCCATCCAGGTTGTTGCATGTGTTAATAGGTCTTTTTTATTAACGAGTAATTAACAAGTAGTATTCCATTATATGAGTGTACCGCAGTGTATCCATTCACCTACTGGGGGATATTTGAGTTATTTCTAGTCTTTGACTCTTACAAATAATACTGCTGTAAGCATTTATGTGTTTATAAACATACAGGTTTGTATGAACACAAGCTTCACTTCTCTAAGATAAATACCCAGTTTTATACAGTTTTAAGGGTTAAGTAAGATTAATTTAAAATACTTTGTATTGGCAATGTTCAGTGAAAATTTGTTATGTTATTCTGAGCTATATTAACAATGGTAAACAGTGACAAAAGACTGAAACAATTATAGGGAAAGAAGTGATAAGCGTTGGTGGCAGATGGGATGTGAAGGGGACCCTGTTTTGAGTTTCTTCTTTTGGAGAAAATAAAATGATGTTTGTTTGGTAGCAGAGAGTGTGAGATTCTGCAGCAGCCTCTTGTATAGTGGGCATGTGAGGTTGAATTAAAAGCAAAAGATTGAAATATCTTGATACATTGGCAGTGCACCACCCTCTGGAGGGTATCTAGAATTAGTGGGGAGAATATTAATAGGAAGATGAACAGGGGTGCCTGGGTGGCTCAGTCAGTCAGGTGTCTGACTTTTGACTTCTGCTCAGGTCATGGTCTCGAGGTTTATGGGTTCGGCCCCGCATCAGGCTCAGCATTCATAGTGAGGAGACTGCTTAGGATTCTCTCTCTCTCTCAGCCCCTCCCATTCACAGGCACGCACACACACACACACACACACACACACACACACACACTCTCTCTCTCTCTCTCTCTCTCTCTCTCTCAAAATAAATAAATAAACTTAAAAAATAGAAGATGAACAGAGACCACAAGAAAGATAGATTCCTTCATTCATTCATATGTCCCACAAATATTTACTGGCCCCTACTTACGTTAAGTTTTATGTGACACATGAGCCCTCCTAAGGAATGAAGACTCAAAAAATGGCAAAACCTATTTGCTTTTGTATAAGTTGAACAAAGGCAAGTGTGCAGAAGTGACTAGACTGTGGGGCAGCTGAAGGGAGAGGATGCTTTTAACAAGGTCTGCTTGTGTAGGATTCTCTGGGTCTCAGCTTCTCGTCCTTGATGATAAGAATGTTACTTTCCTTTTTGCATTGGGAGGACATCTGTGCATGGGAATTTCATCTCCTGCTTTTAAGAATCAGAAGGAAAGTCAGAGTCTTTTTCTTATATTCACTGTTTTCCAGTGCCTTTAACTCAAAATAGTCTATATGTCAAAGCAGCATATTTTGGGGTTAACATGCACTGAACCTCTTCACATTCAAAGGAAGAAGGAATTTTTTTCATCAGAGCCCAAACCTATGGTAGTCATAACAGGGTACATTGCATTTCTCTTACTTTATATAACTGTCTATTTTCTACTCCCAGTGAAACAGCTTGGAAACGGAAAGGTACTATGGAAATATAAGTTGGTGTTATTATTGATTTTGTGGCTCCCACTGTGCCTCTCACACACCATGATGATAAAATGTATCTATTCTCTAAAGAGAGGCATTATCCTTCTAATAAGTGCTGGTGTGATCCATCCTTCTCTTCCTTCCTTCTTCCTTCCTTCTTCCTTCCTTCCTTCCTTCCTTCCTTCCTTCCTTCCTTCCTTCCTTCCTTCCTTCCATCCATCCATATAGGCAGGTACTGATGTCTAAGTTTGTTTGGAAAACCAGGAAAAAAAACCAAAACACTGGGGCACTTGGGTGGCTCAGTCAGTTGAGTGTCCGACTTCAGCTCAGGTCATGATCTCGAGGTTCATGTGCTTGAGCCCCGCATCAGGTTCTGTGCTGACAGTTCAGAGCCTGGAGTCTGCTTCAGATTCTGTCTCCTTCTCTCTCTGCCCCTTCCCTGCTCGTGCTCTGTGTCTCTCTCTCAAAAAAGAAAAAAAAAGAATAAACATTAAAAAATATTAAAAAAGAGAAAGCCAGGAAAAAAGAGATGAAAAGTAGTTAAATAGATCATTCTCAATCCTGTATCATTTTGCTGTGCAGAGAGGGATGCTCCCATTGAAACATGCTTTGCAGTTCTCCTCCAGACACGGTGGCTGATCTCACTTTTTCAGTGCCCTCTGCTGGGGTAGGGAGGAGGGAATTGGAAAGGAGTGGGCTCCAGGTCAGTTTTAAAGAAACAAGAGATCACAGATACAGCGAGACTCCTTTTGAACCCCTTCCCAATCTTAATTCCCTTAACCCCTCACTAACATGTATCTTTGCTATCCCTGCTTTTGTACTTTTGGTACATGTGAATGTACACATACAACAGTAGACTGTTGTATAAGATTTACCTTATTGGTATCTTGAATATATTCTTTTACAGCTTGTTTTTTCCCCTCACCATTAGGATTTGAGAATTATTCATATCGATACGTGTTGTTCATTCATTTAACTGCCCTGCTTGAATATACATTTATCCATCCATTTCCTTATTGTTGGTTTCTAGTTTGTCACAACTGTGGACAATCCTGTGGTGAACATTTTTTTGCATGTGTCCCCTTAAGTGCAGGTATGAGGTTTCTTTGGGGGCAGTGATCTGCAAAATGTAGTGCCTGAATCAGCAGCCAGAGCATCAATATCATCTGGAACTTGTTAGAAATGCAAATTCTAGGGCCTTCACCCAGGTTTACTCAATCAGAAACTGGTGGTGGGACTCCACAAACTGTATTTTCACAAGCTCCCCAGTGGTTCTGACACAAGCTAAAGTTTGAGAATTACTGTTCCCGCTATACATTTTACAGTAGGATTGCTGGGGTATAGGATATGTGTATTTCCAACTTTATGAAATGTAGACAAATTGCCTTGAAAGTAATTGTGCTAATCTACATTCCTAAATATCATCTCTCTGTAGCTTTTTCTTAACTTTTTAAAATGGTCACTGTTGTTATTTAGAAGCTTTATGTGTTAATGTAGTTGAATTTATGAATATTTTTCTGTATGTTTTGTGTTTTGGATCTTGTTTATGTCTGGATGTCAGAGTCTCCCAAATGGGTTTCTAATCATTTAAGGCTTTTGCTTTTCCCATTTCGGTCTTTACATCATCTGAAATTAATTCAATATAGTAATTTTTTTTTCTGACCTATTCTTGCTGAAGAGATATGCCTCTTGTCAACTTTTGCAAACTTGGATAGTTCCCTGAAAGAAAAAAGTACCATTATGGGTACAGATTTGGTGGGAGTGAGGTGGATGGAGGAATGGTAATAGAGAATACATGTACATGGTAAAAAAAAAGGAAACAATTAAAAGAGACAAAGTGTTTGCTATAATGACAAACACAGGGGCCCCTAGGTGGCTCAGTCGGTTGGGCATCCGACTTCAGCTTGGGTCATGATCTCACAGTCCGTGAGTTTGGGCCCGTGTTGGGCTCTGTGCTGACAGACTGTGCAGCCTGCTTCGGATTCTTTGTCTCCCTCTCTCTGACCCTCCCCCACTCATGCTCTGTCTCTCTCTGTCTCAAAAACAAATAAATATTTAAAAAAATGACAAACACAGGCATCTGAATTTAAGATTACTAGGGGAGAAGTTGGCACTGCGTTTTCTATGATTGTTTAATTTATAGTGTGCATTTTGTGAACTCATTTATTTGGCACATCATAGATGCCATTGTGCATGGGTCCTATTACACACACCCAGGCTATGAAAATTGCACTATTTTATTTTATTTTTAAAATTTTTAAATGTTTACTTTTTTTTTCTTTTTTCTTTTTTTCTTTTTTTTTTGCTGCAGAAAGCTTTATTGTTTTCATTTGGTCCACCGCTTGGGAGAGGGCTCCACGTGGTTAAAAAGCTGCCTAGTGGCTGCAAGGAGAGACTCAGGTACAAGCCCTGGCACCTGGTGGATGTCAGAGGGACCCTCTCAAAGGCTGCTGGGCTCCAGAGACTTCTAGCCGTGCTTGCGGGTGAGCCGTTGGGAGAGATACTCGCCCAGCCCAGCCTGGGGACCGGACGGCCTGCAGAGATTAGTTAGGTGGTCGCCCATCTTCTTAATGAGTTTCACTTCCTCATCTAGAACGTGATCCTCCAGGAAGTCACAGAGGTGGGGGTTTGCGCGGGCAGAGCCCAGGGCATGCAGATCCAGGAGGGCCTGCTTCAAGTTCTTCTCCAGAAGCAGGGCGGCTTCCCTGGCGTCCAAGGATTTACCCCACTCATCGTGGGACGGCGTCTACACTTCCCGGAAGAGGCCATGGCCCCCGCACTGGTTTTGCATCTTCAAGAGACGCTCGGCGCCCTCCCGCTTCTTCTCAGGCACCCCACGGGAGAAATGGCCCACGCCCTCCAGGGCCACGTCGTCCAGGTCGGAATAGAAGCCCCGTGAGAGGTAGGTGTAGGAGGCCCGCAGGTACATGTTGACGGCGGCTTCCACCTCTGTGGAGTACTTCTGACGAATTTGGGCGCTCGGGGTTGATTGGTAATGAGGAGCTAAATTCAAAATCGCGTGTTGGCTGGTCCCGGAGGCAGAGGGTGGCAAGAAGATGGCTCCGAAGGTTGCGACTGGAAAAAAGGCTGAGGGTGGTCGGAGGCCGGTAGAATGGGCGTCCCTGGGTCTGTACCGTCCAAACACTGTTGAAGCAAGAGACAGATCCGAAGGACTGCGGGGCGCACTCAGTGTTTACTTATTTTTGAGAGAGAGCAGGGGAGGGGCAGAGAGAGAGGGAGACACAGAATCTGAAGCCGGCTCCAGGCTCCGAGCTGTCAGCACCGAGCCCCCCATGTGGGGCTCGAACTCATGAACTGTGAGATCATGACCTGAGCCCAAGTCGCTGCTCAACCAAGTGAGCCACCCAGGTGCCCCACACTATTTTAAAATAGTCGCTTTCTGTCTACATTTGGGTACTTATGCCCTCAAGTAGCCCACTAAATCAGTCAGCGCTAATTAATGATCAACCCATGTACTTGGTATCAAGTTTTATTTGATTATGAGGGTCTTAATAAACATTTCAAGCAAATAGAAGATTTGGGGGTAATTTGTATTTCATTGGGGAAGAGCCTTCCTGTACTTTTAGGGGATCCTGTAACTGGGGCACAGGGGTGCAAGAGCACCAGGCTCTGGGGGTCCCAAGCGGACCAGGAGCCACCACTGGCCACTGACAAATCCCAAGGCAGGAAGAGGAGCAGTAGTGAAATAAGACAGGAAATTTATTTCAGTGACGTCATCAGTCAGAAGACAGGGGACTAAGCCTCTCAAAGACTGTCTTCACAGTGCGGAAAATACTTTTACCTTTATATAAGGAAAACATGAGACAAAAGTCAGTGGGTACATGCAGATGGGCAGTAAAGGTCATTATCTTGGGGTCAATCAAGCAGGCTCTTGCTGGCTCAGGGCAGTTGTTATTGCTTGAAGGGTAATTGTGTTCCTGTCAGAGGATGCTTTGCCTCCTGGGTTTTTTTGTCTGAGTTAAGAGATAAACAAAGGAGAATTTAAATCAGTTAGGAAGTACAGACCAAGGTCAAAATGGAGGTGACTAAAGTCCCTTTTCAACCCCAGTAACTCTCCATTATAATCCCAGCGCCTTAGAACAGTGCGTTGCACGCAATAAGTGTTTTATAAATGTTGATTCACTGATTGGTTATAAAAAGTGCTGAACTGCCCAAACTTTCTGGCTCTGACTTCAACTTAGAAATGCTTGTCCTGCAGAAGAAAAGCTTAGAACAGTCTTTACACGTGCCACAGAGCAACCAATCATGGAGACTGCTCACCTGCCATTGTATGTATTTCAAAATTTCAACAAATACAGTGCTTTGGAAAGATCCACTAGTTCATGATTTGTACATTCATATTGTTAGGTCTGTCCTGGGTTTTAGTTTAAATTACTTTGTGTTGAGTTCGGTTCAAACAATTATTTTTGTGAACCCGTGCTGCACCAGGGTATAATGATGAGTATGACAGTTTCTTCCTTTAACTTATTCAAGATGATGGCTTCCTCTGTATTATGAATATGGCAAACCAAATCTGTGGTGTCTAAATGGGGTATCTCTTCATAGGAGGGGAGCCACCAAATGTGGGGCAACAATCAGATCAGGTGGAAGCCAATGGTGTGGGAGATGAAAGAATTCACCTGAGGCAGAACAAAGGAGACAAAAATGTATTGAATATACCACAAGGGAGTGGTGGGCACAAGAGCAGAAGAGTGGCTGTCTGCAAAGACGCAGTGGGTGGGGGCTGCTTTTAAAGGGGGAAAAAGAGGAGGTTTGGCAACGTATAGAATCTTACCTTTTTTGGTAACTGTGCCTAGTCGTAAGGAGCCCATTGGTCAGTTAGGGCCTAAGGACATTTTGAGGTGGGTCACCTGATGGGCCTGTCTGTATCAACCAGGTGGTCACTGTGGCCTTTTCCACATTCCATTGCTCAAGCTTGTTTGCCTGAATGCGGTCTCCACAAAATCTGTTGAATCTCTTTCCATTATAATATTGTTTGGGTTGGAAATTCTGCCTTGCAAAATTCTTACTTTAGATTAAAAAAGTTAAAAATCCTCTCTCATGTGTCTTTGCTGACAACACATAATCTTCCTAGCAGGCCTTCTGGAACTGGGTAAAGTGATTTGACAATGAGGGAAGCCATTGCTTCAGAGGGCAGAAGCCAGGGGCTGAGCTGCGTGGCGGCTGGTGGTAGGCAATAGCAGGAAGCGATTGCTCTAACCCCACCACTATTTGTTACAAAGGCGTTTTTCTGACTGAAAGTGTTTTCCTGGAAGAATTTTCCTAACTAGGGAGTGGTATTGAGGGCTCTCCCATCAATGGATAATTAACTGAAATGTGTTTGCTAGGGCAGCCATCACCTTCTTTCTTTTTTTTTTTTTTAATTAAAAAAATTTTTTTTGTTTTTTACATGTATTTATTGTTTAGAGACAGAGCACTGGTCGGGGAGGGATAGAGAGAGGGAGACAGAATCCGAAGCAGGCTCCAGGCTCTGAGCCGTCAGCACAGAGCCCGACACGGGGCTCGAACTCACAAACCGCGAGATCATGACCTGAGCCAAAGTCAGACGCTTAACTGACTGAGTCACCCAAACACCCCCATCACCTTCTTTCTACTCCAGTGTGCACCAGTACCTTTCCACTCACCATCTCATTCTCCTTGTACTTTATCTATTTGGCTTCCCCTGGCTCAATTCAGGGCCTTGCAATATAATGCCTAGAGGTTCAGTTTTGTCACTGTAGCATCAAATGAGCCTAGAGGTTATTTGGTTTTAATTATCATTCATTAAAACAATCAATGTAGAGGATTTAGTCATTCAAATGGTTAATGGTGGGACATTTAGGTAATTACAACTCTTGAATGTTCTCTCTTCTGCTAATTGTTTTTATCGAACCAGATTTGTGTCTAGGTCTTGAAAAGAAGTGGTTGAAGCCTGTGAGTAACACAGGCCAACATTTTGGGGGGAAGTGGAAGAGGGAGGTCTTCTGGGTCCTAAGCCCCGCTTCAGTCTCTTCATATTCCAAAGAATAGATGTACAGTAAATAATCCCCTGAGGCTCAGAGAAAAGACCCAAGTCAGATTCTGTCTATATTTGGATACCTGTGCCCTCAAATAGCCCCCTAAATTACTCAGCACTAATTAATAATTAATCCATGTACCAGTTTCATGTTTCTTTTGATAAATGGCCTTAGCTTATACAAGGCTCTCCCTTTCTCAAATACTCATCTCCTTCTTTTCTAGTAACCCATATTTTACCCTCTCCTCACAGGCTGATATCAGAACCATTCACTGATTCAAATTCATTTGCTCTTTAGTCATTCATGCAAATTTATTATTTCAACCAACCAATCATCTACTAGGTCTTCTAGATAGTCCTGGAGATTATAACTGTGAGAAATTGATTTTTAAAAATTTTTTTTAAATTTTTAAAATTTTTTATTTTTCAAGAGAATATTAAATCAATTATTGATTACACATGATAATGGACAATACACAAGCTTTAATCCCATCTATAATTTTATCTGATACCATAATTCAATTTAGATATATTGCATAGGATGTGCCAACAATCATATTAATAACCAAATAAACTCCAGGACTTTGCTTGGGTGACCCTTTTAACGGTGAACTCCACGTCACAACACGTTAACTGTCAGTTCAACCACACCAATGTTTGTGGAGACAACGGCTTCTGTGCCCAAGCAGGTTGCAAATAAACTTCACATGGAACCTGGCATCACCCTGATGGAATTCTAACTTCACACTGTTGGGGTAGTTTACCAAGATGGCTTCAGAGTAGATTAACTTTACACAGCACATTTAAAAAAAGGCACATTTATTCAGCGTCGTGATCAGACTATTACATTTAGCAATCAACAGCATGGGTGCAAAAAAAAAAATCTACATTAAAACCCTTTGTTGGAATGCTTTACACTTTCCACAGAACAGAAACTAAAATAACCTGTTATACAATTAGTCACAAATACAGTCCTCGAGTTTTTTGTCCATACACTTGAGTATTGTCTAAAACATGTCTTCTTTGTAGCAGCTAGGCCCTGCCACCACTGTGCTTGGCTGAGTTCACAAATCTGTTGTAACCTGTAGCTTCCCTGTCACTTCTCTGGCTCTCCTCTACTGCTAAGCTTTGTTTCCTGGCAGTAATTAAAACCTTCTGCCACCGCCATAGTTACTGCTGCTGCTGGAACCGCCATAGCCACCTTGGTTTCGTGGTTTGGCAAAGTATTGGCCTCCACCACCATAGGGGCAGAGCTTGTGCCTCCAAAATGTCCTCCTTTCATGGGTCCAAAATTTGAAGATTGATTGTTGTAATTGCCAAAATCATTATAGCTTCCACCACCTCCAAAGTTGCTTCCATTGTTACCTAATCCGTTAGAGCCATCCCCACTGCCACCATATCCACCACCACCTCGACTGCCGCCAAAGCCACCTCGCCCACTGAAGTTTCCTCCATGGCCAAAGTTGTCATTCCCACCAAAACCACCTCCACGACCACCACCGAAGTTCCCAGAACCACTTCGACCTCTTTGGCTGGAAGAAGCACTAGCCATCTCTTGTTTAGATAAAGCTTTCCTTACTTCACAGTTGTGTCCGTTCACAGTATGGTATTTTTGAATGACAGTCTTGTCTACAGAGTCATGGTCGTCAAAGGTCACAAAAGCAAAGCCTCTCTTTTTGCCACTGCCTCGGTCAGTCATGATTTCAATCACTTCAGTTTTCCCATATTGTTCAAAATAATCTCTTAGATGATGTTCTTCAGTGTCTTCTTTAATGCCACCGACAGAAATCTTTTTCACAGTTAAGTGGGCACCAGGTCTTTGAGAATCTTCTCTCGAGACAGCCCTCTTTGGTTCCACAACTCTTCCATCCACCTTGCGTGGCCTTGCATTCATGGCTGCGTCCACGTCTTCCACAGTGGCATAGGTGACAAACCCAAAGCCTCTGGAGTGCTTGGTGTTTGGATCTCTCATTACCACACAGTCCGTAAGCGTCCCCCATTGCTCAAAATGGCTCCTCAGACTCTCATCGGTTGTTTCAAAGCTCAAACCTCCAATGAAAAGCTTCCGCAGCTGTTCAGGCTCTTTGGGAGACTCTGACTTAGACATGACGGCGGTGGGAGGGGAGACTTTCACGATGCTTACTCGGCGCGTCCATGGGCAGAAAGCAAAATTGTTTTTTTTTAAACTTGTTTCCTGACACCACCAATGCTTTTATTTATTGTTAAAAATTCTTTTTTTTTTCCAATGTTTATTTATTTTTGGGACAGAGAGAGACAGAGCATGAACGGGGAAGGGGCAGAGAGAGAGGGAGACACAGAATGGGAAGCAGGCTCCAGGCTCTGAGCCATCAGCCCAGAGCCCGACACGGGGCTCGAACTCACAGACCGCGAGATCGTGACCTGGCTGAAGTCGGACGCTTAACCGACTGCGCCACCCAGGCGCCCCTATTGTTAAAAATTCTTGATGACACTGGTGTCTGAGTTATTATGGTTTGAATATTACCTGGTCTTTGTCTACAGTTACCAAAGTAAAAAAGTAACTATGCCCTAATAAAATCCTTAAAAGTACTAAATGATAAGTGTAATGCCCCCGATTTCAAATGCGAGAGACCACCAAGGAGCCGATACTGATGCAAACGCACGAGGGTTTATTTGCAAGCTGGAGCTTGGGCCCAGGTATACCCGACACGGCAGAGCAGGGACTTGGACCCCTAGGTTAAGAGGCGTAGCAGTTTTATAGGGGCCAGTGGCCAATGAGATTGTAACACACACAGAAAGTTGCATAGTCATGTCAGTCCATACGCAGGTGGCCAATTGAATTACAACTTACCCTATAGTAACTGTTTCAACTAGCCTATCACTCTGGTCAGAATTGGCGCACAAGTTTGGCGGGCAAAAGGCGGGGTTTACAGTCTTTGGCCGTTAGGGGTTCCACATTCCTATATGAGCCGGTTTCCAGTAAGGGTGTGCTCAGCAGCTTGACTAGGGTGGGGGAGTGTCTTAAGCAATAAGCAGGTCATGTGGGGGTTATACATGATATGGTGGGTGTAGTACAAAATGGAGTTAGTCTTGCTCTGCTTGTCCAGGGGTAGGGGATTTTTGTTAAATTCCTTGGGTCCCACATTAAGGGGTGCCTGAGCCGCTCAGTTGCTCGATTGTCCGATCCTTGATTTTGGCTCAGGTCATGATCCCAGGGTTGTGGGATCAAACCCCTTGTCGGCCTCTGTGCTGAGCATGGAGCTTGCTTAAGATTCTTTCTCTCTCTCCCTCTGCCCCTTTCACTGGCTTGCACACACACTCTCTCTTAAAAAAACAAAAAAAGTACTAAATGATAATAGCTGAGATTAGAAGAGAAATTAAATATGAAATATGGCCAAGATACTGATAGGAAATAACTCCCAGAGACTATGCTGAAAGAACTGAAAAGACTGACCATTTTCAAATCTCTTTTCTTTCTTTCTTTCTTTCTTTCTTTCTTTCTTTCTTTCTTTCTTTCTTTCTTTTTCTTTCTTTCTTTTTTTTTTATGTTTATTTATTTTTGAGAGAGACAGAGACAGAATGGAAGTGGGTTAGCGGCAGAGATAGAGGGAGACAGAGAATCGGGAGCAGGCTCCAGGCTCTGAGCTGTCAGCACAGAGTCCGACATGGGGCTCTAACTCATGAGCTGTGAGATCGTGACCTGAGCTGAAGTCAGAGGCTCAACCGACTGAACCACCCAGGTGCCCCATCTTTCTTTCTTTCTTTCTTTTTTTTTTTAATGTTTATTTATTTTGAGAGAGAGAAAGAGTGCAGGCATGAGTGGGGGAGGGGCAGAGAGAGAGGGAGAGAGAGAATCCTAAGCAGGCTCTGTACTGTCATCTGCAGAGCCAGATGTGGGGCTCCATCCCACAAACCATAAGATCATGACCTGAGCTGAAACCAAGAGTCAGCCGCTTAACCGACTGAGCCACCCAGGTGCCCCAAGTTTCTTTTATTTCTTTGTGGTATTCAGTCCAGGTTTGGCTGTACAGACGTAGTCTTTGTTGTTCTCCTAGACTCTATTTCTTTGATCCCTATCACCACATCTCTGTTATCACCGTATCAGGGAGTCTCATTAACCCCACTACCTAAATGTCTTTTGGAAACAGCTAACCTCTCCCATTCCTTCTTGGGGTGACTTTCTGGAGTGTTCCACCCTACCTCCCCAAACCAAACTGGCTGATGTAGGTGGTTCAGTAAGTCCTTGAACCTGTCATTATCACACTGCATTGTAAATGTTTGGCTGTTGCTAGCCTTTGTTAATCTGTGAGTTCCTTTAGAGTAGGCATTGTGCCTTAATTATTTGTATGTTCTCATCACTAGTAGAGTGCCTGGCACACTATAAACAATAATAAATGTTTGCTGAATTAAAAAATGTATTTAATAAACCAAGGGATATTTTCCCTAAATCTCACAAGGGGGCAGCAAGGAATACAATTTTTTTCTTTTGTCTGCAAAATCACTTATCTTTAAAGCCAGAAGAGACATTAGCTTAGTTGAGTAAACTTCTCATCTTCTTAGAATGCTCAAATATTTCTTTAGAGAAGGACTTCATGGCATTCATAGAAATTCTCTCATAGGCCTCATCTCCAGGTTTTTAAAATGTCACGTAAGCATACAGTCTGTTGACCATCCTCACAAATGTGTACTTTGGCCATAGCTCTGAATTTAGTTGCCTTACCCAACTCTCTTAAGATTATATAAAATAATAGGCATTTCCCTAAATGGAATTTTCTGAATGTAGTATTTGTTTTTGGCTTCTTGATTTCTCATATGATCACATACATTTACCACACTTAGTGCCATCTCCCATTTTTAGAGTTGAGGAAATGGAGGCCTAGAGAGGTTAAAGAGTTCTTCTTTATTCACACAACAAATCACTGGTTGGACTGAAACCAGAATTCCAATCCTCTGACCCTGAATCTTACATTTCCTTTTATTGTCTGAAGGTCACGGATGCTTTGGTTTGGAAACAGAAGCATAATTCAGGGTATATAGACTTTAGTACCCAATTCCTTCTAGATAAATGAGTGTTTACATTTCAGTCCTACTGAAGGTTAGATGGCAGCATCTATCATGAAAAAGGGTTTGTACATATTCTTTTTCTTTATTGAGTTAGGAAATGCAAGAAAAACAGTCTTTACAAACTCACAGTTCTGAAATAATACAGTTCTATAGAGAAGGAAAAAAATTTTTCCTCAACCTTCTTAGGGCCCGTGGCTGCATCTAAAAATTAAACCAATAAGGACAGATTAATAGGAGAAAAGCATGCAGATTTTATTAATTTTTTACATGTAGATGGGAGCCTTCACAAGAGAATCAAGACCCAAAAAAGTGACCAGAGCAGGAAGCTTTTATACCTCTTAGACAAGGAAAAAATAAATTTGTGAAGAATTGATAAGACAGAGAAATTTGGGCTAGGGGTAGTAAATGGTGAAATGGTAACTAGGAAGATCAGGATTAGTTCAACAAGGTTTGTTTATACATCCTTCTTGGCCCCAAATTTCTCTGTCTCTGATGATAAAACTGTCTTTTAGTACATTCACAGTGTTGTGCAACCATCACCACTATTTAACTGCACCTTTCATCATTCCATAAAGAAACCTTCTACCTATTCATACTGTTTGCAACTTGTTTTCTTTTTTTTTTTTCAACGTTTATTTATTTTTGGGACAGAGAGAGACAGAGCATGAACGGGGGAGGGTCAGAGAGAGAGGGAGACACAGAATCCGAAACAGGCTCCAGGCTCCGAGCTGTCAGCACAGAGCTTGATGTGGGGCTCGAACTCACGGACCGCGAGATCGTGACCTGGCTGAAGTCGGACGCTTAACCGACTGCGCCACCCAGGTAGGTGCCCCTGCAACTTGTTTTCTTAATGAATACTATCATGTAAAGATATGTCTCATTTTTTAAATAGCTTTATAGTATTCCATTATAAGTACCATAGTTATTTACCAATCTCAATGGATAATTGGGTTATTCTAGAATTTTAAAATATTATAAGCAGTGCTATACTGAACACCCTTGAATGCTTGCGTACTTCTATGATACACATTATTGGACACAGAAATGTTGAGTCAAAGGAGATAAACATTAAAAATGTAATCAGGGGCGCCTGGATGACTCAGTCGGTTAAGCGTCTGACTTCGGCTCAGGTCAGATCTCACGGTTCATGGGTTTGGGACCTGCCAGGCTCTTTGCTGACAGCTCAGAGCCTGGAGCCTGCTAAGGATTTTGTGTCTCTCTCTTGCTTTGCTCCTCCCCAGGTTGCCCTCTGTCTCTTTCTCAAAAAATAAATAAATAAATTTCTATATTTTCCTCCCAAAGAGTGCTACTAATTAACAATTCCAGCAAGAGTATTTCCCCAGCACACTTTCCTACCCTCTTGCCAACACTGAATATCATCAATCTGTAAATATTTTCCAATCTGATAGGTAGAAATAATCACCTTATTGTTTTTGTTTGATTAATTATAAGGGAAATTGAGCATCTTATAATGTTTATGAATGATTGTGTGTTTGTGTGTGTGTGTGTGTGTGTGTGTGTGTGTGTGTGTGTGTGTGTTGACTTGCCTGTTCATGATCTTTGCCCGCAGTTCTATTGAGGTGATTTTTAGGTAGTTAATAGGAAAGTTTTTTGAAAGAGTGTTTGCTTTCTCATTTTGAGCAAACCTTTTTCCTTCTCTGCCCAGGAAACATTCTCTTTGTGTGTCTCTCATCTATGTTAAGAACTTCCAGGCCATTTGGTTAATGTAACCTTTTCCTGCTGAAGAGAGAGGGCTTGGTCTGTGATCATCAGAAGGATTTTAATATCCTATTTCCGTTTCCTTTAGAGTTACCGTCCTCTTTTTCTCTCACATTAATTGCTTTGTGTTCTCCCTGCTTGATGCATTTGACCTTCATTTTTTCATGTAATTCTTGCTAATATCCAGCTGCACTGTATCAGAGGAAAATTAATTCCTTTGGAGTTTTGAGTACATTAGATAAGGAAATCCATTGCATTGGTATTTCTTTCAAGATGTGTCAAATTTTTTGTCAACCAAGGATTTCCCTTTGACTTATACTTTATTCTTTGGAATCTACCTGTTCTAAATGCTTTTTGGACTCCCAGAGTGAGGTCCTCACCTCAAAGCCAATGGCAGCCATTATTTCTTTGTCAAGGTGAGAATGTCTGACTAAATCCCAGGTTAACTGGTCCTATGCAGTTTTGCTGAGCTCCCCCATAGTAGGAATGCTTTTTTGTTTCTTAATTCAAATGGCTATCCTGGGTTCCTGTCCCCTATCAGGGAGGGCTTTGCCCCAAAGTAGCAACAATGACCTCTGGGGCTAGCTTTAGAAATTAATGAAGCCTTGTGGGGTCCTTTGCAAAGGAGGAGCTGGCATAAATGGGAGGTGTGTTCTATATGTTCTCCGGGGAGTTGAAACAAACCAAGGATGAAAAAATGCTGCCACAGCTGCTACTGCCTGTGAGTAATGTGAGGGTGATGTGTTGACAACACACAGATCCCCAGAGAGACCCTGGGGGTGAGACAGTCACAATGCCACAGTGCGTTTTTCCATGGTTTTAGCATTGATTTTCAAATGACACATTCACTTAAAGCCCAAACCTGACCACTGTGTGATGTGGGATGGGTAATACAAGGCTCATAGCAGCTTTATTATCTCTACCACCACTCATCAGTGTGGGAACAAATCAGGGATTCTCAGCCCTTTTCAGCTCCCAGCTCATAAATAAGCTTTATTTGGAGATGGACTGAAAGGGGAAGTCAACAAGAATTTTCCCTCTGTGCCTTTGACAATGAATAGAATGAAGTTTTGTTCTGTTTTGTTTTTATGAGTAAGCATGATATTATTCAGTCACCTTTCTGTCCCAGCCAGCCCCCATTCCAAAGGGAGAGCCCATGTACTCACCTAGGTGGTTTTACTTGGTTACTTACGGCGCTGGTACCTCTAGAAACATTTGGTGCCCGCCCTTTCTGGCTTTCTGAATGTTACTAAGATCTTTAATTGGCATAATCTGTTTCTAAAGGTCTTACATTTATTTATTATATAACTAATTTTCCCCTCAATTTTATATGTATATATATAACACACATGTTGCTGATAGAAAATCTGGCAAATATAGCACAATATAAACAAAATTAAAATCAAACACATTCTTCTTTTTTTAATGTTTATTTTTGAGAGAGAAAGAGAGAGAGAGAGAGAGAGAGAGAGAGAGAGTGAGAGTGGGGGAGGGGCAGAGAGAGAGGGAGGGAGACACAGAATCCAAAGCAGGCTCCTGGCTCTGAGCCGTCAGCACAGAGCCTGATGTGGGACTTGAACCCACGGACTGCGAGATCATCACCTGAACTGAAGCCAGATGCTTAACCAACTGAGCCACCCAGGCGCCCCTCAACCACACTCTTCTTTTTAAAAATTCTTTTTATTAATATCTATCTTGATATATATCCCTCCATGTTGTATATGCTCATACAGTTTTCATTTTTTGAGGAAATTATGTTCTATAAAGTCACTGCAAACAATGAATTTGTGAACGCTGAACTGAGTACTGAACCAGGAAAAGTACAGGGTTAGGTTCAGAGCCTCTGGCCACATTTTCATCAACTGATCCAGTTCGTAACTTTGTTATATGTGTGTTTTAGTTTGAATACCATTTATTTAATAGGTACTGTTAATTTGTTTCTATTGAACTCCTAGCCAACAGCACTAAAACTCATGCCCAAATGAACCTTATTTAACACATGTATTTTCTCCAGAAGGCATGTCACAACCTTCTTGCACATTGAAACATTAGACAACACTTCAGCACTGTGTTTGGGTGCATTTAAACAGTGAAATCACCAACAAAAAGCACAGAAATGTGAAATACACAGCAGTAAATACACCATGAAAAGAATACATGTTTATAGTCTGAGAGCTGAAACAAGAAAGCAGAGTGGGGGCGCCTGGATGGCTCAGTCAGTTAAGTGTCAGACTCTTGATTTAGGCTCAGGTCATGATCTTTCAGTTGTGGAATCAAGTGTCCCACTGAGTTCCTACACTGAGTGTGGAGCCTACTTGAGATTCTCTTTCTCTCTCCCTCTGCCCCTCTCCCCTGCTCACGCACGTGTTCTCTCTCTCTAAAATAAAAATTAAGTAAAAATTTAAAAAAAAAAGTAAAGAAGGCAGAGTGTTGCCTTGCTCAACCTCAGCTGGCAATGTACTTGTCAGGAGACTCAAATTTTTTGCCACTTTGTGAAAGTTCAGAAATGACCACAAAAGCACAGAGATATTTTTGGTTTACAAATGTTAGAGAATAGGTGAATTCACAAATACAGAGTCCATGAATAATGAGGATTGATTATATTTTTAACATGTTTTATTTACTTAAAAATATCTGGATTTTGGGGCACCTGGGTGGCTCAGTCGGTTGAGCGTCTGACTTCAGCTCAGGTCATGATCTCACACCCCGTGAGTTCAAGCCCCGCATCAGGCTCTGTGCTGACAGCTCAGAGCCTAGAGCCCACTTCGGATTCTGTGTCTCCTCCTCTCTCTGCCCCTCCCCTGCTCATGCTCTGTCTCAAAAATAAATTAAAACATTAAATAATTAAAGAAAACCCCTAGATTTTAATGGATATATAGTAGTCCAAGATATGAATGTACCGTGATTTATTTGACCATCTTTCTAGTCTCAGACATTTAGTTTGTTTTCAAACTTTTGCTCTTTTATTGTCATCCTTGAATGTAGATCTTTATTCATATCTATTATTTGCTTGTGTGTATTTCTGTAAGAAGAATTATGATTCTAGTTTTTTATTTATTTATTTTTTTAAATTTTTTTTTTCAACGTTTATTTATTTTTGGGACAGAGAGAGACAGAGCAAGAACGGGCGAGGGGCAGAGAGAGAGGGAGACACAGAATCGGAAACAGGCTCCAGGCTCTGAGCCATCAGCCCAGAGCCCGACGCGGGGCTCGAACTCACGGACCGCGAGATCGTGACCTGGCTGAAGTCGGACGCTCAACCGACTGCGCCACCCAGGCGCCCCGATTCTAGTCTTTTAAACAGTGGTATATGGTTAGGTTTTACATGGATAATCTAATTTATAGGCCACATTTTTATGCGAATGAGCAGTAAAGGGTTAACTCAGCAGGCATAGGTGTATTCCTGTGTATTCTAACGGTCTTTAGGACTAGCTTTGGACAAGCTCCTGGGAGACAGCCTGTAAGCCCTTGAAATATCCTGGTTGATAATGGTATCTGTGTATGGTGAACACAGACCATGCCAGCCAGATAGCTTATGTTAACAATGTGATTTATGGTGAACACTTGTTTTGATTCACCTGGGGCCCTGAGCCACATGGTATTACTTAGATCTTAGGGGGTTTAGAGATTGACTAGCTAAGGTCAGTTAGGCAGGTGCTCAATGCCTATGTGATTGACTTCTTATCAAAACCTTGGGCACCAAGGCTCTGGTGAGTTTCCCTGGTTGACCATCCTTTGTACGTGTTGTCACACAGTGTTGCTGGGAGAATTAAGCGCTGTCTGTGTACCTTTGTTGAGAGAGGACAGTTCAGTGCTGCTTTATGAATATTTTCCTTTGCTGTGATTAAAACCATCAGTTTTTCTGAGTTCTGTGAGTCCTAGGGAATCACTGAAACCGAGGGTGGTCTTGGGGACTCCCCCAACACAATCCATGCACACATGTAGTGTTCCGTCCTCCAAATCAGGAACCTGATGGGAGGTTAAAGAGGTTTTCAAGGGTAATTGGTTATACTATCCTTGATTTTTGTCTGTGTTCTATTTTTAGAAATCAATCATTATCAGCTAAAGTTCCACTATTGAACATCTTTTCAAGTACTTATTGGCCATTTGGATTTCTTCCTCTGTGAATTATCTGTTCAGATTCTTTTTTTTTTTTTTTTGGGCTAAGCTGTTCTTGAATTTAGAAAACAGTAAGCATATTCACATACACACAAAGGAAATAAAGTTTTATTTCCCTATTGGTTTATGGAGCTCAGTGTTTTCTATATAGGTAGTAAATAATCCTTAAAATTGCTCACCCCTTAGAAATACCAGCTTTCTCCAATATCCAGTTTTCTTATGCCCTATCTCTGTTTCAGGTCATGTCAGTTCCATTGACAGTCTCTCTTAGGCCTTCTTTTTTTTTTCTGGGAAAAACTTTTACTCACTGAATTTGTTAATTTTTCTTTTCCAGTGCCTCTAATATACGCATATTCCCTTATGTCACCATATTACAAATTTTAGACTTTTAGATGCTCATATTTGATTGTTACAATAACCTTCCCATGATTTCAGCAACCTCCTTCAAATTTACCCTGCAGGTGCCAGATTAGCTTTCTTAAAGTACAATTTCATTGTACCACTCTGTTTCTCAAAATCTTCCAAGACTTTGTTTAGGTCCTCTTGTCAGACATGGAAACTTCTGGATGTCCTGAACCCTGTGCACTCAGTTTATTCCTAAAATCAACTTCCAAGAGAAAGGTTCTGCAGTAGGGCAGAGGTCTATTTCTGTGTGGTTGGTCTAGATGTACTGAACCAGGAAGATGAGTTGTGACTTAGGAGGCTGAAAGAGTGGGAGGTGTCAAAGCTGTTAAGGTGGTTAAATCATCTCATGCTAAAGCAATTAGGCTATTTACTGGTCGAATCAAACTTGGAGCAGGTTGAGAAGAATGTGATCCATGCGAACAGGATTGTATGTAATGGATGCTGGGTCCTACTTGTAGGGTGTTTGTATGTTTGGTCTTTGCTTCCAGGGGTCTCACTTCTGTTCTCTATTTTTAGTGTTCGCTGTGAATTGGGGTAGACTCTGGATTTCTCCAAGTTTTTTAAGGGAAGCCTGCCAAAGGATTAGGAAGATGCATAAAGTAGGCAATAGGTGTCCTAGACATTTCCCTCAGGGGTCTACTCAGTCCTGTCTGTCTATATTTCATCTGGGCACACGTGTATAGACCCTGAAATGGGTGGAATGTTGTAGAATACAGAGGGTTACTAGGAGAACTAGTGAGACAAATATGCCTCCATAACCCCAGTCCAGACTAGAGTTGGAACTTTAATGGCAAAGGCATAAAAAAAATGTTGCTGCTATAGAATGCCTTAGTGGCCTATAGAGTCATATTGTCACAGAACCAGGTGTGGCCACATATCTGCAAAATCTGTGGAATGAAGTGATGCAGGTGCTTGGGATCTCTGATACTTTGTTTTCTAATCCACTTGTGGGGCAGGACCCATTTGCCTGACTGCTTCCTTCAGAAAAAGGTTCGAGATTGCATCAGACAAGGCAACCAGGGGAACAGAGCCAACTGTGTCTGTTTTGACTCAACTTGCAGGGAGCCCACAGCCAGTGAAGATTTGTCAGGTGTGATGGCTCCTAGACTCTCCTGGGTAGTACAAAAGATAGCCATCACTATAGAGCTCTTTCACCCAAATGAGCTGGGCTTAGGGATTAGATAAAAGGATGCATTTACAGAAGTATCTTTCAACTGTAAGAGTGTTTGTCTGGAGTGGATTACCAGATATCTTTCCTGGAAATTGTAATTATTGGTTTAGATTTGGGCCCAGGAATCTGAGATTCTTGCCTTCAGGGAGGCTTGGAAAGCACTGACCTCAGGTTCATTTGCTAAAAAATAGCCCTGACTGAGGTTGGAAGTGTTGGCCTCTTCCAGGAATGGGCATCGTGGGGTTGGAGAAATTTAGCGTTGTAGCAGGGAAGTCTCTTTAATTTGCTGAATAACTTGGATTTATCCACCCAGAAACTGAATGAAAACTAGCCTTCCTTAAACAGATTTAGCAGGAGGATGATCACAGTGATAAAATGTGGAATGAACCCAAGGAACATCCTTAATAATTTGGGAAGAGGGATGCCACGTTAGGACTGTGAAGGTTTTTGTAGGGATCAGTCATCTGAACTTCTTGGGTTAGGAGACCATAAACCCCAAGAGCTCGATCTCAGTAGGCTCCTATAATCATTTCTTTAAGTCTGCCTTCCCAGAAGGAACAACTTCTGGGTGGTATCAACTGAGGGTTTTATATTAGGGCAGATCCAGAGAGTAAGTGTATTAGCCAGAGGGGACAGTACAGGACATGTGTTTGTATGTTAAACACACACACACACACACACCCCAAACTTCACAAATCAGCAAACCATAAGAGACTTTTAACTATAGCAAACAAACTAAGAAAGTTGTGGGAGGGGAGGTGGGTGGGGGGATGGGCCAGATGGGTGATGGCTATTAAGGAGGACACCTGTTATGATGAGCACTAGGTGTTATACGTAGGTGATGAATCACTACATTCTATTCCTGAAACCAATACTACCCTATATGTTAACTAACTTGAATTTAAATAAAATCTTGGAAGAAAAAAAAAACCCCAAAACTTCACAAGTAATTTTGATGTTCTGATTAAGAATTCTTGCTTTAGAGGTGCCTGGATGGCTCATTTCGTTGGGCATCCAACTCTTGATTTCGGCTCAGGTCATGATCTTATAGTTCCTGGGTTCAAGCCCTGCATCAGGCTCTGCACACTGACCTTGTGGAGCCTGCTTGGGACTCTTCCTCTCTCCCTCTCTGTCTATCTAAGAATAAATAAATAAACTTAAGAAATAATTCTTGCTTTAGAGGACTCTGTGGCATTAATGTAAGATTTATTATAACCTGGCTATAGACTCAGGCTTGCCTGGCTGCCCCATAATAATCCCCTAGCTTTATCAGTCCAATTTCCCCAATGCTTTAGCAGTCTGGCACCTGACTCATGTCTGTGACCCTCTATGACTTCCATGGGGTTTTCTGATATTTTGTTATTTTGGCTTGGGTTGGCAGTTCTGCTGGCACTTTGTCTCAGAAGCAAACTTGTCTAGAGCAGCATGGTATATACTTTCCTCCATTCTATTCCAGTCTCAGGAAGCCAGGTGCTAGGGGGTTAAACTGATATTCAAGGCCTTCATCAGGTCCTAATTTACCTTTCTTTTTTTTTTTTTAAACATTTTTTTTCCACGTTTTTATTTATTTTGGGGACAGAGAGAGACAGAGCATGAACGGGGGAGGGGCAGAGAGAGAGGGAGACACAGAATCGGAAACAGGCTCCAGGCTCTGAGCCGTCAGCCCAGAGCCCGACGCGGGGCTCGAACTCACGGACCGCGAGATCGTGACCTGGCTGAAGTCGGACGCTCAACCGACTGCGCCACCCAGGCGCCCCCCTAATTTACCTTTCTAAGTTTCTCTCCCACCAATCTCTCACAAGAACTCTTGGTATCAATCAGACTTGCCATTATGGCACCCAGACTATGTTCTAGCCCATTCTGCTGTGTTCAAGCTATGTTACCCCATAACTTTGCTTAATGCATTCCATATACTTGGAACGCCCCTTCTCTGTTTCTTAATCTGTCTGAACTCCTCTGGTTTATACAATAACCCTTTTTTTCTGATTTTAAAATTAATACATGTTTACTGTAGATAATTTGAAAAATATGACAAATTATGAAGAAAACATAATCCATGGAAAAGATAACTTATTGTTTCTCCCAACCTCTTTTTTTTGTCATGTGCACAAGTGCCCATGTGGGATTAAAAGTTACTGATAATATAAATAGCTTTGTATTTATGTATTCCGTTTTCTACTTAATAGTTCTTTACTTCTTACCCCCTTACTTTAACCATTGTTCTCACCATAACAATGAATTCTTCACTCAAACTAATGCAAGGAATTTTTACCTCTTTTTCTAATACTTCGGGGCCCCATCTTATACTTCAAATACTTTGCAAAGAAAGTTTGTATTTTAAAATATTCTGGTGCTAGCTCTCAAGAGAACCATAAACTTTATCTTGTAATAAGAGTATAGATAAGAAAAGTGATGCATATTTTAAAAAATATTTTTGATTATAGAATAATTGCATATTAATTAAGACCAATGATCAATGTTTTGATGTTGGGGAAGAAGAAAAGGAAGGAAAAATCTATCAATGATCAAAAAATCGAAACTATAGGAAAATTTATACTGGATCCAAGAATCCAGAAATGTAGTTAACGTTCCATAGTCTTTTTTTATATACATTTAAAAAATAAAATTAGAATTTGATCACATGGGTTGTGTCCTTTTTTATTACTATTATCACTAAACATTAAGTAATCTTTTAAAAAATTTTTTTAGGGGCGCCTGGGTGGCGCAGTCGGTTAAGCGTCCGACTTCAGCCAGGTCACGATCTCGCGGTCCGTGAGTTCGAGCCCCGCGTCGGGCTCTGGGCTGATGGCTCGGAGCCTGGAGCCTGTTTCCGATTCTGTGTCTCCCTCTCTCTCTGCCCCTCCCCCGTTCATGCTCTGTCTCTCTCTGTCCCAAAAATAAATAAACGTTGAAAAAAAAAATTAAAAAAAATTTTTTTTTAAATGTTTATTTTTGAGAGAGAGAGAGAGAGAAAAGAGAGAGCGTGAGTAGGGGAGGGGCAGAGAGAGAGGGAGACACAGAATCCAAAACAGGCTCCAGGTTCTGAGCTGTCAGCACAGAACCTGACATGGGGCTCGAACCCACGAACCATGAGATCATGACCTGAGCTGAACTCAGTGGCCCAACCAACTGAACCTCCCAGACGCCCCTCTCCAAGATTATTTCTATCCCATTCTGGGCTTTTTTGTTTTTGTTTTTTGTTTTTGTTTTTAATGTTTACTTCTTTGAGGGAGAACCAGGGAGGGGCAGAGAGAAAGGAAGAGAGAGAATCCCAAGCAGGCTCTGTGCTGTCAGCACAGAGCCAGACATAGGGCTCAATCTCATGAACGGTGAGATCATGACTTGAGCCGAAATCAAGAGTCATTCAGTCACTTAACTGAGCCATCCAGGCGCCCTTCCCATTCTGTTTTTGATTATGTACATATCATATTTGTCAAATGTATGTATACATGTTTGAATGATATAAAATTGTGATGCTTGATAATTTTTCATTACAAAATGGCAATTACAAACACATAGGCATATACACCGAGAGAGAATTATTTTGTGTTTATCCTGTGCCTTGCAACTCCAAAGGCTCTTCAAGAGAAGTATTCTTCACTTGGTACTCAGCCTGTGCCTCATAAATTATTTTTTTAAGTGATGCTATTGCATGGTTGATGTACCCTTTTTACCACCTCTCACATGTTGCCCTTCTGGCACTCTCTGTGAGTCCATATCATGGACTTAGCTCTTTATAAGAGGTGGGGGGTGGGGTGCAGAAGGAGGGGCGGATGGTGGTGGGAGCTGGTTAAACTTCCTGAAGCAGGCAGCCTTTGTGCTATGGTCTGCTGTCACTCCGCATTTGCTCACTTGCGTTTTCTGATGATAACCCTGACTGGCTTCGAAATGTCAGAGGCAGCTGTGGTTGAATCAAACTAAATAGTGAGGGCCCTCTCAATGGCCTCTGTTTCTTGCTTTCCTCTGGGGAGACACATTTTAAATGTGCCTGAATTGCATTTTTTGGCAGATTGTTACAGTAGAATATTGACTCTCTGATCTGAAGCCAGCCTTGTCCCAGGGATTGTCTGCTTTTCTAAGAGCTAATAATGAGAATTGATCAATGGTGCTGGTAGGGGGTGGGGAAGGAGTAGAGCTGGAAGGAGGAAGAACAGACCCTGATAACTGTTCAGAGAACACTAAATTCTGAAGCTGTTTGACAGTTTATCTGTTATTTTGCATTATTTTTTTTCTCATCAGAAATGAAGCAAATCTGTGACCAACATTGTGTAACTGAATTAAAGCAGAGTCAAGCAAGCAAAGCAAATCTACTTGCTGTCCTTTTCTTTCTGTTAATTTCCCTATCCTTCAGTTCTCATCCCCACCATATCCATATAGGTCAAGTCTGATTACACCTAACCCCGTGGGGAATTACATCATTTTCAATGTAATGGAATTTCATTATTGCAATAGGAAGCCTGGGAAGATGGAGAATCGGTTTGGATTCACCCCCTTGGGAAAGAAAGATAAATACCTACCCTTCTGATGAATCATTATTCCTCATTCTCAAAACAAACAGCCAAAGGAAATCCATCTGCCTGAGAGGGGACTGAGTGGTGGAGAGGCAGGCCAATAATGATTTCTTTCTTAAGTTGAAACTTCCTTGGTTTTGATAAGTGATCTCCTTCCTGATAGTTTGGCCAATTTTAATTTCTTTTAAAGCACTATTTCTCTACTCCCTTTCCAACTCCAGCTCCTTTGTTAAGGGTAACCATCTCATCCTCTCTCTCCAAATTCTTATATGACTCATTAAAGTGGCATGCCCCCTGTTGGGAAGCATGTCACCCCCCCAAAGCAAAATAATTTTCTTGAGCTTTACTTTGTTTGCACTATGTGAACCATAGGTGGTTTTCTCCCAGATATAAACTTATAATATTGATGATTCAGTGCTTTTCAGATTTGGTGTGCTTCTCTCCTTTGGTAGCCCTCCTGGATACTTCTCAGAGGAAAATACACGAAAGAACATTTTCTTTTGTTTTTCAATATGTTTACATATGGTTTATAGACAAAGTTCCTGTTTTTATATTCTTTGTTTCTTTTAAATTTGTTTAATCGAGAAGTAATTGATCTGTAACAATAAAAAATTTTTTAAAATATTTATTTTTGAGAGAGAGAGTGCGCGCGCCCAAGTCGGGGAGGGGCAGAAAGAGAGAGAGGGAGACGCAGAATCCAAATCAGGCTCCAGGCTCTGAGCTGTCCTATAACATTTGTTCCAGGTATAAAACAGAGTGGCTCAAGGGGAGCCTGGGTAGCTCAGCTGGTTAAGTGTCTGACTTTGGCTCAAGTCATGATCTTGCGGTTTGTGAGTTCAAGCCCCATGTCTGACTCTGTGCTGACAGCTCAGAGCCTGGAGTCTGCTTTGGGTTCTGTGTCTCCCTCTCTCTGCCCCTAGCCTGCTCACACTCTGTCTCTTTCAATCTGTCTCTCTCTCTCTCTTTCTCTCAAAAATAAACATTAAAACAAATTTTAAACATAATGACTCAATGTTTATATATATTATGATATGATCATCATAGTAAGTTAATATTCATAACCACACATCGTTACAAATTTTTTCCTTGTAAATCTTGAAGATTTACTCTCATAGCAACTTTCAGATATACAATTCAATGTTATTACCTATAGTCACCATGCTGTAGGTTACATCCCCATGACTAGAAGTTAGTACTTTTTGACCTCTGTCACCCATTTTGCCCCCTCCTCTCACCGCTGCCTCTGGCAATCTCCAATCTGTTTTCTGTAACCATGAGTTCAGTTTTTTTGTTTGTTTGCTGCTTTTTTAGATTCCCATGTAAGTGAAATCATATGATATTTGTCTTTCTCTGACTTATTTTACTTAGCATAATGCCCTCCAGGTCCATCCATGTTGTCACAAATGGCAAGGCTTCTTTCTTTTATATGGCTGAGTAGTAGTTTGTTTGTTTTTTTTTTTTTTTTGATTTTAGAGAGAGAGAACCTGAGCAGGTGAGAGGGTCAGAGGGAGAGGGAGAATCTTAAGTAGGTTTCATCCCCAGTGTGGAGCCCGACACGGGGCTCAATCCCATGACCCTGGGATCATGACTGAGCTGAAATTAAGTGACCGATGCTCAACTGACTGAACCACCCAGGCACCCAAGTATTTCATTTTATACACACACACGCATACCACATCTTCTTTATCCATTCATCCATTGTTGGGCATTTAGGTTGCTTCCATATCTTGGCTATTGTAAATAATGCTGCAGTAAGCATGGGGGTGCAGATATCTTTTTAGGTTAGTGTTTTTTGTACCCTTGGGATAAATATCTAGAAGTGGAATTGCTGGATCATATGTAGATCTATTTTTAATTTCTTGAGGAAACTGCATACTGGTTTTTGTAGTGGCTACACCAATTTACATTCCCAAAGACAGTGCACAAAGATTCCCTTTTCTCCATATCTTTGCCAATGCTTGTTATTGTCTTTTTGATAATAACCATTCTAATATGTGTGAGGTGACACCTTCTTATGGTTTTGATTTGCATTTCCCTGGTGATTAGTGATGTCAAGCACCTTTTCATGTACCTGTGCCTGTTGGCCTTCTGTATGTCTTCTTTGGAAAAAGGTCTATTCTGTCCTTTGCCATTTTTTAAATTGGATTGTTTCTTTTCTTATTGAGTTGTGTGAGTTCTTTTTACATTTTGGATATTAACCCTTATCAGATATATAATTTGCAAATACAGTATTTCATTCCATTTGGTAGATTGGCTTTTCATTTTGTTGATGGTTTCCTTTGTTGTGCAGAAGCTTTTTAGTTTGATAGAGTCCCATTTGTTTATTTTTTATTTTGTTATCTTTGCCTTTGATGTCAAATCCAAAAACTCATTGCCAAGACTGATGTCAAGAAACTTATTGCCTATGTTTTCTTCTAGGAGTTTTATGGTTTAAGGTTTTATGTCCAAGTCTTTAATCCATTTTAAAGTTTTTTTAGTGTATGGTGTAAGAAAGTGGTCCATTTTCATTCTTTTGCATGTAGCTTTCAAGTTTCCCCAACACCGTTTATTGAGGAGACTGTCATTTTCCCATTGTATATTCTTGGGTCCTTTAGGTACTTTGTATGTGCAGGCTGTAAATGATTTAATTCTCAGAGCCATTCTATAAGGTAGGTGCTATTATTGTCCCCATTTTAAAATGAAGAAGCAGAAGCACTCAGAGGTGAAGTCACTTGCCGGAGGTCATACGATTAGTGTGTGAATCCACATGAACCAGATAGTCTGAGCCTAGAGTCTATGGTTTTGATCTCTCTGCTAGGTTGGGTGGTCCAAAGGGAAAAATACATTGTGCTGACATCAATAATATGGATCAAATCCAGTAGCACAAATAATATTAAAACAAAAGTTTTCTTCTAACCATAGATTTCAAGCTACATTTGTTGGCTAATACATTTTGATCAATTTTAATTACACACTCCTGGTATAAGAAATACAGTAAAATACACATCTCTTGGAATTTCCCGTAATAGAATTTGGCTGTATGGATCATACTGTAATGATATTTACAAAAAAAAAAAAAAAAAGAGCTTATCTGTACTTTTAAAAAGATATGATCATAGTAAAATTACCTGTATTCTTTTTTTAAAAAAAGACCAAAATGTTCAGCATTATGATAGTCATTCTAAGGGAAATTTTAAAAACCAAATTTTTTTTAAGCCTAGATACCTTCAAAATTTGAAAATGAACAATTTTGGAATTAAATTTTATAATCAAAATTTATAAATGATAACATCAGAATTTATTAAAATTTCTAACTCATAGTTAAGTGGTAGAAATGATCAGAGAGCATATGGCTAAAGAGTAAGAGGTACACATTAAAGAGTCACTTTATAGAACTATAAGTACTCCTCTCACATCTGGTACCACCTGCCTGGGTGCCATCTTCTACCATAATCACTGTTGTTAGTTTCCTCTGAATCTTTCCAGAGTTTCTGTTTATAGAAGTAGTTATGAATATGCACTCTTCTTTTTTACACAAATGATAGCACTATTCCACACTTAAAGCATCTTACGTGTCCTGAAGTTTTTTTTCCCATATAAACATATAGAGCTTTCTCATTGTTCTTATATATCTGCAAAATATTCCAGTATATAGATGTAGCACGATTTGGTTAGCTAATTTCCTGTTAATACACACTTAGATGGTTTTTCAATCTTTTGCTATTATAGTGTTTCACTGAGTAACCTATGCAAGTATATCTGTAAGATAAATTCCCAGCAGTATATTTGCTAAGCTGAAGGATATACACATTTGTAATTTGGATAGATATTGCAAATTTCCCTCCATAGGAGTTTTATTAATTTACACTTCTACCAGCAATGTATGAGAGAGGCTGTTTCCTCACAGCTTTGCCAACAATATGTATTCTCAGACTTTTGGATTTTTGCCAATTTAATAGCTGAGAAATGTTATCTCAGTATGGTTTTAATGTGCATTTCTCTTATAATAAGTGAAGTTACATATCTTTTCCTGTGTTCAAAAATGTTTTTATTTCCTTTTCTGTGAACTGTAGCTTTTTACTGTTAAATTGGGTTAATGACCTTTTCCCTATTTTTGTTTGTAGGAGCTCCTTCTAGATAAGTGAGATGACAAACATTTTCCTCCAATTTGTAATCTTTCTTTTGATATCACACATAGTAGCTTTTTTTTTTTTTTTTGCCATGCTGAACTTAACTATATTTTTATGTAGTTAAATCCTTCTATGTTTTCTTTAGTGATATCTGGCTTTGAAGTCATACTTAGTTCTTTCCCGACACCAAGGTTACAAAGAGTTTCTCCTTTGTTTTCATACTTAATGGTGCACGCTCTCTCTCTTTCCATTTAGTTCTGCAATCTATTTTACTTTCCTGATTTAATGTAAATAGCCTGCTCAGGGTCTCTGGCAGAAAGCAGGGGTATTATGCAAGACTTTTTGGTGTTTGTTTCCAAAAGTTTAAGCTCTTGAGAAAATTTAGAGAGTTTGTGGAGAAGGAATAAGGGAGAAGGAGATTTTCAGGTAGAGGTAGATATCCTGGAGAAGTAGGGTAGAAAGTGGGGCTTCTCCAGAACTCTAGGCATAGGGGATTTAGTGAGTTTTGAGGAAGATTCCAAGCCCAGTACATCCATGAAGTGGAAGAGAGGCACCAATACTGGAGATGCCAGTTAGGCCAAACCATGTAAGACCCAGTGGTAACCTGTGTACAAAGGTGACTGATTGCTAGAACCAGTCACACTCCAGTTTGGCCCACCCCAAATGCTAGAGATCAGGATCTTGACACAACTCCAAAGAAGTGAAGGAAAGGCTTTAAATATAAGTAATCTTAATTTTTCCACTATTCCAGGATATCAGGGGGCTGAGGTCAGAAATTAAGTGTTTATATAAAATAAAGTGATATTTCTTGCTACCTGATTTTTTTTATCAGGCCTACCACATATGCTTTAATTTAGATATGCACTATTTTTTCTCTCTTACAACTTAGACTTTATAACTCACTAAGCCTGCCAAAATTTAAAATAAAATATTAGAGAATTCCAATTAAAAAAATTTTTTTTACGTTTGTTTATTTTTGAGAGAAAGAGAGACAGAATGCAAGGGGGGGTGGGTGGGAGGAGGGGCAGAGAGAGAGGGAGACACAGAATCCTAAGCAAGGTCCAGGCTCTGAGCTGTCAGTGCAGAGCGTGACACACGGCTCGAACTTAGGAACTGCAAGATCATGACCTGAGCTGAAGTTGGACCCTTAACTGACTGAGCCACCCGGGCGCCGTGGAGTTTATGACTCTTTGAGAAGTCCTGAATTTAGTTCCAGCCTTGTGGAACTACATGTACCAAGGTCTTCAATCCTTGAATGCAACTGGGCTACAGGTTTTCTTTTTGTTTTGGTTTGGTCTTGGTAGGGGTTGGTGGCAGGGTGTCTCAGATGCACAGAATAGAATTAATCAGACTCCCCAATTCTTGGCACACAATTATTATTCAATGCAAGGTCGCTTTCCTGTTCTATTTTGTTATTTTCCCCCTTCATTCCCTATCTCACCCCTTTTCTCTGCAAAGGCAACCAGTTTAGAGGCTTTTCCCATAGTCACCCATAGCAGTTTGGGATAGTTCAAGTATCTCCTTAAAAATCAATTCACTGTATCTCCAAAAAATCAATTCACTGTATTCCTATTGACTAATACAGTGAAACAGGCACCAACAGTATAACAAGCAAGTTGTAAAAGGAGCGTAACTGGATTGGATAATATTCTAGTGGACTTTCTTCACTTGTAAAAATGAGGTTAATCATAATATAAAAGTATACGATAAAAAATAAAACATGATCATGGAATGTTGATGATTTTGAAGAGAAAAGAGAGCTTTCAAATATTGAATAAGCTAAATAAAGCAGCAGCAGAAATCTTTGAGTACTAATGGGAAATCTCAGAAGTCTTTATTTATTGGTATGTCAACTACTCTAAGATTGTGAGGGTAACTCACTGACCTGAAAAAAAAACACCTTTTAAGCCAGTGTGAGATGTGGCTAATTGACTAATCAGAGTAAGAAAGACCCAGATGACTTTTTAGAATAATTCAGATCATAGTGAATATTGACAGGGCAGATGGTGAATGGCACTGAAAGGCAGATTTAATTTATTTACTCTTTGTTTTCTAGTTTCTGTAATTTTAATTAAAGTGAATGAAAACAAAATCTTGTCTAAGCATTTTTCTTCCCAATATGAAAGGTGTTGACACATCATATCATTGAGTTGGGAAGATAAAGACAAGGGCAAGGATTGGAATTTGGTGTGAATTAACATATCACAGGGCTCTTGTGTCTGTAAAAGGTGAGGACACAAACACATGTGTTAATGTAATTCCAACTGTAAAGGAAGGCTGTCAAGGCATGTGTGTGTGCTTGGCCAAGTGCTGTTGATTCCAGAAGTGTAATTTCATTTGATGGATTGTATTGTAATTAACACAGGGAGTTGCACTAACTCAGAACTCTTAACTTTATTATCTTGGGAGGAGAAGTATGAAATGTGTGCACTTATAAAACAGGATTCATATTTTGCAGAGGGTTTATAATGCTAATAGGTCTTGGGAACCTTCTGGGATTATGTCTTCGAATTTGCAATTAGGGTTTCTGTTTTGCAGTCTGAAGTGTGATTTACCTTGAGCATTTCATCTTAAATGGTATTTAATAGAACTTGGGAACTCTTCAGGGTAGGGGCTTGGATTTTGTTGTTACCTATTGCAAAGCACTAAGTTCACTACTAGGGAAAACTGGCAGTCACTTCTTATGTATCCACTTGATTATTTTTAAACATCTGGTAGAGGTCATATCTAACAATTCACAAAAGCATAAAGTTTACATGAGGATGTTAAATTGTGTAGAGGGAGCACCATCGATTTTAATAATTAAACAAAAATCTTTGAGACCTGTGTGAAGATAAGGAAAACTAATTCATGGATTTCTTTATGTAATAGATAGGAATAGCTCATTTCATGAGTGTCTGGAATAAAAATCTTAGTTTTGGAAAGGAACTACCTGAAAATATTAAAGCTCAAGCTTTCAGTTGGGATCTACCTTCAGACATGAATTCAGCTAACAACTTGGATACTGTCAAAGCAGTCTGCCCTTTCAAACCTCTCTTTGGGAAACTAATTAGCAGAATAATAAAAAGGCATGATCAGCTCTTGTCTTCCTTGTTGGGGATATAAAAAACAGTAGTTCTAATTAGCAATAATTAAAATTTAATTAAGAAGCTCTTTGCAATCCTCCTTCCCCCCTCCCTCAACTGGCCCTTGCCAGCTCTAGGTTGTGGAGCTGTTTTTATCCCTGTGGTGCTGAATCACGACTTAATCACAAAGCCTTAGATCACAGCTTACCCAGCCCTGAGAACTAATCACCACTGCCTTCCAAGAGTGACAAGTACATTTCTAGATTTTAATGTCATGAGCAATTACTTTCTCCAGTTTTAATTATAAATTGTGATTCTTCTTTCCTCTTTATCAACCGATTAAAGATACCATTGGATTTTTTAAACGTAACTTTATATTTGTTCCCCAAGTTTTACCCCTTGTTGAGACAAGAGAACAGGAGGAGACCTCCAAGAATATTAAATATTCCAACTCAAATTTCAACTTCTGTGCTTTAAAGTAAAGCAGAAAATTGGCTTAAGAATAAAAGGCACATTGGTAAGCTGCATACTTAAAAAAAAAAAAGTATTTGACTCTTAAAAATTAAAACGGCACACTGCAGATGAGGATTGAGGAAAGCAAGCAGTACTGAATGCTCACCACAAGCTTTATAGAGTCTTCTGAGTATTAATTTGAATTTAGAATATTTCAAATTATAAAAGGGGACTCTGAATTGTATGCTTTAATATGGTTACAACAATGAATTTTATGTTATGTGAATTTTATCTCAATAGAAAATGGAACTCAAATTCTGACTTTGTCCTAGTTTTGGGAATGAGTATTAATCACATAGCTTACAGAGAGGGGGGGAAAACCCAAGATTCGATAGATCATTATGAGCAAAAGAAAAAGGAAATAATCAAGAACAGAGGGAAATTAGTTTTTAAAAAGCCATTGGACTAAGAAATATAACCCCGGTTCTTTAATTATTAAGGGAAGGGCTCTGAATCTGCGCCATTATCTTAATTATGTTTCTGGAGCAAACATTATTTCAATGTGATAAAAGATGACATGACACTAAAGGTAAAGCCAGAGCAGATGTTACATGAGTAACAAGCCAATAGGCCCACATTCTGGTAATTTCTTCCCCACTAGACATGTTCTCATTAATCTGTGATTAATAGGATTTGAGTATAGTAAATGATGATGATCTATTGTCTGTCTTTGTCGAGCACCATGGAGAGAGTAATTTGTCAGCTCAGCTTTTGTGTGACTATTTAATAGCAAAGAGGGAGAGAGAAAAGACGCTAATCTTGTAATTGGCATCTATAGAGAAGGTCTAGGAGATACTGCCTGTATGGAAATAGCCCAGAATAATTCCTATGCCTGAGCAAAGCAAACGTGGACTCTATGTATCTTTTATGTAATTGTGCCTTCTATAGAAAAAAAAAGTCAGGGGTAAGGATAAAGAGAAAACAGTAATGAAGTAATCTTAAGAGATTAGAAGCTAACATTTACTAACCTATGTATGAGCCTTTGTCAACTGATAGTGACTTGCTAAAAAGTGAGCAAAAATTTAAAAAATCACTTTTGATTAAAAAATAGTTGCCCAGAGGGACCAAAAAAAACCCAACATATAAAATAAAAAGCTACTGTCATCTTTACCATCACCAACACAGAATGCCCTGAAGTTATGATTGTAAAAATATTAATAAACCAATTAATCAAATATTTTGAACTAAAATGGTTTGATGATTAGTCCTATCAAATCTGGTGTGCAGACTTCTTCAAATGCCTATATCTTAGAGCAAGGTGTGAAATCGCTCTTTCCCTCCTCTTCCTTTTTGTCTTTAAAAACTTGGCACATTTTTCTATATTTTAGGTTTTTCCAGGTATTCTGATTGCTGGAAATGGATAAGACTAGGTCTCACTAGGAAAAGATATTTGACAATACATAACGGCAACAAATGATTAGTATATACAGACTATATAAAGAACTACTGGTCAACCTGTGAGAAATTGGCAAAGAAGAAAAACAGACAATTGACAGAAAAAGAAATCCAATATGGGCAATGAACATATGAATGGATGCTTACTATAAATAGTGATCAAGGAAATTTAACTCCAAACAATAATATCCCACTGATACCCATCAGACTGGCCAGAGTTAAAAAATGCATGAGTAGATGAAATGGGGACTCAGACTCTGGTGGGAGTAAAAATCAGACATTTTAGAGAGCAATTTCTCAATATCTAGTAATTCATTTTCAATTTGTCAATATTTATAGCGATTCTACTCTAGAGCCGTATCCCTGAAGAGACCCTTGCACATGTGCTGGAAGAGACATGTAGAATATTCATTGCAACATTGTTTATAATAGTGGACACATTAAGAGTAGTGTAGTAGTTTGGGTATTGTGTGTGTGTGTGTGTGTGTGTTGCGGGCGGGGGGGGGGGGGCAAATTACAAAGACTAGATTCCAGTTTTTAAGAACAGTACTAAAAATATTAGGCTTCTTGTCTCTCTAACCTTATTGTTTTCATAGACTTGAGAAATTAGTTTCTTTACCTGTAAAATAAAGGGGTTGGATAGAGAACCTTTTAGGTCCCTTCCCAGTTTTGAAGTTTAAAGATTCTACTTTTAGGGGCTCCTGGCTGGCTCAGTCAGTGGAACATAGGACTTTTGATCTTGGGGTTGTGAGTTTGAGCCCTGCTTTGTGTATAGAGATTACTTAGAAATAAAATCTTTAAAAACTCTAAAAAAATTCTTAAAAAACTCTAAAAATCTAAAAAATCTTTAAGTAAAGATTCTATTTTTGGGGCACCTGGGTGGCTGAGTCGGTTAAGCATCTGACTTCAGCTCAGGTCATGATCTTGTGGTTCGTGAGTTCGAGCCCTGTGTGGGGCTCTGCGCTAACAGCTCAGAGCCTGGAGCCTGCTTCCGATTCTATATCTCCCTCTCTCTGTCTGCACCTGCCCCACTAATGCTGTGTCTCTCTCTTTCTCTCTCAAGAATAAATAAACATTAACAAAAAATTTTTTTTAAAAAGATTCTGTGTTTATTCTGAAACACTAATCCTGATTTATATGAACTCAAAATAGATGAGCAAGGTTTTCCAGGACTTTTCCCCAAGTTAGTAATAAAAGTGCATTTATTCATGATATATAGCTATATTAAGAGGCAAAGGAAAGCTTTCTATCATGAAATTGGAAGCAAACCATTATTTTTTCTTTAAGTTTATTTTTTTTGGGGGGGGGGGGGGAGCAGAAAGAGAGAGTCAGAGAGTCCCAAGCAGTCTCCATGGTGCCATCACAGAGCTTGACACAGGGCTTGAACACATGAAACCGTGAGATTATGACCTGAGCTGAAACCAAAAGTCAGATGCTTAACCAACGGAGCCACCCAGGTGCCCCAGAAGTGAACCAATTTTTGAGAAAAGCTATGTATACATGTATATTTTATATGTATATATAAATATATGTAAATTGTAATATAAATATATAATATATTCTTCAAGGAGTGCTTGGGAAAGAGTTGGAGAGAGATGAATCAGATTTTAGACAGTATGGCCTTTAGATATAAGGTTTTGTAATAGGGACTTTGGAGATAAGTGGAAACATTTTGTCTTATATATTAAATTTCTGAGCCTAATAGGATTCTGCTTCAAGGGTGATTATTTTCGGATCAGACAACGAGTTGAATTTCTTTGGTCCCACATGCTGAACTGCATGCAAATACACTAGTGATTTCCTATCACATAAGTTATTCTGCAAACTACTCTCCTGCTTTTCTATAATACTAACGCTGAGTACAATATGAAGGTACCAGAAAACAAAAATGTAGCTGTTTATCATGTTAATTATAAGGCTCTCTCTGCTCTGTGACAATAATCCATTTGGTAGTAAGTCCTTGATATCCTCCAATCCTGGCTTTGCAGGATGTTGAATCCTGGTTAAACAATTAATTCTCCTGAAGGACAATGAGTTAGAAAAAGGCAGAGAATCCTCCATTTATATTCTTTTATGATTATTTTTGACAAATATGACATTAAGATATAGCACCTCCAAAATCTCCTCAAACTGTGTTTGCTTTTGCTTGTTACAGCCTAGAGACTTCCCTCTTTCCTTTATTTTGAAGTCCTTTTCCATTTTGATTGGTATAGATTATAATGTTAAGAAACTTTGTGGAATGTAATTAAGGAACAGACTATGGATTATTTGGGTTTAGTTGGAAGAAGATACTATTCATCATTCATTTTCTTCCTTTTTTTCCTTATGAGGAGTAACTGAAATATTACGTTCGTTTCAGTGTACAACATAATGAGTTGGTATTTGTATATACTACAGAATGATTATCACAATAAGTCTAGTTAACATCCTATACCATATATAATCACAACATTTTTTTCTTGTGATGAGAACATTTAAGAACTACTCTCTTAGCAACTTTCAAATATACAATATAGTATTATCAACTATAGTCACCAGGCTGTACATTACACCCCACATGACCTGCTTAATTTTATAGCTGGAAATTTCTACTTTTTGACTCTCTTCAGCCATTTCATCACCCCCCACTTTCTGCCTCTGGCAACCATCAGACTGTTCTCTGTGTCTTATGAGCTTGGTGTTTGTTTTGTTTTGTTCTATAAGATTCTGCATATAAGTGGTATTTGTCTTTCTCTTGTCTGGCTCATTTAACTTAGCATACTGCCCTTAAGGCCCATCCATGTTGTCATAAATGACAAGTTTTCATTCTTTTTTATGACTTAATAATATTCCATTGTGTATATATAGCATTTTCTTCTTTCTTTCCTTTGTTTTATTTTAGAGAGAGCACATAAGCAGGGGAGAGGGACAGAGAGAGAGAGAGAAAATAAAAAATCTGCACCGACAGTGTGGAGCCTGCTTGGCATTCTCTCTCTCCCCCTCTCTCTGCCCTCCCCAACTCATGCACTCTCTCTCTTTCTTTCTCAAAATAAATAAATAAACATTAAAAAAAAACCCCAGAGATTCTGTATGCCTTTTGTCCAATTTTTCTCCAATAGTAACATCTTGTGTGATGAAATGTTGTATCCTCTTGTATAATGAAATGGAGATTTCACCAGTTTTATATGCAGTCATCTGTGTATGTGTGTGTATAGTTCTATACAATTTTAATACCTACATAGGTTCGTGTTATGACCACAATCAAGATACAGAACTAATCCATCATCACGAAGATCTTTTATGTCATCCCTTTTATAGTAATTTCCTACTTCCTTCCCTTTCTAACCCTAGGTAACCTCTAATATGTTCCCCATCTCCATAAATTTATCATTTTGAAAACATAATATAAAGGGAATAATAGAAATAGGTAACCTTTTGAGATTGGCCTTGGTCACCCAGCATAATTCTCTGAGATCCATCTAGGTCACTGCATGTATCACTAGTTCATTCCTTTTTGTTGCTGAGTAATAGTCCATGGTATGAATGTATCATAAGTTGTTCAGCCATTCAGCACTTGAAGGACATTTGGGTTCTTTCCAGTTCTGGCCTATTTTGAATAGAGCTGCTGTGAGCATTCATGTACACATTTTTGTGTGATAGTCTTTTAAAATCTTGACTTCTGCTTTCACCATTCTATTCTTAAAAACAAAAAAGACCCTCATTTGGATGCTTATGTTGTTTCCCTTTAGCTCTGATACCATGTGGCCTGTATCTGCAGTTCTCCAAGACTTAGACTTTGGTCTGCATAGGGCAGCTAATATCTAGGAAAAGTTCATGCACTCTCAGCTTCAAATGCCATTTTTAAGGTGTGCGTGTTATGAGTTCTACATCTGTGGACAACTAGATGTCTGTATTGAATCTCTGCTTGTATATTATACCAGCACCAAAATGTTTGTTGGTCCAAAACTGAATTTTATTTTTATTGTTTACATGCTGAGAGCCTTCCTAGTCTCACCATTCTTCTGGATGCCTAGTATTATAGTCCTAAAATTGTTGGTGATTCATCCTTTTCCTCAGCCTCTCATGTTCAATCATGTATCAAATTCTGGTGATTCTTTCTGTATGTGTCACATTTTATTCTCTTTCTTCTTCCTTATTCAATTCTCAAGCTATCATTCTCATCCTTAGTCTGTCTTATATCTGTATTATTACCTTAGACTCGGTGGCTAGTCCTTTGCTTTTTATTTCTCTCTACTCTAACCCCTCAAATACAATCATTATCATTAAGGTCTATATTTCCCATAGCATCATTATGATACTCCTTTTTATTTTAAAGTAAGCTCTTTGCCCAACATGGGACTTGAACTCACAACCCCAAGATCAAGAGTTGTGTGCTCTACTGACCAATCCAGCCACGTGCCCCATCATGATAATACTCATTGTTAAATAACCTACGTTAGTTCATTAGGTTCTAGTACGTATACTTTGCAGTTACGTTGTTCTACTTAAATAATGCTGATCTTCTACCTTCCTTACATAGATCATTTTCTTTGTTATCTCCATACTCATACTGTATTTCCAGTGGAATTTCCCTTACATGTTTTCTGTACACATTTTAGAACAGTTTTTTCATTATAAATGTAATACATGTTCTACATTTATTATAAATAATTTGCAGAATACTTAAAAGCAGAAAGAAGAAAATTACCATTATAGCAATTCCTAGAGTAATAGTATACTATATGTAGAATATAATATTAATAATCTTGTGGGTTTTTTCCAAGTCCTTATTATTTTTAAGGACTTAAGAAGCATTCTTTCACATTTCCTAAGTGCTTTAAGTGTAGTTTTCTGGGTGTGTGTTTGTGTGTGTGCATGTATGTGTATGTGTGTTTATTATCCAATTTTATATGTGGAGTTTTGCCTCCCAAGGAAGATCATAAGTGCATTAGTAATACTAAGAAGATTCATGGGGCCTCTTGCCAGTTGAATTTTAGTAGCCAGTTCCTGTATCCTAAGTTACTTATTGCATGTTTAGCCCTTCTCTCTTACATAGTCCTTTAAAAATTGTTTTTAGATTCAAGTTAGTTAAAATACAGCATAGTATTGGTTTCAGGAGTAGAATTTAGTGATTCATCATTTACATATAACACCCAGTGCTCATCCCAACAAGTGTCCTTCTTAATGCTCATCACCCATTGAGCCCATCCCCCTACCCACTTCCCTTCCATCAACCCTCAGTTCTCTATATTTAAGAGTATCTTATGGTTTGCCTCCCTCTGTTTTTATCTTATTTTTCCTTCCCTTCCCCTATGTTTATCTGTTTTGTTTCTTAAATTCCACATGTAAGTGAAATCATATGGTATTTGTCTTTCTCTGACTTATTTTGCTTAGCATAATACCCTTTAGTTCCATCCACATTGTTGCAAACCGCAAGCTTTCTTCCTTTTTGATCACTGAGTAATATTCCATTGTGTGTGTGTGTATGTGTGTGTGTATACATGCACACATACATATAAATGTGTACAGAAATGTGTACATATATATACATATATATGTATATATATGTATATACCGCATCTTCTTTATCCATTCAGCAGTTGATGGACACTTGGGTTCTTTCCATAATTTGGCTATTGTTGATAGCATTGCCATAAACATTGGGGGGCATGTGCCCCTTTGAATCAGCACTTTTGTATCTTTTGGATAAATGCCTAGTAGTGCAATTGCTGGGTTATAGGGTAGTTCTATTTTTAACTTTTTGAGCTACAGTATGTGAAGCAAAGTAGGGGTATAAGATTAGAATAACATCATTAAAGGGGCATCTGGGTGGCTCAGTTGGTTAGGTGTCTGACTTTGGCTCAGGTCATGATCTCACAGTACATGGGTTCAAGGCCCACACCAGGCTCTGTGCTGACAGCTTACAGCTTAGAGCCTGTTTCAGATTCTGTGTCTCCTCTTTTTGTTTCTCCCCCACTCATGCTCTGTCTCTCTCAAAAATAAACATTAAAAAAAAATTAAAAGTAAACATCATTAAAGTATCCCTAACAAAGGCAGAAATGTCAGACCAGAATAAAATTATATTAAGTTCAGATAGGCATAAAATATATTGAGATGGATTTCTAGCTATAGAGAAGTAAAGAGGTTGACAAATCCTCTCCCCTAAAACCAACTATGAAATTATATAAAATTTTCAAAATCAATCGTTTTAGGGCTCAGGGAATCTTCAGGGCTCAGGAAAACAACAAATTGAAAGGCATATGTTCATTAAAAACTGCTGAAGAATGGAAGAGTGGGAGGCTTCACTAGAAGAATGAATGTTCTTGCTAGGGGCTGTGTTTATCTGCTACCCTAGTTCGTGGGGGCTGTTGTTCTATTAGGGTGGTACTGGCTCTGTAAACCAGAAGCTGGAAGAGGCTAATTTGATTTGGAGTAGAGAGTAGAAAACCCACATTCAGCAAACAGGAAAAGCTGCAGGTCTCTTAGCCTTAGGTCTTGGTTTAAGCAAAAGGCAGAAAGGAGGTCTATACAGAAATATAACAGGGAGATCTTAGCAGTAAGATAAATCTTTTCAAATCCAGTTTTAATGAGATATAATTGATATCCATCACTGTGTAAGTTTATATATATAGTTATATATATAATCACAACTTATTTATGTTCATCTACTAATGGGCACTAGGTGGCAATAAGATAAATATTGATAAGAATGTCAAAATTAAGACCAGGAGGGCCCTGCAGCAGAAAGTGAAAGCGTGGGCATACTTGAAAGTTGTCCAAACGTTTAAGTGCATCACTAAAGCAAGTGCAGATCTACCAGTAAAGAATGGAAGTTTTAAAAGTTTGAGGTGTTTGAATATCTCTGACTAATCATTGCCTCGCCATTAAGCTATACAACCACAAGGATAATTGCTAGAAGTCAGGCTAAAATATAAAAATTAAAATTAAAAAACTCTGAGCAGTGATATCAGTGTCCACATACATTGGAGGTAACCGATTCTTCTGTTTAACTCCCGGCAAGTTAGTTAAAACAACAACAATACAAATCCAGCGACAACAAAAATCCTCAGAGGGGAAATGAAAGAAAATTAGAATCCAGAATTGCTACAACATATTACCTAAAATGTCCATATTTTCTAAAAAAAAAAAAATCACAAGACATGCAAAAAAAAAAATACAAGGAAGTATGATACATACTCGGAAGGCGGGTGGGGAGTCAGTAGAAACTGTCTCTGAGAGTCCCAGATGTTGGATTTAGCAGACAAAGTTTCCAAAGCAGTTGTAAATACGTTAAAAGAATTATTATATATTATGTGTTCAAAGAAGGAAATCATATTTACAGAATTAAAGAAAAAGTATAATTTCTCAACAAATAGAGACTATTAATAAATAAATGGGATCTATTTAAAAGAACCAAATGAGGGGTATCTGGGTGGCTCAGTTGGTTAAGTGTCCGACTTTGGCTCAGGTCATGATCTTGTGGTTCATGGGTTTGAACCCCATGTCTGGCTCTCTGCTGACAGCTCAGAGCCTGGAGCCTTCTTCAGATTCTGTGTCTCCCTCTCTCTCTGCCCCTCCTCCACTTGTGTGTGTATGCATACTCTCTCTCTCTCTCTCTCTCTCTCTCTCAAAAATAAACATTAGAAATAATAATAAATAAGAGAACCAAATGAATATTCTAGAATTGAGAAGTTCAATAACTAAAATAAAAAGCCTATTGTGTGGAGTCAATATTTGTCTGAAGAATAGAGAGCAAAAAGACCAAAGAAAGCCAAACAAAGCCTCTTAGACCTGTGAGGTTATATTAAGTGTATCAATACACACCTAATAGAGCCCCAGAGAGAAAGAGAAAGAGGGGAAAAAAAGAAAGAAGAAAGAAATAATGGCTGAAAACTTCAAATTTGATATAAAGTATTAATTTATAAATTCAAGAATCTCAGTGAGTGTCCACCTGGATTTAGATACATCACAAACTAAAGACAAAGACAAATAGCAAATCTTTAAACAGAAAAAAAAAATCAAAACAAGTACAGGGGAAGAACAATGCAATTAATGGCTCATTCCACATCAAAAATAATAAAAGTCAGGGGTTCCTGTGTGTCTTGGTTAAGTGTCCTGACTCTTGATTTTGGCTCAGGTCATGATCTCGTGGTTCATGAGTTTGAGCCCTGCATCTGTCCTGATAGTGCAGGACCTGTTTGGGATCCTCTCTCTCTGCCCCTCTCCCCTGTGTGCTCTCTCTCTCAAATAAATAAACTGAAAAAAAAAACAAAAACAAAAAAAGAAGACTGTGGAATGACATATTGAAAGTACATGAAAGGGGAAAAAAATCAAGAATTCTATATCCAGCAAAACTATCCTTAAAAAAATAAAGGCTCCCATCCTATATACTTATAAGCATATACCCAAGAGAATTGAAAGTTCTACTTCATTTACTGTAGGCAACTTATTGGTCTATGTTTTAGCCAATCAACCAAATAAACTGTTAGAGGCCCTTCTAACCCTTTGAGTTAAAACATTGAATCTAGAATCTCTGTTTAGTGGGCTTATATCAATACGTTTGACCTTATGCAATTTTATATTCCTTTTACCATTATCCACATTCTTAATATCCATTCCTACATATATTCTGCATAATCCTCCCTGCATAAATTAGACAAATTATCCATGTCTTTTGTATAGTATACCCTCTTATGAGTTATGCTTTGTATCTCATTCTTTGGAGCCTGCTGGGATTTGAATCTAGATCTAGAAGCAAAGAGAGGAGACAAGAGTGTGTCCTGAGGAGACTTAGAGGTGTCTTTTTTCTTTTTAATGTTTCTTATTTTTGAGAGAAAGAATATGATCAGGGGAGGGGCAGAGAGAGAGAGGGAGACCCAGAATCTGAAGCAGGCTCCAGGCTCTGAGCTGTCAACACAGAGCCCGATGAGGGGCCCAAACTCATGAACAGTGAGATCATGACCTGAGCTGGAGTCGGATGCTTAACCAAGTGAGCCATCCAGGCACCCCTTAGAAGTGTCCTTTAAGGCAACTATTTAGGGGAGTCCATTACAGATTCTTTAGACAAAGCAGGGTTAGTCTCATCTGACAGGAATGGAAGGTCTGTTTATACTGACAAAGAAACTAAGAATTTAGAGGTTCAGTGTCTCCAACTTCATCAGCATCTTCTCATATTTCCCTATTCTAGTTTTCAGAAGTTACTTTTTGCCTACCAAAACATTCTTTAAATTTTATTTTAGAATTTTTGTATTTATTGATCACATTTTATTTATCTACTTAAATTTTATTTTTAAGTAATCTCTACACCCAACATGGGGCTTGAACTCACAACCCCAAGGTCAAGAGTTGCATACTCCTCTAAGCCAGCCAGGCATCCCTATTGATTGCATTTTAATTAGACAATATTATAAAACTTTGAAATTGATTAGAATTTAATATATAACCAAATGTGAAAACATTCCTAGTTTAACAATTGATAAAAGTCTGCTTTAGTATATTAAAATTTAGACAACATGGGAATATGAAGGTCATTGAGGCTCATGGTCTATGTAGGCATAGCAATCCATGATTAAGCCATTCATTTAATGTCAATGTCAATGGACATTTTAATGAACACTTCCTAAATGCTTGGCCCTGTGCTTGGTACTGGGGATATAAATATAACTAAAACATAATTTATACATTCAAGAAGTATGCAGTCTAATGACATAAAATGTCTAAGTCAATGCCTAGTCTTACCAGCCTCCCTGTTGTATGGTAAAAGCCATCAATCAATAGCAATCAGAACATTACCTGATAATCATTTATGCCCTAAAACTTGTCTAGCTTGCCCACTTGAACTCTCTTGCGTGTAAAGTAGGGACAATAATACCTGTCTGAAATGGTGGTTGGGAAGCTTGGTAAGATGCGAAGTAACACAGAGTTAGGCACTCTACAAATAATAGCTCTCATGAGTTGATATGAAATATATCCTGACTCAAAATCACAGAGCAAGTGGTATTTGCACCATTGAATAGTCATAAGGATTTGGGTATATGAAACTCAATTTCTCTATATTCTCTTGGTAGAAAAGGTTGTAGACTTAAACTGGGCTTAATGGAATTCTTCTTTAGTTATTGCATAAAAGAGTACCTCTTCTTTCTCTATATTCCTCTGTTACATATTCTCGTAGAATCAAGTTGCTTTTCTTCCTAGCAGTTATCTCAATTTGTAATTAGATATTGATGAGCATGATGATTTGATAATGTCTGTCTTTCCCACCAGACTAAGGGATCTGTGACTACAGGGACTGTGTCTGGTTTTGCTTATCATCAGATCTTTAGAGTTTAGCACAATGACTTGCACATGGTAGACAGTTAATACATAGAATAAATGAATCAGTCAATCAAAGATCAATTAAGGGTACAACACTAAAAGCCTTTCTCTTAATATTATAAAAAATATTTACTATTGGTTAATACTGTTCTATGAGTTGGAGGTGATACAATTAAGAGAACAAAATAGGAAAAATATTGGAAAGGAGAAGATATAATTATTTGCAGATGGTTGTTCTTTTTAAAAAAATATATAATTTATTATCAAGCTGGCTTACGTACAACACCCAGTGCTCATCCCAACAAGTGCCCTCCTCAATGCCTATCACCCATTTTCCCCTCTCCCCCACCTGCCCGTCCACTCTCAGTTTGTCCTCTGTATTTAAGAATCTCTTGTAGTTTGCCTCCCTCCCTCTCCATTTGTAACTATTTTCCCTCCTTCCCTTCCCCCGTGGACTTCTGTTAAGTTTCTCAAGATCCACATATGAGTGAAAACATATGATATCTGTCCTTCTCTGACTGACTTATTTCACTCAGTGTAATACTTCCAGTTCCTACAGGTGGTTGTTCTATATATAATGGTATCAGGGCGCCTGGCTGGCTCAGTCGGTAGAGCACGTTACTCTTGATCTCAGGGTTGTGAGTTCAAGCCCCATGTTGGGTGTGGAGCCTATTCAAAACAAAACAAAACAAAACAGACGCTACATAATTGCATCAGGCACATCATCTAAAAATCTATAAATGATAAGTTTTAGTAATCAGGGTAGATTAAAAAATTATTAGAATCAATAGCTTTCTTATATACCAACAAAAACCAGTCAGAAAATATAATGGGAAAAAATAGTTCATTCACAAGAGCAACAAAAGAAAGTAAGATACTCAAGAAAAGTCTAAGAATGTTTTTAGTACTTGTATAAAGAAAACTAAAAATCTGGGGGACATAAAAAAAAGTCTTAGAATAAACAAAAAGGCAATTTTCTTTAATATAGGAATATTTTATACAAGTAACATGAATGTCCTGGTGCAACAGATTCAAATAATACAGAACAACAGAGAAAAAGATAAAATCCCCCCTTTATCAACCCTCAATCTCAATTTTTTTTCTAGATGTAACCTGTACATCCTCTTCCTTCTCTTCTTATTACTTTCTATTGTTCTGTCTTCTAGTTCACTGATTCTTTCTTCTGTCTCTTCTGTTCTGTTGCTGAGCCCACCCACTGTGCTTTTTATTTTAGTTACTGCATTTTCAGTTCTAAAATTTCCATTTGGCTCTTAGATTTTCTATTTCTTAGGCTTACTGATTTTTCATATGTTTCAAGTGAGTTTATAATTGCTCATTGAAGCATTTTTATCATAGTACCTTTAAAATCCTTGTGAATAATTCTAATATCTATATCAGTATTGGCATCTATTGATTGTCTTTTTTGTAATCCATTTTGAGATCTTTTGGTTCTTGATGTGATGAGGGTTATTTGACTAGAACCTGAATATTTTTTGCCTATATCATAAGACTCTAGATCTTATTTAAATCTTCTGTTTAAGCTGGCTTTCTCTGATATTACTCTAGCAATGGCAGGTAGGGTGGGGACACTGCCAGGAGAATGTACAAGTCCCAAGTTCTCAACTTGGCTCCCACTGACACCTGAAGGGTTGCTCCTTGTACTGGCAGGTAGGAGTGGAAGTTCTGGTTCCTTGCAGTCTCCACTGATGCTGTGGTGGAGATGGCCTCTTTACTGCTGGGCAATGGTGAAAGTCCTGACCCTCCATGAGGCTTCCTCTGATATCACCCTGAAGAAGGTATTGGGTCACCTCATTGAAGCTTACTGAGAGTGGAAGTCTAGTCTTCCAACTACGACTTTTTTTTGGCATCAGTGGATGTAAGGATCACAGATTTTCCTGTAGTGTTCCTGCACAGTAGTGCATTATTGTCCGAAAGTTTTCTGTCTAACTAAACTGCTGTGTTCTGGTACCCCAGCTAGAGAGAAGTCTTTTGTTGGGGCTTTTTTTGTTTGCACCTGTTGAAATTTCTGGGTTGCCAGCTTCTTCAAATTCATCTCTGGGATATAAAGTAAAAGAATATCCAGGAACTCATACTATGTCAAGGTCCTGAGTCAGTTTGCCTCTCTGCCTTTAAGTCTTCTTATGTTTGTTTTATGTTTGTCCAGGGTTTTCAGCTGTACTTAGAGGAATGAATAGAGAGGAGTATGACTATTCCATCTTACCAAAGCAGAATTCCTGAGGCCTGCTTTTTTTTTTTTTTAATTTTTTTAAAACATTTATTTATTTTTGAGAGACAGAGGCAGAGCATGAGCAGGGGAGAGAGAGAGAGATAGACACAGAGAGAGAGAGAGAGAGAGAGAGAGAGAGAGAGAGAGAGAGAGGGAGGGAGATACAGAATCTGAAGCAGGCTCCAGGCTCTGAGCTGTTAGCACAGAACCCAATGCGGGGCACAAATTCATGAACTGCAAGACCATGACCTGAGCTGAAGTCAGACGCTCATCTGACTGAGCCACCCAGGCACCCCTCCTGAGACCTGTTTTAAAAAAACTAAATCAGGGGCGCCTGCGTGGCTCAGTCGGTTGAGTGTCCAGCTTCATCTCAGGTCATGATCTCACAGCTTGTGAGTTCGAGCCCCGCATCAGGCTTGGTGCTGACAGCTTGGAGCCTACTTCAGATTCTGTGTCTCCCTCTCTCTCTACCCCTCTCCCACTTGCACTCTGTGTCTCTCTCTCTCTCTCTCTCTCAAAAATAAATAAAAACATTTAAAAAATTATTAAAAAAAAACCCTAAATCATGTCTTATTGATTCTTCCATGCAACTTTATGGTTGTATATGGTATCCTATAAGTATAGGTGAATGCAATTGCTATAACCACTCCGTACTGATAAATATTTAAGTGTTTTCTAGGGTCAGTATTATAGAAACATTCTCCCTAACAGTTCAGAACTTCAGTGAAATCTGTGTGAGTTGACAAGGTGAATTTAAGAATGGAAATTTATGTAAAAGAAAAGTGACAAGGGAGTACTTGGCTGCCAAATAGTAAATATATTATAAAACCACTATAAAAATTAAAGTACTGTGATATTTATATAGGTACTGGTAGATCAGTAATTCAGAAGAGAAAATCCAGAAATAGATATAGGCATATATGAAAATGTAGTATTGTGATAAAAGTGGCCTATTTAATAAATGGCCTTACAGAAACATTTTCCAAGTTAGCAACTCTGCAAAAAAAAAAAAAAAAAAAAGTGACTTCTGATTGTTAAAAAAAAATAATAAACCAAATTTCAAATTCTTAAAGGAGCAAATCTTAAGAAGGGACCATAAAGGTCCTACAGAAAAAAGCTTGAATGAATGTTTTCACAACCTAGGGGTGGGGAAGGCCTTTCTAAGCATGACAGAAAAGTATAGAAGAAAAGACTTTTTTACATAAAAGCAAAAAATCTGTGCAGTAAAAAACCATCTGGAACAAGGTTAAAGACAAAGAAGATGAAATATCTGCAACACATATAAAAGAAAATGTTAATTTTCCTACTGTAACACATTTCTATAAATTAATAAAAATATGTCTGTGAAAAAATAGACAAAGAACATGTAGAGGGAAATAAAAAATCAAGAAATTGGCCCAAAACATAGAAAATATGTTTACTATCACTAGTTATCAAAATTATGCAAATAAACAATAGGATATTTTTCATTTTTCAGAATGGAAGAGGTAAAAATTATTTGGCAAAACCTGACATTGAGAGTGTGGGGAAATGTGCTCTTTATTACTGTCAACATGAGTACAGATTGGAGTATTTCAGGAGGGCCCTTTGGCCATCTCTGTCTGTCTGTCTATATCGGAATATCCTCTGATTCAGTATCACTTTCAGGAATGTATCCTAAATTTTCATCACTGCGTAGTTTATAATAGAAAAATAAAAAATGGATATAGCTTAAAAGTTCATCAGTAGAGGCTTAGATGAAAAGAGAGGGTACATCCATACATTGTATACTCTCAACAGTTAAAATAAAGATCTCATGTATTGACAAGAAAAAATATTTAAGACGTCATTGAATAAAAAATGCCAGGTAGCTTTCTTTATAATACTGTTTATATAAAAGCACGTGTTTTGAGAGATTCTAAAAGGAGCAGAATTTCATTCTAGGGGCTAGAATTTCAGGTATATACTTCGTTCTTAATTTTTTTTTTGTATTATTAGAATGGGAAATGTATCATTTTTTTGAATCAGATAAAAGCTATTTTCATTAAATCATAATTATAGCCATCACACTAAAGAAAATCTCAAAATTGTTCATAGCATATCCTACTAAATACACAAATTGTACAAATGCATATACAAGATAACAATTGATGCCATCTTTTGGTCACCTACATAACACATAAGTGGGGCACCTGGGTGGCTCAGTTGGTTAAATGTCCGACTCTTGATTTCAGTTCAGGTCATGATCTCATGGTTTGTGGGACTGAGCCCCACATCATGCTCTGTGCTGACAGTGAGGAGCCTGTTTGGGATCCTCTCTCTCCCTCTCTCTCTGCCCACCCCCCAAATAAATAAATGAATTAAAAAAATAACACATATGCATTCATGCTCAGGCACTTTGTGTGTTACTATAATTTCATGATGAGATAACCAGGTGTTGCCCTGCAGGACTCTGTTGGAGTTTTATTACTATGAAAACATGATATAGTAGTGTCAGTTCTAGGTCTATCTGGCTGGGAAATCTTCAAGTTTCTCAGTCTCTCTGAATCTCAGCTTCCTCTGTAAAAATATTATCTGCACTTCCTAATTCACAGAATCTTAAGGATCAAGAGATGATGTGTATGAAAACATTTTCTCAACTCTAAAGTGCCTGTGTAGTTACTATTCGTATCATCATGTTTCTTAAAATAAAGAGAACCACCATTGACAATGGGGAAGATAGATATTATCAAAATTAAAATGATGAATGATGTCAAGCAGTGAGTTTTGGGAAGAATAAGCCTTTCATCTAGAGTTAGAATCAAACGTTAACTCTGGCATCTTTCTGCTGAAAATTATAGGGTAACATTTTGATACTTCGAGGCAAACAAAACACAGGTGCAATTGCTACATGGTGATAGGTAAAGGAAAGAACATACAATTCAATCCACTGGGAAGATTTTTATCCAAAATGAAACCGTTTTCTTCCCCTGCTAGTCAGGCAGAAATCTAATTACTGATGTTTGATCTACTATGGAGAGGCAAACCTGAGAAAATTATAGATTATAGACAATTTTATTGAATTTAATCTTAGTAATCAAAAAATGAAGCTTTTGTACTTTGTACGTAGTTACTTAGCTGATGTTAGGAATAGCATCCAGTCAAGAATAATAATTCTTGTTTTACTGTGATTCGTTCTAGTTTCAGTTATGGAGTTGGCTATTTCATCCTCCTGTTCTTTATGTGAGTGCTTTGAACACAATCTCAATCTTGTCGAGGGTTTAGTGTAGAACTATTTTTCATATCATATAATGTTTCAGGCACAAAACCAGAATAAAGGAAACTTAAAGACAAGCCGTGGGAAGGCTGGAAGCATAAAGAAAGATGAACTGAAATGAACCTCTTTGCCTTTAAGTTGTGTCCATCCTCAGGAAACCTGGATGACTCAGTTAAAAGTCCAACTCTTGAGGTTGGCTCAGGTCATGATCATTGTGAGTTCCAGCCCTGCATTGGGCTCCACGCTGATAGTGCAGAGCCTGCTTGGGATTCTGTCTGTCCCTCTCTCTGCCCCTCCCCTGCTCATGCTCGCGCTCTCTCTCAGATAAATAAATATAACTTAAAAATATATACATTTACATATATATTTAAATCTGTGTCCATCCCCACTACCGTTTGTCTAGTTCAGACCAATGAGGCATGGGAATGAGAGCAAGCATAAGTACACGACAGGTGAAAAGTAGGATTCTCTCCCTTCCTTGCTGCTTTCTTTTGCATGGCAGGGCAGTCAGGAGACCTAGGTTCTGGACCCAGAACTGGTCTGTAGGAGCTGAGTGACCTACAAAGCTCTGGGAACTAGCATCAGTGATCCTTCTCTCAGGCATGGTGCTCAGCACTTTATATACACTTTCTTTTCATCCTCACAACAACTCTGTGAAGTAAGTGGTATTACCCCTGCTTGACAGTTAAGAGAACTAAACTTCGGAGAGTTAAGCAACTTGGCCCAGATTACACAGGAGAGCGAGATGATGACGATCAGATGAAATATTATTTAAGAAAATGTTTTGAAAATTGTAAAATGTACAACTTTTAACTATTGTTACTATTATTATATTTGTCCTCAGCAAGGAAGTAAAAGTCTGTTCTTTCCTAGTGCTCTTTCCAGACAGACTTCCACCTCTTGTGCATTAATATAGCAACTGCTATATTTATATATATATATATATATATGCATTATATATAGCAACTATATATAGTTCCCCAAAGAGCAAGATTAGTATTCCTGTGGCCTTGTGAGTTCCTGTGGTCCTGCTGGCACAACTTGCAGGGACAGTTGTTCTGCAAAGATGATGACAGGTCTGAGAGGAAAACAAAAGGAAATCTACTTTCTTCACTCCTCTGTTAGGATTGAATACAATCCCACCATGAATTTTATTGTATGTGTGGGAGTGATGGGACTGATAATGGCCTTGCATTATAATAGATCTCTTAGGAAGGGTCACTCTTTGCTCTTATGACATCACTGTCTTGTCTTTTTTTGCTCGCCAGAGCAGCACACACACAGCCTATTTGTCAGCTTCCCAAGCACTCAGCTGTAACGGCAATAACAGCACCCCCCCCCCCACCCCATGATCTTGATAGCTCCTGTGTCGTGAGAGATAAGACTGCTGCCTCCCCAGCTGCCTCACTCCTGAATGACTGGCAACTCTTTCTCTCATACAAAGGTTATCAAAACGCCCACCATTCAACTCTGTTTTCCCTTGTGGTTGCAACTACTATTAAAACAATTAACCTACTTATGGGAATATAATTACCAAACTGTAGGGAAAAGGAGGCAAAACTTTATTCCCACGTTCTGACGAGGACTATGTGGCTTATTACATCGTTTCTCCATCCAATTTTACTAGTGATATTTCCAGCCTGTTTTGCTTCCCAGGAGTCAAATCATCAAATACAAGATTTTGTTAGTTCTTCTGATCCTGGTGCATTTTTATCCTCATTTATTTAGTTGAGAAGATGAAGGAATTCTCAGGAGGCCAATTTAGGAAGCCCCAGGAAAAACCCTGCACTGAGAAACTCGATTACATGACACTCTACCTTACTTTTTTTTTCTTTTTAATGTTTGTTTATTTACTTTGAAAGTGAGAGAGACCAGGGGAGGGGCAGAGAGAGAGGGAGAGAAAGAACCCCAAGCAGGCTCCACATTGTCAGCATAGAGCCTGACACAGGTCTCAATCCCATGAACCATGAGATCATGAGCTGGGCTGGCACCAAGAGTTTAACCTTTAACCAACTGAGCCACCTAGGCTCCCCGCTCTCTACCATACTTTGCATGTCACACCAAAGGACCTCTTAGAGCCACAGGTTTCTTCCTCCGTGACAAAAGAATTTACCTTTTAGGGATTTAAAGAAGATGAACGAAATATATCTAAGATTGTGTCTGTGATCCATACTGACTCAAAATTGTCCTGCTATTGCCATACCAACAGATTTTCTTGTCTTAAAATTCTCCTTTCTAACTCTGGGTGTTTGGAAGCAGTGTGGGCATTGACAACTACTTTTGGGGCTGGCTGGTCCCATTTCTGGGCCCTGGATCTTGCTTACTCTGAACCTAAAAAAACTTGAGAGCAGTGCCTGATGAATTCTCAAAGTCCTAGGGCAATCTTATTCACTGAAGCCAGAACCGAGGGCCAAAATTCCTCACAATTTGGAGGAAATCCAGATGGGTTTACAGACATCGTTAGTTAACTTTGTCCTATCCATTATAGATTGAAGAATTAATCCTGGCCAGACATTTCTTCCTTTCTGTTAATTTTTTTTAACGTTTATTAGTTTTTGAGAGAGAGAGAGAAACAGAGCATGAGCAGGGGAGGGGCAGAAAGAGAGGGAAACACAGAATCTGAAGCAGGTTCCAGGCTCTGAGCTGTTAGCACAGAGCCCGAGGTGGGGCTCCAAATCACAAACCGTGAGATCATGACCTGAGCTGAAGTCAGCCACTCAACTGACTGAGCCACCCAGGTGCCCCTGGCCAGCCATTTCTTAAATGCGCACTGGTCACATTTGGTCACATGTGTGTCAAATGATTTGTTCAAATGATGTGTCATATAAGGAGAGTGTATGAGTTGAAAAATGAGTGGAAAGACTTATTATTTCTTTGGTCAGATTTATGTTTTTGCCTTTTTGGAGAAACCACTTACTGAGTATAAGACTGGTGGCTTTACATATTTAATCCTCATAATAGCTCAGTGAGATATGTACTATTATCCTTCTTTTACATATAAGCAAGCCAAGAGAGGACAAGGATTTGTCCAAGGTCAAATAACTTCTAAGTAGCAGGACTGGAAATCAGGGGTAAGGCTGTGGACTCCAAAGTGCAGACCTTTAACTGTTATCCTATATTTTATTCTATGATACAGGCTTATTATTCAAAGTTGTAAGGAAATCATATTTTTAAATTTTTTTTTTCAACGTTTATTTATTTTTGGGACAGAGAGAGACAGAGCATGAACGGGGGAGGGGCAGAGAGAGAGGGAGACACAGAATCGGAAACAGGCTCCAGGCTCTGAGCCATCAGCCCAGAGCCCGACGCGGGGCTCGAACTCACGGACCGCGAGATCGTGACCTGGCTGAAGTCGGACGCTTAACCGACTGCGCCACCCAGGCACCCCCGGAAATCATATTTTTATATACCATATAATAACTTAAATTCACCAAAAGAGCTTGTTTTATGTAAGAATTCTATTGTAAAATCTTTTACAAAGTGAGTATCACCCAGATTTATCTGAATCCAGATTTTCTTAGACATTAAAGTTTCTTACAGTGATAGCCATGAATTTTTAAAAATTCAGCAAATATTGAGTACCACTCATGTGCCAGATATTGGGAATAGAATAGTGGGTAAATTGCACACAGTTTTTAACCTCTTGGAACTTTTACAGTGTTGTATGCTGTGTCTAGGCTTCTCTGGGAATCCATATCTGATCATTTCTTTGGGCTTAAGCACACATCTGTGTGCTTCTGTAACACCCTGCTTTTATTATAGTATGCAAAATATAATAAAAAGTATGAAAATATACTAAAAATATCCATGTACCCATCAGTTTGATGAATAGAACATTAGTAATGAACTGGGGGCTCCTGGCTGGCTTAGTTGATGGAACGTGTGACTCTTGATCTCGGGGTTGTGGGCTCGAGCCCCACGTTGACTACACGTTGGGTTTAGAGATTACTTAAAGTACAATCTTTAAAGCAAACAATTAACTAGAACAAACCTCTGCCAATTGTATCCTAGACCCTTCTCTATAGAGAGGAAAGCACTGTCCTGAATCATAGCCATTAGTTTTTTTCTTTCTCTTCTTTTTTTATTGTAGTAAAATATATATAATATAAAATTCACTATTTTAACCATTTTTAAGTGTAAAATTCAGTGGCATTAATCACATTCACAATGTTGTGCAACTATCACCATATCTATTCCCAAAACTTTATCACCACAGAAACTCTGTAACCATTAAGAAATAACTCCCCATTTCCCCTTCTACCCGGTTCCTAGTAATCTCTAATCTACTTTCTGTTTCTATGAATTTGCCTATTTTAGACTACCCCCCACCCCTTCCCACACACTGGGTAAAAATGAATTTTTAATAATAGGTCTGGGTCAAGGTAACATTTGGAAAGGATCTTTTTTCAGTCTTATTGAGAAATAATTGACATATTACATTATATTAGTTAAAGGTGTACAGAATAATGATTTGACATAATAGTGAAATTGTACATATATGACATGTTTTCTTTCTTTTTTCTCTGGTTTTATTGAGAAATAATTAACAGACATCACTGTATTAGTTGAAGGTGTACAATGTGATAGTTTATGTGTTGTGAAATGAATACAGTAGGTTGAGCTGACATCCATCATCTCTTATAGATAAAATAAAATGAAAGAAGGAAAGGAAAAAGGAAAAAAATCCTCCTTGTGATAAGAATTCTTAGGATTTACTCTTCACGACTTTCCTGTACATCCTATAGCAGCATTAGCTATAGTCATTGTGTTGTACATTACATCCATCATACTTGTTTATCTTATAACTGGAAGTTTATATCTTGGGACCAACTTCCTCAAGTGCCCACTTCCCCCACCCTCCACCTCTGGTAACCACAAGCCTGATCTCTCTTTCTATGGGTTTATTGTTTTTTAGATTCCATATATAAGTCAGATCACACAGTATTTATCTTTTTCTTATTGACTTAGCATAATGCCCTTGAAGTCCATCCAGTTGTCACAAATGGTAGGATTTTCTCATTTTTTTATGGCTGAATAACATTCTATTGTATATGTATACCACAACTTTTTCATCCATTCATCTATTTATGGTCACTTAAGTTGTTTACATGTCTTGGCTATTGTAAATAATGCTGCAGTGACCATTGTGGTGCAGATATCTCTTTGAGATAGTGATTTTATTTTCTTTGGATCTATACGCAAAAGTGGGATTCCTGGTTCATATGGTAGTTCTATTTTTAATTTTTTGAGGAACCTCCATATTGTTTTCCATAGCGGCCACACCAGTTTACATTTCCACAAACAGGACGCGAGGGTTCCCTTTCTCCACATCCTCACCAACACTTGTTATCTCTTGTCTTTTTGATGACAGCCATTCTGACGTGTGAAGTGATAGCTCATTGTGGTTTGATTTGGATTTTTCTGATGGTTAGTGATGTTGAGTACCTTTTCATGTACTGTTGGCCATTTAAATATTTTACATAAGTGGAAGAATATTTTGTCCTTTTGTGTTTGGCTTATTTCACTTAACATAATGTTTTCAAGGTTCATCTATGAAGTAGTAGGTTTCAGAATTTCATTCCTTTTTAAGGCTAAAAAAATATTCCAGTGTATGTATATAACACATTTGTTTATCCATTCATCTGGTGATGGAACTTCGGTTGTTGCTATTTTTGGCTATTGCAAATAATACTGCAATCAACATTGTGTATAAGTATCTGTTTTAATTCTTTGGGGTATATGCCTAGAAAGAATGCAGTTGTTGGCTGGGTCATTTTGTAATTGTATTTTAGCTTTCTGAGGAACTATCGAAATGTTTTCTATAGCGGCTGCGCCATTTTACATTCCCGCCAGCGAGGCACAAGGGTTCTGAATTTTTCACATCCTTGATAACACTTATTTTCCATTAATAAAATTATAGCCATCATAGTAGGTATGAAATGTCATTTCATTGTGGCTTTGATTTGCATTTCTCTAATAACTAATGATGTTGAGGATCTTTTAATGTGCTTGTTGGCCATTTGTATATCTTCTTTGGAGAAATATCTATTCAAGTCCTGTGCCCATTTTTGAATTGTGTTTTCTTTTTGTTGTTGAGTTGTAGAAGTTCTTTATATATTGTGGATAATAAATCCTTATCAGATATATGATTTGCAAATATTTCTACCATGCTGTAGGTTGTCTTTTCACTTCTTTGATAATGTCTTTTTATGCACAAAAGTTTAACATTTTGATGAAGTCCTATATATTTTAAAAATTTTGTTGTTCAGTCTTTTGAAGTCATTGCCAAATCCAAGATCATGAATATTTACTCCTATGCCTTCTTGTAAGAGTTTTGTGGTTTTAGCTCTTATACTTATTTTAGATCATTGATCCACTTTGAGTTAATTTTTATATATAAGAGAAAGGTCTGACTTCATTCTTTTGCATGTAGAAATCCAGTTGTCTCAACACGACTTGTTGAAAAGACTATTCTTCCCCCCACTTAATGGACTTGGCACCCTTGTAAAAAATCATTTGGCCATAAGTGTATGGGTTTATTTCTGGAGACTCAATTTTATTCCATTGGTCTATGTATCTGTCCTTATGCCAGTATCACATTGTTTTGATTACTGTAGCTTTGTAGTGAGTTTTGAAATTGAGATGTGTGAGTCTTCCAGTTTTGTTCTTCTTTTTCGAGATTGTTTGGGCTATTCAGAGTTCCTTGCAATTCCACGTAAATTTGAAAAACAGTTTTTCCACACCAATAATGAAGCAACAGAAAGAGAAGTCAAGGAATTGATCCCCTTTACAAATGCACCAAAAATCATAAAATACCTAGGAATAAACCTAACCAAAGAGGTGAAAAATCTATACACTGAAAACTATAGAAAGCTTATGAAATAAGACACACACAAAAAAAATGGAAAAATATTCCATGCTCATGGATTGGTAGAACAAATATTGTTAAAATGTCAATACTACCCAAAGCAATCTGCATATTCAATGTAATCCCTATCAAAACAACACCAACATTCTTCACAGAGCTAGAACAAACAATCCTATTATATGGAACCAGAAAAGACCCTGAATAGCCAAAGCAGTCTTGAAAAAGAAAACCAAAGCTGGAGGTATCACAATCCTGGACTTCAAGATGTGTTACAAAGCTGTAATCATCAAGACAGTATGGTACTGGCACAAAAACAGACACTCAGATCAATGGAACAGAACAGAAAACCCAGAAATGGACCCACAAACGTATGGCCAACTAATCTTTGACAAAGCAGGGGAGAATATCCAATGGAATAAAGACAGTCTCTTCAGCAAATGGTGCTGGGAAAGCTGGACAGAGACATGCAGAAAAATGAACCTAGAACACTTTCTTACACCATACACAAACTAAGCTCAAAATGGATGAAAGACCTAAACATAAGATAGGAAGCCATCAAAATCCTCAAGGAGAAAGCAGGCAAAAACCTCTTTGATCTTGGCCATAGCAACTTCTTACTCAACACATCTCCAGAGGCAAGGGAAACAAAAACAAAAATGAACTATTGGGACCTCATCAAAATAAAAAGCTCTTGCACAGTGAAGGAAACAATCAGCAAAACTAAAAGGCAACTGACAGAATGGGAGAAGATATTTGCAAATGACATATCAGATGTGTCAGTAAGCCCTAGACAAGGAGGAGAATCTGATTTCCAGAGTTACCATATTGTAATATTTAAATGCCCGGTTTTTTGTTTAAAAATTTTTTTAATGTGTGTTTATTTGAGAGGACAAGTGGGGAAGGGGAAGAGAGAGAGGGAGAGAGAGAATCCCAAGTAGACTCCACACTGTCAGTGTGGAGCCTGGCACAGGGCTCAAACTCACAAACTGTGTGTTCATGACCTGAGCCTAAATCAGGAGTCAGATGCTTAACTGTGCCACCCAGATGCCCCTCAAGTGCCCAGTTTTTAACAAATAAGGCATACAGTTTTTATTTTTTGATTGATGAAGGCTGTAGTAGTCTGTTGTTTAGTGCCTTTTCCAGACTATTTTTGCAGAGACTGTGTACCTTATCATCTGTGGTCCTTGAAGTCTCTATCCCTTCGGGGGTTTCCTTGAAGGCCAGAAGATGAAGTGAAATGAAATGAAATAAATTAATTTTAAAGTGATATAAAAAAAACCAAAGTGACATTGCCACCCCTTCCCAATTAAAAAAAAAAATAGAAAAAAACCCACACCCACCAAACACCTCTTCCAGTCTTTGCAGACTGACTCTGTGCTGGGACACTCCAGCACTTAAACAGGTCACACTGAGCCCAGGGATCAGCCTGAGATGAAAACTTAGGGTCCTCTCAACTCTTTTCTGAGCATATGTCTTACCCCTGGACCAAAAACCCTCGTGTGGCTTTCTAAATTCCCCTGAACGTTCCTTATTCCTTGTATGTATGGGTGCTTTGGAATGTTCTAATTTCCCAAAGACTCCTTTCTCCCTCAGTTTTTCCTTCCTGGGCCTTAGGTAGTTTATGTCTGAACCTAAATTCCTTGTTCCAGGCATCTGTGGGTTGAGTTCTGCGGGTTGAGTTGCCTTGTTCAGGCACCTGGCCTGAGTTCTGAGTTGGTCCAAACAGAGACAAGCACTGGGGTCAGTCCTTCAGGTAGTCCCACACAGGTTAGAATAGACAGACACAATAATTTGCAGATAAGGTCTGCTCTGCTTGCCCTGGAACCAGGGACCAGGGTCCACACTAGGAACATGGCGGCTGCTACTTCACCACTGTCACCATGCGTGGGTGGACATGAGGCAAGAGCAAGTACAAATGCCACAAGGCTTTTCTACTGTTTTCAAGTTGTCTTTTCCTTGGCGGTTTACTTGGTTGCTGTAAACGTGTGTTTTCCAGAGTTCTAACAAAGTTGGTTCTGATAATTTCTGCTTGTTTTTCAATGTTTCTGTTGAGGAACAAGAGCTCAGAACTGCCTACTCCACCATTTTATTGACATCATCACCGTTAGCATTAAATACACCAAACTGTTGGGGCGCCTGGGTGGCTCAGTCGGTTGAGCGTCCAACTTCAGCTCGGGTCATGATCTCACAGTCTGTGGGTTCGAGCCCCGCGTCGGGCTCTGTGCTGACAGTTCAGAGCCTGGGGGCCTGTTTCGGATTCTGTGTCTCCCTCTCTCTCTGACCCTCCCCCGTTCATGCTCTGTCTCTCTCTGTTTCAAAAATAAAAAAAAAACAAAAAACAAACAAACAAAACACACACACACACACACACACAAAATAAATACACCAAACTGTTGGTTTACAAAGCACCTCTAATTTCTGTACTGACCCAGTATTTCTGGAATACTTTGAGGCCTACTTATGTGTCCAGTTTATTTCTACTTTTAATGAAAGAGGTTGTTCCCAATTATGACTGTAATTTCTACATTCAGGCTCCTTTAAATTCACAGTTTTCTATCCTGGCTGCACATTACATTTGCCTGTGGAATTTTTAAAAAACAGGTGTTCAGAATCTTCCTCAGACTTAGAGAAGCAGAAACTCTGAGGGTGAGTAGTAAAGTAGTGAGTAATAAATGTAACTAGAGTTCTCTTTAGAGTTCTATTGTGAAGGATAATAATATATATTTTAACATTTAGTAAAGTGTAAGTGTAACTCTTCAGTAATGAAATTAAAATTTACTTATGGAAATTCTAACTTTTAAAAAAAATATTTATTTTTGAGAGAGAGAGAGAGAGAGAGAGAGCGAAAGACAGAGCATGAGCAGGGGAAGGGCAGAGAGGGAGGGAGACACAGAATCTGAAACAAGCTCCAGGCTCAGAGCCCGATGAGGGGCTCGAACTTGTGAATCGCAGGATCATGACCTGAGCCAAAGTCTGACACTTAACCGACTGAGCCTGTGGGTTAGTGACTTTTCCAGACTATTTTTGCAGAGACTGTATACCTTATCATCTGTGGTCCTTGAAGTCTCTATCCCTTCAGAGGTTTCCTTGAAGGCCAGAAGACGAAGTGAAATGAAGGCACCCAGGTGCCTCTAACATTTTTAATCCTAAGTATTTTGCTTCAATAAGGACAGACCATGCTGTTTAAGTTAACAAATGGTTAAGTTTGGCAACAATAATGTACACACCTGATTTAGTTTTTGTAATTGTGTACTTATATATATGCACGCATATTTTTCTATACTGTGTATAATCAGGTAGTTAATCTGAAAAAGTAGAATTTTTATTATTTTTTTTATGTTTATTTTTGAGAGAGAGAGAGAGAGAACATGTGTGTGTGTCATGTGCCTGTCAGGGATGAGGGGCAGAGAGAGAGAGGGAGGAGAGAGAGAGAGAATCCCAGTCTCCTTGCTATAAGCATGGAGCCTGATGAGGGGCTCAAACTCCCGAACAGTGAGATCATGAGCTGAAATCAAGAGTCAGATGCTCCACCAACTGAGCCACCCAGGTGCCCCTGAAAAATAGGATTTTTAAAGTGTTTAACTTTTCATTATTATACCTTGTTAAGAAAAAAGGAACAATATGGGACGCCTGGGTGGCTCAGTCGGTTAAGCGTCCAACTCTGGCTCAGGTCATGATCTCATGGCTTGTGAGTTTGAGCCCCACATCAGGCTCTGTGCTGTCAGCTCAGAGCCTGGAGCCTGCTTCAGATTCTGTGTCTCCCTTTCTCTCTACCCCTCCCCAACTAGTGCTCTGTCTCTTTCTGTCTCTCAAAAATGAATAAATGACCCAGCAATTGCACTACTAGGCATTTATCCAAGGGATACAGGTGTGCTGTTTCGAAGGGACACATGCACCCCCATGTTTATAGTAGCACGGTCAACAATAGCCAAAGTGTGGGAAGAGCCCAAATGTCCATCGATGGATGAATGGATAAAGAATATGTTACACACACACACACACACACACACACACACACACACACACAATGGAGTGTTACTCAGCAATCAAAAAGAATGAAATCTTGCCATTTGCAACTACGTGGATGGAACTGAAGGGTATTATGCTAAGTGAAATTAGAGAAAGACAAAATCATATGACTTCACTCATATGAGGACTTTAAGAGACAAAACAGACGAACATAAGGGAAGGGAAACAAAAATAATATAAAAACAGGGAAAGGGACAAAACAGAAGAGACTCATAAATATGGAGAACAAGCTGAGGGTTGCTGGAGGGGTTGTGAGAGGGGGGATGGGCTAAATGGTAAATGGGTAAGGGGCATTAAGGAATCTACTCTTGAAATCATTCTTTCACTATATGCTAACTAATTTGGATGCAAATTTTTAAAAATAAAAAATAAAATTTAAAATTTAAAAAGAAAAAAGGAACAATAAAATATATCTTTAAACATATAGTTCTGTGACTAGTAGTCTTGTGCCAATATTGCTTATTTATGTACAGTTAATCTAGTTAGGACTCTTAACTTCCAGAAAATATCAGTCTAAAGGAAATCATTCATTCCAGAATGATAAAGATTCTTCATGGAAAAGAGACACTAGGCCCTGCTAAGTCACAAGCTTTCAATTTGTCCCTCAAAACCTTTCTAATACTGCTCTCTGCACTAGTTTTTTTTTTCTTTGTTGTCTCCCTTTCTTTTTTTTTAATTTTTTAATGTTTTATTTATTTTTGAGACAGAGACAGAGCATGAGCAAGGGAGGGGCAGAGAGAGAGGGAGACAGAGAATCGGAAGCAGGCTCCAGGCTCTGAGCTGTCAGCACAGAGCCCGATGCGGGGCTCAAACTCACAAGCTTTGAGATCATGACCTGAGCCGAAGTCAGACACTTAACCGACTGAGCCACCCAGACGCCCCAATTGTCTCCCTTTCTAAAGTCAGTTGCTCTCCAGACCCTCCCTCTTTAGTTTAGTCTCCAAGGGCAAGGTGTTGGCTCATTTGTTTATTACTATTTAGCTTCTCTCTCTCCCACAAAAACCAGTTTATTTATCTTTTTCTTAATGGCTTGAGAAAAAAAAAAGCTTTACACTTGTTTTTCAGCAGAGCCACATTGCTATATACTCCCTTAGCAGGAGTTTCAAGGAGAAATTCTCCAGAACATTTTAAACCAATGTCACAAATGCTTCCTTTTAATAAAAGAACCCCCCTGAAATAATGCTGTCCTCCATAGGGTCATCTAATGGTTTTGTTGCTCTCCTCTTATTTCTACTATGTTTGTGTGTCACTGTGGTGGAAATTATTGGAGAGATAGGTGCTGTACATGGCATCTTCCCAAGGGGGTCAGCTTTCCTCCGCCCTCAAGCCCACAGGCAGTTAGTTTAAGAGCCTGTACTCATGGTATTATCTCCGTGCATTTGTGTTTTAACTTCCTATATTCGATTTATTGTTCTTTTTATTGGATGCAGCTCTGATTGGCTTACTATGTGACAAATATTCACCATATTTTTAGAATTTCAAGTTGCTCTCACTGTTTTTCAACGTTGGTTAGAGGGGCAGGGATCAAAGCCCAGAACTGGGACAGTCACTGCTTATGTTTGTGCTTTATCTCATTAAGTGCTGATCACCAGGAAAGCAAACAGCCTGTCATGAAATTTGCCTTGCAAACAATATAACAAAGAAGTGTTACGAAAAGAGGCTGAACAGAAGGTGTGTTTAATGTGTTGTAGTGTAGCTCTAGTTTCAGACTAAGAGTGATGATACTTGGAAAAAAATTGGGAGTCTGCCTGCGGGCAACATTTACCCCTGATGTTGAGATTGCTACAGAAAGCTAACCGTTGGAAGTTTTCAACATACAAATCAGGATTTATTAAAGGAATTAATATCTTTGAAGGCTCACAAGGCAATCCTGTTTTCCTGCAAGATGGATGAAAGGCAGAGATTTCAAAACATTTGCTAGAAAACATCAATAGCCAATCCTGCTGATTTAATTTTTTCAATCCCTCAGGCATCAAAAGAAGTTGTGACTTGTCCACATTTGCCTCAGAAGCAAAGCAATATTGTAAATTAAAAATGGCTGGAGCTTAGCTGGCTGCATTTCATTTTTAATTAGTTGGAGCTTCATAATATTTATCAACATTTCTTATACTCAGAAGCTAAGGAACTTCCTCCTTACATTTGTTGTGAAGAGGTTACAGAGAGTGTTGGGTGACATTCACTTACACACCAAGGAAAAAGTTCTTAGAGTTAGCCATCCATCACAAATACCAACAGAATACAAATACAAAAAGAAATAGTATTTGGTCAGCTCCATGTCTCTTCTCTTTTATTTCTGAGCAAGTGGAGATTTCCTATTCCTTTTAACCAGTTGGGAACTCACAGAGCATCAACTCTTCAGAGATTGGCGCTAAAACTCAAAACAAGTTCTGACAACATATAACGTGCCTCTCACAAAATTGTAACAAAAGCAACTGATATTGCCTTAGGCATTTTGTTGAGGTGTGTGGCTAATCCACAGGGGCCACAGTAATATACATTAGATTTTGGAATTAGGGTTTCCCTCTGAGGATAAAACTGAAAAAATGGTCATGTAATACATGAGACCAGTCATTGATTCATTCGAAATAGGTTTATTGACTACTCTTTTATGTCCAGCGCCATTTTAAGCACCTGGGATAAAGTGAGCAGAAAGGCAAGATCTCTGACATTGTAAAGCTGGCATTCCTTTGTAGAACTCGTCAGCGAGCCCTCAATACTGCTCTGTAAACAGGTAGGTGAATTCTGGGAGCATTCAAATCTATTCAAGGTGGTAACAGGATGTTTTCAAGGAAATACGATTCTATTAGTATATCTAAATCTGTAACCTTATCAATTATATTTATTGTTACCTGAAGAAGCCTGGAAAAAGCTGCGCTGACAGCTCAGAGCCTGGAGCCTACTTCATATTCTGTGTCTCCCTCTCTCTCTGCCCCTCCCCTGCTTGAGCTTTGTCTCTCTCTCTCTGTCCCTCTCAAATAAATAAACATTAAAAAAAAAAAAAAAAGCCTAGAAAAAGGAGAATTCAAGAGTAGGGATTTGCCCGTATGTTTGCATTACAGTACTGGGCAAGGGTCTCTGTCCAGCAGCTTCCAGTACTGGAAGAGATGAATACATCAGACTAGCCTGATGCCATTAGTAAAGTCCTCCAGCTAAGTCCACTACTTGATTACAAGGTGATCAAGCAACTTTCTGTTATAATGTGGTTTCCCATATGGGTTTTCCTACAGGGAGAGAATGTGCATTCTACGGTTCTAAGAACTCCAGTCCTTTTAAAGTTATAGTTCTTACTATAAATAAATCACTATTCTGGTTTATGTTTAAATATTTTGGGAATTGGGTTGTCATAAATGTGAACATCTTCTGGTATTCTTACAAAATTGAATGTCTTGAATCATAAAGTAGAAACTCAGACCCTCAAATAGCATTCCTCCAAGGGTGGTTTTTAAAAATCCAGCATGAACATCACCTAGGGGGCTTGTTAACTATACAGATTCCTGGATTCACACTGTACTCATACTGAATCAGAATCTTTGAGGGTAGGGCTCGAGATTTGCATTTTACTAAGGTCTCCAAATGATCCTAATGCATAGTAAAGCTTTAGAGTCAGAGCCTGAGAAGCCGGGACCACAGCCAATAACGCTCTATTAGGGCATTTAGCCAGTTTTCCTAGATAACATCTTCATCTTCATAATTGCTACAAAGTTTTTTAGCGAATTCTTGTTGAGGCTTGGTGGCTTTTGCAACGTGGCCTCCTTTCTTTCCCAGTCTCATTGTTCACCTCTCTGAATCATCTAACACTCAACACTCCTAGTGTTGTCTCATGTCTCATGTCTCAACACTCCTAGTAGAGTCTCATGGCTCTAGGCTTGTACATGTCTTGAGCGTCGGGGTTTTTGGCGGGAGGACAATAAATAGCATCCCAATTCCCTGAGTCCCAAGACAACTGATAAAGATAAAGGAGGCAGTTTAAGAGCGAAATATCACATTCATTACTAATGATGGCTACATAGAAGAATGTGGCTTAGGTGTGGAAAATAAGGGGCTTTTTAATTTTGAACTCTAGACACACTGACCCATCTTGTCCCCGGAAGAATGAGGTAATTACTGGCCTCTTCTCTCAGGGGCCAATCTTCTAAGCTTAGTTGAGGCCAAGAGCAGACCAGGTGGATCAGAAAGAGGAGGGAGGAAGAAGGCATCTGAGCTTAAGCATATCAAGTTCTTGGTCCTTCAGTAATCACTTTTCAGCAATGAAGTCATTCCTTTTCCCCTGATGAGGAATGAGTGAGGGAGAGGAAGGAAAGAATCCAGGAACGTTACTCTAACCGATGTTCCTTGACATGAAGGGAAACATTAGGACTGGGGGTTGGGGCAGATGCTCCCCCCTATCCCAGTATGCACCATTCTTGGTACCTGGGACACCTTATGCTCCCTACTTCCTCTCCTTATTTTGAATGCCTACTCCTATCTTTTAAGATGCAGCTTATCTTTTTATCTTATCTTTTAAGATGCAGCTCAGAAGTCCTCTGAGAAGCTTGAGGGAATCAAGAGGAACATTCCCACTTTTACGTTGTTTACGTTGTTGTAGGACTTTTTTTTGAGAGAGACCATGTGTGAACGAGAGAGAACCTGCCTGCGCACAAGTTGCGGAGGGGCAGAGGGGAGAGAGAGAGAGAGAGAGAGAGAGAGAGAGAGAGAGAAAATCTTAAGTAGTCTCCACGCCCAGTGCAGACCTCAACATGTGGTTTGATTGATCTCATGACTGTGAGATCATGACCTGAGCTGAAATCAAGAATCGGTCACTCAACTGACTGAGCCACCCAGGCGCCCCTGTTGTAGGACTTTGAACAACTTTTATTATGGTTCTTGCCTTGTACTTACATGTTTTCTTTTCCTTGTGAGTTCAGGGACTGTGGTTTATATGGCTTTGTATTTCTGTAGTAGGTGTTCAATGAATTTTTGCTGAACGACTCTGAAAAAGATGGTAAACTCAAATATTTCTCAGTGAGTATTTTTAAATTTGTATTTTTAAGTCTGCATATTAGCACCAATTATTTTCCTTTATAGGATTTTTCTGTCCCTCCAAAATTTTCTAACAAACTTCTGATCAAGGAAGATAATGTCTGTTCAAGTCCCATCTCTGAAATTCTGTTGCCATCATCTTATTATCATGGCTTATATGACTGATCCTAAAAGATGTCTTCTTCCAGTTAATATAATACCACCAGCTCAAACTTAAAATAAACCACTAGGTAATAAAGAATCATTTTTTAATTAAAAAATTTTTTTTTAATGTTTATTTATTTTTGAGAGACTGAGAGAGACAGAATGAGCCAGGAAGGGGCAGAGAGAGAGGGAGACACAGAATATGAAGCAGGCTCCAGGCTCTAAGCTGTCAGCACAGAGTCCGATGCAGGATTCAAACTCATAAACCATGAGATCATGACCTGAGCTGAAGTTGTATGCTCAACTGACTGAGCCACCCAGGTGCCCCAAGAATCACTTTTTAAATAAAAGCCCCCATAAAGTAGAAACTACTAATAGAGAAGTTATTTCAGGTAAAACTTAAAATTTCAAAGTTCAATTATTTTAGAGTATTTATGTTACAGTTAATGATTTGCATGTATATTATGATAAAATTACTTTTCTCCTCTCTATATTACATATTTTGTCTAATTGTGCAAAGAAAGGATAAAAGGCATTTTAGTCTTACTATACATGCTGCTGAAGCCAGCACAGGGCAATTTAGTCTTAAAGTTCAAACACTACATGTCTTTATAGTCTGGATGATATGTAGTTACAATATAATAATTTCCTAAAATTCTAGACCTAAGAAAAGATTTCCACCTTCATTATGTAAAAATCAACTTGTAGGTCCTTGTAAAAGAGACACAAAAAGTCATTACCATCTTAATTTTACGATGAATATTTGCTGTTAGAAAATATGTCATTATCCCTAATTCTGGTTTCATCTGAAACTTACTTTTTGTTTCCATTATTGTGGTAAGCCTCCCAAATGATTGGTCAAGAGCACTTAAGTGGTAAAATGTGCTGGGCTAGGACTGCACGAGGCTAAATTTCTCCCTGCTTTTTAAGAACTAACAATACAAAACTAAAAACAAACAAAAGCTTCTTAAAGCAGCTGCACGCGTCATCCCAGCAAGAACCACATTTGTCATTTTCTTTAAAGAATATGGGAGCATGTAGGACAATAAAGCCATTTCAAAATAAGTCTCTAATGTCATTCTGTTGCTGTAATCCCAGACAATCTTTAATTCTATTTCAAACAGGTGTCTGTTGGTTTATTTTCTTCTGTTTAGGACCTTCTGTAAACTTTCAGAATTGAGCCGTTTTGTCAATCAGCATCCGCTAAACCCTGGGCCTACATATCAGTAAATGTGCTTCTATTTAACTCTCTATTTACAGTCATAAGAGAAATAAACATATAAAATAAATGCATCTCAATGCATAGCTGTGCAGGAGTACAGATGTTTTATTAATGAAAATGAATCCAGCTTTTTGTAAGTCATGGCAGCAATATAACATTTCATTGTTTGCTTCTGTGCTAGACAGTCCCTGCTGTTTCTACATAGAAATTCCTGTAATGCTTAATGGACATCTGGAAGAATTCAGCCAATTAATCGAATTCATGTAGGAGCTAGGCTAATGGCTGTCTGAAAGGCAGATTACATTAAATCAAACTTGCAATATGAATGAAAGCACTTAATCATACATGCAACATTCATTAGATGCGACACAGCAAGTGTTTTGATTACTTTAATAAAAGATCAGGTAAAGTGCATCAGCTGAACAGATTGAAAAGACAGCATGCTTACAAATGTTTGATTATGCTGAATATCAACAGAAACAGTGCCAGTAATTTATAGCAAAACATATTTGTAGGCGTCTAGAGCTGGTGAACTCAGTGAAATTGGGGGCCTTTGCTCAAAACAATAATTAATATATAACACTTTAATCAGATGTCAGAGAAAGAGACAGATTGCTAAAAGTTTAGTAATTTATAGTCATTGGGCATCTTCATATTTTGAATGGACTTGAAGTCTCCTTGAACCCCAATTTCATTTATTTTGAGGTATACAGTTTTTCCCTGTATTTATTGAGATATAATTGACATCTAACACTGTGTGAGTTTGAGGTACACAACGTGATTGATAGATGTATAAATTGTGAAATGAATACCACAGTAAGATTAGTCAACACATCCATCACCTCACCGAGTTACCTTCTGTGTGTGTGTGTGTGTGTGTGTGTGTGTGTGTGTGGTGAGAACATTAAAGGTCCACTGGAAGGTACACAGTTCTTTTTTTTTTGTAATTTTTTTTCATTTATTAATTTTTGAGAGACAGAGCACAAGTGGGGAGGGTCAGAGAGAGAAGGAGACAGAATCCAAAGCCGGCTCCAGGCTCTGAGCTGTCAGCACAGAGCCTGATGTGGGGCTTGAACTCACGAACCATGAGATCATGACCTGAGCTGAAGTCGGACGTTTGACCGACTGAGCCACCCAGGCGCCCCAAAGGCACACAGTTCTTGAGTGAAGAGGTGTTGCTAAACTAAAAACATTGTATTAAAAGGTTAACTTCATATGTTCACCTTTAAAATCTCATGCTGGGGATTAAAATGCTATTCTTAATAGTCATTCATGCCTTCTAGATTCATTAATATTTCCCCCCTTCTCTTCACTATAATTATCCCATTGATTTTTCCCTGATATTCTGCAAAATGAAGCCTTATAAGGTACATTTCCTAAAAAATATGTAGCAAGTGCCATTTGCAGCTTTTTGGATAAAATAAAGGATTTTTGCATATATTTCTATATATGTACACATATATAAATAATTTCCTTTTGGTAAGGACTTTTAATATTAGACAGGACTGCCTTTAGAGGTGGTAGAAACCACTGTTTCCTGGCATTTAACAAAAGGACTCATTGTATCTCTCTAGACTAATGTGTGATCCTGAAGACAGAAATAGACATAGGACCTTTAAAGTCCTTTATAAACATTTTATTCAAGTCAAGCCACTGAAAACATGGTAAATACTCCACTGTTTTAGATGCTGTGGGTCACATCAAGATGTGAAAGATATGGGTCATCACAGCCATAAAGAGAGTATAATAATCTACCCATGAAAATACATACACACAAAAAGCAATAGCAATAGCAATAACAAATGAGAACAACACAATCCAGAACATGCCATTTACACAAGGTAAAGTACAGATTTATAAATTTTGTGGAAAATCAGAGAAAAGCTGAAATAATGTGGAAGTTTGCATTAGAATTGCATAATCCACTTGATAAGAGATATAATTTAAGAGAATTAAAATTTCATCCCAGAACTAAGCACTACAGAAAAATCTGTGAGTGCTATTTTGCTTTTTTACAGAGACTTAAGAAATCGAGGCTGTCTCCAAATATTTTTCAATATTGTCAAACTGCACAACACATTTTTAGGCTAAATGAGTTGTTTTTATAGCAGGTTAGAAATTCTTTCTCTTCTTTTCTCCTGTTGTGTACACATTCACAAAAAGGGAAAGAAAAATCAGCAGACCCAGAATATAATCAGTGTTAATACTCTACCAACCAAATTATTTTTCTACCTGTGACCTCTTGAATTTTAGCAACATCCTTAGAAGGAAAGCCTCATTCAATACTACTACTGACTTAAGACTTCCCAAAATATTTAGTTCCTGTCAATTACTTCAAATGTCCTCATTGTCAGCTATTTAACCTACATGTAATAAAAAATGGCACTGTGTTCTGAACTGTGTGCTTTGCAACATTCATTTGTCCAATCTCTTACTATAAGGGGTCATGTACTCTTAGAATTCCAAGTCGTCAGTGCTTCTGTTTGGAAAATGTAATAATTATTTGTATTAGCTCAGGTAGGCTGAGACAAACTGAGAGACTTTGTTTCTCCCCACGGGCAAATCTTCACCTATTTATTTGACTGATCAGGAACTGTCACTTCAAATATGTTTTTAATCTCTTTTGAAGCATTAAGTTTGACATCCTTCACCCTAGAGAACCCTCCTATGATGGGATTTCACTAATAATTCTTATCTGTCGGTCTATTACTACCAGCTATCTGTCTGTATCTTTAATTTTTCTAAAATGTCTTCCGTGACTTTGTTCTTCAGGCAGTTTTGAGGAAAAGAGCAGTTACGTGATCTACTCCTATTGTGATTTGTGGTCACATTTTCCTGATATTTGTGATCATAAATTTCTGAGATGCCTGAAAAATTGTTGGGATCTAAAATGTATTCTTTGATAATCCTCCACTTAATTTTTTTAAAAAGAACCTGGGGATAGAGGAGGTAGAGTAACTCTGCCTCTTTTAGCTTTTCCCCAGCATTCTGGAAGAAAATATTACTCTAATTTAGAATCCAGTGCTTAGTCCTAATTCCTACATGGAGCCTGTAGGAGCAAGACATGGGAATTCTATAATTAGATCAATTGCTGACCTCATTGCATTCCTTCTTTCCTGTTTTATGGAAACTGGCTACATGATCAGAGGACTTTTGGTATTTTGAGTTCTTCCATAAGGGAGCAACCTTATGAGAAAATCAGAAAGAATTTTATTCAGACTCAGTGGTTTTATATTCTTGATTTGTAATTCTTTGATCAAAGTTTTCATCCTCTGAACCCAACCAAGGGTGTGAAGGGACAGAGAGAAAGTTGTGGTTTCCTGCCCAATCGCTGATTAAAAAAAACAACAACAAAAACAAACCTCTGTTGTTCAGTCTCCCAGGTTTTCCCTAGGGCAATTTGCAGGAGTGTTTCATTGTTACTTTGGTTAAGGTGACTCTCTAGTTCATTTTCATAATTTTGCACACTGTGTTTTCTAAAACTAAGGATAATGACATTTACAGAGCTTCTACATGGGGTCAGACACGTGTCGGTATTATTTATAGTAAAACTATCTTCACAACACTCCAAGTAAAATATTATTTTAAGGATGAGGATTCAGGTTCAGAGAGGTTAAGTAAATCATTCAGTGTCACACAGCTAGCAAATTGCACAGCTGGGACAGGAAACGGAGTCTCTCCAACTTCAAGGCCTCTCTGGCTAACTAATTTACTCAACATCATCCTTTCATTGTGTACTTTAGGTACTCCTCGATTCAGCTTTTATGGTGTTCTTTTATCATGTACTTTGATGCATTCCAAGAGTACTTTTCTGAAGAGGTGGTTGTATAGTAGATAGAAAAGGGGGTCATATCTTTAAATCCTACAATGGAGTCTTTATTCAGTTTCAGCGAGAAGAGTTGAGTCAGGATTTGGCTTGCACATACATAAAAAACAATCCAGATTAACTCCTAGAGCCTTATCAAGCAGTTCCCAACACATGGATTACTTTAGATTGGAAATGGACAGCCCCGTGTCTAGGCTCCGTCCAATTTGGCACTAAAGGCTTCTGCCGGGCAGCTAGCTTAAGAAACATAAAATCTAGTTTTGTTTAATCATTTTAAATCATTTATTGAATACCCGCTATGAGTAAAACACCGTGCTGGGTACTTTGTAGAGCGACCCAGTCACTCCCCTCAAGGGTGTTCACAATGCAATGAGAGAGATGATACATTCCATTAGTACAGATACTGGACTTGTGGATACAGGGCATGAATAGAAGGTCATGTAGTGGCATGTAGTGATGATAGTGTCCAGTGATGCCATCATGAAGACTTAAGTTATGAATTAGTATCTGAAAGGGCCCTTGGTTGTTGAGATTAGACCATATACAGCTGCTCCAGCAACAAAACAGAACGTATCTGAGTCAGTTCTGGGTGCGTGCTTGGAAGCAATCTATGATTCTTTAGTAGTGAAACCAGAAGAGGTCACAAAGAAATAGAAGTGGAAGGAAGTTGGAGATAATCTAAGCTCCAACATTCACTAGCAAAACAGTATTTCTTCTTAACATCCAAACGAAGAGAAAAAAAATAAACAAAAAAGAAAATGGCCAGCTTGAGAGGAGCTGGGAGAATAGATGGCAATACAGTTTTTATTTCCATTAGCTCTCATACCTAAGGTTTTTAAAGTGCTTTAGAAAATATTATGCCTCACAATACTTTTATGAGAGAGGCGAGTGTTATTATCTCCATAGAAAGGTGGGGGAAAGAGGCGCAGGGGTTTGCTTCTTTTATGCCAAGTGAAGCCAAATATTTTGTGGAGTATTTGAAATGAGACTTGAAAACCGAGAAGCAAAGAGAGAGAAGGCTGGAAGAATTTGTAATTGAGGAGCATAATTTCCTAGCACATAAGTGTCTAGAGAACGTTAATATAGTGAATCTTCATTTCCAGTGAAGTGGAATGAAAGCCTTGAATTGCTTCAATGCACCACATCGTGCAAATAGCAATTTCAGTTTCAGAGAATCCTCCACCCCTAGTAGAGTTGTTCAGTGAAAATGGTCATGATCAGGATTTCACACATAATTGTCCAAAACATGTTCTTGGTTGTATGCCATATACATCTCTACAGAGTGTATCTGTACAAACCTTCTCAGTTGAATTATTATGTATTTATGGGCATGGGCTCTTAAAAAATATACTAATGGATATCTAGTATATTTCAGCTCTATGCCGTTATTTATACAAATATTGTTTTTCCTTTCCCTCCTTGCCTGCTTTCTGTATCATTTTGAAACTTTCTTTTTTTTTTTTTTTAAATGATATTATTTTCTTGAAACTTTCTTTAAAGGGTTCTGCCCAAGGAAGATAGATGCAATACCTCAATAAGAATAAATATTGAAGTCCTAGTTTCTTATTTATAAATAATGTATAAAAGATAAATACATACTGATTTCCTTTATGTAAAGACATGAAGGCTCAACATTCCCATGAGAAAAGGGGTGCTTATAGTTATTTGTTTTATATTTTTTAACAGAGTGTTGGAAGTCCAAACATTTAGAAAGTTAGGTTGTCAATAAGTTTCTGACCAAACGAGGAATAAAACCTATTGATCTTAACACCAAGTTAGGACTTTTCAAGCAGTTAGTGCTAATGAATATACTGTGTGGCTCTTTTTAAAATTAACTAGCACCCTATTTTCTTGTTTCATAAAAGATTTGAGGTAACAATGCTACTTTCATTGTTAAACTAGCTTCAACAGCTTAATCACAATGAACCTTTTTGGGGAGCAAATCAATCTCTTTATTCGTAATAGATTTACAATTATTAAAACTGCTTACATCTTAGTTTCAGCTTTATTTTGAAGTTGAATGTAAGATTTAAGGAATTATATTTAAATATAGCTGTAAGTCTTTCTTAACTGGTTTAGGGGAGAATTAAACCCTAATAACCTAAGGCATCCATTGTATGTAACAAATTAACTTTTCTCCTGTGCATCTAGAGTGGCATTAGTTATGTACTATACTTTGGAGAACTGGGAGAATAGTCAAATAATTTACCGTGTACTATAGTTCAGATGAGAAACCTTAGTTGAAAATGTTAAAATTCTCTTGGTTTAGTCTTTACATTTCTACCATCTTTAAACAACCTCCTCCCACCTCCACCCCCGGCCAAACATTAACAACAAGTAAGCCTTTGGGGAAATCTGCTTTATTGGAAACCATAACACTTCTTTAAAATTTTTTTTTAATGTTTATTTATTTTTGAGAGAGACAGAGACAGAATGCAAGTGAGTTAGGGGCAGAGAAAGAGGGAGACACAGAATCCAAAGCAGGCTCCAGGTTCTGAGCTGTCAGCACAGAGCCTGATGCAGGGCTTGAACTCACAAGCTGTGAGATCATGGCCTGAGCTGAACTCGGATGCTCAACTAACTGAGCCACCCAGGCACCCCTAAACCATAGCACTTCTCACATATAAGCACTGTAGTTACAATGTACTGAGGCAGGTAAAGTTTTTATTAACAACAGGCAACTCTGTTAGACAATAGCAGTCAAGCCAATATTCTAATTATTTCTATGTAAGTTCCCTAGAGGAATGTGAAGGAAGTAAAGGAAATGTAGCCAACCCTGAGACATTCTATCCTACTCTTTCACAATAATACCATCTTTTTTTAATAACCAATTCCAACACACACACACACAGTATTTCATTTCTTCCACTAAACAAGCATGGTTGATATTTAGGCAATAGAAAATAAGAAACCAAGAAAGATGTTATAATTGATTTCATGAGCTATCATGTTGTTAAGTTAAAAAAAAATTACCAATAAGAACAACGAAGATTAGAGAATATAATGATTTTATGTTATAAATATTGACTCTGGTCTTTACTTGTGTTTCTCCTGGGTTTTGATCAATTCATTATTGGATAAAGAAACTTTAACTCTATCTGTAAAGGGGATACTTTCAGCGAGTAAATAATGACAATTTTCTATTTATTCTTTTTATGCTGCCTTGTTGTGTCTTCTTCCAAATTCCTTTTTCTTGAGCTATGTGGATTTGGTGCTATAAATGCTGAGCAAAATGGCTTCCAAGGAAAAAATTATACCTACACTCTTCTAGTGGGTGGAATCTGGGTTTGTTTGTTTGTTTCAAAGCACTGGGGGCACGTGGGTGGCTCAGTTAGTTAAGCGTCTGACTCTTGTTGATCTTGACTCATGTCATGATGTCACAGTTCGTGAGTTTGAGCCCCACCATCAGGCTCTGTGCTGACAGTGTGGAGTCAGCTTGGGATTCTCTCTCCCCTCTCTCTCTCTCTCTGCTCCTCCCCCCCCCCCCACTTGCTCTCTCTCCTTCTTCCTCTCTCTCTCTCCCTCTTCCTCCCGCCCCCTCAGTAAATAAATAAATTTAACAAGAACAACAAAGGACTGTACATGTCCGTTCAAGCTGAGGTTGGTTGAAATTAAGATCTAAGATATAAGAACACCAAAAGGAAGTGGAAGGTTGTTCATCTCTCCTTCTGGAAAACTACTTTGCAAGCCCATTAAGGGTGTTAGCTAGCCTAGTGCTTCTTTTGATTGCCCACAAGTTAACATACAGTTTTAGGCAAATGTCACTTAACGGAGATGAGCCACAGATTTCAAAGGACATCATATAAATGTAAGCGAGAGGAATAACATGAACCAATTTCTATGTTTTATGTACTGGCATAGTAAATAATGAATATTTTGTTCTTTTACCTTGAAATATAGAATTTTTCTTGAAGAAAGCACAGTGATCATTTTGCCTTAGTATAACATATAACAAATTTTCCAGTGAAATCATCTCCTATCCATTGTATCTCATTATTAACCTCTGATAGAAAACTCAATTTCAACTAAATCTAATTAGGTAGCAGGGAATCTAGTGTATGTACCATAAGTACACACGAAAGGAAGACCTTCTTTGTTTTGCCACATTTCCTATTGATGTAACACAAAATATTACTTATGACATCTAGTACAATGATTTAGGTAATAATGTCACCAGTTAAAGCTATGACATGGATATAATACATAGTTTCAGTTAGCCTATCAGACACAAATCTTCAGGAAACTAGGCTTTATTGGTTCAGATACTTGCCTGCTTGCTTTACAGAACACTTTGTTAAGTGAAAGGAAGAATAATGTCTCCAATTGAAAAACAGAGGGAGTTTGGGGCTGGCAGAATGCAATTGCCCAAGTTAGAGTGAACCAAATTGATCTGAAATCATTTAGATAACAATGTGATGGGCAGCGGACAGCATTTGTTTATGAAGACAGATTATGCCAGGCAAATCTGATTTATTTGGTCTTATAAAATTACTCAACAAGTTTGTGGATAAAGAAAACTCCACGGACAAACAATATATCTAAATGTTTGTAAAAGCTTTTGATGTGGGTCTGCATGAGATTAAGATAATTGAAATGCTGGGAAGATGTTGCCTGGATAACAATGCAATGGTGTGGTTATCAGATTTAAAACACAGTAATCATAAAAAATAGATCATAATATCTAGTTGATATATTTGGCAGAAGACCATAAAAGAGCTGGTATCTTTATAGATCAATATTGTAGGCAAGTATGAAACAATTTAGTCCACAAAAATTAGTTTACTCCTTCTTCAGTAGGTAATATATCATAAATAAAAATTAGCCCAGAATACTTTTCTACTTGTCCAAAATGAATTATTAATTTATTTGGGCTTCTACTGTCATTTACAAAATTGGAATTTGTGATATCTGCCAAAGGCATTAAAATGGATAACCATATGTTTGATGGGTTTCCAGAACACAGTAAAATTCAATGAACATCTTCTAAATTCCTCTATAGATTTTTAAGCGCTGAAAGATAATTTAAAGGAAAATAGCTATAGTAATGGTAATAATTTCAAGAGAAACAGCAACTAATTTTAAAGTTATGGAAAAGATATGGAAGGAAAAATAACACAGTATGGTGTGTTTTAAACTCGTATTGTCAAATGGGAAAAATACTTTCAATATATATGCACATGGGTTACATGAAAATACTTAACGGTATTTGTGAAATGACTACTAACCAGTCAGAACTGACTTTGGCCATAGGACTAGAGCAGGACCCTGAAGACGTCTGGTATGTTAGATATTGACTCTTTACTTGCTAGATAATGGGGAGATAGGTAGTGATTGGGAGAGGCGGGAGGGACTAGGGGAGTCAAGTGGAGATCATTTGAAAAGGAATGGCTATTTGCTAATTGATATGGAAATATTTCAATATTTTAACAACTGATACAGCTTTTCTAGATGGGTACCAGATTTATGATAGCCAAAGGATCCAAGAAAAATAACAAAATTTGAATAGGTTAAATTATAAAGGTGAAATACAATTTAAATAAACAGATTACAAGATGTTAAACTTCATTAGTAATTAAGTACATATTTATTTTAATAAAACAATATTTTTCATTTACCATACTGACAAATACACCTTCTTACAAGTGAAGAACATAGTCAAAGGAGAATGGAAAGTGGCATTCTTAAACCTATTGACAGAAGTATAAATTGGCACAAACTTTCTGAAGGACAGTTTCTCAATATTTGTCAAAAATGTTTAAAATGTTAGTCTGACTTCATAGTTCTGGTAGTGTTAGGCTAAATTAGATTGATTCTCCAAATCTAATCTTCAATTAGATTGAACTAAAATATCTGGGTCTTAAAAATATTCTTAAAACATACAAGGCTATGAAAAGATAGTATGGAATTACCAGACGAGAGGTAAAGGAAAATGGGAATCCAAATATGGAAGCTGTTCTGCCCTGAAGGAATTGTCAATTGGTAAAAATCAGAATCTTCATCTTGATAGACATGCAATGTAAGGGGGCTAGATAGCAAAACTGTGTACACAATTAGAAGTCTAATGGGAAATCCTGCCCCACAAGATCCTGGGACCCCAAAGCCCTTGAATATTTACTGTTTGTATTCAGCCTGGCTCAGTGAATCTCAAACCTTGAACTTAGGTTGCAATAATTCTGGATTAGTGGTGCCTCCAGGTGCTTGGCAGAAGCAAAGAATACAAGTCCTCTCTTTTTTTTCTAATTTTTTTTTTACATTTATTTATTTTTGAGAGACAGAGACAGAGCACAAGTTGGGGAGAGGCAGAGAGAGGAGGAGACACAGAATCCGAAGGAGGCTCCAGGCTCCAAGCTGTCAGCACAGAACCTGACGCAGGGCTTGAACTCACAAACTGTACGGTCGTGACCTGAGCTGAAGTCGGATGCTTAACCGACTGAGCCACCCAGGTGCCCCCAAGTCTTCTCTTTTTTTTTTTTTTCAACGTTTATTTATTTTTGGGACAGAGAGAGACAGAGCATGAACGGGGTGGGGCAGAGAGAGAGGGAGACACAGAATCGGAAACAGGCTCCAGGCTCTGAGCCATCAGCCCATAGCCTGACGCGGGGCTCGAACTCACGGACCGCGAGATCGTGACCTGGCTGAAGTCGGATGCTTAACCGACTGCGCCACCCAGGCGCCCCCCAAGTCTTCTCTTAAATAAGATACCTTCATCATAGGCTAAATCATTTCTATAAAAATTTTTTTAAATGCAATGTTCATATTTTCAAAGACAATCAGGTACACAAGGAAACTAAATAAGCAAGAATTAGCAGAGACAACAGACAACAAAAAACAGACTGACAAAGACTTTAAATATTGGAATTATGAGGCATGGGCTAAAAAACAAAACTAAAAAATAATTATGATGGTGATGTTGAAAGATATAAAAGACCAGCTTGACAATATTTATGGAGAACAGGAAGCCACAAAAAGTAACATCACAAGTTTGAATTTCAAAAAAGAACCAAATATAATTTTATTGTGATTCAAAATATTTTAAGTATTGTGGCTTCATTTTAAATAAAATTTATAAATAAAATTTTATAGATTTATTTTTGTAAATTTATAAGTGAAATTTATAAAAACTTAAAACCCAATAAGATTTTAAGTGTAGACCAAACTATACCTGAAGACTTAGTGAACCTCAACATATATTGGGAGAATGTTCCAGAATGCAGCATGGAGAAGCAAAAGAAAAAAAGAGGAGGGATTTATATGAGAGGGTAAAAGACACAGGAGATATAGTAAAGATGTCTAGCATAGTATTAGAATTCTAGAAGGAAAAGAAAGAATGAGATGAAGCAATTATTTAAAGAGTTAAATGCTGAGGAATTTCCAAACTGACAAAAGACTACAGGGCACTAATTTTAAGAAGTCTTATGAACTGAAAGCATGATAAATGAATAGAAAACAATACCTAAACACATTAAAATAAAACAATATACCGCCACCTAACTTTTCACTTGTAAAAATGGGAAGCAGAAGACAATGGAATATTGTTTTGAATGTACTGTAAGAAAATAACCTAGAGTTCTCTAGTAGGTAAAATAAGGACATTCCAGACACACTGGAGCTAGTTTATCTGCTCCTAGAAAATCTACAGTGAAGGAAATTTCAAAACATGTATTCTAGGCAGGAGGAATATGAGCTCACATGGAAAGTCTGAAATACAAAAAGAATTAAGAGCACAGAAAGTGGAAAATGTGTAAATCTAATGAATATCAACTGTATAAAACAATGATAATTTCCTGTGGATTTTTAAAAATAGAAAGTTAAAATACACAATAACAGCATATATCAAAAAAGTATAAATGCATTTAAAGTGCTCTAGCTTCCTTATATTATCAAAAATACACTTTGATGGGGTGCGTGGCTCAGTCCACTGGGCATCTGACTCTTGATTTCAGCTCAGGGTTGAGGGATCAAGCCCCTTGTTAGGTTCTGCACCAAGTGTGGAGCCTGCTTAGGATTCTCTCTGTCTGGAGGCACCTGGGTGGCTCAGCCAGCTGAGCGTCCGATGTCAGCTCAGGTTGTGATCTCACAGCTCATGAGTTCGAGCCCTGCGTTGGGCTCTGTGCTGACAGCTCAGAGCCTGGAGCTGCTTTGGATTCTGTGTCTCCCTCTCTCTCTGCTCCTCCCCACTCATGTCTCTCTCTGTGTCTCAAAAATAAATAAATATTAAAAAAAAAGAGATTGTCTCTCTCTGTCTGCCCCCCCCTCCCCCACTCACACATTCTCTCTCAAATAAAAAAATTTTTTAAATTAAAAAAAACTGATAAAAGTATTTCTGATGTAATTTTAAATTAATAAAAGAACACAAAAAAAGGGTATAGTTTTAAACTGGTAAAGAGGGGGAATGATACATAAAAATCAGAAATCTAAAAGAGAAAAAAATGTCAGATTGGATAAATGGAAAACACTTTTTTTTTTTTTTAAAGTAATCTCTGTGCCTCATGTCAGGCTCAAACTCAGGACCCTGAGATCAAGAGTCTCATGCTCTGCGGACTGAGTCAGCCAGGCATCCCAGAAAATATTTTTGAAGGTGGTTAGATTTAATTCCAAATATAGTAGCAGTTACACAAATGTGAGAGGACTAAATGCTCCACTTAAAAGTTAAAGATTGGTTAAAAAACAAAAATGTTGTTAAACCAGAGACACATTTAAAACATAATGATGAATGCTGAAATTAAAAGGAAAATGCATAACTTACAAGCACCAACGAAAAAATAGCTGACATGGTAGAGGAAATCATCAGACAAAAGACTTCAGTCAGAAAGCGTTACTATGGATAAGAGAGATACTTTATTTAAAACATTTTTTTTAACGTTTATTCATTTTTGAGAGACAGAGAGACAGAGTATGAGTGGGGGAGGGACAGAGAGAGAGGGAGACACAGAATCCAAAGCAGGCTCCAGGCTCTGAGCTGTCAGCACAGAGCCCAACTTGGGGCTTGAACTCACGAACCGCAGGATCATGACCTGAGCTGATGTCAGATGCTTAACTGACTGAGCTACCCAGGTGCCACCCCCCCCCCCATTAAAAAAAAATTTTAATGTTTATAAGAGAGATACTTTATACTGATGAAACATTCAATTAAACAGATACTGCTTTAAAATTTTTTCAAAAATGTTTATTTACTTGTGTGTGTCAGAAAGACAGAGGGAGAAAAAGAGAGAGAGTGAGCAGGTGAGGGGCACAGAGCACCTGAGGCAGGCTTCAGGCTCTGAGCTGTCAGCACAGAGCCTGACGTGGGCCTTGAACTCACAAGCTGCGAGATCATGACCTGAGCTGAAGTCAGATCCATAACCAACTGAGCCACCCAGGCACTCCTAACAGATATTGCTTTTAATTCATATGTACCTATGACCAAGTCTCAAAATATATAGAGCAAAAATTCAGAGACTACAAAAAGAAATAATATAATTACCATATATATATTGGGGGGCATGTTTATATATTTATGTAAATATATACATATTTAACACTTGTTATGTACAACTTCAAGATACACATTCTTTTTAAGCATTTGAATGGAATTTATTAAATCTAAATATATAAAGATTAATAAGACTTTCCCCCCAGCTAGGTGGATGATCTTCATAATTATTCCAGAACATTCATTTAGAACAGGCATTCACATTATTCTGTATAGTGAAAAGCTGAGTGGATAGTCTCTACCCTTATGAGTTTATAAGCAGCACCAAGTAGATATACTGATATTGAACACTAGCGTGAGGCAGTTGTGGAGAGGATATTAGTTTATCTCATTCAATTTAATTCTCATTCTATGATGTAGGTATTGGTAAGTCTACTTAAGAGATGAAGAACTGGGGTGCTGGGTGGCTCAGTTGGTTAAGTGTCTGGCTCTTGGTTTCAGCTCAGGTCATGATCTCATGGCTCTTGAGTTTGAGCCCTGCAATTGGGCTCTGCACTGACAATGCAAAGCCTGCTTGGGCTTCTCTCTGTCTCCTTCTCTCTCTGTCCCTCCCCTGCTTGTGCTTGCGCACTCTCTCTCTCTCTCTCTCTTTCTCTCTCTCACACACTCTCTCTGTAATAAATAAACTTTAAAAAAGGTAAAAAAAAAAAAAGAATGCTTAAAAAAAAAAAAAGAGATGAAGAACTGAGACTCCTAGGGATTAAGTAAATTTCCTAAGGTCTCCTCCTCAGTAAATGACAGTGCTCAAATTTATGAGCAATGAACTAGCTCCAGAAAAGAGTCAAGCTTGAGACTGGAAGTAAGGAGGAAAATATTCTTACAGAATCTCTAAAAATTAGGAAGAAGGTGTCTTTGTGTGGCATTGACAAAACTCAAGTGTCTATAGTAGAAGAGAGTTATATATTGAGCCAAAGCATTGGCTAATATAGTTTGATGAGAGAGAGTTATCTTAGAAGATGGCTAGTGCTGGTGGTTAGGAATGTGGGGATGTCCAAGGGAGAAGAACTATCATATACGCAGCATAACAGAAAGTAAAATGCCTCTCCATTATGGCTTCTTATGCCATTGAAAATCCTTTTCCTGTAGCTCAAGTTCACTCTGCCAATTGCTTGCAGTGTCTGAAGTGAATCCCAATTTCAAAAGGAAGGCTTTTACAACCAGGTGAAAGTCATGTTGTGTGTTCCTCCCACTTTTGAGTTTTCAGAATGTGTATCTGTTTCACTGCTTACCATAGGGAGAAAAACACTCACAGAGATAGTGTAATATGGATCTTCAATCGATTATTTAAATCTATTCAGTATTTGAATAATTAAGGTCACATCACTTTTTTTTCATCAACTATTTTAATACTCTGGCTGATTGTGTGTCAATTATACTAAAAAAAATCCAGCTGAACCCCTTACATCCATCTCAGCCCAGCTGTCCTTAACCTTCTTTCTCACATCTTTACTGCAACCCCAGAGCTTTCCTGCAACACAGCCATTAGTGTGATTTTTCCAAAACAATTACTTGATTATATAATTTAAATGCTTTAGGAAAAACCACTGGCTTTCTCTGAATCATACCCACACTCAATGTAGTGTGGTATATAATGTTTGGAATCTGGCCCCAATTTATCTTTCCAGCCTCAGCTCTTCCCCTTCCTACCATAGCCCCTTACCACAAGAAACAACAGACAGATGCCCCACTTATGGAGAATATTATGTTGTGATGTCTCTGTGGCAAGAAACTGGGGCCACAGAGGGTAAGTAACCTATCCTAGGCAGATAGCAGGTAAGTGGCAGAGTCAGGATTCAAACTCAGGCCTGACTCCAAATCATGGGCGTAATCCTCTAAACTGCATGGTCTTCTGTGTTTTATATGTTTTTGTGAATTTTTTTGTTAACAATATGAAACAAAATTAATTTTGAGTGTACTAAATGCTATGCATAATCCATGCTGTCTTGTATCATAATTGAGTATAAAATGTAAGCCAGTCATAGAGATTATTCTATCATTTCCATAGAATTGAGAGTTGCCGTTAGTATCACTAGTTTTCCTTCACCTCAGACACTTAGATAATAGTAATAATGCCTTCTGTTCATTTAGAGCTCACTCCGTGCCATGCATGGTGCTAAGCATTTTATATACCTAACAATATGTAATAAAGCACTCTAATATAACTGTTACTCTTCCCATTTTGTGATGAGGAGACTGAGGCTATAGTAAGGCCAAGTGAGTTAAGATTGAACAACTAGTAGTAGAGCTGGAATTTGAACTCAAGACCCTCTCACTTGACAGCCTGCACCCTTGATTATTACACTATGTCCTCTCCCTTTAAAGCTCCTAGATTGAACCCCTTAATAACCTGGATCCCACCCTCCATGCACCATGCCAGACACATGTACCCTTATCTTGCAAGTCTTGTCTTCCCATCTAGCTGACAAGCTTCTTTCTGTTTTCATTCTTCTAGTTTCCTGGGCACTGAATGGCTTAAGATAGTAGAAACCCTTGTTATGAACAAGGGATTATTTTCCCTGTAGGAGCAGGGCTTCAGAGGAAGGGAACAGGAGTCATCTAAACCCTAGGTCAGGTGACTGAGGTGGGGAAGAAAAGACCTTCCAAGGGGTTAACATGCAAAGAAGACCTTTTAATTGCTCTCATTTTTTCTGCATCAAGATTCCCAAATGCCTAGAATCAAGCTGCTTATGACTTTATCTTCCCTCCTCCGTGTTCAGGAAAAGTAGGTTCTTGGTCTGTAGGTTGTAGTAATAAAAAACGGTGATGCCTTTTTGAATCCAGTGGCTCATTACTTTAGTCATCAATTAATTTACATATATGCCAGGCATTGTTCTAGATACTAGATATACAGCTGTTAACAAAACAAAGAACCTGTCCTCCTGGGTCTTGTAGCTTTCTGGGGGATAGCAGATTATTAACAAATAAACAAATAAATATGTAATATTGTGACAGTGTGAGAAGTGCTATGAAGAGAAAGAAAGCTAAGTAAAGGGGTGGAAAATGATGAAGGGTAATGGCGGATATAGGCTGCTATCTTTTAGGGTAGTCAGCGAAGATCTTTCTGGTATTTTTTAAGTAAAAACCTGAATGAAGTGAGTAACAAATCATGAGCATATCTAGAGAAAGAACATTCTGGCAGAATAAACAGCCTTGAAGTGATAGTGTGCTTGTCATATTTGAGGTTAATAAGGAGACCAATGTGTATGGAACAGAATGGATGAGGAAGAGGGTGGTGGGAGATGTGGTTTAAGAACAGCCAGGGCCCAATCAGAGCTCTGGATTTTATTCTAAATATGGCGGGGTTTTGAGCAAAAGAGTGAAGATTTTAAGCAAAAAGTGAGATGGTCAGATTTACATTCTAATAGAATCCATCTTCCTGCTGAATGAAGAAAACATTATGGTGGAATAAGGGTGGATGCAGAGAGACCAAAGAGAGGGCAGTGGTAGAGAATCCAAGAAGTGTTCAGATTCAGGAAATGTTTTGAAGGTAGAGCAGATAAGGATTGCCAATGGATTGAATATGGGGTGTTTAGTTTGAACCAAAAGTTTCTGGGTTTTCGTTTAGGCAGCTAATTGAATGGAGGTACCATTTACCAAGATGAGGATAATGTTTAGGAGAGGAAATCAAGACTCTTGTTTGAACCTTGTGAGAGACTGTTTGACTTCCAAGTTTTTGCGGGAGAATAGGCCTCTAGTAGATGCCAGAATGTTAACCTTTTATAGGAGCATGTCTGCATGAAGGTAAGGAAGCAGAGAAATAGAAGGAATAAAGTTCCTTCTGAGTAATCCTTCTGATATTCAAGTGACGAAAAAGTAGTCATTTGAGTTTGTCTTATACACACTACGATTTCAGGGAAAGCAGTCTCTCTCTTCCAAAAAAAAAAAAAATCCCAATTAATATTGTCTCAAAATTTCTGAATTTAAATCCAAGTAATTTATTCCACAATTAGAAATAGCTTAAAATGCAAATAGCTTGAGAGACAATTCATTGTTTATGGGTTTTTATCAAATTATAACAGAGCAGATAAAGGTCCTAAGTGTTAAAAAGGGAGAAAAGATATCATTGTCAAGAGAGAAAGAGGTAGGGGCTCCTGGGTGGCTCAGTCGGTTAAGCATTCGACTTCAGCTCAGGTCATGATCTCACGGTTCGTGGGTTTGGGCCCTGCTTTGGGCTCTGTGCTGACAGCTCAGAGCCTGGAGCCAGCTTCAGGTTCTGTGTCTCCCTCTTTCTCTGCCCCTCCCCCACTTGAGCTATCACTCTCTCTCAAAAATAAACAAACATTAAAAAAAAGATATAAATCAAAGATTTCACAATCTTGCTAGGGACTGTCCTCTCCATCATAATTTCTAAGTGAAAAATGGAGAAAGTGTTCAGATCTTGAAGGATTTACTTAAATTTAATTTTTAAAAAATGTTTGTTCATTTTTTGAGAGAGACAGAGCATGAGCAGGGGAGGGGCAAGGAGAGATGGAGACACAGAATCTGAAGCAGGCTTCAGGCTCTGAGTAATTAGCTCAGAGCCTGATGTGGGGCTCAAGCCCGCGAATGCGAGATTGTGACCTGAGCCGAAGTTGGACGCTCAACCTATTGAGCCACCCAGGCGCCCCTTTTACTTAAGTTTATACTTAAGTGGAGAGTATTCATTTAAATTCTTTCTCTTCCCTAACTTTTAGCCATTTTTCTACCTTTTAACCCTTTATCTCTTCCCCAAAATGTTTTTCAACTGAAAGGCTTGTGGCATGATAAACACTTGTCACCTCTTTTCTAGGGCCAGAGCTCAAACAGGTGGCTCTGGAGAGGCTACTTCATTGTGCAGTTACTCTTCCATGTTGCACAGTCATTTCTCCCAACAGTGTCCTAGGGGCAGGATACCACATCTAACACCAGAAAGGAGTTAAGGCAGCTTTCACATTATTTTTTTTTTCTGATTATCAGAGTGACACATGGTTACTGACAAAATTTTTAACAAGAAAGTTTTAAAAAAAATAACGGAAGTTTAAAATCCCTATTAGCTAGAGGCAACTCCAACAACATCTTGGCATATTGCCTTCTTTTATTCATTTTGTTTTCCCATAATTGAGCTCTTTATTGTACCTGCAACTTTGCATCATGGTGTATTTACTTAACATTATGGCATATGTATTTGTCTACGTCATTGCATTTTTAGGGCTACATACTCATCTATAGTATAGCTGCATCAGGATTTACTCAAGGCAGTTTCTGATTGTAATTACAAATAATGGGTAATAAACAGTCTTGTGCATAAAGCTTTGTCCTTTTGAATGATTTACTAAAAAAGCAGTTGGTGAATTAAAGGGTATATACATTTTTATTTTTTATTTAAAAAAAATTTTTTTTCAACGTTTATTTATTTATTTTTGGGACAGAGAGAGACAGAGCATGAACAGGGGAGGGGCAGAGAGAGAGGGAGACACAGAATCGGAAACAGGCTCCAGGCTCTGAGCCATCAGCCCAGAGCCTGACGCGGGGCTCGAACTCACGGACCGCGAGATCGTGACCTGGCTGAAGTCGGTCGCTTAACCGACTGCGCCACCCAGGCGCCCCAGATTTTTAAAAGCTTCTGATATACATCGCTACACTGACTTGCAGAAAGGTTGTAATCAAATTATTTTTGGGTGAAGGGGGTGTGTGTGGAGAGGGAGAACTACTGAAACTATTGGATTTGTTAGAAAATACTTGACAGTAATTCTTTTGTGAAAACAAATAATAATGCCTTTTATTTTGAATACACAGAAGAGAAATGGCTGTGTATTATTGTATACTATTACTTGCTCTGTTTCATAGTGATAACATAGTACTAACTTAATATGAGATAAGTGTTCCGAGTTTGAAGAGTAGCAGATATGTTTGTGCAGTGAAAATCAGGAAAGTCTAATGGAGGTTGGATGATCTGGATACTGAGACAATGGGGTGATAGAGAGGAGGGGTCAGAGAAGGCATTTCCAGGAAGGGGGTAGAGTAGGAAGGAAGTCAGAATGCCTCTGGAGCAGGAGGAGCTGTAGGAGGACAGCACAGCAGCATGCAGTCTGCCCTTCCTTACACAGGAATGAAGCAGAGCTGGTAGGAGGCAGCATAGAAGGGAACTCTTTGGCAACTGGGGTGATGTTGATGACCTTCAGGTCAACTAGAGATTTCAGGGTAAATTTCTGTAACATGGTGGTTAGGAATAATAACAGCTCCAGGTGGCCCTGGCCGTCTCCTAGACAAGTTCGTTTTCCTGAAAATAACAGAGTAGATACTCCTTGGACGCTGTGTTTCTGAACTATCACAGAAAGAATATACCATAATTAATTGATGAGTGATTGAATAGATGTACAGATGGAAGACAGGATGGCTGGAGGGATGGTTGGATGACACATTTGCTGTCCATCTAATAACTCACAATATTTATTCAAATGGTCATGTATTGAATATCAGCTCTATGCCAATCACTCTATGAAGTATTCTTCTATTATAACTGCTCTTTAGACTTTTTAAGTTTCCTTCATTTTAGTTTTTCTGGAAAAAAGACCCACATTCTCAGTCGGAAGGGGAAGGACTGAGAGAAGGAGACTCTTATATCTGTTTCCCTTTCTCTCTCCGGCAGAAAGTTTACCCAAAGATATTTTTCCTCCTGCGTTTTCAAAAGCAAATGTCACTTCCTCACTTTAAAACTTTAAATGCCTCTCTGTGCCTGTCCTATGACATAAAGTCCAGATTACATGACCTGGTCCTTTACATTGTTTTCACAGTCTGATATGCCATGATTTTGCCTTCCACTTGTTTTGTGTGTGTCTGAACAGTTTTTATTGCAAAATATATATAACAAAAATGCCCATTTTAAAAATATATAACAAAAAATTTTAAGCATGCAATTCGGTGGCATTGACAGCATTCACAATGCTATCACCACTATATATTTTTACCACTATTGATTAATAAAATTTTTTCATCACTCCAAATGAAATTCTGTAACCATTATACTGTAAGTTCTCATTTCCCCAACCCCTGATAGCCAATAATCTACAGTCTAGCTCTATGAATTTGCTTATTCTAGATATTTCAGTTTAAGTGAAATCTTATATTTGTCTTCTGTGTCTGGCTCATTTCACTTAGCATAATGTTTTCAAGATTTATCCATGTTGTAGTATGGATCAGCACTCATTCTTTTTTATGGCAGAATAATATACTGTCGTTTGTGTATATCCCATGTTGTTGTGTAAATCCCATGTTGTTGTTGATATATATACCCCATGTTGTGGGACACTGGGTTGTTTCCATCTCTGGGCTTTTCTGAACAATGCTACAGTGGACACCAGTGTACAAGGATGTGTTTCAGTGCCTGGTTTCAATTTTTTTGTGTATTGCCTAGGTGCACAAATGCTGGGTCATATGGTTGCAATTGTTTTTTCTTTTTTTTTTCTTTCTTTTTTTGGGGGGGGGTTTATTTACTTTTGAGAGAGAGAGACAGAATGTGAGCCAGGGAGGGTCAGAGAGAGAGGGAGACACAGAATCCGAAGCAGGCTCCAGGCTCTGAGCTGTCAGCACAAAGCCTGATGCGGGGCTAGAACTCACGAACTGGGAGATCATGACCTGAGCCGAAGTTGGACTCCCAACAGACTGAGCCACCCAGGTGCCCCATATGGTTTCAATTCTTATGGCAGTTCTTACAAAGTACTACATACATCTGAGGAAAAGCCCCTCTTGGAAAGGGGCTGTCTTAAAGTATTAAAATCTTACATAAAATTGTCAACACCACACAATATGTTTGGGCTGTGAGGAGAAAGGAAAGGAGAAGATACAAGTCATAAACTGATGTGTCAGAAATGATCAATTTGGGAAACTGAATTTATCAACACTATTAAAGGGCTCAATTATTTTGTTGGGATGAGCACTGGGTGTTGTATGTAAGTGATGAATCATGGGAATCTATTCCCAAATCAAGAGCACACTGTATTCACTATATGTAAGCTAACTTGACAATAAGTTATATTTTAAAAAAAGGGCCCAAATATTTTACATAGTGATTCCAAATATTAATTTTGATTATAAAGTATCAAGTTTATTTCATTTTGTATGGTTTCATGATTTTTAATGGGAAACACCATAATAAAGGTGTTTTTTGTATTGTGGGTCCATTAGTCATGAAATCAATTTGTTTGCTATGATCAACATTTTAAAAAAGAAAATATAATTTCATAGAAAATACAAGAATGCATTATACCTAGGTAAACTAAATATTGTGAAATTTTTGTTTCAGTTACATGTGTGTACCATAATATATATTTCTTATTGTGGGATGTGACCAGAAAAAAAAAAAAAAAGTTTGAAGTCACTAGTATGGTGGAAAAGTCTTCGGAATTAGCCAGGCCTCAGTTTGAATCTGAGCTCTGGGTGACTTTTGCAAGTTATTTACCTAACTTCTGTGGATCAATCCCCTCATCAAAAAAGGGAGAGTAAGGGGCGCCTGGGTGGCGCAGTCGGTTAAGAGTCCGACTTCAGCCAGGTCACGATCTCGCGGTCTGTGAGTTTGAGCCCTGCGTCAGGCTCTGGGCTGATGGCTCAGAGCCTGGAGCCTGTTTCCGATTCTGTGTCTCCCTCTCTCTCTGCCCCTCCCTCTGTTCATGCTCTCTCTGTCCCAAAAATAAATAAACGTTGAAAAAAAAATTAAAAAAAAAAAAAGGGAGAGTAAATAATACTTCCTTCCGTTTGGTGTGTATGTGTGAAAAGATTAGAGATTCCTTAAGTAGAATGCCTAAAATATTGTTAATGATACAAATATATAATTGCTTTCAAGCGTCCCCAAAATAATGCACTCTATGTAAAAACACTTCATTCACTTAGGAGGAAGAGGATCTGAGGATGTGTGTTATTGATGACTACATCTGTTTGTTATATCTGTAGTCTCAAATTACATTGCTCAGTCTTTTTCTCCAATTTGATTTAGTAAGGAGACCTGAGTTCTTTCCCCTTCCTATTCTCACGTTGTACTTATCTATATTATGGACTTTTGGCACTTAATTATACATTTGTCATATTTTCTAATCATTTCATAGTTCAGCTGTGTTACAAACTTTCACATCTCTTCTAGTGCTTAAAACAGTGCTGGGCACATTACAGAGTGAAGGATGAGAATCTATTAAATGTGGCCCATAGCACACCTTTGCAAAGTATCACTTGTATAAGGGGAAGCAGATGAAATCCTGATTCTGCCAGTATTTCTCACCCAATCTACTCCATGCTAAACAGGTCAGTTAGGCACTAAGTCATGTCTCTGGATAGTACAAGTGGAAGGTGTGAACAGAGAAACCACTTTATCTGAGGACAGTCGAAAATTAGATCCTACTTTCCCCTCCCCACTCCTTTTCCCATCGGGGAGGGGACATTTATAAGCCCTGAGGACCAGGGTCCAGAAACCGGCTGGCGTCCTGAGCTCCAGAGGCTTGCCAGCACGCACGATCTCCCGCACTGAGAGCCCTTCTTCCCAGATGAATTCTCATAGTATCACAGACGCGCGCAGTGTCGATCGATACTGGATGGCAGACGTGCTCCCGCCGTCAAGTGTAGGCACAGGGCGGTGGATTTAGCCGGCCTGCCGCTCGGTCGCAGCTTCTCATCAGCTCAATAAGGGCCGAGGACGTTAACCCGTTCCCCGGCGGACACCCACTCGGTCGCCTCCCGACACCCGCTGTCCGCAGCCCCTTCCCCTCGACTTCCCCCCACTCGGCCTCCCTCAGACTCCCACGCGTGTCGGGGGTGCGGTGCAGCAGGGGCCCGGCCCAAAAGGAGGGCGCCCATCGGTTGCCTTTCCGCCCGGCTCCCTGGACGGTCCTTGGAGGCAGCTGAGGCAGGGAGTACCGAGCTTCTTCACACTCTGGACCTTACCTTTTTATATCTTCTTCCGCTGGTGGGCGGCAGGAGGGGGCTGCAGCCCCGAAGCCAGCTGCTGGGGCCGCGCGGAGGCCGCTGCGTGGTGGGGTGGGGGCACGCGCCGCAGCCAGCCTCTTGGACCCCTGAGAGCCCAGCCAGGCGAAAACCCCGCCCCTGGCGCCCGCTCCCACTCCTGATTGGCCGGCCCAGCCTGAAGGCTACCGGTGGTCCCCCGGCCCGAATCTCAGCTATAAAGGCAGCCCACGCATGACGGCTGTGGCGAAGCTCGGGTAGCTGCGGTGCTCGTCCGCTTTCAGCCCCCGCGGCGCCCCCTTTACTCCTTGCCCCCAGAGCGCTCCCGACTCCACCATGCCGAGGGGCTTCCTGGTAAAGCGAACTAAACGGACAGGGGGCTCCTACCGAGTGCGCCTAGCTGAGCGGATCTTCCCACTGCTGGGGCCCCAGGGGGCGCCGCCCTTCCCCGAGGAGGCTTCCAGTGCTCCCCAGCCAGGTGCGGAGCAGGTGGCACCCCCCACCCTGGAGGAGGCGGCGGCAGCCCGCGAGCTGTCGGGGTCGTCCTGTCAGGCGGCTAGGGTGAGCCCAGGGGAGGGCGGGCAGGAAGGTGCTGCGGAGTGGAGGGCGGATGGCAGGGAGGGCCCCGGGCCCAGCCCCAGCCCCACCAAGCCGGCGGGCGTGGAGCTGCGCCGGGCATTCCTGGAGCGCTGCCTCAGCTCACCCGTCTCTGCAGAGTCCTTCCCCGGGGGTGCCGCCGCGGTGGCTGCTTTCTCCAGCTCGGCGGCGCCAGCAGCTGCACCGACCTCCGGGGAGCAGCTCCTGCTGCCGCTCCGGGCACCATTCCCAGAGCCAGAGTTCCATCCAGACCCTGCGCCCCTCTCGGTCACCCTGCAAGGCCTAAAGCGGGCCGCTGGCAACGAGCGCCGTGCCAAGGCACCTCCGGGCTGCGCGTCTGGACCCGCGGCCGCCGGAGTCAAGAAGCCAAAGGCCATGAGGAAGTTGAGCTTCGCAGATGAAGTGACCACGTCCCCTGTTCTGGGCCTGAAGATCAAGGAGGAGGAGCCCGGAGCACCGTCCAGGGGCCTGGGGGGCAGCCGCACACCACTGGGGGAGTTTATCTGCCAGCTATGCAAGGAGCAGTACGCGGACCCCTTCGCTCTGGCTCAGCACCGCTGCTCCCGCATCGTACGCGTCGAATACCGCTGCCCTGAGTGTGACAAGGTCTTCAGCTGCCCTGCGAACCTCGCCTCCCATCGCCGTTGGCACAAGCCCCGTCCCGCAGCGGCAAATGCTGCCACAGTCTCTTCAGCCGACGGGAAGCCACCTCCTTCCTCAGCCTCCCCAGACTCTGGGGCTGTTGCATCTTTCTTGGCGGAGGGGAAGGAGAACAGCCGGGCAGAGCACACGGCGGATCAGCACCTGCAGGCGAGGGACAGCTCCAGGGCGGAGCAGCACCAGGACAGCGCCCCACACCCGGGCCTCCAGGTGTCCCACCCCGAGCCACCGCTGCCTCAGGTCCCCTATACGGAGGGGATGTTGGGGCGCCGGGTGCCTGGGCCAGGCAGTGCCAGTGGTGTCGGGGGACCCGAGATCTTCATGTGCCCATATTGCCACAAAAAGTTCCGTCGCCAAGCCTATCTGCGCAAGCACCTAGGCACTCACGAGGCAGGCTCTGCTCGTGCACTTGCCCCGGGCTTTGGCTCTGAACACGGTGCCCCGCTCGCCTTCGCTTGCCCGCTGTGCGGGGCCCACTTCCCTTCCGCAGACATCAGGGACAAGCACCGGTTGTGGCACGCGGTCCGCGAGGAGCTGCTCCTGCCTGCTCTGGCTGGGGCCCCCCCTGAAGCTCCAAGCCCAGGCGGGGCATCCGACGGGAGTGCTCAGCAAATTTTCTCGTGCAAACACTGCCCGTCCACTTTTTTTAGCTCCCCGGGGCTGACCCGGCACATAAATAAGTGCCACCCCTCAGAAAGTCGGCAGGTACTGCTGCTGCAGATGCCGTTGCGGCCTGGCTGTTGAGGACAGAGATGAGGAAGATTATGCGGTTGGCTTTGGAGGAAACAGAGCAAGGGAATTTCTGTGGGGATTTCTTGAATTTGCAAGTTTACCCTCTTTGCTGCCTATATTTTCTCTCCTAAAACTCCCAGTAGTCAATGTTCCGCCAGAGAAGCGGACAGCGAAATGTAAAATCCCTCTCTAGAGCAGGTATGTATATGATATAAACATTCGCGGTCAAGGACTGTCACTTTAAAAGTCTTCTCTCTTACCCCACGAAAATAGGATTTCCCCCCTCATTCTGGAGACCCTAACGAATCCTATATGACTTGTAATTCCTATGGAAAGTCGTAGTGAATACGTGCATGTCTCAATATCTGCAAATGATTCTAACTACCAAAAGTGGTAGTCTTTTTTTTTTTTTTTTTTTTCTTGCCATTGCAGGCGCCTATGTAGTTTCTGTCTCAATAGGGTCAGATTTCTTGCATTGTATATTCTGTGAATTAAAAGTTATGTGATTGGTGCCAAACGTACAGGGGGTTGGGGAAAGACTCAAGACCTCTGCCTGTGGGCAGGAAATGTAAGGGGATGTTTGCGCTTTGGGGGGATATGGGGATCTCCCTGTAAACGTTCTCTTTCTCAAGTATTAGTAGTCCATTCTTAAGTTAGTGTTTGGAGGTGGAGAGGGTGCTACTTTACTTGGAGGGGGTTGAGATACCCCCAAATTCTCACCTTTAGCTTTTTTGTGTGTTTTCAGGAAGAGATACTTTAACAGATTTTTTTTTTTTTTGGAAATATAAAACTCATTTCCGGAAGTTTGACTGTTTTAGTAGGGTTTCATCCAAATTGTTTAATCCTTCTGTTGTAAATCTTATACAGTGTTATATATGAAACTATGTTCAGCTTAAGGAAGATGTTAATACCTATCTATCTATAATCCACTATGGAACTGAATGACTTTTCATTCAATATTCATTTTTCAGCAGCAATCTGTTTCTGAAATTTCTTTTTGTAAACCATATTCAGTGCACACTCTGTACCCATGCTCTAATAGCCAGAGTTTGGGACACTGGCTGAGTATTGCTCGACAGATAGCCCATATTTGTAAGATGCTTACCACCAAATAAATGTACATAGCTGGTGCTTTCTTGTGTTCTGTGTTTGTCCTGAGAATCTCATTGAACACAACCTATTTTTCAAAGCCACATTTCTTATCTCCCCAAAGCTAGTATCCTACTTTAGATTCTTAGTGACCCATTTAGATAGAATACAGACAGGAGAAATTATATTTTATAAATGCATATAATGGTGCAGAAATGCAATGGAAAAATTTCCTTTGAAGTATGGCTTGCACAGACTAAGCTCCAAAAGGCTTTAAATCTAAAGATACTTTACCACCTAAAAATGTCAACAGAAAATATATTTTAAGTATTTTTTCTTTAAAAAAGCTGGTAGTTTTATCCAAAGATGAAAAAAATGTTAACCATGCTAATTAACTTCACTGTTTCCAAGTTGGCATTTTCATTCCATTTTGTTATATTTCATCAATCCATTAGCTGTTCGTTATTAAAAAATGAAAGCACCATAGAAATGTGTAAGCAGTTACCTTGACTTTCCTTTCTGTAATTCTTTGCCTTGGTTGTGGGAAACTATCTATACTGTTTAACCTTGTTCCCAGGGACTCGTTTATCTTCTACATAAGCTTTCATAGGAATTTTGTCTTCCACAGTTTCCTAGGAATCTATTTTTATTTACAAGAAAACAAAAACTTAAGTGCATAGGAACTCTGAAAGGTTATTTAGAAACTGTCTGCAAAAAGTTTTTTTCTCCCCTGAATGTGTATTACCAAACAAAATGAAATTTAAAAATCAAAGCAGAAGGCTAAGCTTAATTGATGCTTTAACCAAGTGTATTGGGTTAAATTTCTGGCCAGCCCTTACAAAGGTATAAAATTGCCTGCATTTTTAACGACTATGGTAGAATCTCTGAGAAATAACTTGGGGTGTATCCTAACTAGAGAACTTGAATTCATTTTTCATGATTTGCTAAGATAACCTAGGTTTATGCTTTGTATCTCTCCATTACTCACATAGTTCTACTTATTAAGTCTGAAAATATATTAAAGACAAATAGATGAGAAATATAAAAGACAAATCAATGCTCATAGACATTGTGATAAGAATATTTTTATTGTATTATTAAATACCATATCTTTTTCTTTCACTGTTACAAATTTGTAGATACTACATGAATGATGATACATAATTTATATTTTATAGTTTGCCGGTATGATGTATTTACACATGCAGTTAGTACTGATGTCATGCTACATTTCCTTAGGAGATGCCCGTTCAAAACAAAATATGAACAAAATGTGAGCAGCTTATTTATTGTAGGAAAGTATTTCTGGGGGGGGGGGGGTGGGTGGAATGTATACCAGCTTGCACCAGCAAGTTCAGTATTAATATAATATTTAACTTAGACTCCTGGGTCATGTTCCCTTTTTAAATACACATAATTTAAGCAACACATTTATATCAGAAAAGTTTTTTCTTTTCTTTCTTTCTCCCCATCCCCCCGTTACCCTCTTTCTGGTACCTAGGAAAGAACATCGATACACCAGGATCCAGCAGCCAATAATACAGGGCCACAATCTCAAAATAAAAATGGCATTTAACAGTGATACCATTTAAAAAGCAAAACATTAGAAAAATATTTGGAAGCTAAACATAAATCAAAGTTCAGCACAGTGATTTTTCTTGTTATTAGATATATCATGGCATCACCTGCACAGCCAAGAAATGAGGCATTGCTTTGGGAAGAAAAAGTTAATGCTAAAATTATGTTAGTTGGAATTTGGAATACTAAACAACCATTTATTTTAAGTGTTTTATTTTCATAACATAAATAATCCATACACATCCTGTGTATTAAGATTTGCAACTTTTGCTATAACTTTACAAATGCTTAAATTTAAAAATTTACATTTGTAAAAAACAATCATATATTTACTGAGCCATAAAGTTGCAATGGGGCACGATAAATAAAATAATGAGACTATCTGTCCAATTATATTTTGGCTCAGAGTTAATCATGAAATTAAAAGTGAAACTGCTTAGACATAATTATCTAGGAAGGTAAAGGATGTAGAATAAAACTCCACCCCCCAAAAATATGGCAGCTTAGAGTATTGGGGGGGAAAAACCAACTGAATAAACAACCCAAACCTATTAAGTTACAAATTACTTAAATCCAGTGTTTTTTTAAAATAAATGTTCAGGAAGATACATGCAAGTTATGGCAAACACGAAGGCCTGAAAGGGTTAACACTATGTTCATGCTAAGGTGGCTACTGCTGATCACACTGCTGGGCTGCTTGTCTCCTTAGGATTTATTGGCTGAGCCAGAGGATCGACGCAGCTTCATGGACATGCGGCTTTTGCTAGTTCGAGGAGACATTGGAGAGGCCAGGTCAGCCCCGTCTACCTGCGTTGCTGTGGGAGTTTCACTGGATAGAATCTCTGGGTAGGAGCCTGTGGGAAATATTAAGAGCATTAGCACATGTCGTCTGGCCTCTCACCCCATAAGATATAATCTGCTACTCATCTGTAGCATGGATCCCAACCCTTAATGAGGTCTTTTGAGGGGAAAAAGCAAGGCCAAAACTTGCCTTTTAGAACAGCCTACTAAGATTTTATTTAAAACCCAGTCATCTGGTGGCTCACGTAATTATATTAGCAAGAAAGCACCAATCACTGTTTCCAGAGCCAGGACTAACCAGAGAGCTCCTCAGAAAAAGCAATGGGAAGCAAAATCTTTGGGCCAGACAGGACAGGGATCCAAAGCATCATTAGCATGCAGGGAAGGGCTTAAGAAGCAGGTGAGAGAAGGACCAATTCCTATCTCTAAAGTACAGGGTATAACCAAGAAAAGGGTCTCCATTGCTCAAACTTGAAAACAACAGCACCGAATGGTTCTAAAAAGAAATTCAACACAATGAGACCATTATACACACTGGGTATTTAAATATGCTTTTAGAAAGGGGCAAGATAAATTCCTAGGGGAAGGAGGAAGACAAGAACTCTTATCTGAAATTTAATAAAAGACAAGTTGACCCCTCAAAATGTCTTCCATTTAGAAGAGATAAGCAATGCTTTTGTTTTCCTTAACTTAAATTTTTGCAGTTACTCCATCCAGTCACAGCAAGTAAATAGCCAGTAGGATGAACAAACATTAAAAGAAGCAAAAACAAATTCAAATTGGAAATTTTTTGTGTTATTTACGAAGTAGTATCTTTACCTCTGCACCGTATTTCTATGAATTATGATTCTCTAATATACAGCAATGCTATAGAACTTTGCATACTATAGGCCCTCATTTTCTGAATAAGAAATTACATTAAAAATAAAAGCCCTCCAAAAAAAAATAAAACAATCTGAAAATAGAACAAAAATTTAAAAATTCTGTATATTTTAAGACACTTTAATCCAGATTTTCTGGGCCTTATGTATGTGAACATTTTCTTTATGTATGTCACAAACACCTCACAAAGGCTGCAGGCTTATTATACATTTCTCCACTCTGCAGGAAAACTTTTGGCATATTTGTTAGCCAAAGGAGCACCTCAGAGAAATTTCAAGCGTGGAAATAATCATACTAACACTTCCATATAATGAAACATTTGTGCGTAAATTGAAGTTATGAATATTGAACAAAACTGTTCAATAAGGGGTACTGATCTTACAGAGATGTATTATTAAGAATCTATCTTGGTAGAATACTTCAGAGTGTTTTTAAGGTGAAATGTTACAATTATACTTCAGAACAAACATATTATCAGGGAAGAAATATTTTCTCACTACTTGGAATCCAGGTCCAATTGCCCTTCTTTTCAAAGTAATTTCTCCAACAAGTCTTTGTTTTCTAACTGAAATGAGGTTGGCCTTCAAAACACAAGGAGAAGGAAATATATTTCTGTTCACCTTTACTCTTCCTGAAGATCTGAATTGGTTCATACTGGACCCATACTGGAAAACCTAGAGGAGAATATGAATCCATGGCCCTTTTTAGGGAAGCACTGCAGATGGATGGCAGAAGGAAGGTGAAGAGCGGTAGCTCATGCTTTTCTGGTAATGCATATTATTCCCGGCCAATCATGAGAGGCCTTCCCATGGCTGTTTACCTTGAGATGGCCAATGTTTTCTAGCGGAGGTTTTGGGAGGAAGAGAACTATCACTGCATTTCTTTCTTTGTTGTGAATGAAGAAATGGAGTAGCGAGCAGAAGTGAGAAAACAAAAGAGAAGACAGATAACAGATATGAGAGACACTGCAGAATTTTACAGGTGTTAACTGAGGAGCAGAGAAGAGAGTAATCAAGTTTTATTATGAAATTGGGCATGCAATGCATTAGAGTGATGATGTTTAACAATGGACAATGCTTTGTAAATTCAAATGTTATACTTACCAACTAACAAGTTCAAATAGGAAAAAAAGAAAAGAAAAGTCTATGAGAGATTCTGTAAACATCTACCTTTTAAAGTGCTCATTGTAGTGGTGGCAGGTTATCATAATCACTAAGTCATAAAATCTCTAGAGCTGTACTGTCCAAAGAGGTAGGCATAGCCACACTAAAATTAAAAATTAACATTAAGTGAAAATAAACATGTGGGTCCTTGGTGTACTGGCCACATTTCAAGTGTTGAGCAACCATATCTGGTTAGTGGCAACCATAATGAACAGTGCAGATATAGGACATTTCTAACATTATAGAAAGTTTTACTGGAGAATACTGCTTTAGAGAATGCCAAAACCAAAGGGTATTTTCCTCAAAAACAGCAATTTCTCCATGTCTCCCTTACTGCCTGCAGTGTGAAATCCCCCTTCAAAAAGCCTGAGTTAAATCAGGCTTTTTAGCATGTGTGGTATATAGCTTATCAGTACCTCTTCAGTTTTGGCAAATGATATTTGTGGTATATACTGGGCATACTCAAACTCTATAAATAATTTACAGTAGATCTCAATTTTAGATGTAAAGAGTACAGTAATACGTACCCTTCATTTCACACCCTATTCTGCCTAAGTATTGATTTCTATCACCTGAGTCATAAAGAATGTTGCTTTAATCATTTCTATTAATATATCCTCAAGTAAAAAGTATTTATGGGGTCCTATGTACTGTATCTCTAATATTCTTATAGTACATACTCTGTCTTTATCTTGATGGTATAATTGATTTATACTTTGTACACTGATTATAATGAACACGACTTTGGGGTCTATATGGATTACAAAAGGGAACTCAGTGGATTGTTATTTATCATGGCTTTGTACTGCTTGCTGACAGGTATGACCATTTAAAACCACTGAAGTTAGAAAAAAAATACTTTGACTTTGAAAGTAGATCCAATGAATACTGAACTAAGAGGCACTGTGATGTTTTAGGAAGAATATGGGGATGGGTTAGACAGGCCCAGGTTAAATGCCAACTCTGGCAAGTTACTAGCTTTTGGGTCTTGGGTAAACTGATCTAAGTTTTCTTTTTTTGTGAAATGGAGACAATACTAGTTATTTTGCAAAGTTGTGAGGGATGAATGACTGCGTATGCAAAGATCTGGCACACAGCAGGTATACCGTAAGTGTAGCTATATAATAAAGCTACTGAACAGATAAGAGTAAAATTTAACAGACTTTGAATCAGAACAGATGAGGACTGGAAGAGACAGAGATTAGAAATATTTTTGATGAAAATTACCACTTACAAAATATAACCATTGAAATGTGGAGGACACAACATACTGTTTAGTTTTGAGAAAATTAAAGAATTTACCCACTCTTATGTTGGTAGTCCCACAAAATATAACCTTATTTATTAAAGTTTTCAGATTACCCTAATAATCTTAGTGCTTTAATATTGTTAAAGGAGTTGATTAGTGATTAAGATTAGCACGTATGCACTACCACTGGATGTCATAAAGGAAACAACACATTATTTATTTTTTTAAAGTAATCCTATGCCCAACATGGGGCTTGAACTCACAACCCTGATATCAGGAGTCACAAGCCTTACCGAATGAGCCAGCCAGGCACCCCTAAAATTAAACAGTACAGAAATACAGGCAAATAAAGTGGCTTAATTTTGAATGAAGATATAAAAAACTGCCATTACTGAAGATTTAGAACATGTCAGTCTAAAGTGTGTCATATTTTATCTCCTTACAGATGGAGAAACTGGGTTTAAGAGATTAATTTACTTGAGTCTATGTGGATAATAAATAACAGAACTAGGATTTAAATCCAGATCAGTCTAATTCCAAAGCCCATACTCCATACTTCTCCCATGGCAACTTTAATCTATTAAAAAAAAAAAAAAAAAAAAAGATTTTTCAATGGGTGGAAAAGTAGAATCTTTAAAATGAGAATCTTTAACAATATCTGATTTGTAAATATGACAAGTTGTAGGGCAATTTCAACAGCAAGAAGGAACTGAAAATACTTAGATTACACAGGTAATTATAATAGTTAAGATCATGGACTATGAAGTCAGATTCTGGCTTTACCAAGTATCAGGTGACTCTGGATAAACTCCCCCCACCCCTCAGGCCCCCAGAACTGCTGCGAAGATTAAATGAGAGAATGCACGTATAGTGCTTAGCACAGTGCCTGGCACTCAGTAATTGTTCAATTATTCTTTTATTATTTTCACTACAAAAATTATACATCTGAATGAATGTTCTATGTGGAAACTGAATTTAGTAATTATTGTCACAAAAGGTTAATGGACTTTAAGACTAATATTATTTGCCTCTTGGTCAACAAGACATAAGCCAAATTTTCAAGTTCAAAATACATTTGACTGCTTATAACTTCAGGTTTAAAAACATAACAAATATATAGCTTATGTTCTGTGTTGAAGGAAACTGATTTTCCTACTGGCACTTATAAATAATAATAACATCTAGGATATGTATAAAATAACTATCTTCTGAGGAGCTCCAGTGTGTTCTTTCAGATCATTTCAAAGCCTGAAAAGGGGAGGAAAGTTTAAAATAACTTTTAAAGAGATAGACCTGATCATAATACTGTCCTATCTACATGTGGCAATACTATTTGTGAATTAAGAGCAAAACTGCAGTTAGAATGAAGATTAGATGTTACTCTAGGTATTCATTATCACTTTATCTCTTATTTTGATGGCATAGAAATATTTGAATTTTATTACAATTTTCACATTTATTTAAGTAGGAACCTATATGTAACCTAAAGGAACCTAAAAGTAATTCAACAAAGTGGTATGTATATTAGATATATATTTATGTATGTCTATATATGCATAATAGAGACAAACACCAATCAACCTTCTAATATTTAGAGTAATAAAACTTCTAATTTGTAGAAAAACAATAAATCCAAAGAGAGGTATCTACTCAATTTAAGTAACAGAGTATTAGATGTAACTCTAGATAGACTACACAATAAGCATTCAAAAATATTTATGGCTGATGACAGTAAAAAAATAGTGGAACAATTATGGGTGTTATTTTTAATGCTGACATTAAGAAAGACAATATTTACTGTGTACTTTCAGCAAAACAGGATCCTGTTTCTTGTTGCTGGCATCCTAGAATTTCTTTTATTAAAGAAAAAAAAAAAAAAGACTTGATTTGAAAAGACAGTGTGATGTTAGGGAAAAATACTTAGATTTTTGGACCACCAATGTAACCTGGCCAATAAAGAAGTAATTTCATTTTAAAATTCATTTTAAACTTTAAAGTTGAGAGTCAGAGGAGAGAGATTCATGAACATAAAGTTAAAAAAGGAGTCCACTGTAAAACTTTTGATATTTTCCACACACATGCCTGACAAAGATAAAGGGATTTTTTTCCTATAATTTTTTTTAAAAAATAAAGGACAAGAAAAATCTAATAATGGGTAATGTAGTTATGGGAGATCAACAAAAGTGTGACATCACAATATCTCCTTCAATGACCTTAGGGATAAAAATAATTTCCCTTAAGTATCAGTCTACTGTCACAGAGTCCCTTTTGAGAAAATACAGTTAGGAAATTTATGGATCAACTATGACACACCAAAAATGTTTTTCATACTAATTTAAATAACACTAAAAATTGTATCTTTTTTGGATTTCAATGTCAAACAGTTGATGCATTACTGTTAACCAGAAAGCAGGTTTTAGAGAATCTTGAACCAAGTAAATTTAAAAAATAGTGGTTTTCTACACTATTCCACTGAATAGAATTATAGGATTGGTTAGAAAGAACAGATTATATTCTTTATATGATTGTCATACTGGCACTTCTTTAAAACTTGATTTCAAATGATTGTATTTGTTATCAATTAGCATTATTTTATATACATGGGTTACGCATAGGATATCTAAAGTTGATTCTCAATTACAATTTCGAATGCATTTCTTCAGTGTGACAATTGAATTTTATCATTATGCTTAAAAGTAAAAATCTAAAAAACTTCACACTATTATGTAAAAGTCAGGTCCCTATTGCTATTATGTGGTTATTTCATTTCTTTTTTCTCTCACTTTGACTTATAACTTTAAAGGGAGTTCTACATGTATGGGGTGGTTTATGATAAAAATTTGGGATGACTGGAAGAAAAAGATAATCATTCTTCAGATATCATAATGGTTTTGCTACTATAGAAAAGAGCAAATATTCCAATTTTATACTATTGTGTTGAATTGAGAACCACTAGCTAAACATTTTTATCTTTCCCAAGTATTAAAAAGTCTGCAAAAAAAAAAATGTATTCAGTAATACTGGAACAAGTCATTTACAGATAACAACACCCTTTTAAAAATTAGACTGCATGCTTTTATAATGGTTCCTGAGGGCAAAAACAACTTTAAAAAATTAACTGAAAATACTCTGTAGCATAGTAAATACTTTGTAGCATAGTATTAAGTTTATGTTAAAATACACATCTTCATTACTACTGATATAAGTTTAAAAATATTTTTTTTAATGTTTATTTTTGACACAGAGAGAGAGAGAGACAGAGCACGAATGGGGTAGGGGCAGAGAGAGATGGAAACAGAATGTGAAGCAGGCTCCAGGCTCTGAGCTGTCAGCACAGAGCCCAATGCGGGGTTTGAACTCATGAACCGTGAGATAATGACCTGAGCCGGAGTCAGACACTTAACTGACTGAGCCACCCAGGCACGCCACTAAGTTTTAATAAAGTAGTAAAATACATTAAAAAATGAAGCCAACAGAACCTTGACTTGGTTACTATGCCTCAGAAAGTGAGACTACTGCTTCCCACATTATGTAACTGGCCAAATGCACAATATGAGAACATTAAGAAGAATATGAAGGACTCCAGTTGGTAAAAAAAAACTACAATATGAAAACTGATGGCTTTTGTAACTTTAAGGGGGAAAGTTAGTCTGAATATAGTCCTATTATATTTTTCAGTTGTGAAACTTATGATTCAACTATGATACATGAAAGTGTTATTCATCTCTATTTTAATAATGTAGCTCAGTATTTTTCAGATATTCTCTATTACTAAACAATGAAATTTCCAGTTATATTTAACTAGTTTTTATTTTGTTCATTAATTTACTTTTAATACCTTTCTTTTACCATCATTCTTCATTCCAAACTAAGTAATTTTAGACAGTGTCGATCCACTGAACTGAATCTTAAGATCTCTTTCTCTTTCAAAAGATTCAACCTAGTCTATATAATTTTCTTCTTTGATAGGTGTTTTATATTAATTTTGAAACGGCTCTAAGTTTTTTGGTAATATTATTTTTATAATGGCAAATTACATGATGACAGGAATGGAAAGTTTAATTTTATCAACTAAATCTCAATTGAGATTTAGTCTTTTTTTTTTTCCCCCAAATAAATTAGGCCAGAAAAGGACTACTATGCCTTTTAAACTTATTTAATATAAAGAACACTTATATATCATAATAAGAATTTGAAGGCTTCTTGGGATGAACTTCAAGTACATTGTATTCTTTTTTCCTGTTCCCTTGAACACCATTCAAATAGTCATCTTTGTATTTCAGGTGCCCAGTACAGTGCGAAGCACACCACAGAATAACTATCTGATGAATTAAGATATTCAATAACAATGCAAAACATTACAAAATACAAAGACACACCATTTCATCAGCTCAGTAGTACTATTTTTTTCATGCTGAGAAACAAAAAAGGTCAATACAACAAGGTGTAACTAATTTCAACCAAGGGGGTGGTTCTATTATTAGTTATTTTTATCCCAGAACCAGTGTTAGTGTTTCATGCAGACCTGGGTTAGTAAGTATAATTCTGGAAGAAATTTAGTGACAATTTCTGAAATGTTTAGTATGAATGAGGGCAGTGTTAAGTTTGCTTATTGTTTGAGTTACAAGCTTAGCACTTGCTAATTTTTTAAAAAGGAAATGGGGGAAGAACAAAGGGTGTTTTGGTTGACACTTTGTCTTACCTTCAGATAAACAGAACTGATATTTAATGATCTAAAGAGGGAAAATAAAATAAATGAAACAATCATAAGGAGTGCAAAGTATTACAGAATAGGAAGGCCATGAGTCATTTATTTTCTTAATGATTTTTTTCAAAATTAGTTAACTGTAAAAATGCAGTACCCTCTTATAATCTTTAAATATTATAAAATAATTTACTGTACCAAGTACTTCTAAACCTAGACAATTATTTAACTTTATTTGTAAAATGAGAGATAAGGCAATATTCCTGGCCATAAAATTTGATCCTCTAAAGTTGAGAGAGAATGTGTACTCAACTTGTATTTCTTTTACAGATACTTCAGTAATGATCCCATGAAACACAACAGTCACTGTCCAGTAGCTCAGATAAAACGTGGTGCATGTACTTTTATGAAGATTGTTGACTTTTAATGGAACTGCACTTAGGTCAAAAAAAGTATACATTAAATTTATAGGCCAAATTCAAATATTAAATAATGAAAATGTTTCAATGATGAAATTTATTTAAGTTTTCTATTTTAAGAGTTTAGAACAAAAGGGTATTGCATTTCAAGTTCCATTAATGACAAGTAACTAAAACTTGCTTTTAATCTTACCGGCATCAGATGGTAAATGATGGTAGGGAGCTGGAGAAAAAACCTGTGCTGCAAAATCTTCAAATGTCGTTGGTTCTAAATGATGCTGGACAATTGTTTGCAAGTATCGTGCTCTCTCCTCATAGCTGATTTCCTTCAGTTAAGGATGTACTTAAAATGCAGCTTACATTGGAAAAGAACAGATCTTATCAAAAAGGACTGCTATGATTGCTAAGCCATTACTTCTTAATTATTCACTATTCTTGCGTACCACTTAAAAGTATGGCTTTTTAAAGAGTAAAAAATACAGTTTTTAACATAAGTTTACTCTTCAGGATACCATATAAATGGCAGCTTAACCTGGAGACATTTATTAGGAAAGAATACTACCACTAAACTGTTGGAAGAATGAAGGGAACCATGTACTTGAGAAAGGATTCAACTGCTATCAGGTCAGCCTCGGCTCATTTTATCTTGTTAAATCGGCTTCAATCTACAGATTTGCTCTGAATAGCCACACAATAAACATTAGAATGCTGTTTAAAATACTGTTTGAAATTCTCTATTTTTCATTTGTAAAGACTTATTGTGAGAAATTCCTGCATATCTTCTTCTTTTTCTAAAATCCCTACATTTTCCCAACAATTGTTCTCATTTTGAATGAAGGACTACTGTTGCTGTAATCCTCGAATAACTCCATGGGGTTAAGATAAATACATAGTTGAATCTGTATGTCAGGAAAAAATATCTAGTCAATTATAAGACTGAAACAAGCAGGAATATTTGCAAAGAGTCCACGGGACTCCTAAATACTGTCTAACAAAGCATCTACAGGGCACTGACACTGACAGAAAAATACTGTACTTCCCTTTCACCACATTTTCTTCTCTGATATTATTGACAAGCAACCAGTACCTTGAAGTGTTGTTGCTTTTGAACAACCCACTCCAGGCTTCCTGTTTCAGCAGGCCTGATTGTGCTGTTAGCACAGAGAGGGCGAGAAAGAGAGAGAATATTTCTGTTGTTCACGAAAGCAACTATGGAAATGGCTGTCAAAATGTAGAGCAGCAGGCAGCAACATACAATTATCAGGAAAAACTCACATGCTGACTTCGTGTCGTATAGTTCCTGAACTGAGAAATCAGTTAACCTTTCTTCTACAACTTTCAGAAGTTTTCCCACTGTACTGTTTGTGCTATGTTGATAGGCTTTATATAAGACATTTATAGACGTATAAAGCTAATAAAAATTTGCCTTTTAGTTTTTCTTCATTGTTTTCTAAAACCCATTTTAATATTTTTCCTCAAAATTCTTTATTCTTTTTAAAAATTGCTACTCAATTACTGTAGTTCTACATTTCTAGAAATTGTAGAACAAGTCTACAACCAAGACCAAGAAAAAAAATTGTAAGGAAGATAATTTGAAGTGGTAATTCAATTGGAGATAACACAGCCAGTTACATCTATAAAAGGTTATTGATTAAGAAGAAGAAAAAAGCTAAGAGTTAAAGGTAAGATTATATTCAGTAGGTACTTAGACTGTGATGTCTTTTGCCCTCCAAATGGCTTAAGTACTTTTTCTTGCATTACAATTTATTTTGTGCATTAAATATTGAAATAATCTGAATTCCGATTTCTTGCAATCCATTATTTTCAGTTCTGTACAGTGGGACTGAACTTTGAAAAGAATTCTTCTCAAATGGGTAGCAACAGAAGAAGATGCTATATTAAATGATCAGTGGAAAGGATTTTATGGAAGAATCATGTAGGTATTTTTGAATGTTAACTTAGAAAAGTAATATAGGCACACTTTTAAAAGGAGGTATATGGTTATAAGTGGAAGAGGATATAACTGATGGTTCAATCTAAATAATACCACATATCTCACAACTTGTTGGAAAGTACTTTTTTCATTGGGGGAGATTCACAGCTGCCGAATTTTCTGCAGTTAATAGAGTCCTTTGATTCACAGCAGTGCCCCTTGTACAAAAAATACTGGCCTTTGTGTATTACCAGAAACTAATTTTCTATTTGGCTGAAAAGGGAAAAATGGGGTTATTGCTTCTCCCTCCTACAGAGCTTTTCATTATGCCTGATGCACTCAACTTCTAAGCTCTTCTGAGAAAAAAAATAACTGAAGAGGCAAGAGGTAGAAAAATGAGCTTGTTAGCACATTAGAAGTGAAGTATCTTGGTGGGCCCTAGAAATTCCCAGTGGTGTGTTAACTTATCACTCTATGCATGCTGGCACTGATAGTCTCCCAATTGATCACTCTCTTTTCGCACCAAAGGTGCTGCCAGGAAGCAAAGGCTGAAGGCCCACAGGAGAACAGTCTGCTATCAAAACAAGCTGTTTTTAAAAGTCTGCTTGAATGGGTAAAATGCTTCATGAAAAGTAGGGTGGAGACACCTACCTGCTTTTAAAATGCTCTACTTTCAGAGGGCCTATAAATGAAATATTTTACTTTATCTTATTATATTTACACAAGAATTAGGCAGGAAGAAAGCAAATGTTAATATTTCTAAAGCCAGGAGAATATTTCCAATGTAGTAAAATTTATTAAAGCAAGAAATGAATATCTACGGAAAATACATTTGCAGTGTAATTCTATTTCACTATACAAAACTCTGAAGAAACCCAAATATAAAGCTATACAAACTAAAATTATCCAGCTATAATGTATTCATTTTGTATAAAAACACATGATGTATTTATTTAATGTATTTAATCTTCATTAAGTAAAATGATGCTTTCTAAAAACGATTTTTAATAATTCAAGTCTAGGTGGCAGAGTGAAAACAATCATTAATGGTTGAATTTAAATGAAAAACTGCAGCATGTATCACATGTTAGGCAGGCTAATGTCTGAAAGTTTCCTTTTTTTTTTTTTTTGGTAACTTTTTTTTTTTTTTTCAACGTTTTTATTTATTTTGGGGACAGAGAGAGACAGAGCATGAACGGGGGAGGGGCAGAGAGAGAGGGAGACACAGAATCGGAAACAGGCTCCAGGCTCTGAGCCATCAGCCCAGAGCCTGACGCGGGGCTCGAACTCACGGACCGCGAGATCGTGACCTGGCTGAAGTCGGACGCTTAACCGACTGCGCCACCCAGGCGCCCCTTGGTAACTCACTTTGTAAAGGCTAAATATTCTTTATAATTTTCCAAGTTTGATGTAGCCAGATTAACAACAACATCAAAACAAACTAACTTAATCTACAGTACTTACATTTTCCCCCCTTTCAGAAAATATATATTAAGGAGACACAAGGAACTTTAACACTTAAACCACAGTTCGAATGTATAAACAGGATGTTTTATGATTGAGATGATGATAAAGTTAAACACAGTGCTGTTAGCATCTGCAATGGCAACCATAATCTAAAGCCATTAATTCCTATATCTCCTCATAATAGATTAGAACACTTATTCCTTAAAAGGCAACTCTCTAGGGAAGAGTTATTAGTACCTATAAATTGGGTGACATACACAAACTTGACGGCTAGCAAAAACAGGATAGCTCAAGCTATATTCCTATTGTGAGTGCATGGTGCCATTGCCATTGAAATTAAAAAACTGAAATGGGTGAGATAAAAAGGGAATGGTAAACAAATTCAAAACACAATTTAAAGTACAAGTTTAAGTTGAATTAAGGTTTTGTTGTAAATTTAAAACAACCTAAGCCAAAACTAGCTAACAAAAAGCCATTTGATGAGGGAGACTTTTAGCTGGTAGGAATCTTTAATACAGAACCAGCCAATCAAAAGAAATAACACACAGGTGCTGCAATCAGCAATATAATTATCCACTAATCCTCCTTCCTTCTACTTTCTGCAAAAGCAGAAAAAGGGGGAATATTACTATTCTAAAATTAATAAAGGGAACCAAACATTTTCTGTAGTATAAATACTTTAAACCTAATCTGTGCTTAACATTATTATTCATTTTAAGTAACTACTTTTGATTCTAAACTTACATATGAAATTATTTATGGCTCTGTGTCACTGTATCAAGACCAGCTGTCAAGAACTAGGGTTCAATTTCTGCCTGGTCCTGGAAAGAGATGCATGAATTCTCCGTGCTGCAGTTTTTCTATATGTTAAATGGGGATACCACCACCTGCTCCTATTTATGTAATAAGGATACTGAAGATAAAGGATATAAATATAGGGTAACCCAAAAGTCCCCCTACATCTGTGCTGAAAATGGTTTTTCTGGCTTTTGGCTCAAGTCTTTGTAAATAGCAGGTGCTGTCTCCCTGAGGGCAATTTTCAATGTCTGTTTACGAAATATACCTGTATTTATGCACGAGAACTCTGATAATATTTCTTGTTTGTGGTATGTACTGAAGGCCTTTTGACCTATTTTGATGAGAGGAAACGGATTTCTCATGAGAAAAAAATATGAAGAAAAGCTACTGCAGGAGGATAATACATTTTTCAATTTTACTAATGTACAGGGATGATATATGAAAGGTAGATTTTTTTTTTTTTTAAGTTTGAGAGAGAGTGTGCGCAGGGTAGAAAGAGAGGGATGAAGAGAGAATCCCAAGCAGGCTCTGTACCATCAGCACAGAACCTGACATGGGGCTCGAACTCATGAACCGTGAGATCATGACCTGAGCTGAAATCAAGAGTCAGATGCTTAACTGACTGAGCTACCCAGGCGCCCCAAAAGGTAGATTTGGTTTTGAAGAAGCAACAACCCTTCATTCTCTACAATTTTCTTAATATGATTCTGAACTGCTTTTACTGTTAGAAAAGGCAAAACTTTCAGGGTGCCTGGGTGGCTCAGTTGGCTAAGCATCTGGGATTCTTGACTCTGGCTCAGATCATGATCCCAGGGTTGTGGGATGAAGCCCCGCATCGGACTCCGCACTGAGTGTGGAGCCTGTCTGAGATTCTCTTCCTCTCTCTCTCTGTCCCTCTCCCCCACTAGCTTGCTTGCTCTAGATAGCTAGCTAGCTAGCTAGCTAGATAAGGGCAAAACCTTCAGTTGTGTGATCACTACTTTCATGGCATGGCCAATAGATTTTACAAACATTTAGCTCAACTGTAATTTGTGACTAGTCTCAAAAAAAATGCAAGTGTGTATGTATACATTATAATGCACATAGGAAAAATATGAAGCATTTTTCACAAAAAGGAGTAATGAAAATTATAATTGTAAACATATATATGAGACCTATCACCACTTAATTTCCTCTTAAGTTCAGATTTAAGGTTTTCTTTCCTAAACAAGATAAAAAAATATTGGCTCCTTTTAAAGTGAAGGCAAAGTATGGAATGTTTATATCTGTACTCAATATCACAGCCTCAGGGATTTAAGGCCCATTCTGAAATTCCTAATTTAGTTAAGCACTTGCCTGCACTCATATATTTCTGTGATTTCTTTGCTGTTTTAGCACATAGGAATTTTATTTCCTTTTTTTGTATAGATTTTCCCAAGAACAGAGGGAGGAGAATTCTGCCTATTAAAAAAAATTGGAGAGTACTACATATGATACTCACCACATTTCTAAGATGGCTGGTAGATTGAAGTTGGCTATGGTGAAAGTTTTCACATCATAGGACTCGACAAATGCCACAAATCAGGGCTTCCTCCCTTCTTTCAGCACCAGTTACTAAACAACAAGTATGCTCCTGCCACTTCCTCCCCCCGTCCCCCTCCCCGTGTAAGATTCATGCCCAATGCAGGGCTTGAACTCACAACCTTGAGATCAAGTTCCTGAGCTGAGATCAATCAAGATCAAGAGTCAGACGCCTGACAGACTGAGCCACCCAGGCACCCGCCCCCTCCCAAGTATGCCTTTGTCTTTGTGCTTGTTCTCCTAACAAACTAGCAGGGAGACTAATGTCATGGGGCCAGAGGCCATGTCTTTTATTATCTTTCTATATCCAGCACCTAACACAAGACCAGAAGTACTTGATGTTTATAAATTATAGAAGGAATGAATAAAGTTTTCACAGTCGATTAGAAGACTGTTATGCAAACAACCCCTTCCCTGAACCCCAATTTAGATCTCCAGAAGCAAAACCTTTTGGGGCCAATATAGTTGGGACTTTCCTAAGATTGGATTTACAGACAGAGTTTGAATCCTTGTGAGAAAGTTTGGTTCCATCCCACCCTTGATCTTGCTGACCTTCTCTGGAAGAAGAAAAAGTGAATAAAATACAACATATATATACATAAGGTATAACATTAAGAAAAAAGAAAACTAATAAAAAAAATCATAATTGTTAAAGAAGAAATCCTATAAATCTTGAAAGTAATTACAACTCATTACAATTTAGCACTGAAATGTTTTACCCCATTGGTTGTGACAACTTTTTAAATTTAAAGAAATCTTTGGGGTGCCTGGGTGGCTCAATTGGTTAAGCATCCAACTCTTGGTTTTGGCTCAGGTCATGATCTCATGGTTCGTGAGTTTAAGCCCTAGCTGGCCTCAATGCTGACAGTGCAGAGCTTGCTTGGGATTGTCTCTCTCTCCCTCTCTCTGCCCCTCCCCTGCTTGTGCTCTCTCTCTCTCCCAAAATAAATAAACTTAAAAAAAAATCTTCAAATTTTGCATAAATTCTACAATGGTATGAGACAACAAATTTAGTTAATAAACTATTTCTATTCATTTCAATGGCCATCTGTAAAGAAAGGAGAAAGGGAAGAAATGTCAAGAAAATCTCTGTAGATAAAAATCAGCGAAGGGTAATTTCAAAACCATTTTAGGCAGATTTCCAAAACTGCTCTGGCACACTATAAGAACACAGGTAATAACACCTTTTAAAAATAATACTCAGAATTTTAAATATTTAGGTTTTTAAAAAGACTATCTTGAGAGGCATGCCAGGGCATCATTTATTGAGAGTATTTTGGGACAGTCCGAACTAGAGGAAGTATACAACAATCATCTACCAACATTTCTTTCAGTAAGCTTAGCAAAATCATTATAAAACGTTTATTCACAATAAGCCTTCCCTGGATGGAGAATACAAACATAGATTTGCTCAGAAAAACAAAGCTGCTGATATGTAGAGTCAGCATTAGAACTTTGGTCATTTAATAGTCCAGTGCTCTTTTCTATATCCAATCTCAATGATTTCAGTTTTGTATGGAGAAAAGAAAGGTATAGGAAGCATTTTAGTTAGTTCAAGTATGGCCAACAAAATGTTAGCTTAAATTTGAGGACTGGCAATTTTTGAAAGATGTTTATATACAAGAACTTATATATAATACATAAAAATTCTTGGCACACTCTAATAAAAATGAGAAAGTAAACCACATTTGGCTTTTTAGTTCAAAAAGGCCCTGAAATATCTTCAAATATTCTGAAGCGATGTCCTTACACAGGGTCTTAGAGAAATAATGAAAAATAATTTTATTGATATAGGATATATGTAGATATATTTTGCAAGTACATCTCAAGGACCGTGTGGCTAATTTATTTGCAGTAATAAAGGGGCATGTTTTCTTGAAATATACAGGGCAATTAAGTATCCCATGAACTATTTACTAGGCATGGCTCACCTATAAGATGAAAGTAATATACTTGCTTACATTATAAAGCATCTGGTAAATTAATAGTCCATTTCTTTCTTACAGTAGCTAATTTCATCAAGAAACATGCAGTGTAGCTCATATTCAGTAAAAATAAAATTCCAATAGAACAAATCTTGGTATTAATATTGTTTATTTGTACTATGTTAATAGAAATTCTTCTGAAAGTCTGCAACAGGTCATAACAAATTATTGTGTATGATTTTTATGATGCATTATATTAATCAAATTCTTTAGTAGTTGCCACTACGCAATGAGGGAAAAGCTGTGATTTGTCAAAGTAGACAAAGCTGGGCTTTAATCCATCCTTTTAACCATACTGCCAAGTCTATATTGTTTTCACTGCGTCTCAATTAGGAGACAGGCAGGACACCTGGTACTTCTTTATCTAAGTCCCATGGGCTGCCAGATGACTCAAAATCCTTAACAGGTGCTAAGGCAGTGTGAGGATAGTCCTATTATTGAAAGCTGGAGTTGAATAAAATTTGGACCATATATAATTGCTCATAAATCAGCCAATTACTAAATGAAAACATTAAGTAAAAAGTTGATAAGCCCAATTCTACCAAAGTTCATGTAAATACGTTTAAAAAGATTAACCTTAAATAAATAGGATTAAAAATTTAAACCTCCCTAAAGGTTCTAAAAATCCTTCCTGATTTAATAATCCAATAATCACTGATGGTTTCTAAAAAGCACTAATATGATTATGGAATATGTGTATCTATTCCACTTTCATGAAAGTTGTATGAAGTAAAACATCTAAAAGAACAACTAAGTTACCTAGATTTCAAATTTAATATGAAGTTAAAATTTTAGACTTTCATTCTTGGTAAGATGTACTTAAAAATGTTATCGTACATAATAACAAGACTTTCACAGTCAACAGAACTGCTTCAGAATCACAAGTATTAGATTAAGAGTTTAAAAAACATTGGGGGATGACTAGAAACAATCTGTATTGTTCCTTTTGGGAACAAAAATTTCAATACATTAAAGTTGAGGAAATGAACTTACGTGTTTGAACTAAATACTAAACTTGGACTCTTGTTAGAAGACTGCAAAAGGGAAAAAAATTACTAAATAAGTGAAATTTTACAGTGTACAATTACTTACGTGTTATCTCTCCCTAAATATGTACTAACTTAATTAAGATTTTGTTTAAATGCTGTAATTATCAGGAGTACAGAAAAAGTGATTTATTATCATGGTAAGTAGTTACAAAGTACAACAAACTGTCATTTAAGACTGTGTCATAGAATCTATGATAAACAGTATATTGGCTTAAACTAATGCACTATATGCCCCTAGGGAATGATGGGCTTAGAGACTGGACTTTAACATCAAAATCTACCCATTAATCTTGACTTAAATATAATCTACTCTGCAGTAAAAGGAAGAATGGGCATTCAATGAATTACTGGTTTTGAAATACTGCACTGGTGTCCATTTACTAAAAGCATTTAAGGGGACATGAGGAGATGGACCACTAGTACCTTTTACAGACTGTTACCATTTCACAAAACATGCATTTGATTTTCCACCAACTTAGCAAGAGCATCCCATTAAAAAAAAATTATAAACTAAAAAAGTTTTCTGAAAATATCTCTCTGATCCTTTTAAAGGACATGTTGTTGCATAAGGTATAATATTGCAATATAATTTGGTCACCTTAAGTTCAGATGAAATAATCATCTATGGAAATATACTGTAGGCCTAAAAAAGCTCTAATTTTTTTTTAGGATTGGTTGTAGATCATTGTTTCTTTGCATCAGAACCACCAACTGCTTGATTTGACTGACCAGAAAATGCAAACACCAAGAGTAGTGTTTATACAAATATCATGGCCCACAATGCTTCTTAAAAAGGGAAACCCTCGTATTTTTAAAGATACTCAAAACAGACTTCAAGGAGAGAGAACCAGGAGTGACTGAAATAGTTACCAGCTACCCATTTAAATAATAAATCTGGTATTTAACCTTAAGATTTGCTGACTAGTTTTCTATAATGATTATTTTAGCACTTGCAATTGTTATGCATAAGATTAATTTGCATTTCTACATTATACAGCTTATAGGTATTCAGATGATATTTGGGAATTCTAAAAAGCATAGTATAAAGGAAATTAACTTTATCTGATACATTAATTGTGGTGGTTTTTAATCCATTTTCCCTTCTTTTAAATTCAAAAAAAATTTTTGTGAAGATTAAAAAAATATAGTTTGTATCTAAACATAAAAATATCATAAAGCTAAACTGACTTTTGCTCTGCTATAATCTGGTGGGTTTAAAATAGATAATGGCATGTTAACAAGGCATTACTCCAGGTGGTTGCTTAAATATATTTATTTGCTTTCTTTTTGATAGTAGGTATGTGCTAAATAAAAGTCAACACTCCTATCAAGACAGTAAATGTAGAAACATCAGTTCTACAACAGCTATTTTTGCTCCTTCTCTTTTCTGAACAGCAATTAGTAAAGCAACCCCTTCCCCTCCTCCCTAGTGCTGTCAAGCTGTTCAGAGCAGTTTGCAACTCGACAATGGTACCATTGTGAATGCTCTCTGGGCTTCCTTCCCACAGAGAGTTAAATGGGCAGTTCCTGCTGCCCATGATTGGTGTCCAGTGAAATAATACTCAAGAGCCAGGTTTTATCAGCTTCACGCCAAAGAAGTGAAGCCAGGGAACCCAAGCCTTCATATCATACTGGACCATATGCCAACCCTGATGGCCCCAAAGGTTTATCACTAAGAATCAGGATCCATCATGTCCCTTGTGAAATTTCACTTCACATACCTTATGTGAAATGCAAAGCTTCACTAAAAACCGAACCTTCTTTACAATTGGCATGAACAGATGGACGGTAACAGTGGTTTGGCAAGCAAAAGTTAAGATTTAAATAGGCTGTATTCTAGTGTTTGAGAGGAAAAAGCAGTTAGAAGAAAATGGGGGAGATTTGTGACCCATAGTTTAATTTTAATTCCATTATTGAGTTATTAAAAATTCAATGGCAAAAGCCCTTATGTTTAGTAAAAGGAAAAGAATGGATTAAAAGCACTGCAATTCCTATGTCAAACAAGGTTAAAGACTAATTTCAGCTTTACATCCTTCATTCTTTGCTATCTGAAATCCCCAAATAGCATCTAAATCTGTTTTTATATTAAACAAAGACTAAAATAAAACTTGTAAAATATGTAGTAGGTGTAGTGAATGATAATATGAACATACCAGTGCACCTTAATCACCAATCAAAAAAAAAAAGTAAGGGTTTAACAGAGAAAAAAAAAAATCCCTGTTCTATCACAGGTAAGAATTTAATAAAGATGGAAGTAAAGAAACTTCAAGTTCTATGATTTTTTATTTTTTCTTTATTTATTTTTGAGAGAGAGAGAGAGAGAGAGAGAGAGAGAGAGAGACACACACACACACACACACAGGGACAGGAGGAAGGGAATCCCAAGCAGGCTCCACGCTGTTAGTGCAGAGCCCAGTGTGAAGCTTGATCCCACAAACTGTGAGATCATGATCTGAGTCGAAATCAAGAGTCTGCTTAACTGACTGAACCACCCAGGCGCCCCAAGTTTTGTTATTTTTAAAGACTTTTTGCTCAATACCCAATAGAGTTCTCTACCTTCTTTCTGTTACACTATGATATGAACCAGTTGTTAAGACTGGCATATGTAGGGGCGCCTGGGTGGCTCAGTCAGTTGAGCGTCAGACTCTTAATTTTGGCTCCTGTTGACTTGCGGTTCATGGGATTGAGCCCCACACTGGGCTCTGTGCAGACAGCACGGAGCCTGCTTGGGATTCTCTGTCTCCCTTTCTTTCTGCCCCTCTCCCACTCATGCTCTCTCTCTAAACAAACAAACAAAAAAAGGTTGGCATATGTAGACCACACTGCCACTCTGGATTCGACAAAGCAGGTAAGAGATGGTGAGGCGCTTTCCTTTCCTTTGCTATTTTTGTTGTGAAGCCAATGTACTATCAGACTAGGATAAAAAAAAAAAAAACCAAAAAATCAAAAAACACTTCATTCATCAGTAACAAAGTATAATAATGTGTAAAAGCACAACAATGTATAAAAGTACTTTACAGGAAAAGTGTAAAGAAGGCCTGTTATGCAAAAATATAAGTCTATCATATAACAAGATTATGAAAATCTCAAGTGCCTTTTTGAAATGGCAGATATGTGTAAATATTATCAAAACACTTAGAGAACTTCTTAGTCTCATTAAGAAAAATACTAGTTATTAGCCTGGCAATTACTGTATACTTAAGTATAAAAATACTTTAAATAATAATCTAACTTATTTTAGAAAGGCTTTACTATAAAAGGAAAATACATTCAAGCTGTGCTCTGCTATTCAAGAGGTGAAAATTATATAAAAGCAGAAGGAACTGTCACCTTAGACACCGGCTGTTATATTTTTGGTAGTAACATTAAAAAATCAAGTTTATGGTTTGGTTTTGATTTTTCTGCTTGACTACATTTTCTAGTTTTGACCTCAGCTGCCATTACTCTTCCCTTTGTTTTTTTTTTTTTTTTTAAATTTTTTTTTAATGTTTTATTTATTTTTGAGACAGAGAGAGACAGAGCATGAACGGGGGAGGGGCAGAGAGAGAGGGAGACACAGAATAGGAAGCAGGCTCCAGGCTCTGAGCCATCAGCCCAGAGCCCGACGCGGGGCTCGAACTCACGGACTGCGAGATCGTGACCTGAGCTGAAGTCGGCCGCTTAACCGACTGAGCCACCCAGGCGCCCCTTCCCTTTGTTTTATATCACCTGGTAGTGAGGAACTCCTTGTGTTTCTTAGCCACATTACACTTTTATCCCTTCATGCCTCAGTAAAACCATTCCTAATTCTTCCTCCCTACTATCCTCTCCCACTGTAATAAAATTAATCATCTTTACCATCTTATTTTGTAGGTATCACTATTGCTGGACTCCTCATCAGAGGGCATTTCATTCATTCACTCATTCTTTCATCCATCTACCTATCCCCATACCTACCTACTCACCCACAGGGCTCTCTCTTTCTCCTGTACCAGACTGTAAGCTCCATGAAAGCAGTAACTATCTTGCTACCCCTAGCTTTTCTCTCACACCACTTCCCATATAGAAGGTAGTCAATAAATACTTGGTGAAAAAAAATGAAAGATCCAAAATTGCTTTTTTGGGATGAAGAAATATAGACTTTTTCTTTTTTCCCTTACATGAACAAGGTTGGATGCCATTATCAGATGCCATTCAACTTCTATTGAGATAATCACTTTTCCCCCCCTTTTATGACTTATTTCATAGATTTTTATTTATTTCTGAAAGGATCTTAAACATACTTAGTCATTGCTGTTGTTCAATATAGCTTTTTTTTTTAATACTTAAATTTGTCATTGGTGTATTGAATGTTTTTGGTAGAGAATAACAATTGAAAATATCTGTATAATTAATACAATGATAATAGAAATAGAAGTTGGTCATATACTGAAGTCATTTTTGTGAGCTCCCATTGTTTAAATATAGGAAAAGTAATTATTATTGGTCTACATTAGTAAAATGATAATCTCTAGAGAACATTAAGATGCTATTTTCAGACATTGGTTCAATTCTATAGAATAAGTTTCATTATTATCAAAAATTCATTATGTATCAGAGAGATTTATATTTACTGCTTTTATATCTTTTTGAAAGGACAAAGGCAGATTAGCTAGACCTAAACTAACACCTTTAAAGGTATACAATAAAATATTCCCACACTGACTGTAAGGAAGCCTCTCAAAATACCACTAACATCATCAATAGGCCCTTATTGCTATTCCTTAAAAAGAACAGCTGAACAAATTAAAAGTGATACAAGAATACATTAGAGTCATAATAGAAATGTTGCACATATCCAGGGTTCCTGTGTAAATAATTACTCTGTGTGCATACATAGACTATAAGGTTTGGCAGTAAAATCCAGGTCAGGGGAGAGGGATGCTTAATTACAAGCTTAAAAAAAAAACAATCTTCAATAGCAGTGCCCATGTCTTTAACACAGGAGACTGAAGCCGGCTCCCATGACAGAGCACATTGTTAAGTAAATAAGTACCTTTGTCAGCTCTTGGAGAGTTCCTACTACAATGATTAATATCAAAGGCACAAGGGCTGCAAGCACTTCAAAAGCCACAAAACCTGGATCACTTAGTGGATAAGGCATTTTATTTAAAGAACCATTTTCTCTTTTTTGAAGTATGAATGACCATAATCATAAATCTTAGAGTTTGTAACAAATAACCAGTTTGTCCATGAAGTTTAAGACTTTCGTTTAGAAAGTAGGTAGAATGAATGGCACTTACAAGATATTGAGGGCTCCTAATGGAATGAATCAGTGACGTAGGTGGTGCAAAGGTTTAAGTAAAACTAAAGACCTCAGTAATATGTACACTCCTACCGCCACCCCCCACAGCTCTCCTGTGGCTGCTGCCTTCCTTGCCATTCAGCAGCAAGTATAAGCCTTCAGGACTACAGCCATGGCTGCCTTCCTCCTTGGGGGCTGTGTGTGAGGGACACCAAATCGTACTCTTCCTAAGACGATATCTGTCACTTCATCAAGACACAAGTGTCTTAGCTCCGTTTTCTCCTTGACAGATCTTGCCTTCCCTCCCCTTCCTCTGACTTTAATAAGTGGATGGAAAAACCTCACTGATTATTGATCTCTGATCATTTTCATTAAACCACATGTTCTCTAATAAAAATATAATGATGAATCAGTCAAAATACAGCACTCTTGTGTCTACCCTATTCTGGCTTGGTCATGTTATCAGATAGTTTCTATTGCTCTTAGGTTTCCAGCATGCTCTTAGAGTTGTAGCCTAGGCTAATATAAACCACAAATTATAACAACAAAAACAAAGAACTTGTTTTTAAAAGTACATTGGGAAATGAGTAGAAATTTTGTTAAAAGGAAAAAATGAATAGTTAATCTACCCATGAATAATCTACCCATGAATCCATCTACCCTACCCTGTACTATTACCCAAATTGCTAGCCACTTACTGCTGTGCTGAAAGTCAGTAAAACCAGTTTAAGTGAGACTCTATGTGCACACACATGGTAAGTCCTATAACAAATGTTTTAAGACTAGAAGGAAATCTTTTTTTTTTTTTTTTTTTTTTTTTTTTTTTTACAAAGTTACTTTGGGTCATACAGAATGAGTATATTAGGTGGAAGACAGTAGAGAAGAGCATTCTTGGGGCAAAAACAGAGAAAAAGAGAAGGGCATTTAGGGATGATAAATATGGTCTAGCTAGACCCATGTAGGGTGTCCTGGGTGTCAGTGTGGTGGGAGATGAGCACAAGGATGGGGGGGGGCAGAGCTGGAAGGAGTACAGGTATGTTTGACAAAACTACAGTGAGAAATATGAGGTTGGGAGGGTTAATAAGCTAGGAACAACTGCTTGCACGTAGCCAAAGAATTCAGATAAGAATTGCAGTACACGGTCGAGCCATCACAAGTCTTTTAGTATACTTATATTTGTGTTTTAGAGGAGTATCTCCAGTATAGAGGATAATAATATCACCATCAAGTACGAGGTAGCTACCATTTTCTGAGCTCTTGCCACATGACAGGCTGCTTAGTGCTTCATCTAGATAATTTCACCTAATCCTTGTAACAGGGTTGAGTTTGGTACTCTTTTTTTTACAGATTAAAATAAAATTAGACAAAGACAGTGATACACTTATTAAGTGGTTCTGGACTCAGAAGCCCAGGCTGATTTCCCAACAATCAGCTTCCATACTTTAAAATATAATTTATAAATTAAGGACAGTCCATATTTATGAATATTATCTTTCTGAAGAAATAATCTTCAAAACACAGTATACATAAAATTATGTAGTTTCTCAATAAACTCACTTTCTTCTTAACACGAAATGGCAGCAATATTGATGGGCCTCCCTAAGAGGTTTTATAATGTTCTATCACAATGAATGGCAAACTACATTAGTGGAGCCAATCAATTACATTTCATTTCATTTTGGCTCTCATACTTTTGCAACAAGTTCTTTACATTTGAGTAGTTGAACTGCAGGGATAACAAACTGTGACTAATTGAAGAATGATCATTGACTTCTGGTAATTTGTCTGATAAAGTTAAACAGAAACCCAATTCTGGCATTTACAAAAAGGTCAAATCTAAACAGATTAGAAGAAATCAAATAATATTGGTTCAGCATGAAAGAATATTAAACCTAGGAAGAATGTGTTTTTTAAGAATGCCATTTAACTTTATAATATCCTCCATACTGAGTATTTCAGAATATCACATATGTATATATATGCATGCATGCATACATACATACACATAAAGCCCCAAAATACAAATTACAAGAATTATAACATACATACTGCATTCCATCTACTAAAATCTCATCCTCTGAGGCCCAGATATTCTATGCATTCTTCCCTTATTTTCTTACTTTGAAAGCAATGACTTCTTCTTTGGAACTCCTAGAGCATTTTATCTTATAACTCTACTATCCTGTTTTATATTTTATCTTGTGTTATAATTATTAATTTACATTATCCTCTCTCCTATTAAATTATAAGCTTATTGGAGAAACAATTATCATCTACAGTTGAACCCTTCAACAACGTGTAGGTTACCAACACCCCATGTAGCCCTAAAATCTGTGTATAACTTTTGACTTCTCCAAAACTTAACTACTAATAGCTTACTGCTGATAGGAGCCTTACTGGTAACAGTTGATAAACACGTATTTTGTATATTATATGCATTTCATACTTTATTTTTTAAAACAGAGGTATACATTAAATTTTTTTTAATGTTTATTTTTGAGAGAGAGAGAGACAGAGCATGAGTTGGGGAGGTGCAGAGAGACAGGGAGACACAGAATCCGAAGCAGGCTCCAGGCTCTGAGCTGTCAGCACAGAGCCCAGTGTGGGGCTTGAACCCATGGACTGCAAGATCATGACCTGCTAAGTCTGACATTTAACCCATGAGCCACCCAGGTGCCCCTATATTTTATATGTTTATTTATTTATTTTGAGAGAGAGTGGGAGACAGGTAGAGAGAGAGGGAGAGAAAGAATCCCAAGTAGGCTCCTTGCTGTGCTCAGCACAGAGCCTGATACAGGGCTCAATCTCATGTCTATGAGATCATGACCTGAGCCAAAATCAAGTCGGATGCTTAACTGACTGAGCCACCCAGGTGCCCCTCATACTGTATTCTTAAAGTAAGCTAGAAAAAAAAGTTAAGAAAACCATAAGAAAAAATACATTTACAATAGTATACAGTATTGATTGAAAAAAAAATCCACATATAAGTGGACCTGCACAGTTCAAACCTATGTTGTTCAAGGCTCAACTGTGATTTGTCTCTACATGTCTCTCAAATCTTTACTACAATCATAAAAGTGATCAGTAATTTTTTTTAAGTTTATTTATTTTGAGAGAGAGTATTTATTTTGAGTGTATGTGTGCACATGCAAGTGGGGGAGGGGCAGAGAGAGAGGGAAAGAGAGAATCCCAAGCAGGCTCCTTGCTGTCACTGCAGAGCCTAATGTGGGACTTGGTCTCACAAACCGTGAGATTATGACCTGAGCTGAAATCAAAAGTCATATGCTTAACCAACTGAGCCACCCAGACGCCCCAGTAAATATTTTTGATAGAAGAGAAAGAGTTCTATCTCTTGAACTGGTGGTGGTTAAACAATAATTATGCACCATATAAGACATTTAGAATTTATGTACTTTTCTCAAATTATATTTTACAGTAAAAAAGGTTAAAAAGAAATATTTAAGAAAAATGGGACATGTGAGATGGTTAATTTTACATCAACTTGGCCAGATCATGGTATCCAGTTTTTGGTTAAACACCAGTCTCGATGTTGCTGTGAAGTTATTTTTTTAGAGGCAATTACCATTTAAAATCAAGAGACTTTGGTGGCTCAGTTGAGTGACCGACTCTTGATTTCAGCTCAGGTCATGATCTCATGGTTCGTGAGTTCAAGCCCCACATCAGGCTCTGCTCTGACAGCACAGAGTCTGCTTGGAATTGTTTCTCTCTCCTCTTTGTCCTTCCCATGCTCACTCTCTCTGTCCCTCAAAATAAATACATAAATATTAAAAAAAAAATTAAAATCAGAGGCTTTGAGTAAAGCAGATTACCTCTATCACGTATGTGGGTGCACCTCAACCAATTAATCAAAGGCATTGAGAGAAAAGACTGAGGTCCCCACAGAAGTAAGGTATTCTACCTCCAGATGACTTCTGACACAGATTACAATATCAACTCTAGCTAGGAACTCCTGCAGGTTTCAGACTTGCCAGTCCCCACAATCATGTGAGCTAATTCCTTAAAATTAATCTTTCTCTATCTAGGTATACACTTCCATCTAATTGATTCTGTTTCTCTGAGAACCCTAATACAACATGATTATATACTGTAACTTCTAAAAATTTCTTTGTATGATGAATCTCATGTTAAAAAAAAGAGACAGTACATACATGATAGCATCATATTTAACATTTGTACATACTTGAAATGTCTCTAGGATCATAACAAATAATTGCTTTTAAATTTTTACTTTATGTATAGAGTCATGATAGCTAAGATCATGAAATTAGTACTTTGTAATTATTATTCCCACTACAAAAAAGCCAAAAGAAACAACCCAATCCCAACCTGCGCGCGTGCACACACACACACACACACACACACGCACACACACACACAGGTTAACTAACAAATGATGGCTAAGATCAACCTAAAATTCCCCTCAGGGCCAATGGTTACCCAGAATCTGCCTATTCTTCCTCTCCAGCATTGCATTTCAATTCTAATTGCATGATCAAACCAACAAATTGAGCTCGAGACAAAAAAAAAAAAAAAAAAAAAGCCCCTAGCTGACAAAGACCAAGGTTGCAAGAAAATGTTTTTCAAGTACAAGTAATGCAAGAAATGACAAGTGAAGTGAAGGAGAGGTTTCAAAGCTTGAAAGACAGTCATCAATACTGACAGATTACTGTAATTCTGGCTGCCAGCATGATCGATTTGGACAGCATATGACAATCAATATTGTCCTCATTTAGTGAACAACATTAGATTCATAGTTACAGAAGATGTTCCCAGGATAAAATTTAAACTGTATTTAATGATCATAAATAGCACAATTTATGCTGTGGAATCTTAGTGGGTACTTTCACTGGGCATAAAATAACTAACGCAGCAGTACAATTATCCAAATATAAGTGAGTTTATTACATATTCTTTTATCCTCTTATTTCTCTTATTAAAGTAGTAACTGGTGGTTTTCAAAGCCTACTTCTATTTCAGTTTCTTTTGTAATTTCTGTTAAATTCTATTGATCTGTTTTAGGACACGTGATTTTTTTTCCTTAATGGGAACTTACCTGGATTTGTCAAAAAACATACATTGTAAAATTTAATGTATTTCTGAAATATATATATATATTTTTTAAATTAAAAGACATCTGTAATTCAAGATCTTAATAACATCTAGTTGTAATTTAGTATATAAGGTTTCATTGAAAAATCAAGCAATCTACCTGTGTGAAATCATTTTCCCTGATACTTAGAATTAATATAGAACTTTATGAATCTTTGTAAAAGATGACTATTTATTTTTCAGATTAGCAAAGGCTAAGAGTATCTTTATTATATTCTTAAGTAGTATGGGGAAATAATTTCCATATGGCTTCTAAATTCAAGCTTCCAAGTCAAGAAAAATATCTTTGATTTGATTTTATGTTTTTATTCTGTGTGTTCCAGAAGCGGTTTTGCTGATGGAAATTGCTCTTATTGGCTGTGTAAATAGTGTTCATGTTTACTCTTTACATCTGAAATTATCTCTCATCTTAGAAATTTTCTCCAATGTTGTATCTATTAATGTCTCAGCAAGATTAACTATTAAGAACTTCGTGAAATAGGCCTGAAAATCCAATCCAGTCAATTAACCTACCAACCAACCAAACATAAAAACTCAATTAGGCAATTCCTTGGTGTTGGGTAGAGTTGTTTTATATTGACTGTAATCTTTACACATAACAGAATCACTGCACAAAATAATGTACCTTATTTCATTTCCTAAGCATATCCAAATTCATTACCTCATCTAATCTTGACAATAATTCTGTGATGGGTATTATCTTTTTTTACAGACAAAGAAAGTGAGGTCTAGAGATTCTATGACTAGACCAAGATTACAAGGCAGAGCTTGAATTAAAATAATTATTTTCTAACTGCAAATCTAGCCACCATACCTCTAGTGTAACATGTAAATCTGAAATAGTTCTCAAAAGAGTATAAACTTAGGTGCAGGAAAAAGAAATTAAGTCATAGCCCCCAACACTTTTATTTTGCATTTTTAACTACTTGGTAAGTTGTACATCTTAAATATTTGTACTTCAGGCCAGAAATAGTTTGTGTTTGCTCAATAAATGGAGTTCCTGTTTTATGACACAAGAGGCAAACAGAATTTTCTACTACAATCTAATTTCTCTCTCACCACTTTCCCAAAAGATTTAAGGCATTCTTTCAACTGTGTCTTAAATGAAAGGGCGGAGGACACTAACCTTAGGATGAACATCAGGATCAGGCCAAGATCAGAAAGACAACCTCAGAGGAGTTGACAATGTGGATAAAATGAGCTTATGGGTAATAATCTGCGCATTCCTTGTAGGATTAGCTACCTTTCTAGAGATATTCAGGAAATAATAAACTCAATCCCTACATTTCACAATGACCACTTCAAATCTGATCTTTCAACTTAAAGTGAAGATATAACTGTCACAAGTAAGAAATGCTATATAAATGTCATTAAGCTTAATCAATATATCATGCCATGATCCACCACCTATAATTCCATTTCACAGTGTCAGAATACATGAGAAATTACATAGGAATCAGATTGCTTAAGTCAATTTTCATCAAAAGAAGAGAATATATGTGGCAGACTTACGATAAATCCATTTCATGTGGAATAGAACTCAGGATATTTTAAAAAGCCTTCCCTGTGAAGCTTAACATCCACAATTTATTAAGAAAAATAATTGAAATGTTTTTAATCATATAGAAAAAGTATATGGAAATAGAAATTCATTTCAGAAAGCAATTAAAACTGTGTCCCAGGCATTGTTCTAAGAGCTTTATACATACTGACTCATTCAGATCTTATAACACAGTGAGCTAGGTGTTATCATCCTCATTTTATAGATACGGAAACTGAGGCTCAAATTATTTAAATAATATTCCCAAGGCTAGATAGCTAAGCATTTGAGTCCAGAAATCTGGCTCCAGGAGCCATATTCTTTTTTTTTTTTTTTTTTAATGTTTATTTTTGAGAGAGAGCAAGCGAACACGAATGGGGGAGGGGCAGAGAAAGAGAGAGACACATAATCCGAAGCAGGCTCTGTGCTCTCCCCACAGAGCCCGACGTGGGGCTCAAACCCACGAGCCACGAGATCATGACCTGAGCTGAAGTTGGACACTTAACCAACCCAGGTGCCCCTCCAGAAGCCATGTTCTTAAACACTCCATGTCCTCTCATACTTCCGTGTCTTTATCTTGTTCCCTCTGCCTGGGATGCTCTTCTTAATCTCATCCACCTGATTACCTCTTATTCATCATCCTTCAATATTCAATCCTCACATTTCTGAGGCTGCTTCTCATTATACCTCCAAAACACTGTACATAACTCTGTTACAACACACGCACTAAAAACTGTATATTTCCTTAACTAGACTGAGTACTTTATGATGACTGTTAGGATTATTTCTATACATGCATAGTATCAGAGTACCTAGCATGGGACCCTAATTAGTTAACCAAAAGATAAGTACTGATTAGTAGTGTATAAAAGAAAATACATCATTCAAATATCACAACAGCACAAACACTGGGGAGGAACTCTATCTCTATATATCAATGAACAGAAACTCAAAGGTACTGACCCATAAGACATACTTACCTTGGAAAGCAGACATGTATTAGAGTAGAAACCATACTGTTAAAAAGGATACAAGTTTTGATACAATGGAATCAGAGATTTTAGAGCACGGCTTGCATTTATAGCTGTTGCTCGAACCATAATGGGTAGAACTTTTCCATTCACAATAGCACCATCAAAAAGTGGACCAAAGAAGGGAACCTGATTGAGAAATTAGAACATAATTTTATACTCATATTGAAGAAAGGTTGTTATAAATAAGAACAATCAAGACACTGCACACAAAAATGTTTCTACTTCCTCTTTAGTTCTTCCTTCAGTAGAAATACTATTCAAATTTAATTCTTTTCCATGATTCACACGAAGACAATAAATAAAAAATGCCAAAGGTCTACATGGTTTCCTATTCAAACAGAACTGTGCTTCATTTAACTGACTAAATAATTTATATTCCCTGCCAATTTTCAAATTTTTGTTGTCTCAACTGTACACAAAAATTCAACACTGGAAATAAATTTCTTTTCTTCCACTGAGTAAACACAATAAAGATAACACATTCTCATAGGCAGCAAGTTAGTTTTTCATTATTTTTGTGACCACCTTTACTATAGAACCTAAAAGACCTTCATTACATAGTTTTATTAGAAAAAAAATCTATTTTGATAACTGTCACTTTTATCAGATGACTGACAGTTTCAAAGTAATTCTACTTGAATATGGTTGGTACAGATGACAGCTGAAGGCAAGGACATGGGATGTGGATAATACAGTAAATATTTCAGGCTTTGTGCCCATATGTTGTCCCTGTTATATATTCTTCTTTGATTTTTAAAAAAAAGAAAAACCTGGGGGTAAAGGAGCAAGGAAACAAAACAAAAACAGAAAAAGAAAAAGAAAAGAAAAACCCATTAAAAAAGTAAAAACCATTATTAGCTTGTAGGCTGTACAAAAATAGGAGGTGAACCATAGTTTGCTGACCTCTGGTTTACATAAACCCTAAAGAAACCTGGCTGTAAGCTCAAATTCACATGTGGGAAAGTTAGTCTAATTCAAGAAATTCTAAAGATTCATGATCAACTGTCAAAAACTAGGTTTTCTATAAATTAAAAGTATTTGATTTAAAAAAAGTAAGAAAGATACCCAAACACTATCACACTTTTATTATTTTGAAAGTGTGTTTCAACCCTATGGTATAAGACATCCAACCAGAACAAATTTTTTTAATACTTTGTAGAACTTTCATTTATTAAAAGTGACACGATTAAATAATCATGTACTCCTTAGTAAGATATACCAACTAAAAATAAAGGAATCATACATTCTTGATGTAAAGGGAATGATTGCTTCTTATTGTACCTTTTAGGAAACTATAATCATCCTCTTAATAAAAGGTAATCCTGTTGTGATCTTAGTACAAAGGAACTTCTGCTCTGGCACTTCTCCCATTTGAACATAGTTTCTTGCTATTTTTTCTGTTTTAGCTCCTTCTGAACCAGACTTACACAATTTACATTGTTACACGAGTCTTTGTCTCACTTCCCCGTTTTCACAACCTGATGCCTAGTCTAATCCCTCTGAAAGAAGAAACTCACAAACCCATTCAGAGCTCAGAAAATATTATTAAAATATAGTAAGTTCTTACCTCTGGTTTTTTCATTATCTGGATACTGAACATGTGATTTTTCATTGGATATATGACAATAAGGACATCACCAAATTCTGTAGGAATAATTCCTCTCCTGTAGTCTCTAGTATGCTCTGACCAAACAATGTGTACTTCATCATTTCCCAAATGTCTCAACTGGAAAACCAAAATAGTTCACAGTGTTTAGAAAAAGCATACAGTTTTTCATACAGCTACTGACAACATACTATACTGTAAAAAATATTAAAAGATAAAGAAATTAAAACCTCCCTCTCTCTCTGCCCTCCCCCACCTGCACGCACGCGCTCTCAAAAATAAACAAACATTAAAAAAAATTAAACAAGCGAGTGTTTTAAGATTCTACTCCTTTTTTTCTGACCATTCTCTCAAAGTGCTAATGAGCAGTAAAACTGCCTAAAGAAGGCAACAGGAAGAGAAGGAAAAGAAATAGGTAATTCATAAATTGGGTAAATAACCTATTAAGTAAGGGAAAGTCGACTGTTTGGTTCAACAAATTTCCAGGGTTTCTTTGCCTATGAAATGTTGCCTACAAAATTCTTCCAAACAGATTCTTGAAATTTGTTACAGTCTCAAGATGTTGTTTAAATATTTGTGGTGCTTACAAAGGCTTCTGGCAATCAGAGAGAGTTAACATTATGGTGGTTAAAATGATAAAAAAGCAAAGCATCCAAAAGTTGGATTTCTAATAAGTTATTAGAAAAATGAACTTAATGCCCATTAGTCTTGAGTTTTCTTCATAGAGATTATTGTATAAACATGTATTTTTAATATAAAATGTGGTTATCTTCGTATATTAATGGATTCTGTCACTGTCAACATCTGAGTGCATTTTTGGTGCATATCTCACATGGGCTCTTTGACTGCTTTCAGATAAATGGACACATTGTATGGGAAGGTTTGGAAGAGAGAACTAGGGTGTCATCAATATTTTTTGTATGAGCTAACATACAAATGATTTGTTTTTGAAATATGTAATTTACTTGGCTTAAAGACCACAGAGTAAGAGAGAAGTTTAAATGTGTCATTTAAATAACAACAAAAAAAGGAGTCAAATCCAATTAATGAAAGGCTCTCTTCTTTAGCCTTAACCCTGGAGTTTTTTTTTTTTTTTTTTTTTTTTTTTTTTTAAGTAAGCTCTGTGCCCAACCTGGGGCTCAAACTCATGACCCCAAGATCAAGAGTCACACACTCTACTGACTGAGGCAGCCGGGGGCCCCTTAACCCTGGAGTTCTTAACCCAGGTTCAAGGGGTCTGTGAATATTTGAAAATTACTTGGCAAAATTTTATTTGTGTATTTTTCTGACAAGAGTCTATCAAATGGGAGTACGTAATACCAAAAAAGCCAAGAACCATTGTTCTTATGGTTTCTAAAGTCCCAAACACCAGTCGATCTAGAAAATCCTAATCACTATGAACATCACTAAAGTATCTGAAAATACAAGGTAAATCCCTGAATTTTAACATTTGTATTCTTAAGCAAGAAATGCCCCCTCAGATACTTCGATGGATTATAAGATAGAGGTAGCTATTACTCTAAAGACAGTATCCAGCTAAACCTATAGACCAGAATCTATTATTTTAGAAATATAGTATAAAAATATTTATTTTCTTTTAAGGAGACTTTTTTAGGTTTAAGCGTATTAAATATTTTTTCCTTTTTGGAAACAATAAACATACTCATTGCTCTAAACTCATGATGGTAGGCCTAATCATCAAAATATTGTTTAAGTTTTAATTCTTCATTATTTACACCACAACACACACACGTGTCGAAACACACACCCGTTGAATGATATAAATTCGGTACTTGGGCTCTGTGACATTTTAAAAAACCAAACAGATTACACAACTTAGAAAAGCTATGGCTCTATAATTTCATTTTTTAATCAAAATACTTTAAAAATATCCTTCCTATACAGCCATCCCCATGTGTCAGCTTCCCTAATAGGTTTATGTTAACTGAATACAAAAGAAATGTGAAATAAATTTAACCAGGAGGGATGATCCAATCTAATTTTGATACATTAATGTCATATGCTGTACATGTTACAATAGCAGCCAGATCTAATACTAAGCTCCAGGCTATACTGAGATTTCCAAATGGCAGATTGTTCTAAGTGATATCAAGTATAATTGAAGTAATAAACGATAGTAAAAGCTGAGCACACTGTCAGGAAGAATTTAAGTATTTACTTTTTAAAATTAAATGAGTTAGGTTAGGAAAGACAAGACAACTGAAATAATGCAGGTCTCAATTTACAGAAAATTCCTTTTATTTATCTGCTACATTAACCCTTGAACTCTTGCCAAAGCTATCTATAATTTCTAGTGCCTACTTATCTAAAGAAATGAGAGAAAAGGGCAACTAAAGTTTTATCTTATAAACAAAGCCTGTCTTCAAATATCTACCACAGAGTCTTAAAAGTCTGTTATAGAAGTTTAATGGGAAGAAAATAATACATTTTTACTGAGATGCTGTAATGAAGATACTTGTGGCAAAGAACCATACATATAACAAAGTCATGCTAAACATATTCAAACATTTTGAGGGGAAAGCTTCAAGACCATCCCTTACCTTTTTTTAAAAAAATAATTATGTTGTCATGATTGGGCATGTTTTTGTATCTTTAAGTCTTTAAAACTTACTACATAATAAACACAAATTGAGAAATTGCTAATCATTGGTATGTATATCTTAGGAATTTTTGAGAGATTGCTGAAAGAATGAATTTTGAGTATTAATGGTTAATAGAAATTTCAGAAGTGAAGTGTGTTTGACACTTTGACATGAATACTTTATATAATATTTGATGTTTATTTATTCTCTATCTCTTAAGGACTTACAAGGTTGTGTCCTGTGTATACTCACCAGGTTTTCTATACTCCAAAAATTCTCAAAGAGTTCCTACCTACATGTTTTTGTACCCAGATGCTAATCACTTCTAAAAGAGAGTACAAGACTTCTGTTTATGGGATAAATCTGGTAAAATGATTGGCAACCAAACAACTCTTCCAAATCCACTTCAAATGCTGATGAAATAATTTTAATTCAGCTATATAATATAGGCAGCAGATTATCATTATCAATTCATGAAGATAAAGAAGTTAAATGAAATTAACACGTACAAAATTGAAATCCTCAATACATTATAGAATATTAACACTGAAAGAGACCCTAAGTAAAGTTCTGATTTCCAGCCCCATACGGGAACTCCCACTGCAACATCTCTGACGAGTAATCCTGCTTCTATCTGAATGAATACTTCTAGGGTTGGGAACTTTATACCTTCATGAATCAGCCTATTCATTTTTAAAGAGCTACAATCATTAGAACATTCTTTATGCTAAGCTAAAATTTGCGTTCCTGAAGCCTGTTCTTCTACAATGATCCTTACCAAAGAAATCCAGTCTATATTCTATATGTTATCGTTTCAGATATTTGAAGATTGCTCTAACGTAGATTTCAACTTTTCTTTTCCAGGTTAAATGTGTCCTTACTTCCTCCTTGAGTTTACAAAGCTATTCATTATCCTGAATTATTTACCTCAGTTTATTGATGTTTCTATTAAATTGTGGTGTCTGGAATTGAACACATTACTAATACATGCTCTGACCAGTACAGTAAGCTCATAGTGGGATGACTTTCTTTGTTCTGTTAACTGAATTATTTTCTGCATTTTTTCAAAGTTGGCTCAAATAGTAGTTGTGATTAATTCAAACCCTTCATTCTTGTTAGTATAAAGTCCTAAGCAGGTACAACTGACTGCTAGAATTAAAGAGAGAATTTATTATTTTTATTTATTTATTTATTTACTTACTTATTTTACTTTTTTTTTTTTAATATGAAACTTATTGTCAAATTGGTTTCCATAGAACACCCAGTGCTCCTCCCAACAGGTGCCCTTCTCAATGCCCATCACCCACCCTCCCCATCAACCCTCAGTTTATTCTCAGTTTTTAAGAGTCTCTTATGGTTTGGCTCTCTCCAAGACAGAATTTATTCTTATTAAATTTTACCTTGCCAGGTTCAGATTATCTTTAAACCTATCTTGTTAGTCTGGTTCTGCTATTCAATGTGTTGGCTCTCTGTTTCCCAGATTTGGGCTATTCTTAAATTCAATTTCTTGTGTATTTATTTAGATTTTAGATAAATATGTCAAATAGGACAAATCTGGGTAACAGCCTTATATGGCAAGTCATTTCAATGTTCCTCCTGGTTAAAATAATATCCAACATCAAGAACCTGGGTGGCTCAGGTTGAGCTTCCAGCTTCGACTCAGGTTGTGATCTCACAGTTCATGAGCTCAAGCCCCACTTCAGGCTCACTACTGTCAGCCTGTCAGTGCAGAGCCCTCTTCAGATCCTGTTTACCTCTCTCTGTCCCTCCCCTGCTTGTACTCTCCAAAAATAAGTAAAAAAGAAAAAATATCCAACATTTATTAAATTCTTACTATTCTAAGTGCTTTGGCATAACTGAATTTTAACAACAATGCTACAAAGTAAGTACAATTGTTATTACCCCTATTTTTTTTTACAGGTGAGGAACTGAAGCTGAAGAAGATAGATAAACTTGCCTCATGTCACATAAGTAGTTACGTGGTAGAGCCAGAGCTGAAACTCAGGCAGGCTAATTCCAAAAACCATACTTTAACCACTTCTCTATATGCCTCTCATTAGATAATTAATTTAGGTCACCAGATATGATTATACAACCAGTCATGAATATACTTAATGAACTATTATTAAGACCACATTTCTTCAACTTGTCCACAACAACTTAGCTAAATGCTTTATACTGTCTATGGCCTTCCCTGTCTAGTAATCCTATTAAAACAAATTAAGTTACTTTGATGTGATTTGTTATGGTGAACTCATGGTGGCTCCTAGTGATCACTACTTCATTATCTAAGTGCTCACAAACCATCTGTTTAATAATCCTATTTTGTCAGGCATTGACATGGAGCTCATGAATGTTAGTAATTTTTGTAGTTAGTGGACTGTTCCATGTCCTTTTATGAAAATCAGATGTTTGCCTACCTTAAGACAGTGTTCTCATTTTCTACAATTATCAGAGATTACATTCAATTCTAGATTTCCTCAATGCCACAAAATAGCATTCATTTCATGGAGCTGGAGACTAGATTTCATGTAAAGTAACTTATCATCTTTCACACAATCAGGTTATCCTCTGAATTCCCCATTTCTGTTGAAAGTACCTAACTACTAATTATAATTAGTTAGGATCAAAATCTGAAAGTCTTCAATTCTGTTTTCCTTACCTGTATCTCTTCATTTTTTTTAAAACGTTGCCCTAGGTCAGATGTTCAAGTCATCCTACATACTTGCACTAGTTCATAAGTTCTTAAAATGCCTCTCTCTTACCCTCCCTCCTTCTTACCTATCTTTCTTGATACATTAGCAAATACTGAGAGGTGACTAAATGCATTGTGCTGGCTGGCACAGACAGATACAATGGTGAAAGAAAACCAGACATAGTCTCTGCTCTCAGAAAGCTTCGAGTCCAGTGAAGGAGACAGAGTAAAAGAATTAACAAATGAATAATTAATGATAAAGATAATACTCTAAATAAATTTCTCTGAATGCAAATAACAAAGAAAACTGATTATTACGGTACTTGAAGAATGCACAGAGGTTAATCAGGTTTTGCAGTTCAGGAAATTGTGGTATGAACATGCAGAAACTGAAACTGAGTAATACTCACTGCTTCGAGCCCTCATTCTTTTCCCTATCTTTCAGATACCCACATATAGCAAAAAACCCCACTATCATATACTCCTCAATCATGGAACTCACCAAACTCCACACCCGAAAAGCAAATAATCCAGTGAAGAAATGGGCAAAAAACACGAATAGACACTTCTCTAAAGAAGACATCCAGATGGCCAACAGGCACATGAAAAGATGCTCAACATCACTCCTCATCAGGGAAATACAAATCAAAACCACACTGAGATATCACCTCATGCCAGTCACAGTGGCTAAAATGAACAAATCAGGAGACTATATAGATGCTGGAGAGGATGTGGAGAAATGGGAACCCTCCTGCACTGTTGGTGGGAATGCAAACTGGTGCATCATTCATTTTTAGTAATTAAGAAAAGGTTCTTGAAACAATAGGCATGGTATCTAGTATACAATTACCTTAGCAGAGTGGGCACTCAACATATACTGCTGACTATTAAAAAGACAGTCTTGAAAATGCTTTATTGAAATGTGTGACTTAAATGCAGAAGGTGTGTTTGAAAAGACAATGGCTTGAAAACTGGTTTTTGAAACATACCAACAACCAACTGAAAAAAAAGAAAAGAAAATCCATACTGGACTTCTAGTACAACCAGAAGCCTAGTATAAAATTTTCCTTTAAAATATTTTCCATTACAGAAACTCAAGAAAACAAAGCTATTATATTTGGAAACTGTTGGATTCTGAAGTTTCAGAGGAGGAGAAGCAACAGTTTTTAGACACGTGGGGTGACTTTTTTGGTTACATTTGGACGAACATGGACTTCACAGTTCTTGGAAAAACACCAGAGGGTGTTCAAGTCTGTATGCTTGTGCTGAAGAAAAAGAGAAACACAGGCGGGAAAGAAAAAAGGACCACAGGAAAAAGAGAGGAGACCTAGGAAAGGGCTCAGAGAAAAGAGAAGAGGAACAAGACATGATTAGGTTAAGTCTAGTTATAGTATCATGTACTTATCTTGGTAAATTTTTTGTCATTATGTAGTGCACAGCATAAAAATAGAATTATCTGCAATTAGGGCATTTATTTAAATACGCCACTTTGATGATGACAGGAGCTGTAGGTGCTATAAAGAGAATAAAATAGGGTAATGTGGTAGTGTTACTGGGTGAAGGGGACTTCTTTAGTTGGACGGTTTGGATAAGTCTCTCTGACAAACTGTCATGTGAATCTGAGGATAGAACAGTGAGAGTGAGAAAGCCTGATGATGTGGAGAAAGAACATTTAAAATGGAAAGAACATAAGTGCACAGCCTCTGAGACGGGTATGAGCTTGACATGCTGGCAGGTCAGAATGAGAGCCAGTGAGGCCAGATTGTGCTAAATGAAAAGGAAAGTGACAGGAGATGAGATCAGAGAGGTAGGCAGGCAGGTGGCCAAATCATGTAGGGCACTGAAGGCCGTAGTAAAGAACTAGAACTTTATTCTACATGCAATGAGAAGTCACTGCCATACCATCCAAATTATACCATTTGTAGCGGTGAGATAAATTTATTCTGAGCCATTTCTCTATACTCTTGTCATAAAGAATATATTTACAGAAATTGGGGTTAAGGGTAGAGGGTATGATATTAAAATAGAATTATTTTATGTAAGATTGTTAGTTTGGGGTCAAAACCATGAGTATAATTCTGTACCATTGACTAACTATTATACTAACTCTACTTTTACTAAAATAATAAAAGTTTTGTTATTATTTCTTAAATTTGTTTTTGAATTCATTTTCCAGACTATATTTAGCATAAAAGTTCTCTGGAAAGTAAGGTATATTTCAATTTTATTTCTAGATAAGATAAAGAAAAATAGGTCTAAAATTAAAATCTGACCAAGCAGGTCAATAAAGCTCATTTATTTGGGAAACTATTGTGACCAAATTCCAAAACAGAAAATGAAGTGCTGTCCATTACATTAACGATTTTTCAGAGGAAACTGACTTGGCTGTATAATATTTCTAAGAGAGTACTTTGTTAGACTGAATGTTTGATTAATTTGCTCAAGAAGTATAGTCTATGTTGTAAAAATTCTCTTACTACTGTCTTAAGACTTGAAAAAGCTTCCCTTCACAAGAAATAAAACACTACATTTAAACAGGTTCAAGGATATTTACCTCTCATTCTGAGAAAATAAAATGCTTAAAAATAATTTACAAAATCACCACATGATATTGTAAATAAAAAGTGAGAACTAAAATTAGTTTCTATAAAATAGATATAAATGATTTTCTCCTATCAAGTTTAAAACACAGAACCAGAGTCGTAAATAATTCTGGCTTGCCAGAGGCACGGCTATTTCTTTATACTGACTGTCGACTACCTAATTTAATTAGAGGTATTAAACTCCATGCTGAGGTCAACGAGCCTTACTTCCTCCAATATTACACTTCAACCAGTGCTCATTAATGTGTCTACTGAATGGATTAACACACCTAAAGATATATGTACAAAGGAAAGGGGGACAACCTAATGATACCCAATTGTTCATTTGTAATAGGACACATGTTCTAGGCCTCAACTTATTACCACTAATGTGGAATTTATTAAATTCAGGAGAAAAAATACCAATACAGAAAGTGATTTTTTTATTAGGGAGAACTGATATAAGACAACTGGTTTCTATGATTAAGTTTAAATATTTAACCTTTTATTAAAAACAAAATTGATACTATAATAGAGCTAAGATATAAGCCTGTTGGAAAAATCTTACATACTAGGACTCTGAAAAGCAGATTAAGGGCAAGATTCACAGGGAATAGGGAAAGGAAAACTCAGTATATATAGAGAAATAAATGTTAAGATTGTTTTGACTTCTATCAAAAAAAAAAAAAAAGGTTTAGAATAGTTATATTGAATTATGAGACCAGGTATATTTTTCCTTTCTACTGAATTAAATGAAATGTTGCCTCAATTTAGTCCCACCCTGATACAGATTTTATTTAAACTGATTTAAATTACCTAGGAGAACTATACCCTTCCAAAATGATGTTGCTTTATTATATATTGTTTATAATTTTGATGGGCTTCACTTTCATATGATAGGTACCATATATGTGAAAGTAGTGACAGTTTAAAATTTACACTAAAACAAACAAACCCTTTAAATTGCTTTATTTAAGTAAAAAAGCCTAAGTAATGAGGGTAATTTTCTTCAGTAAAACAGGCATTAACAAAAAACCCAACAGGCATAATTATTTTAACAACTGAAATAATTCACATGCTTGCATTCTAAAATTTCTAAAAAATGGGGCGCCTGGGTGGCTCAGTCGGTTGGGCATCTGACTTCAGCTCAGTCACAGCTTGTGAGATGAGCCACACACAGGGTTCTATGCTGACAGCTCAGAGCCTGGAACCTGCTTCAGATTCTGTGTCTCCCTCAATCTCTGCACCTCCCCCACTCACACTGTCTCTCTCCTTCAAAGATAAACATTAAAAAAATTTTTTTAAATAAATAGATTTCTAAAAAATTATAAATATATGCTTACATTTTAAGTCAGGATACTTCTGAGGTGCCTGGGTGGCTCAGTCGTTTAAGTGTCTGACTTGAGCTCAGGTCATGATCACAGTTTGTGAGTTCAAGTCCTGCATCAGGCTCTGTGCTGACATTGTGCAGCCCGCCTGGCCTACTTGGGATTGTCTCCCTCTCTTTCTGCCCCTCTTCCACTCACGTGCATGTACTCTCTCTCACAAAATAAATAAACTTAAAAAAAAGTAACAATACTTGTGACATCTCAATATTAAATAATTGGAATATTATGCCATGCAATTGCCTGTGTCCTTTCTCCCTACTAAATAAGTGGGAAAAATATTAGCACTTTTCCACTTAGTAAATTACCACATAATTTTAAGTTTATTTATTTTTTCCAATTTTTCCCATTTTTAAGTTTATTTATTTTGAGAGAGAGAGAGAGAGACACCATGTGTGTGAGCGGGAGAGGGCCAGAGAGAGAGGGAGAGAGAGAATCACAAGCAGGTTCCACGCCGTTAGTGCAGAGCCCAATGTGGGGCGCGAACTCACAAACTGTGAGATCATGCTCTGAGCAGAAATCAAGAGTTGGACACTTGCCTGACTGAGCCACCCAGACACCCCAATAATTTTAAATTTAGAATTAGCTTAAAAGAAAAAAAGTTAAGTTTTTCTAAAGTGTGATGTTAGCAAAATGGTGGACCAGGGAAGCTCTAAGCTCTTATTTCTCCATAGAAACACTGAAAAATATGAAACTTATATGTAGAAATTTCACAAAAGAACCTGGTACAGCTAACACATGAATTCAGCAAAGTTTCATGATACAAAATCAACACATGAAAATTAGTTGCATTTCTATATACTAACAATGAACAATTAAAGGTTACAAAACAATTCCATTTATGATTGCATCAAAAAGAATAAAACACTTACAGAAACATTTAACCGAGGAGGAAAAAGACTTGTATACCAAAAACTGCAAAACAGTGCTGACTTTAAAGACTACAGGAATAAATGGAAAGACATCCCATGTTCATTGAATAGAAAACTTAACACTGTTAAGATGACAGTATTACGCGTGCGCGCGCACACACACACACAGATGACAGTATTACACAAAGTGGTCCAAAAATTCAATGCAATCTCTATCAAAATCCCAACTAAGTTCTTTGTAGAAATAGAAAAACCTATCCTAAAATTCATCTGAAATCTCAAAAGACCTTGAATAGTAAGGACAATATTGGGGAAAAAAAAAAGAACAAAGTTGTAGGACTCTTATTACTTGATTGAAAAACTTACTACAAAGCTACAGTAATTAAAGCATTTAATTAAAGCAAAAGACACCCCCACATATTTAGACCAAAGAAATGCATACGGAATCCTGAAATAAGCCCTTGCATATAAAGTCAACTGACTTTTGACCTGAATGCCGAGATCATTCAATGAGAGAAAGTGCAATCTTTTCAACAAATAGTGGTTGGAAAACTAGATAGTCATATGAAAAAGAATGAAGTTGAACCCTGATCTCCACTATATACAAAAATTAACCAAAAATGGATTCAAAAATTAAAATTTAAAAGCTAAAATGATAAAAATCTTAGAGGAAAACATATGGGAAAATCTTCATGACATTAGATTTGGCAATGATTTATTGAACTGACACCAAAAGCAGAGGCAACAAAACAAAAACGTGATAAATTGGACTCCATCAAAATTACAATTTTTGTACATCAAAGGACACTATCAAGAGAGAGAAGACAAGCCACAAAATGGGAGAAAATATTTGCAAGTCATATAACAGATAAAGGGTTAACATCTAGGATATATAAAGAACTTCTATAATTCAACAACAAAAATGCAAACCTAATTAAAAAATGAGTTAAAGACTGAATAGACATTTCTCCAAAGAAGATATACAAATGCCAAAAAGCAATGAAAAGCACATCACTAGTCACTAGGGAAATGCAATTCAAAACCACAATGAAATACCACTATGCATCTATCTATTAGGATATCTACATTTGTTTTTAATGGAAAATAACAAGTGTTGGCAAGGATGTGCAAAAATTGGAACTCTTGTGCGTTGCTGGTGGGGATGTAAAATGGCACAATTACTGTGGAAAATAGTTCTAGTTCCTCAGAAAACCAAACATACAATTTCCCTATCACCTAGAAATTTCACTCATAGGGATATATCTAGAAGAATTGAAAACTGGGGGGTGCCTAGTCAGTTAAGCATTTGACTTCAGCTCAGGTCAAGATCTCACAGTTCCTGAGTTCGGACCCCACATTAGGCTCTCTGCTGTCAGCACAGAGCCCATTTTCGGATCATCTGTCCCCTCCCCCATTTGTACTGTCTCTCTTTTTAAAAAATAAACATTAAAAAAATTAAAACAGGGGCGCCTGGGTGGCGCAGTCGGTTAAGCGTCCGACTTCAGCCAGGTCACGATCTCGCGGTCCGTGAGTTCGAGCCCCGCGTCAGGCTCTGGGCTGATGGCTCAGAGCCTGGAGCCTGTTTCCGATTCTGTGTCTCCCTCTCTCTCTGCCCCTCCCCCGTTCATGCTCTGTCTCTCTCTGTCCCAAAAATAAATAAACGTTGAAAAAAAAAAATAAAAAAAAAAAAAATTAAAACAATTGAAAACAGGGATTCGAACAAATACTTACATGACAGTGCTCAGTGCAGCATTATTTACAATAGCCAAAAAGTAGAAACAACCCAGTGCGTCTATCAGGTGAATACACAAAATGTGCTATATACATATAATGGGATATGATTCAACCACAGAAAGAAATGAAATTTTGACACCTGATACAACATGGATGAACCTTGAACACATTATATTAAGTGAAATAAGACAGACACAAAAAGACAAATACTGTATGATGCCACTTATATGAGGTACTTAGAATTGGCAAATTCACTTAGTGTTTACCAAGGGCTGGGAGGAGGGGAGAATGGAGAGTTACTGTAAATGGGTAGAGTTTGTGTTTGAGAAGATAAAATTCTGGGATTTCCAGTTTATAGTATGGTACATAAGAAGCTTAGAAGTTGCCACTTTATCCTAACAAGTAAAAAGCTGAACAAACTGGAAAATCAAATACACTTCTTAGCTTAGGGAAGTAAGGTCACAGAGCAAATCACTGCCCCCAAAATTGGACAGGCAGGCAAATATGGAGAATGACAACAAAGCAGACACCTCTGTCTGAAACTTGTGGCAAGGTAGGAAAATGTAAATTGTAATTGCAAATTCCTGGAGACTCAGTATGGACAGGCCTAAGAGGCTGAAGATACATCAAAACCAGAGTTAGATATGGCAGGATTGATAAAATTACAACTATGATTAACATGCTAAGGGTTCTAATGGAAAAAGCAGACAACATGTGAGAACAGATAGATAACATAAGCAGAGAGATAGAAAATTTCAGGGAAAATTAAAAAGAAATGCTAGAGATAAAAAACAAAAAACAAACAATCTAACTGACATGAAGAATGCCTCTGATGATCTCATTAGTAAACTAGACATGGCTAAGGAAAGAACCTCAGTCTGATAACAATAGAAACTTCTAAACCTGAAATCCAATGAGAAAAAAGACTGGAAAAAAAACCCCAAACAAAATATCCAAGAACTGTGGGACCACAAACACTGTAACACACATAAGAAGAAGAAAGAAAGAAACAAAAGCATTATTTTTTTTTTTTTAATTTTTTTTTCAACGTTTATTTATTTTTGGGACAGAGAGAGACAGAGCATGAACGGGAGAGGGGCAGAGAGAGAGGGAGACACAGAATCAGAAACAGGCTTCAGGCTCTGAGCCATCAGCCCAGAGCCTGACGCGGGGCTCGAACTCACGGACCGCGAGATCGTGACCTGGCTGAAGTCGGACGCTTAACCGACTGCGCCACCCAGGCGCCCCCAAAAGCATTATTTGAAGCAAAACTGAGAACTGCCCCAAATTAATGTCAGATATCAAATCACAGATCCAAGAAGCTCAGAGAACACTAAGAAGGATAAATGCCCCCAAAACTACATTTAGGCATATCATCAAACTTCAGAAAATTACGGATAAAGAAAAAAATCTTAAGACGGAGGAATAGAGCTATTTTATTTATAGAGGAGCAAAGATAAAACATCTGACTTCTCCCCTGAAACCATACTAGCAAGAGAGTGAAGTGAAATATTTAACGTGCTGAGAGACAAAACTACTGACACCTAGAATTCTGTACTCTGTAAAATAATCCTTCAAAAGTAAAGGAGAATAAAGACTTTCTCAAACAAAAATTGAGGGAATTTGTTGCCGGTAGACCTACCTTACAAGAAATGTGAAAAGAAGTTCTTCAGAGAGAAGGAAAATCATACAGGTTAGAAATACAGATCTATATAAAGAAAAGCACCAAGTAATCAATAACTGAAGAGAAAATAAACTTTCATTTTTCTTATTCTTAATTGATCTAATAGATCACAGTTTGTTCAAAGTAATAATAGGAACAATGCATTTGATTATGTATGCTTATGTGTGTGTGTGTGTATATATATATATATATGTATATATATATATATATATGCGCTTCTATAAGTAAAATAAATGATAGCAATGATACAGGGCTAGAAGGGAAAAATTAAACATATGATGTTATTATAAGGTATTTGTAATATCCATGAAGCAGTATGGTATTATTTGAAAGTGGACTTGGATTAGCTCTAAATGTACAGTACAAACTCCAGGGCTGTGGCTAAAAAAAGTTAAAAAAGAAAAGAAGTATAATTGATATGCTAAGAAAGGAGAGAAAATGGAATCATTTTATAAAGTGCTCAGTTATAACTAGAGAAGGCAGAAAAAGTGTGGAATACGAAAACAGAAACAAAGAACAAGGGTAACAAATAGAAAAAAGTAACAAATATGGAAAATATTAGTCCAACTATATCAATCATCACTTTATATGTCAAATGGTCTAAGTATACTATTAAAAGACGGACACTGTCAGAGTGGATCAAAAAAATAAGACCCATTTTAACGTTTATTTATTTTTGAGACAGAGAGAGACAGAGCATGAACAGGGGAGGGGCAGAGAGAGAGACACACACAGAATCTGAAACGGGCTCCAGGCTCTGAGCTGTCAGCACAGAGCCCGACGCGGGGCTCGAACTCACGGACCGTGAGATCATGACCTGAGCCGAAGTCGGACGCCCAACCAACTGAGCCACCCAGGCGCCCCAAGACCCATTTTAAATACTAAGACATCTAGATTAAAAGTAAAGGAATGGAAAAATATACCATGATAATACCAATAGAAAGAAAAGTGGGAGTACCTATATTAATTTCAGACAGAGCAGACTTCAGAGCAAGTAAAGTTATCAGGGATAAAGAGGGACATCACCTAATGATAAAGAGGCTGGTACTCCAAGAAGACATACCCAATCCTTAATGTGTATGCATCTAACAACAGAGGGTCAAAATATATTAGGCAAAAAACTGATAGAACTGCAAGTAAAAGTAGAAGAATCCACTATTATAGCTGGAGACTTTAATACTCATCTATCTGAAATGGAGAGATCCAGCAGGCAGAAAATTGGTAAGGATACAGTTGAACTCAACAGCTCTATCAATCAACGGGATATAATTGACATTTACAGACTACTTCATCCAACAATAGCAGATTACACATTCTTCCCAGATTCACAAGGAATATTCACTAGATTGACTACATCTGGGTCATAAAACACACCTTCATAAATCTAAAAGAATAGAAATCATACAATGTCTATTTTCAGACCAAAATGGAATTAAACTAGAAATCGACAACAAAAAGATAGCTGGAAAACCCCCAAATACTTGGAGATTAAGCAACTTCTAAATAACACATAAGTCAAAGTATTCTCAAGAGAAAATTAAAAATATTTTGAACTAAATGAAAATGTTCTGGAAATAGATACTTGTGATGACTGCACATTATAAATGTTTATGCCAATGAACTGTACATTTAAAAATGGTTAAGATAGGACTTCTGAGAAGATAGTGGAGTCAAAGTATCCTAAGCTCACCTCATCCCACAGACACACTGAGGTAACAGCCACATCAGTGAAACTAACTCTGCAAATGACTCACAACTTGAAGACTGGCAGAACAGAGCTTCCATAGTTAATGGTACAGAGAAGACCACATCAAAAACGGTAGAAGGAGCAGAAGCGTGGTTGGAAACTCTCCCTCCCAGAAGCCTCCCCTGTCCCTGTGAGAAAAATCATAAATGAGAGAGACACTCTAAACATGAAGAAGCAAGAGGATCAGACCCAACCACAGGCACCCCAGGCATGGGGATCCCCATGAGACTTTGGCTTTGAAAACCAGTGGCTTAACTTTGAGGATTTTTCAATCAGTAGGGTTTAACTCTGACTACTTTAAAACTGGGGTGCCTGGGTGGTTCAGTTGGTGAAGCATCCAACTTTGGCTCAGGTCATGATCTTGAGGTTTGTGAGTTCGAGCCCCAAGTCGGGGCTCTGTGCTGACAGCTCAGAGCTTGGAGACTGCTACTGATTCTGGGTCTCCCTCTCTCTTTGCCCCTCCTCTGCTCGTGCTCTGTCTCTGTCTCAAAAAAAAAAAAAAAAAAAACCCAAAAAACCAAACACTAAAAAAAAATAAACAAAACTGAGTTCCCACCCTTAAAGAGCCAGCATAACAAATAACCCAGGAGATATACAGCACAGAAGCAGCAGTTTGAAAAGCAACTGTGGTAGGGCGCCTGAATGGCTCAGTTGATTGAGTGTCTGACTCTTGATTTTGGCTCAGGTCATGATCTCATGGTTTGTGGGATTGAGCCCTGCATCAGGCTCTGCGATGGCAACATGGAACTTGTTGGGATTCTCTCTCCTTCTCTCTCTGCCCCTCCCCTGCTTATGCTCTCTCTCCCAATCTCTCTCAAAAATATATAAACATTAAAAATAAATGAAGGAGCACTTGGGTGGCTCAGTCGGTTAAGTGTCCAACTTCGGTTCAGGTCATGATTTCATGGTCCATGGTTTTGAGCCCCACGATTGGCTCTGTGCTTACAGCTCAGAGCCTGAAGCCCACTTCAGATTCTGTGTCTCCCTCTCTGTCTCTGCTCTTCCTCTGCTTGTATGCTCTCTTTCTCTCTCTCAAAAATGAATAAATAAACATTAAAAATAAAAATCAACTGGAGTATGAGAAGTAGATTTAATCTATTTACTAATCTCAAAACGTGTTGGAGGGGCAGGGATCTTTGGAAGAATTTTCCAAGAACAAAAGTGCTGGCTGGCAGACCATTCCTCGCATGCCTCCCTTCCACCCTAGACAGCCAGATATTTGTGGGAAGCAGAGTGAACGTTCTCTGTGTATCTTGTTAGCACCATGGTTCCCACCCCATCCAACCAGTCCTACTCCACAGACATTCCTGCAAAGTGGCTCCTGCTCTGAAAAACCCTGCTGCAAATAACCCTAGCAGAAACCTGCACCACTCCAAAGTGATTTGTGTCTTGGGGACAGGAGAAGATAACCACACACACCAGTGTGCCCACAGTCCTGGCAGCCGAACCTTGCAACTGGCAATGCAAAGGGAGTGCCCTGGTGATCAGTGTGACTGCACCCCTACTCATGTGACTAGGGGCAGGCACCTGGTCTGTTGGCCCCACTCATCAATGGAAGCCTCTAAGAGCAGAACAGGGAGAGAACCATATAGTGCCTAGGGCAGGTATCTGGTCTGACTGCTGATACCACCCAACTACAAGCCTGTGGTGGCCCCAGACAGGCCCCTTAACAGCACAGGGGCCAAACTCCTGCCCAGTATGCTCACAACAGGCAAAGTGGGCCACTGTAGTCGACTGTACTGAATGCAAACACAGTTCAGCCACAACAGTAAGGAGCATGCAGCTCACATAGGAGACACTGCTGAAGTGCCTGGTTCTGATGAACAGGAGAACATTGTGCTAGAGGACACCAAAGGATGTCTTCTTCATAAGGCTACTACTTTGCAGATCAGGAGATGTAGCTGACTTTCCTAATACACAGAAACAAACACAGAGAGTCAGACAAAATGAGGAGACAGAGGAATTATGTCCCAAATGAAAGAACAAAACAAAGCCACAGCAAAAGAGCTACATGAAACAGAGATAACAATAGGCCTGATAAAGAATTCAAAGTAATGGTTGTAAAGATACTGGATTTGAGAAAACAGTAGGGGATCTCAATGAGATCTTCAAGAAGGAGATAGAAAATATAAAAAAGAACCAGTCAGAGATGAAGAACTCCAATTCTATAACTGAGATAAAAAATATAGGGGCACCTGGGTGGCGCAGTCGGTTGAGCGTCCGACTTCAGCCAGGTCATGATCTCGCGGTCCGTGAGTTCGAGCCCCGCGTTGGGCTCTGGGCTGATGGCTCGGAGCCTGGAGCCTGTTTCCGATTCTGTGTCTCCCTCTCTCTCTGCCCCTCCCCCGATCATGCTCTGTCTCTCTCTGTCCCAAAAATAAATAAACGTTGAAAAAAAAATACACTAGAGGGAATCAACAGCAGATCAGAGGATGCAGAAGAATGGATCAGTGATCTGGAAGGAAGAGCAATGAAAAGCAACCAAGCTGAATAGTGAACAGAAAAAAATAATAAAAAATAAGAATAGGTTAAGGAAAATCTATAACATCATCAAGCATAATAACAGTCATATTACAGAGATGTCAGAAGGAGGAGAGAGAAGGAAATAAGAGATGAACACTTCCCTAATCTGGGCAGGGTAACAGAAACCCAGATCCAGGAAGCACAGAGACCCCCAACAAAATTAATCCAAAGAGGTTCATACCAAGACATAATCATGAAAATGGCAAAAAGTAGTGAGAAGGAGAGAATTTTAAAAGCAGCAAGAGAAAAGTTATACACAAGGGAAACCACATAAGGCTGTCAGATGATTTTTCAGCAGAAACTTTGTAGGCCAGAAGGGAATGTAATGATATATTCAAAGTACTAAAAGGAAAAAACCCTGCAACTGAGAATACTCTACCCAGCAAGATCATCATTCAGAATAGAAGGAGAGAGAGAGTTTCCCAGACACACAAAACCATCACCACTAAGTCAGCCTTACAAGAAATGTTAAAGGGAATTCTTTGGGTGGGAAGAAAAAGCCAAAATAGTTGTAAGAAAATAACGAAAGGAAAAAAATTTCATAAGTAATCACAAACGTATAATAAAAGTAGATTGACCACTTATAAAACACGAAAGTATTAAAGTTAAAACACGAAAGTAGTAAAGCCAATTATCTTTATAAAAATCAGTCAAGGGATTCACAAAATAAAAGGATATAAAGTATGACATCATACACATAAAATGTGGGGTGAGGAGTAATAATAGATTCAAACATAAGTGACCATCAACTTAATACAGACTGCTATATGCATAAAATGTTACACATGAACCTAATGATAACCACAAATCAAAAACCTGTAATAGATACACAAAA